>NC_084840.1:47908145-48530801 GCF_033115175.1 Lepus europaeus
GGCCCCGGCCCCGGCGAGGCCCCGCGGGAGGGGGCCGGGGCGAGCCTGTGCCGCGCTTCCGCCCTGGGCCCTCGGGCCGCGCGCGCCGCCCCTTCCTCCCGCGACGCCCGCGCTCCGCCGCGCCGCCTCTCCGGCCTCGCCCGGCCACTCAGAGCCGGACCCCGCAGGCAGCCGCGGGGGCCCCGCGGCGCCCCCTCCCCGGCTAGAAACTCTGCCGAACCCACGAAGCTGCTCGTGGGACTTGCAGAAACTCTGGTCGAATGGGAAGAGCCGAGGAAGCCAGAGACTTCCCGACACTCGGTCCACGCCGGACGCGGCTGCCTGCCAGAACCAGCGCCGTCGAGCCGGGGACCCCGGGACCCACTCGGTGGCGGCCTCGCCGCCGTCCAGCTTGGAACTCGCGCGGGCCGACCAGCCGAGGCGCAGCCCCTGGAAGACCCGCACCCGAGGGATGCGTGGGTCGCGTCCAGCGCGGCCTGGGTGGCCTCGAGGGGTCGTTTCCTACGTGGCACCACCGGCCTTTGTGTCTCGCGTCGGGTGACAATAAAAAGTCTGCTCTGAGCGACTCCACAATGCTGACATTTCAGAGAGCTGGCGAGGTGTTGAGAGGGAGTGACAGGAGGCTTAGGGTTCCCCATCCGGTGATGCAGGCTGAGGTACAATTTTTAATTACTTAGGAAAACTCGCCTGAGTGTTTAAAAAGAAGATATTCCCGTCACTCACATAGCCGCCGCAAGCTCACCTTTTTTAAAATGTATGTTATTGCCTTTAAAAATGTTATGTACTTTAGATTTCTATGTTAAAAGCCTCAATTTTTAGTGTCAGTCATTTTGTGCTATATAGTGTCTTCTTTGGGGAGCGAAAATGTTCATATGCGGAATCCCATCAATCACAGCTTTCTTTGAAAGTGGAAAAGATGAGTGTAATTCCTGCACCTGGTAAATTCCTGGAGAGGAAGCCATGGCCAGCTGTATCTTACAGACTTTGGGACCAGCTAAAGCGCTGTCATCTTACTATTCTAATGGCCTTCACATTAAAAAGAAACAAAAACTGAGTTGACTTCAAAATTAGAGTGGAAAAGACAAGAGCAGGAGATAAGACTTAAAGCATGGATAGAAATATTCATGTCCTTCTTGATAGAAAAGTCCAAGTCTTCTACTGTGCTGACAAACTCAATGGCATGCCTGGATGTTCTGCCCAGACCTCAGCATGGAACACTGTTTTCCTAAAAAAGAGACAATGCCACCTTCAAGACAGTCACATTTGCGCCATCATTATAAATTACATTTCAGGTCCTCTAACTTGGTTATGCAGTATGTAATACCTTGTTTTTAATAAAAGTGTGTAAAAACGGAGTTATTTCAGTGATTTTAGATTTTGTCTTGGTAAAATGATTCCCAGAGCTTGAATGACTACATGCAGTTGCTAACTGAATGCCCTATTAAATGCTGATACATTTTAATTCTCTTTTGGAGTAGTAGATTTACTATCAGATAAAACTCAACTAATTTTTATTACAAACAAGCCTTTTATTACTTAAATGTTTTAGATAATCTCACCACAGCACCTACTTTACCCTAAACCCCATTTTGTTCCCTAAGCACTTACAGCGCCTCCAGCTATTACAGTCCTTAAAACAGTGACTAGTAGATGCTTGCTGACTGAATTAACACAGGCTGCAGTATATGCCAGTAGAGTGAGTAGATGTCCATCTCTTACTTGACACAATCTCATTAACAACATGTTTAGTACACATTGGTGTTTAATATGTATTTGCCTTGATTCACCTTAATAGCAGTTTTTGAAGTATAGCTGTTAACACCTACTTAGCATATATTACACTTTAACTTTTAAAATTCAGCCAACAGTTGGGGAAAAAAACATGTATACTGAAGTTAGCAAAGCTTTTTAGAATTTTTTATGTAGCAAAGGAGATCTGTAAAGAAAAACAGAAGACTTAAAAATTGGCTTGTATTTGCAGACTTTTGCAAAAGTAAAGAAGGAATTAAGTGAACAATTATTCTGAAGTAATACACTATAGCTTTTTACAAAAGGAGCCCCAAACTTCCAAGTAAGCATTTCATGGAAACACTTTTGCAAGTTGTTCAGATATTTCATGTCAATCAAATGTATTGTTTCAAGTGTCAAATACATTGTAGATCTCCAAAGTAGGCTGGCACTTACAGTCATGAGTTTAATAACACTTAAAAAAAAAATCCTGAAGTATTCTTTTGAATACTTTTTTCACTGCTTAACTATTAGGTTAGAGGTGTGTGTTTGTGTGATCTTGGGGTATTCAATTAATTTAGTAAAACAGTACTATTTTGTTTCAAGTTAGTAAGTTGAAAAATGTATCAGAAAATTTGGACTGGTTTTCTTGTCAGTAAAGTTAATGATTACCATATTTTATATTTGAATTACTAGTAATTTCACTTATGTATATCATGATCATTCCATATTACATTTTCCAATAAACTTTGAAGGCTTTTTAAAGAAAGCTAGAACAAAGAGCAGATATTAGCTTTTTAAATATTTCCATTTCAGATATGAAGTAAAGTAAATGTCCTATATTGTGTTTTTCCTCAGGAACAATAATAGAATTCAACTCACAGACATTGTTGAATTCAACTCAAAGACACTGTTAGTGACAAATACTGAGATTCTGTATTTTAAAATAATTAACATACCATTTGAACTTTCCAAAGTTTGTAGCATTCCCTATGTGGACTGTTTGATGTCTGTAGGTTTAGACCCCCCACCTCTATGCCCACAACTGAGCTCTTAACACTTTTAAAGTAGGAAATATATAGTATATAGTAAGACAATTGCTAGAAATGGCAGATACAGGAGCTTAGACTTTTGAGTTATTTAAGGACTGAAATCAAATATGAACCTTGTAGTGTTGAGGGGATTTTCTTCTCATGGTGCAAACAAGGAGCTGAAACAAATAACCATGGTTTACTTGCAATCTTAGTAATTTCCTCACTCTGTTTTCCCCTACTTCTCTAAATGGGAACATACAAACACTTGACAGGACCTGTTCCCTGGGGAAAATGTGGAGCTCACTGTGAACCTTAGGTTTAAAGTTCGGTAGATTTTGGCTTTTTCACTGGCTTCTGAACTACAGAAGCCAGACAGGTACCTTGCCCTGGGGGGGTATAAGAAACCTGTCTACATACACTTACTCTGCTTCCTGATTGCTGGCTCCTTCCCCAACTGTTTGGAGACCCACGTGGGATCAGGACTTCATCAGAGATCTCATGAGCGTTAAGGTGAGATCTAAGATTACTACAGAGAATCACTCCAAATATGACAGCCAGCCAGGTTTGCATGCTGTCTCCTCTTGAAGAAGATACCCAGGAGTTTCCTGTGCTGGTCCTGCCAAGCCACAGCTGTGACTTAGGTACCCACTCCACTGCTGGTGAATCACTGACGTTGACATTTGCCATTGGAACAGTCAGAATACGGCTTTCAAAGACGAGTTAGGAAACAGTGATAGACTACCTACTTCCATTTTGTTATAAGAAACTGAGTTGTTACCTAAGCTAGGGAAAAGTGGCTTCCCAGGTGAAGATTCTCTCTTCTGCAAATGGCATTCAGCTACCTAAGTGAAGGCTAAACTTAAAGACAAATACAAAAATGTGTCTTCAATTCACATGAAAGTGAGGAGACAGCAAACTAGCGGTACTTGGGGAAAAGACATGCAACGCAGAGCATGTGCCATACTGTGTCTTGCTCTGCTTCCAGGGTGTGCGCACACCAGAAACGCCATGCTTCAGCAACAATGCACCCGTGGGATCACACGCGTCACGTGCGAGATTCCGCTGGGCCGTCGGCGCTCGGACAGCTCGGCTGCTGCGGTTTGCTTTTCGCACCGCTAGCCCTTCACTCAGGCTCTGTTCGCACGTGGGGCTCTCCCCGCGCCCGGCCCGGCCCTCGGTGCAGTCGGGAAGCCACGCCGGCTGGGGTCGGTTTGCGCAGAACCCCGCACTCCTTGTGGACAACTGTACCACTCGCCCGCCCGGAGGGGCAGTGGCTCGGGCAGGTGCACAGAGCCCGCGGCCGTTGGGCGGGGTGGGCGCTCGCCCGGGCGGCCCCTGAGGACGGAGTTCCCCCGGGGCTGGCCGGGTTCTCGCCGCCCTGCGCGGGCGCCAGGGCACCGCGGCCGTGACGTCAGGCCCGGGACTGGCCGTTGCCACGAGACGGCCGTTTTGCTATCCCGTCGGTTGCGCGGGCGCCGCGTGTACACAGAAACGGATCCCGTCGGCGGCACAGGCGCAGCCGCGGGCGCGCCTTCCGCGGATTCCCACGACACCTGGGCTCAGAGGGGCCCAAGGCCGCGACGAGCGCCATGAGCCAGCGGCAGGTGTTTAACGGTAGGGCCGGGGGCGAGCGGCGCCCCGACGGGCGGGCGGCGGGCGGCGGGCCACGGCGCCGCCGCCGCTCCACAGGGTCTCTCTTCTGCAGTGTTCGAGCAGTACCAGAAAGCCCGCGTCCAGTTCGTGCAGATGGTAGCGGAGCTGGCGAACAAACCGCAGAACATCAAGATCCTGCAGAACGCGGGTGAGCTCTCGCCCTGATCCCCGTGGCTCGGTGCCCCGGCCTCGCCTGGCCCTTTGGACCCCGGGCACCCCCTGCGCCTCTGGCCTCGCCTCCCCCGCGTTCCCAATGCTCCACCTTGTCCCCGCTTCCGGCCGTCCGGCTCCCTCGCAGGCTGAGCTTTTGCGGGAGCCGCGGGATGGGGACGCGTGGACCGCGACTTAAGTTCCTCACCCTCTCCACCCGCAAAGGCGGAATCATAGGGATGAAGCCCCCAGACTGGTGAGAGGGGCCCAGTGTTCCCGACTTCCATCTTCACTGAAGTCTGGCGAGTGTCAGGTTGAAAGTCAAGGCTGTACGAATTGCCTGGAAGTCATTTTACGTAAATGAGAATCTACCCTAATCAGACCCATTTTATCCGGGTGCCAGTGCGCGTCACCCTGCCTTTGATCACCTTTTGAATTCTTCACAGCAAAGGAATTCCAGAGTGCTTTGCACACTATTTCTCGTCTTGCATTAATGGAAGAGGGATATGTTTGAATCTTTTCCAAGAAATTTAAAGTAGTTAAAAACCTGGCTTTGCCTAAATCCTTATGGTAACTCTCACTCCACTCTTCAGTCCGAACTCTTGGAGAAGAGAGAGGGATTCTCTTATCTGTGAACATAAACGGACAGAGACAATAATGGTTTTCTTTGTTTGATTAAGGATGATTCTGATACCATCTGAACTGCAAGGTAGCATTTTTATTACTGCTCTGTCATGAGAAGCCTTCAGTTTACAGAGTGTCGTGTTTAAAACTAATTTAGATTAACACAGAAAATAAAATTAAGAATAGTGACAGTGCAAGAATATTTGAAGAGAATGCTTACTGTATTTACTTTTTTTTTTTTTTTTGAGGGGAATTTCAACTGTACTTATGTGGTAATTTCTTTGGTCACTGGGGTTTTGGTGTTTATTTCTCCAGTATTTTCACTGGTGTATGTGTGTGAGGGGATGTTTAGCAAGGAGAAAGTGTATTTTATAGCCTCTAAAAAAGCTTTCCAGTTTGCAGTTGGACATAATTGTAGATTCACAAGCAGTTGTAAGAAATAATACAGAGGGATCCCAGGTACTCTCTATTCAGTGTCCCCCCACCCCCACCCCCAGCAGTGATAGCTTGCAAAAGTGTTGCATAATATCACAGCTGGGATGCTATTAATAAAAACTCATGGATCTTATGTAGGTTTCCCTAGTCTTCCTTGTGCAGCTTTGTGCTTGTTTTGTCCAACACAATTTTATGCCACATGTTTCACTCCCTCCACAGTCAAGAGGCAGCACACCTTCATCATCACAAGGAGCCCTTGTACTATCCTTTTATAACCACACCCAACTGCTGTCCCCAAGCCTGGCTGTTCTCTATTTCTAAAACGTCAATTCAAAATTGATCATTTTATTCTGTAATTTCTGTAATTATTTCTTGTGGATGAATTCTCTCCTCTCTCTCTCTCTCTCTCTCTCTCTCTCTCTCTCTCTCTCTGTGTGTGTGTGTGTGTGTGTATGTGTGGTATGTACACACTCAGAGTACCCAGAACAATACTGGCCTCACAGTGTTTCAGATATACAGGTTAGGTTTTTAGAGCACATCACATTTTTAAAATGCAGTTAATATTTAAATTTTTTCCCTGAGTCCTACTCAATGGCCTTTGTCAATGCACACAAACATTAGCTTTCTGGGCAATATGTATAATGACAAATTGAAACCTTATTTTTTAAATAGTAAAGTAATTGATATTTAAAATTTTTAATGCAGAAATATTGAAGTATACACAACACTTATGATATAGGAGTACCAGTTTTAGTAGAATAGGGACAGGTTACCTTTTCCATGAGAATACAATGTAGAGTATACCATGGAATTTAAGGCTAAGTGATCATCATAGTTTAAATTACTGATGACATTTTACACTTATATTCTGGCTTATGAAAGAATGAAATGCAAAAGGAATATGACTGTTTTAAAATTATTTGCACTCTGACTGCTATCTTAATGCATACTAAGATTTTCCTTTTCCTGAATAGCTTAATTTATTTCATAGTATCTAGACTCAATTCAAGTATTCCTTTAGTAATTTTTAATATAATATCCTTGAACTGAACATTCCACTATATTTTTCCTTTTAATTAAAAAGCAACCTGTAAGCTTTGTTATGAATACTTTTCTTTATTAATAGTCATTAACTCATAATCATTCAATTGGTTTATTCTTTTTTAAAATTTACCATGGACTTCAGCTTTTTTCTGGTAAGTGTCCTCATTTTGTTAACATAACATACAAAAGCCCTGAACTCTTGACTTACTGTTTCTTCTTCCCCACCTGCCCCATTTACTGTGTAAGTAAATGTATATAATAGATTTAAGATAATGTGGAAAGTATTTTCCATCTAGACATCATGATCAAAGCAATAATTCCCTTGCTAAGAATTTTTGAGCTCATTTTTGAGAAAGGAATATTAAAGGTAAATATTGTCAATAGAATTTTTTCATGTTAAAGTTCTGATCTTTTCCATTGTGCTCTTGATGTGCTAATGAGAGAATTTGTCTTAAATGTCCAAAGTAATTAACAAGGCAAACGAAGTGTTGCAAGATCTCTTCTTCAGAGTATTTGGAAAAGAACGAGTTTGATTTCTAATCAAAATTGTTAGTAGACACACTGTGTACAGTGTTTATAACCTGTAGTTTTTTTTAAAAAATTGAGCTTTTAGTCCTTTAAAATCAGTAAAATACTTATAAAACATTAAAAAGTTAATGTTTGTTATCAAATCTTTTGTGAATCCTCAAACCATGTATGTTGAGCCATTACATCTTGCAACTATTTAAAAATGAATTTTGATGCTTCCCCTCTCTGAATAATCAGTAACACATGACTGTAATAGTAGAGATAATAATTGTAGCTTCTACCAATTGTAAATGTTCAGCAATTGGAGCTGATTGGTTAGTTATAAAATATAAGAAGCATTTTGTGGAATATTGGAATACCAGGCCACTCTTTGGTCTATTTAGGAGGTCTTCTGAAATAATCTAACAAAAGCTCCAAGAAAGCTATTTTTAAATTGCTTAGCTACATAAACTTCTTCTGAGCCTACTATTTATACCTGTGGGGTAAAGTTTTAAAAATGTTATTCTATGATACTTTATATATAACTATAGTAACATAGTAAATAAAACATGGCAAATCAGTAGTTATGCACATTTTCAGAAGAATAGGAATAAAGAAGTTTAGATAATGGCTTAAATTTGTATGTGTGCAGAAAGCTAATTTGCAATTTAGGGCAATTTAGTGAGTTCAGAATTCAAGAAGATAAGTAATATATGTTGTTGACATAAAATGATTTTACATCATATGTGTCTGGAGCAGAGTGAAAGTCTTCAGATAAACTAGTACCTTAATGTGCTGTGAGAAGGAAGAGCCCTTAGGAAGCATGTATAATGTATTTAAAACTCTCTTGGTGTACATATATGTGCCATGTTTCTCTTACAAAACCTGCGGTCTCAAAGGGTATTGAAACTGAAAGGAAAATTGCAAAATGACTTCAAAAACTGTAACCATTCATGCTATTTAAGTTTGACATATTTTGTTGATATAAAAGGAGTCTTAGAGTTGTGAATGTGGAGGCTAATTAACTCAAAACATTGACCTTTTTTAAAAGATAGGGATAGAGAGATTTGTTACATATGCTTAAGTGGAAAATACACTAGGGAGCTACAGAAATTCTGAACTTGTATGCACCTAACAGTGTGTCCTACAAATGATAGAGTGTTCCGAATTTTGTGTTCCCAACCACTGTTTCTACATGGACTTTTATTTTATTTTTTTAAAGATTTATTTGTTGGGGCCAGTGTTGTAGCATAGTGTTGTAGTGCCGTTTTAATATTTTAAAACTTTACCTCACAGCCTGTGACATAGGCACCTATATGAGCGGTTCAAGACCTAGCTGCTCCACTTCCAACCCAGCTCTCTGCTAATGTGCCTGGGAAGTAGAAGATGGCCCAAATGCTCAGGCCCCTGTCACTCATGTGAGAGACAAACTTGGAATTCCTGGTTCCTGACTTTGGCCTGGCTCAGCCCCAGCAGTTGCAGCCATTTGGGGAGCGAACCAGTGGATGGAAGATATCTCTGTCTTTCTGTGTCTCTCACACCCTCTTTCTCTGTAATTCTGCCTTTTAAATACATAAAAATAAATCTTAAAAAAAGAAAAAAAAAACAACTGAGTAAGGGCTAAGATCTGATTTTTTTTTTTAAATGGATAATTAAAAAAATTCAAGTTACAGATGAGCCCATAAGAAGGTGGGGCTTAGAAATGGCAACTTTTGGAGCCAGTGCTGTGACATAGCAGGTAAAGCTGCCACCTGCAGTGCCGGCATCCCATATGGGCACTAGTTTGAGTCTTGGCTGCTCCATTTTTGATCCAGCTATCTGCTATGGCCTGGGAAAGCAGTAGAAGATGGCTCAAGTCCTTGGGCCCTGGCACTCACATGGGAGACCTGGAAGAAGCTCCTGGCTCCTGGCTTTTGGCTTCAGATTGGCACAGCTCCAGCCATTGCAGCCAACTGGAGAGTGAACCTGTGGATGGAAGATCCACCCCCCACCCCACCCCCCGCCTCTCCTTCTCTCTCTGTGTAACTTTTTCAAATAAATAAATAAACCTTGAAGAAATGGCAACTTTTGTGGATTCAATTTTAATGTTACAGATTAAATTTTTGATTTTTTTCCCCAAAAGCTTTAGGAAAGTTGCTTAAGTATACCTTAATTCCACTTCACAGCTGAAGGTTGCTTTGGGGCCTTTGCCCTTCTGCCTGGAAATTTTTCTTATACTTCTTTGCCTAAGTAGTTTCCATTCATTCTTTTTTATTTACATATTTGAGAAGCAGGGAGGGAGACAGAGAGAGAGAGAGAGAGAGAGAGAGAACATGCTTCCATCTACTGATTCAGCCTCCCAGTGGCCTTCCAATGGCTAGAGACAGACCAGACAGAATTCAAGAGCCAAGAACTCAGTGCAAGTCTCCCACGTGGGTGGCAGGGATCCAACCACTTGAGCCATTACCTGCAACCTTCCAGAGTGTGTAATAGCAGGAAGCTAGAATCAGAAACAGAGCAGGGACTCAAACCCAGTCTCTCCATTCTGATAAAAAATGTGGGTGTTGTAACTGCCAGGCTATGGCTCCCTGCAGTAAGTTGTCTTGATTTATGCTGCCCTTGCTCTGATTATTTCTTTCTTACCACAACTGTATTTAGTTTTTGTTTCTCCTTCTCTAACTTTAAATTCCATGCCTACCACAATGTTAAGCAAAGAGTAGATATTCAAGATGTTTAAGTAAAATGAAGAAACAACAAATTGTTTATCTAAGTGCACATCTTTTTAAAAAAATTTATTTGAAAGAATTTTTGAGAGAGAGAAGGAGAGATACAGAGAGATCTTCCATTCACTGGTTCACTCCCCAGATAGCCACAATGGCCAGGGCTGGGTCAAGACAAAACCAGGGGCCAGTGGTTTCATCCAGTCTCCTATGTGGGCAGCAGGGGTTCAAACATCCTTTGGTGCCATCCTTTGATGCTTTTCTCAGGCCATAGGCAGGGAGCTGGATCAGAAGTGGAGCAACTGGGACTTGAACTGGCTTTCATATGGGATGCCGGCCTTGTAGGCAGCAGCTTAACCTGTTACACCACAACAGCAGTTCTGTAAGTGTACATCTTTTAAAAAAATTAGATATGACTCAGGCCTTTCTTAGACATAGAGAGTGTTGGATAATTGTCCTCACCACAAAGTGAGTTAGTGACCAAACTGGAACTAGAACCTCCTTGTTAGTTTCTGCTTTCTCTTGTGTTCTTTCTACTTTACCTTATAGAAATTAGTAAAGAATTTCTAGATGATTCTGGGAGTTCCTAATAAATCTTGATGTTAACTGGTGAAACAATAGGTGGTTTGTTTTTGTTTTTTTAGATTTGTTTATTTGAAAGGCAGAGTTACAGAGAGGCAGAGAGAAAGAGAGGTTTTCCATCCATTGTTTCACTCCTCAAATGGCCACAATAGCCAGAGCTGGGCCAGGCTGAAGCCAGGAGCCAGGAGCTTCTTCCAGGTCTCCCACACAGGTGCAGGGGCCCGAGGGCTTGGGCCATCTTCTACTGCTTTCCCAGGCCATAGTAGAGAGCTGGATCTGAAGTGAAGCAGCCAGGACTGGAACTGGCACTCATATGGGATGGAGGCACTGCAGGCAGCAATCTTACATGCAACACTACAGTGTTGACCCCAGGCCCCATCTGTTTAGGTCTTTTAAAAGTATTTATTTACTTATTTATTTATTGAAAGACAGAGGGAGAGCGAGAGCGAGAGAGAGAGAGATCTTCCATCTTCTGATTCATTCCCCAAATAGCTACAATGGCCAGGACTGGGCCAGGCCAAAGCCAGGAGCCTGGAACTCCATCTGGGTCTCCCACATGGGTGGCAGGGGCCCAAGTACTTAGGCCATCTTCAGCTGCCTTCACAGGCACATTAGCAGGAAGCTGGATCAGAAGTGGAGCAGCCAAGGCTCAAAATGCTACTCCAGTCTGGGATGCTGGATGTTGGTTTAACCTTGCGTACCACAGCACCAGCCTCCATTCAGGTCTCTGAACACCAGTGGCTGTCCAACAATTGCGAAACTCGATGACCCTTGAGGTCTCCTTGTGGACCATCATGGCAGTTGGAGTGGAGGCCAGATATGGAGAACTAACCTTAACTGAAAAATTCCTGGCGGTCAGAGGGTCTGGGAGTAGTATTTAGGGGTTAGCTGGATTCAGAGTCTCGAGGACCGTTTAGATCTCCTCTAACTCCAGAGAAAAGTCTTTCCAAACGAAGAGCACTTGAAAAGCACCCAAAAGTCTGCAATGCATTGGAAGGTGAGGAGCAAGGTAGTACTTGAGAGAGAGCTGTGGGACTGAGGTCCTGTCTGCATCAAGGAGAGTTTAGAGCCCAGAGCAGTCAGCTGCCTTATGAGTCCATGATGCCCTGGGCCTTTGAAATGAACTAGAGCACAGTGAAGCGGGAGGTACTCCATAAATGTGCTTTCCACTTAATCGTGCTTTTTTTTTTTTTAAAGATTTCTTTATTTATTCAAAAGTCAGAGTTACACAGAGAGAGGAGAGGCAGAGAGAGAGAGAGAGAGAGGGTTTTCATTCGATGGTTCACTCCCCAAAAGGCTGAAACAGCTGGAGCTACGCCGATCTGAAGCCAGGAACCAGGAGTCTCTTCCAGGTCTCCCACATGGGTTCAGGGGCCCAAGGACTAGGGCCATCTTCTAGTGCTTTCCCAGGCTATAGCAGAGAGCTGGATTGGAAGTGGAGCAGCCAGGTCTCGAACCAGCGCCCACATGGGATGCCAGCACTTCAGGCCAGGGCGTTAAGCCGGCCCCTAATCATGCTTTGTGTGAAGTGCTTTTCCTGTTCACTGGAAGCAGAATTCAGGACTTCAGCTGAGTAGTTGTGCTGGCCCTAGGAGAAACTCAGGGCTACATTTAAAAAAATTTTTTTTTCTTGCATTGCAGAGGAGGATGGCCTGTGGGAATGCAGGTCCGACTGCCCTAATATCCAAAGTGAAATATTGGTTTTGCCATATACTTTAGGTTTTCTATCTTAAGATAGAAATGGCTCTACTTTAAATTTATTGTATATTTGGCTCTCTTAAAACTCTAGCTGAAGGCCGGCGCCATGGCTCACTTGGCTAATCCTCCACCTGCGGAGCCGGCACCCCGGGTTCTAGTCCCAGTTGGGGCACCGGATTCTGTCCCGGTTGCTCCTCTTCCAGTCCAGCTCTCTGCTGTGGCCCAGGAGGGCAGTGGAGGATGGCACAAGTGCTTGGGTCCCTGCACCTGCC
Source organism: Lepus europaeus (assembly GCF_033115175.1). Taxonomy (NCBI): domain Eukaryota; kingdom Metazoa; phylum Chordata; class Mammalia; order Lagomorpha; family Leporidae; genus Lepus; species Lepus europaeus. The sequence goes on from NC_084840.1 coordinate 47,920,572, forward strand.
TGGGAGACCGGGAGGAAGTACCCGGCTCCTGGATTCAGATCGGTGCAGCGCCAGCCGTACTGGCCATTAGGGGAGTGAACCAATGGAAGGAAGACCTTTCTTTCTGTCTCTCTCTCTCACTGTCTAACTCTGCCTGGCAAAAAACCAACCAAACAAACAAAAACAAAAACAAATACCTCTAGCTGAAAACAAATATTTGTGTGCATGTGTACACATGTGTCTCTCCAGAGGAAATGGGATGCTGGCATCACCGATGGTGGCTTTAACACCTGCACCACAATGCCGACCTCCAGGTGGAATGATTTCCACCCACTCTTCTAAATATTTCAAGTCCTATTTGGACAAATTAGAATAACTATTTTAATGTATGCATGGATATTAGATTATATTAGTTCTTCAGTTCTTTTTATTTATTTGAAAGGCAGAGCAACAGAGAAAGAGAGGGACAGAGAGAGAGATCTTATCTGTTGGTTAACCCTGGAAATGATCCAACAGCCAGGGCTCATCCAAGCTGATGCCAGGGACTCCATCTTGGTTTCGCACATTAGTGGCCGAGATTTAACTGCTCGAGCCATCCATCATCTGCTGCCTCCCAAGGTGCACTGGGAGGGAGTTGAATTGGGAGTAGAGGCAGAGAGGTGGTACTCAACCCCAGAAACTCCAGTATGAGATGTGTGGGTCTAGGCAGTGGTTTAACTAACTGCATCACAATACTTGCCTAAATTTTTCAGTCTTTGTAGACTGAGTGTAATAATATGCCTTTTTAAAAACTGAAGTTGGCCGGCGCCATGGCTCAACAGGCTAATCCTCCGCCTTGCGGCGCCGGCACACCGGGTTCTAGTCCCGGTCGGGGCACCGATCCTGTCCCGGTTGCCCCTCTTCCAGGCCAGCTCTCTGCTGTGGCCAGGGAGTGCAGTGGAGGATGGCCCAAGTGTTTGGGCTCTGCACCCCATGGGAGACCAGGAGAAGCACCTGGCTCCTGCCATCAGATCAGCGTGGTGCGCCGGCCGCAGCGCGCCAACCGCGGCGGCCATTGGAGGGTGAACCAACGGCAAAAGGAAGACCTTTCTCTCTGTCTCTCTCTCACTGTCCACTCTGCCTCAAAAAAAAAAAAAAAAAAAAAACTGAAGTTTTTTTTTAAATAGACATTTAAGTTTTCCCACTTTCTTTTAATTTATCATTGAAGACATTATCTATTTTCTTAGTTTTTTAAATATAAAGATACATTTGCCTATTCAACAATTTTTTTTTTTTTTTTTTGCCAGGCAGAGTTAGACAGTGAGAGAGAGACAGACAGAGAAAGGTCTTCCTTTTTCCGTTGGTTCACCCCTAAGTGGCTGCTATGGCTGGTGCGCTGCACCAATCTGAAGCCAGGATCCAGGTGGCTTCCTCCTGGTCTCCCATGCGGGTGCAGGGCCCAAGGACCTGGGCCATCCTCCACTGCCTTCCCAGGCCACAGCAGAGAGCTGGACTAGAAGAGGAGCAATCAGGACAGAATCCGGTGCCCCAACTGGGACTAGAACCCGGGGTGCCGGCTCTGCAGGTGGAGGATTAGCCTAGTGAGCCATGGCGCCGGCCTCAACAAATATTTATTAACTATTATTTGTCAAATGAATTGGTAGATAATAAAACTTCAGGGAAAACACTGATTTTTCCTCCTTTTTAAAAAATAATTTTTATTTTACTTTAGACAGAGAGAGAGACCCACCCACTGTTTCACTCCCTAAACACTGTGAACAGCAGGAACCTAATCATTTGGGCCATCACCCATCAATGGCTGCCTCCCAGGGTCCACATTAGCAAAAAGCTGGAATCAAGAGTGTAGCCAGCACTAGAACCCAGGCACTCTGATAGTGGGATGTGGGTGTCCCAACTCATATCTTAACTCTCAGACTATATATATATATTTTTTATATATATTATATATATATATAATATATATATATTTTTTTTTGACAGGCAAAGGGGATAGTGAGAGAGAGAGACAGAGAGGAAGGTCTTCCTTTTTGCCGTTGGTTCACCCTTCAATGGCCGCTGCGGCCGGTGCATCTCGCTGATCCGAAGCCAGGAGCCAGGTGCTTCTCCTGGTCTCCCGTGCGGGTGCAGGGCCCAAGGACTTGGGCCATCCTCCACTGCCTTCCCGGGCCATAGCAGAGAGCTGGCCTGGAAGAGGGGCAACCGGGATAGAATCCGGCGCCCCAACCGGGACTAGAACCCAGTGTGCCGGCGCCGCAAGGCGGAGGATTAGCCTGTTAAGCTACGGCGCTGGCCTCAGACTATATTTTGTCCCGATTCTACTTCCTTTTATTTCACAAAAGTATCTTCATTTTTACTTTTGCTGCCAGGAAACTCAATACTATGTTCAGAGCTCAACTGTAGCAACTACCCTTAACCCATGTTTCTGAAATAGTTATTAGCTTGCCTCCTCAATATATGGCTCTTATTATTATAAATAATTATGTTTGTATGTGCATTTTTAGAGTAATCTACATTAAAGTTTTTAGAATAGGTAAAATATGAAAAAAATATTCATTCTATCTGAAGATAGATTTTTTAAAAATTTATTTGACAGAGTTATAGGCAGAGAGAGAGAGAGAGAGAGAAAGGTCTTCCTTCCATTGGTTCATTCCCCAAATGGCCACAACAGCCAGAGCTGCACCTATCCGAAGCCAGGAGCTAGGTGCTTCCTCCTGGTCTCCCATGTGGGTGTAGGGCCCAAGCACTTGGGCCATCCTCCACTGCCTTCCTGGGCCACAGCAGAGAGCTGGACTGGAAGAGGAGCAACCAGGACTAGAAACTGGTGCCCATATGGGATGCTGGTGCCGCAGGTGGAGGATTAGCCAAGTGAGCCACGGTGCTGGCCCTGAAGATAGGTTTTTTTGAACTGCATTTCTTTTGAATGTTTTCTCTTCAGATTTTATCCAGGAAACTTCTTGGGGCAGATAATTCTTTGAGTACTGTCCTAGTTCCTCTCTGTGCTGCCCATTTATAGATAGTCCAGTCTTCCACAGACAGATAGATGTGATAGAAATACTGTAAAAGAGAAAACACAATAGAAAAGAAAGACTAATTCAAAATTTGTGCCTCTCTAAACTTTCCAATGAAAATGGAATTATATCTGTGTGGAATGATTTTAGGCGAGTGCGCAGTTTATTGTTTATTATTTTTTGAGACCTAATCTTACTAGTTTCTTATTCTTTTTTTTTTTTTTTAAGATTTATTTATTTATTTGAAAGTCAGAGTTACAGAGAAGGAAAGCCAGAGGCAGAGAGAGTGAGAGATCTTCCATCTGCTGGTTCACTTCTCAGATGGCTGCAATGGCCAGGGCTGGGCCAGGCCAAAGCCAGGAGCCGGGTCTCCCATGTGAGTATAGGGGCCCAAGCACTGCTGGATCAGAAGTGGAGCAGCCAAGACTGGAACTGACGCCCCCACAGGGTGCTGGAGCTGCAGGAGGTGGCTTTACCTGCCCACGCCACAGCGCCGGCCCCAGATTTGTCCTTAAACGTTATTTTTTGACTGGACTCGGATTTTAGAAGCAGCAGTGCTCACAGAGGACAGCCTCTGTCTCTTGACAGGCAGCTCCTGGCATTTTTCTCTGGTCTCCTCTGTTCTCTCAGCCAAACGTTTAGCACATCCTCCAGCCTCTTCCTCAGTCGTCCGTCCAGGTGTCTCAGAACAACAGGCCTGCGTTTGTGCTGCAGGACACTTGAAGTAACGAGGCGTTGAGCCGGGGCTGCCCTGGGCCTGGGTTCCTTACCTTCTCTGTTCAAGTCTGCAGATTCTTCCGACTCTTTTTAGGACTCTAGGCCACGAAGCATTGTACTTTCAGTCAGTCCAGGAATTAATCAATCAATCTCTCGCTCGCTCTCTCAACAATATCCGAGTTCAGGACACTCACATGGGCGTCCACATTGCAGCCCCGACACGGATCGGCACGCTCTCTCTGCAGCCCGCCTTGCTCTGTAACAGGCCCGGCCTGTCCTGAGCGGCAGGCGGACCCGGCAGAGGGTCACGCCCCCTTGCTTCACGGGAAACCTGCCTTGTGCCCCCTACCACGGATCTGGACCGCATCACCCTTCCACTCTTCAGCCGCACGGCAGTGGCCGTGCCCTTCTCGTCAAATGCACGAGATCCTCGCTCGTCAGTGAGCCCTGGCAGCCAGTGGCTGGGAAAGGGCGACTCAGCTTCACCTTGAAGCCGCCGGTGGCCCGTGAGGTGCCGGGAAGGAGAGGCCCGACTTCCGGGGTGGGCAGGCGCCTCGTTTAGCCGAAGTGTGAGGGAACAAAAATCAACGCCAGTCAAAAATAAATGTCAGGGTTGTTCACTCTAAAGGAGCTAAGAGTGACTGACGCCATGTGAGAGAAAGCCGCGTGAGTCCAGAGTTTTAGCTGATGTTTCAGTGTGGCCAGTGTTGGTGTCCAGCAAAGAGAACCACGGAATGGCTTTTGGGGGAGGCAGAAACCCTCTGCTGACGCCTTTTCCGGTCGCTACCCTGAAGGTGGGGAAGAAGGTAACACCAGTGCCCGGTGTGATCCCAGGGACTCTCCAGCAGTCTCACTCCAGAGCAGTGCGGACCGTAGAGAGGCAGAAGTCTGAACACACTCCCGTTCTCCAGGCCGTCTGTCTGGATCGTCTGGGAGGAATCCTGGTCCTGCTCCCCAAGTGCCTGTCAGGTTAGTGTTGGGATAGCTTCAGTCCCCTTGGCTGGTTCATCCTTGCTGCTGGCCTGGATACAGTGCTGTGTGTGATTTTTGCTAATCACTTTGAAGAGTTTTCCCTTGGCATTCCCTTTAACCCCGCTAGGAACGCCGATATCCTCCAGAGCAGACGGAGGGAACGACTTCCTTGAGATTATCTTCAGTTATCTTTAGTGACTTTTAGTTATTGCGAGATGAGCACACGCCTGGTTTAGCACAAGTGTAAGAGAACAATTTAAATGGCCCGTTTGAGTTCCTTAAAACTTTTTTTTTTTTTTTTTTTTTTTTTTTTTTGACAGGCAGAGGGGATAGTGAGAGAGACAGGGAGAAAGGTCTTCCTTTTTGCCGATGGTTCACCCTTCAATGGCCGCTGCGGCCGGCGCACCACGCTGATCCAAAGCCAGGAGCCAGGTGCTTCTCCTGGTCTCCCATGCGGGTGCAGGGCCCAAGGTCTTGGGCCATCCTCCACTGCACTCCCTGGCCACAGCAGAGAGCTGGCCTGGAAGAGGGGCAACCGGAATAGAATCCGGGGCCCCGACCGGGACTAGAACCCAGTGTGCCAGTGCCGCAAGGCGGAGGATTAGCCTGTTAAGCCACAGCGCCAGCCAAGTTCCTTAAAACTTTATGAGTTTATGGTTAACAGTCTGTGCTATCCATATATTTGGCTTCTTATTCCAAAAAAAAAAAAATGCATTTGAACATAATGTCATCCACTTTGTTTTTATTCTAACTAATTTACCTGAAAGTAGAGAAAATGCACATTAATTTTCACAGTTGGTTCGTTCAACATTGAGGAAACATGTGTTGAGTATCCAAGGACCACATGAATGCTTTGATGCTGATCCTGATACTGATCATGCAAAAAGAACAGGATGGTCTCTGCCCTTTCTGCCCTTGAGGAGCTTATTTGCTAATGGGGAGAAATGTGAATATTTATTTGAAGGGCACCAAACTCAAAATTTGGGAATGAGGGGTGGTGGGCCAGGAGAGCATACAGGAGGAGGTGGTGGTACATGTGTTACATTGCCTAGAAGTGAGCTGGAGGGAACCACATTCAGGCGGAGAGAGCATGACATGTAAAGGCACAGACACAAGAGAAAGGTGTCATGGATGGAACAGCCAGTGTTTCCGTGTGGCTGGAGCTGGGAGTAATAGGGCAATGCAGAGGAGAGCTGGTTGTGGCTGCAGAAGGAAGCCGGCCAGATTACGAAGGACTTGATGTGAAGTTAGGGCTTCTCCTGAAACTGGCGGAGAACCATCGAGGATTTTAATCAGGGGAATGATTGGATCCATTTAGAAAGATGATGTCAACAACAGGTGGAGAAAAGAATGGAGGAGGTTAAAACCGGGTCAGGAAGCCTGAGCGTTCATTTTTATTGCAGCAATTATGCTGGATAAGAGACAGTAAAGAGGTGAAGTCTGTAGGAGAAGGGGTGGGATTAGGAGAGATGAGTGTGCCGACTCTCAGGCTTCTAACTTCTTGGACACAGAGAGTCATTAACAGAGAAAGCGATATGGCAGTGTCACTGTTTCACAAAGTTGAGACTGAAGTGTGCTTGGGGTAGCCCCATGTCAGTGACTATGATAAGTAGTTTGAATGTAGGAAGCTGGAGATCAGGAGAGAAACCTTACCTGGAAAAAATGGTCTGAACATGTGGAACCTGCAAGTTCGTTTGCAAATGATCCTAACAGCTTATTTCACATTTCCTTGTGTAACTATAAACTTGTAAGTCCCAATCATTTTATCTGGTGTATAATATAAGTTGAACTTAACATAAATTTTGTGATCTATATTTTCACTCAGTTTGAAAACTCACAGACAATAGTAGCTGTGATCTTGTCAAGAGTCAGCTGTACTGGAAAAAAAATGAGTGAAATTTTGATTTAACACAGTAATCGCAGAAGGCAAGTATGGTAGTGTTAATATTAGAATAATGTGAATTCAATGGATTATAGCATTTAGGATTCAGTCCAAACCTGGCACATAGGCCAGTTTTCATCAGTAGGTGGGCTGTGAGTGACAGCAGGGAGGAGAAACTGGAGAGGGCGACTCTGAAGCTAGAAAGAGTAAATCCTACTTCAGAGGACTGAAGTGAAGGTGAAATGGGTCCACATCTGTACATTTCTTAGGGAAGTTCCTGACAGGTGGGCAACCTAGCAGATAAACATTTGTTAAATAAAGAAGTACATTTGTAATGAGCTTCTTTGCCTTCCAGCAGAGTTGCTGGCTGCCCAGTCAGTCCTTTACTCACAGACTGAATTACCACTGATCACCCAACAGCTTAAATTGTGATCGACTCATAATTGTGACAGTGAAAAAACATTTCACAGAAAACAAGGCAAATAGATATGCAATGCTAAAATTTGTGATTTCCTTATCAAATGTGGAATCATGGCCAGAGGATACAATCAATGAAGCCCACCAAGGCCTGAAAATTCTTATTCTGAAAAAGGCAAGGGAGGAACACAGCTATGTTCAAGTGAAAACATTGGTATGTTCCTACCAATGAAGGAAGTGAGAACATGTTATATACAGTTCATGGGTTTTGTGAAACTTGCTTCAGTAAAAATATAGTCATATGAATGGAAGAATCCTTGTAGAACTAGAAATGTAAAATTTGAGTAAGGCTGATAAGTGTGATTACAATCAGGCTGTAGCAGAAGAACAGGCAATGCTGGAAGTAACAGTCAAGTGGGTGGTAGTTTCCTTGCCAAGACCGCGGTGCTTAAATAAAGGCCAGCTGTATATTCAGAATCTGCTAGGTAACTTGAGAAATAGGAAAGTTTAAAATACAAGCTCTGTTCTAGAGATGTTTATGACGTTACCGAGGACATAAGGGCATTTATTCACATAAAACAAACCAGAGAACCACATAGCATGCTGTCAAGGACGGCTGCCATGTTTGCACAACTTCACGGGTGCAGTTTACATCACGATCCATAGGAATGACATCCCCTTGATTAGTGCAGTGCACAGACAGCATAGCCATACATGGCAGACTTGCGGTTTTTCAGTCTTCATTTTAATTTATTCACTTCCCTGAGAGTAAGTGTGGCAAACTTCCAAGCTTCCCAATGGCTTCCCATTCCACTTAGAATAATATCACAAGATCTTCATGTGGCCCACAGCCAATTTGATCTGGCCCTTAACCAACCTTTCTGGGTTTATCTCTTGCCACATCAGCCCTCTCACTTTATGTCTCAGGCCAGTATAAATTTATTGAGGTTTCTTCCACAGTTTGCAGCAAGCATCTGTTGTCCAAACCAGAAACATGGGAGTATTCCTGATTCCTCCCTCTCGGTAATAAACAGTTTGTCTTCTAGATATCTCCTTAGACCATTCACTTCTTCCCTTCTCTTTGGTCAGTACCATTCTCTCCAGGTTCTCTTCATATCTGGCTCGGTTCCTACATCAGCTCCCTCTGTGGTCTGCCAGCCTCCAGCCTTTGCCCTGGTCGCCCTTCCTCCCCACTGTAACCAGTGCTCCTTCTTTACAAACTGCAGGTTTGATCTGCTCACTGCACTGACACTAATGCTCAAATAAAGTTCAGAATACTAGAAACAGCTTCCTGGGCACCTCAGGACTGTTGTCTGTAAATCTCATTGTCTCCTGGGCACCTCAGGACTGTTGTCTCTGTAAATCTCATTGTCTCCTGCCTCCCCGCGTGCAGTCCAGTCGCACTGCCATCTTGTCATGTCAAATGCTTTTCGCTTCCGAGCTTTGTATACATTCCTTCTGGTTGGAATACTCTCCAATCCTTCCCCTCTCTACCTGCTCCAGTATTTTCAACAGGCACCCAGCCTGAGAGCCTTCAGACATTGGATGTCACTTCTGTGTTCCTCAAAGCCCGAGTTCAATGTTCAGTTGTGGATTTGCTGAGACCCTGAACGTCTACGTTGCATACATTGTGTGTTGGGGTTATCTCTCACAGTCCTTTTATGAATTACTTAAGGTCAAAGACCATTGTGGTCAACACTTTGTAGATTCTTAATAGATATTTCATGAGTGAAGTATTCACTCTACACTAATTCTAAAATATGTGGTTAATAAAAGACTCTATATGGGACTGTGAAACTTATATTTCTGCATTACAATAGGAAGTATTTATTAATGGGACATTTGCTAATAATGTGTTAATAAAAACATAGTCAACTTAAGAGACTGATTACCTTAGTTCTTTAATTTTGCAAGACCTTGATGGCATTTTATTTATTTATTTGATGGTGTTTGCTTTGTCCCAAGTAACCTTCTTAGCATTTTAGAAATTTTAACTTTTCATTCTCACAACCTGATGCATAGCCCTAGTATTTGTCACCATTTTACACAAGCAGAAACTAGAGCATAGAGGTGTTAAGAACCTTGCTGAGGACCTACAGCTAGGAAGTGGCAGAGCCCAGATTCCAGACCAGTCAGTCTCCCTCTAGATTCTAGATTCAGTAACTACCTCATCTGTTGCCTCTCAACATAGGAAGTAATATACCAAGGAGGGCAAGATTCTCCTTCTATTTTTTTTTTAATTTACTTATTTATTTGAAAGGCAGAGTTACAGAGAAGCAAAGGCAGAGGCAGAGAGAGAAAGAGAGAGAGAGAGAGAGGTCTTCCATCTGCTGGTTCACTCCACAGATGGCTGCATCCGCCAGAGCTGTGCAGACCCAAAGCCAGGAGCCAGGAGCTTCTTCTGGGTCTCCCATGTGGGTGCAGGGGCCCAAAGACTTGGGCCATCTTCTACTGCTTTCTCAGGCCATAGCAGAGAGCTGGATCAGAAGTGGAGCAGCCAGGACTTGAACCAGTGCCCATATGGGATGCCGGCACTGCAGATGGCAGCTTTACCTGCTATGCCACAGTGCCAGCTTCTCTCCTTCTATTTTAAAGCAGGAATATATTATGTTCTCATTGGACACCAAACAGAATGCCTGAAGAGACACCAATGAATCCTTCACAGTGTAACTGGTTATGTAAAAATCACTTCTTCGAAAATGTGGATAACAGGAGTTTCATAGTTAATGGTCACCTACAATGAACTTTAAACAAAAAAAAGACATAAAGTTGGAATTCAAATTTTTAAAGTTTTATAAAATTAAAAGCAACAAATATCTAATGTATTTTATAGATTTATGTTAATTTACTTTAAATAGAATTGGAGGGAAAAAACAAGTGGCAGAAATCATTCTAAGTCCAAAAACAAAGAAGGACATCAAAGGACACTATCAAGAGAGTATAAAGACAGCCCACAGAGTGGGAGAAAATGTTTGCAAAGCACGGGTCTGCTATGAGATTAATATTCAGAATGTGAAAACAACTCCCATAACTCAGCAACAACAATGAAACAATCCAATTCAAAAAGAGCAAAGGACTTGAATATATTTGTCCATAGAAGATATACAAATGGCCAATAAGCACATGATAAGATGCTCAATATCACTACTCATTAAGGAAATGCAAGTAAAACCACAGTGAGACACCACTTAACACTCATTAGGGTGGCTCTCATGAAGAAATGAAACCAAATCAAAAATGAATGTTGGTGAGGATGTGGAGAAACTGGAACACATGTACTTTGCTGTTGGGACTGAAAAACAGCTTGACGGTTCCTGAAAAAGTTGAACATGGGGGCTGGTATTTGGCATGGCAGCTAAGATGCCCATTCAGATGCCCATGTCCCACATCAAGAGTACCTGGATTCTAGGGGGCTGGCGCCGTGGCTCACTTCGTTAATCCTCCACCTGTGGAGCCAGCATCCCATATGGGCGCTGGGTTCTAGTCCCGGTTGCTCCTCTTCCAGGCCAGCTCTCTGCTGTGGCCGGGAGGGCAGTGGAGGATGGCCCAAGTGCTTGGGTCCTGCACCTGCATGGGAGACGGGGAGGAAACACCTGGCTTCTGGCTTCAGATCGGCACAACACCGGCCGTAGCGGTCATTTGGGGGGTGAACCAACAGAAGGAAGACCTCTCTCTCTCTCTCTCTCACTGTCTCTGACAAATAAAATTTTAAAAAATTAAAAAAAAAAGAGTAGCTGGATTCTATACCTGACTCTGGCTCCGGATTCCAGCTTCCTGTTAAGGTGGATTCTGAAAGGCAGCAGTGACTGTCTCAAGTAACTGGGCTCCTGCCTGCCACGTGGAAGACCAGTACTGAGTTCCTAACTATCAGCTTTGGCTGGGCTAGGCCAGGCCTCTTTGGGCATTTAGGGAGTGAACCAGCAGATGGGAGTTCTAGGGCTCTTTCTCTTTCTCTCTGCTTCTCAATATTTTTTAAAAAGCTAAACGTATAATTACCATTTGATCTAGCAGTTCCACTCCCTAGGCATATACTCCAATGAACTGAAAGTTAGGGACTCAAATGGGGACATGTGCACCTGTGTTCATAGTATTATTCATACTAGCCTAATTGCAGGAAAAAAGCCACTTATGTCCATAAGCAGATGAATAAACAAAACACAATACATACAAATAATGGAGTATTATTCAGATTTGGGTACATGCCAGAACCTGGATGAGCCCTGGAAGCGTGCGCATGAAATCACCCAGGCAGGAGACGACAAACATCACATGACTCCACTTAAATGTGGTACTTAGAACAGGCAAGAACACATTGACATAAAACAGAACACAAGTGACTGGGGACTGAGAGTAGGGAGATGGGGAATCATTGTTTCATTTAATGATGGTATACAGTTTCTGTCAGGCATGCTGAGAAAGTTCTGGAAATAATGGTGGTGATGGTTACCTCACATTCTACATGCACTTAATGCTCCTGAATTATACATTTACAAATAGTAACAATGATAAGCATTATATATATATGTATATATTTACCACAATAAAAAAATAAAAATTTAAAAACACAACAGGGGGGCCAGTGTTGTAGCATAACAGGTTGAGCTGCCATTTATGATGCCAGCATCCCATATCAGAGCACTGGTTCAAGTCCTGGCTGTTCCACTTCCAATCCAGCTCCCTGCAGATGTGCCTGGGAAAGCAATGGAAGATGGCCTAAGTGCTTGGGGCCTGCCCCCCATGTGAGAGACCTGGGTGGAGTTCCTGGCTCAGCCCTGGCTGCTGCAGCCACATGGGGAGTGAATCAGTGGATGGAAGATCTCTCACTCTCTGTCTCTTCCTCTCTCTGTCGCTTTGCCTTTCAGATCAAAAAAAGCAGGTGAGAGGGTGATTAGGGCAATAAGATTAAATAGATTAAAGGTCCAGTTTGCCCTCATTTTTAATTTATATATTAAATTCTACTTAATTTTATTTATCTGAAAGGGAGAGAGAGAGAGAAAGCAAGGATATCTTCCATCCACTGGTTCACTCCTCAAATGCCCTACAAGCTGAAGCCAGGAGCCAGGAACCCCATCAGGGTCTCCCACGTGGGTGGCCGGGGTGGCAGAGTTCCAAGCACTTGAGTCGTCATCCACTGCCTTCCAGGATGCCTATCAGCAGGAAGCTGGATGGGAAGCAAAGGTGGGACTCGATCCCAGGCACTATGATACAAGCTGTGGGTGTCCCAAGCAGCAGCTCAACCTGCTATGCAGCAGCGCCTGCTCCAGATATTTGTTTTCAAATATACAAAGCTGAGATTTGTAAATATCTTTGTAAAAAAACAACAGATTGTGGTAATATGTATAATATGACTGTAATATGAGAATGAATGGACTTTTTTGTCATGGGAAATGTTTGACGATTTCTATATGCCATTGGCAAGAAAATTAAAGTGATTTGGCCTACATTGTATTACAAGGAATTAAGTGAAAGAGTTGTAATTATTTAAAGGTTATAACATAATCTTTTCTTCCAGATTGTTAGTTCTTAACAGTAGGTACTGCCTTAACTCATATGTATTCTGTTTCTTGCTACTTGCTTAGCCTATTTTTTTTTTAAAGATTTATTTATTTGAAAGTCAGAGTTACACAGAGAGAGAGAAGGAGAGGCAGAGAGGGGGAGAGAGAGAGAGAGAGAGAGAGAGAGGTGTTTTCCATCTGCTGGTTCACTCCCCAGTTGGCCGCAATGGCTGGAGCTGCACCGATCTGAAGCCAGGAGCTTCTTCCGGGTCTCCCACGTGGGTGCAGGGGCTCAAGGACGTGGGCCATCTTCTACTGCTTTCCTAGGCCATAGCAGAGAGCTGGATCAGAAGTGGAGCAGCTGGGATATGAACCGGTGCTCATATGGGATACCGGCACTGCAGGCAGCGGCTTTACCCGCTATGCTACAGCGCTGGCCCCAGCCTATTTTTTTAAAAAGATTTATTTTATTTGTTTGAAAGGCAAGAGTTACAGAGAGAGAGGGAGAGACAGAGAAAGAGAGATCTTCTATCTGCTGGTTCACTCCCCAAATGGCTGCAATGGCCAGAGCTGGGCCAATCCAAAGCCAGGAGCCAAGAGCCTCTTCCGGGTCTCCCACATGGTTGGCAGGGCCCCAAGCACTTGGGCCATCCTCCTATCCTTCCCAGGTGCACTAGCAGGGAGCTGGATTGGAAGTGGAGCATCCAGGACTTGAACCAGAGACCACTGGGAAGCTGGCGTTGTAGCTGGTGGCTTAACTCATTACGCCACAATGCCGGCTCCAACCCTAATCTATTTTTTGAATGAATGTGAACAGGATCAGTGAGATGACTTGTTTTTGTTTTTGTTTTTGTTTTTGCATAAGTGTACTACAATGCAATGATTAGAAGTGGCGTTTCCGATATGGCACTAGAACAAGAAAAGTTGAAAAGCTATAATCTGTTGGCATGTGTTGGGGGGGTTGGGCATTGTAAAGATGTATCCTTAAGACAAATTTCAGAAATATTTCACATAATCTCATGGGTTTTTATAAAATGGGATCATCTTCTAGATATTAGAGTACAAATATATGAATGATTATTTTTAATATTGGATGGAATGTTAGGCGGTGCATTATGAGTACCCAATAATAGCAGTAGCTCCTCACTGGAGGTCTTGTTTATCAGATGCTGTAGCCACATTCAGACTTGTAATTTACTCACTGAAATTTACTCACCCAAGATCTCTGGATTCCTAATGGACAGGCAGATAAGCGAAACATGTTGCCTTATTTTCTCTCCTTCCCTCCCTCCCACCTTTCCTTCCTTCCTTACTTCCTTCTTCTCCCTGCCTTTCATACTGCCTTCTGTCCGTCATCATTTTTATGCTGCTCCTCTTGCATCTTTAGCTGTATTTTTAAGACAAACCTGAAATTAGAATAATAGTCACTGTGCCTGCTCCGTGTAAGTGCTAAAAACAAGTCCTTTTAGAAAAAGAGAAGCACCTATGTACTGATGGGTGTGAGGCACTCAAAGGCAATTCAAGAACTACAAATCTGAGGCAGTATTTTTGGGAGTTTATTTTCTTCTCCAATAAAAATGAACATATTCAGGGTCATTTATTGAATAAGGTTATTCAAAGCTGACAGTAGCTTTTATTTTTACAAGTTTGCAAATTTTTTCATTTTTCAAAAAATTGTAACATTGTCTGAACTAATGAATGTGGGGAAACTGTGATAGGGCAGAAGCATTAACATAGAAGCCTGACTGATGTTGGATATGTGAAGAGAAGAAAAGGAATTGAGTCGTTTTATTGGCCTTATAGTTCATGAACCGGATGCAGTGGAAAAATGGAGAAATCATATAAAGAAGTATAAAATGAAGAAAATATATGAAGAATAAAATATTTAAGGAAGAATTTACATTATATTTACATATAATATCAAGAAAAGATAAAATGGAGAAAAGACATAAATATGTAACAATGAGTATATGAACTAGTAAAACATGTTTTTAAGGTGTAAAATATTTTACTTCTAAACTGTAAACTGAGATTCCCCAAATTGGGAGACTTGTGATAGGTTGGCTAAATACTATAATGATAGTTAAATACCATAACCCCAGATAAATCAACTCACTTTAAAAATCCTTAAACATACATGCTCAAAGACTATGGATTTACTTTAAAAATAATCCAATATGAATAACCTGGTATGGATTGATTTCTCAGTTATATTTAAAAAGACAATAAAATACTACCTTCACATAAGTGCATTAAGTAGGCAAAGAAAAGAAAATACCAGAAAAATCTGGAAAAAATTACATGAAATACATGTGATTCTTTGAAAACTATTTTAAGCATACTTTATATTTTTTGCCTCATGAGTGAATTTATAATGAAAAATTATATATATTGACACATTTATTTTTTCTTTTTTGAGTACTGACTCCTTTTAGTTAAAATGATGCATACTTATAATAAAATGTCAAATAATACTCACCAACAGGGATGACAAAACACCTCAATTCCCAAGTGGGTAGAGGGCTTGAATAGGCATTTCTCCAAAGAAGATGCACAAATGGCCAATAAGCACATGAAAAAATGGTCAACATCTTAGCACTAGGGAAATGCAATCAAAATCACATGAGATACCACTTTATACTCCTTCAGATGGCTGTGACCTAAAAAACTGTGGAAAATAACAAATGCTGGTGAGCATGTGAAAAAATTAAAATCCTTATACTTTGCTGGTCGGAACAAAAAATGATGCAGCCGTTCTAAGTGGTTCTTAGATGGTAGTGGTTATACAACATTGTGAATGCACTTAATACCACAGCAATGGACACTTCAAATTGGTTAAATGGAAATTTTTATTGTTTATATTTACCATTTAAATTTTTATATTTATATTTACTTATATGAAAGGTAGAGTCACAGAGAGGCAGAGGCAGAGAGAGAGAGGGAGGTCTTCCATCTGCTGGACCACTCCGTAGATGGCCATAACGTCTGGAGCCACACCGATCCAAAACCAGGAGCCCAGAGCTTCTTCCAGGTCTCCCACATGGGTGCAGGGGCCCAAGGATGTGGGCCATCCTCCACCGCTTTCCCAGGCCATAGCAGAGAGCTGGATCAGAACTGAAGCAGCTGGGACTCTATCCAATGCCCATATGGGATGCAGACACTGCAGGCAGCGGCTTTACCCACTACACCACAGCACTGGCCCCCACATATTATTTATTGTTTACATTTTGCCACATAAAAACAACATAAAATAACAAAGCAGACTACAAAGAGATCAACAAACTGTCTTAAATTGAATCTTCTAGAAATAATGTGTTAACAGTAGTCTTTCTAATACCTTATTCTGTGTTGTGAGATATTTCAGAAGTTATCCTCTTAAAAAAATATAGATAACAGGTGCCAGCGCCTGTAGTGCCAGCATCCCATATGGACACTGGTTCGAGTCCCAGCTGCTCCACTTTCAATACAGCTCTCTGCTGTGGCCTAGGAAAGCAGTAGAAGATGACCCAAGTCCTTGGGGCCCTGCACCCACATAGGGGACCAGGAGGAGACTCCTGGCTCCTGGCTTCGGGTCGGCACAGCTCCGGCTGTTGCGGCCAATTGGGGAGTGAACCAGTGGGTGGAGGACCTCTCTTTGTCTCTGCCTCTCCTTTTCTGTGTAACTCTTTCAAATAAATAAATCTCTAAAAAAAAAGTATAGATAATAATAAAAGCAACACCGATGAACATAGGGATTATGTGACATGAACTATGACCCAAGAGTGAGCAGGAGACCCATGTGCCTGTCGAGCTAAGCAGCCTGCGTGGGAGCCACACTTGGAACAAGATGACCGCATCCAGCCAACCTGCACAAAAAGTGATGACCAAATGAAGCTGGAACCGAGGGAAAGCCACTGGGCACATCATTAAATGTGTCTGTGAGAAGCATCATTGTCCTCTGCTTATGTTTTCTGGTAGAACTATTTCTCTTATGTTGGCCTACTCCCAAGTGGTGTTGTTTTCTTCTGTTGTATTTCAAATATGTCTGGTTATTACATTATAGAGCAATATTGCCATCATTTGCTGTTATGTCTCACTCAGATACGTTTTTTTCAAGAAGAGACTTCGTCCCCACATCATGCTGAATGGCCTTGTATAACCAATGAAGTCTGGAAAATCAGGGGGTGCTTGCTGCGGTTTGAGTCGTTACTGCCTTCCCTGTGACCTCAGGCTAGGACAGCACCACGAAGCAGAAGTAGCAGCGGACAGTTTTTCAGGAAGGCAAAGTGAATACAAAGAGAGGGACTATCCCCTAATGTGGCCAAAATGCACTCTTACCATTGGTTTCCTGTTCCCTATCCTCTCAATTTTCAATACACACATTATTTAACAATTATCAAACGTTGGGATTCTAACCTGGCTCCCCCATTTCCCAGTTGTGGGACCATTTAACCTTTCTCAGCCTCAATTTCCTTATCTGTAAAACAGACCTACTAGCTGGGCCTGCTTTATAGGTTTGTTATGAGAGTTTATGGAAAAAAATGTCTTGGAACAATGCTTGCATATTGTTAAATGCTGAATAATTAAAATTTATTTAAATAAAAGTAATGTTTAAAATTATTTAAAATGATTTTATCATTGTTGTGTATTTGGTCTTAGGATGGATATTATGGGAGCTGGTAACATATTTTTCTTCCCTATCTTAAAGAATTTATTTGGAGGCCGGCGCCGTGGCTTAACAGGCTAATCCTCCGCCTTGCAGCGCCGGCACACCAGGTTCTAGTCCCAGTTGGGGCACCGATCCTGTCCCGGTTGCCCCTCTTCCAGGCCAGCTCTCTGCTGTGGCCAGGGAGTGCAGTGGAGGATGGCCCAAGCCATTGGGCCCTGCACCCCATGGGAGACCGGGAGAAGCACCTGGCTCCTGCCATCGGATCAGCGCGGTGTGCCGGCCGCAGCACGCCAGCCGCGGCGGCCATTGGAGGGTGAACCAATGGCAAAAGGAAGACCTTTCTCTCTGTCTCTCTCTCTCTCACTGTCCACTCTGCCTGTCAAAAAAAAAAAAAAATTTATTTGGTAATAATACTGATGCAGTTTTCCATGCATGTGAGGTCTTAGCCAAACGGCCCTCCTCACTCCCTCACTCTGAGAGATAAATCCTGATAAAATTTTTGTAATAAACTGTAAATTCCACTGGAATAAGAAGACATACCAAATGGAAGACTTCAATGAGAAGAGAGGACCTGACCTGAGCCTTGGGAGATACGATCAGCAAAGGCTGGGGAACGAAACCCTTCCTGCTCACCATGCACCAGGCACTGGACCGTATCCTCCACGACCTCTCTGTGCGTCCCTTGGGACAGCCCTGTCGGGGTCACAAAGCTAGTACTTGCTGAATCAGGGATCTGATTCTCTTCCCTAACTCCAAGGCCTTTGTTATTTCTGTGCTGTGTAGGGCATTTCATAATTCTATGTCTTGGCTAGTTGGATGCTTCAAAATATCCCATTAGTTTTTAATGGATTGTATGTGTGTATGTGTGTATGTGTGTGTGTGTGTGTGTGATTTTTTTACCCTTAATTTTCTTATCTGTGTATATGCCGAGTTGCATGTTTGCTTTTTAATTTAGATTTTGCTAATTTCTGCTTTTCATAATTCAACTCAGGTGTCATATCTTTACTGCGGCCCCTTCTTCTGGATGTAGTCCCTTCAGTCCAACAGACCGCGGCGCTGGCTCTTGGGAGACTGGCCAATTACAATGAAGACCTAGCAGAAGCCGTTGTGAAGGACAACATCCTTCCACAGCTTGTTTATTCGATGACGGAGCAGAATGTAAGAATTTTGGTTTCTTTTTGTTTTGTTTTGTTTTTTTCAGAGGCAAAGGCAGAGAGAGCTCTCCTCTGCTGGTTTGTGCCCTAAATAGCTACAAGCGTCAGAGTTGAGCCAGGCCAAAGCCAGGAAATGGGAACTTAATCCAGATCTCTCCCATGGGTGTCAGGAACCCAATTACCTGAGCAGTCAGCACTGCCTCCCAGAGTATGCATTAACAGGAAGCTGAGTTAGGAGCTGAAGCTGGTAGTTGAACGTAGGCACTCTGATATGGGACGAAGGTGATTCAGTTAGTGTGTTAACTTCTAGGCCAAATGCCTGTCCCAGAATGTAACAATTTTTAAAATGTATGTTTTCTATTTTTGATTTTTTAAAAAATTCAGTAGTGTAGGCACAGCAGCAAGCTTGTAGGTGTTAGAATTATTAGGACGTTAATGCAACCTTCAATTGCATGATATCTTGGTGGTATTTTGCTTTTGGGCTGACGTGTAGCTTTATCTCCATTGTTGTTCACATAAGAAGAAAGCAGATTTAAAACTTTTTAGGAGGTTATACAGGACGTGGTATTTCTGTATGTGAGAGTTTTAGACAGAGCTGTAGGGTCTGTCTTAGGGAGGCATGTTGGGCCCTACACAAAGAAATGGTCGCTTTCAGGACTCCTTGCGTGCAGGTGAAATCTGGTTAGGGGCAACAACAAAAGAGGCTTTGGAGCAGGGAGCAGAGAAGCAACCTAAAGGAGAGAGAGAATGTGATAATGGAAGGCGTGATGAAGCATTTTTTACCAAGTATACAAGCACGCCCGCTCTTATAAGCACTGCCTAAAGGTGCCCAGATTTTTCCCCCGACTCTCTGGCACGGCTCTGTATTTCTGTACAGTGCTGCCTCCTTGGTTTCCATGATCATTAAGGACCTCCTGTAAGGCAGGTCATGGCTTGTACATTCTATTCTGCTAGTTTATCATAACCTAGAACTATATCTTTCTTGACATAGCTTTGAGATTAAATCCCTGTTTGGGTAGTAAAAAGACAGCTTAACTGAAAAACTTAGGAAGGATTTGAACATGCATTTATTTCTGCAAAAGAATATATACAAAAGACCGATAAGCATATGAAAGATACTCAACAGCATCATTCATTAGGAAATGCACATCAAAAGGTAGTGAGATATCATTTCTTCACACTTACCAGGGTGACTATAATTAAAAACAAAACAAAACACAGGCCAGCGTCACGGCTCACTTGGCTAATCCTCCGCCTGCGGCGCCCGGTCGAGGCGCCGGGTTCTGTCCCGGTTGCTCCTCTTCCAGTCCAGCTCTCTGCTGTGGCCCGGGGAAGGCAGTGGAGGATGGCCCAAGTGCTTGGACCCTGCACCTGCATGGGAGACCAGGAGGAAGCGCCTGGCTCCTGGCTTTGGATCGGCGCAGCTCCGGCTGTTGCGGCCAATTGGGGAGTGAACCAACGGAAGGATGACCTTTCTCTCTGTCTCTCTCTCTCACTGTCCACTCTGCCTGTCAAAAAAAAAGAAAAAGAAAAAGAAAAAGAAAGAAAGAAAAAAATAACAAACAAGTGTTGGTGAGGATGTGGGGAAACCAGAACCCTCATCCACTGCTGGTAGGAATGTGGAATGGGATAGGTTCTCTAAGAAGCAGCTGGGCAGGTCCACAGCCCCTAAACGTTGTTATCAGACTCAGCAGTTCCTCTCCTAATTATGTGTCCAAAAGAATTAAACATAGGTGCTCAAATAAAATGTGTAGACGTTCATAGCCACGTTTTTCACAATAACCCAAAGGCGGAAGCAACCCAAGCCCAACAGGTGAATGGGTGAGTGAAATGTTTTTCCAGAAACCAAACGGAATAAAGTGCTATTAAATACTACACAGATGAGCCCTAAAAATGCTGTGCCAAATGAGAGAGGCCGGACCCACAGGGCCATAGACTGAAAGACTCCATTTGTGTGAAATATCCAGAGTATGCAAATCCACAGAGACAGAAGCAGACTAATGCTTGCCTGGGGCCAGGCAGGAAGGGAAAGGGGAGTGAGGACTCACCAGGGGTAGCTGGTTGGAGCAGTGGCAACTACAATGTGGTGAACGTACCACGTTTCGTGGAATTTAAAATTGTTAGAAGGATAATTAGGGTTATGTGTATTTTACCAGAATAAAAAAAAGATACACATAAACATAAAATAAACATAAAAATAAATCCTAATTGTTTGGAAATTTGCCTTGGTTTTGTGGATTGGAGGATCATTTGCTAATGCTTGTTATGGCTCTACAAGGAGTCACAGAAATTTTATTTTTCTTGTGGATACTCCATCTGTTGTTGGATTTTGTTCCTCCTAGCTCTGCGCTGTTGCCTTTCAGAGCAGGATCTGTGTTTTGGTATCCCTTGTAGAAGGGTCTTAGAAGTTTTCTAAGTGGGAATGTATGTCCACAAGTTGTAAAGGGACCAAAACAAAGTGACTGAGGGCAGAAAGGTGAAGTGGCAGTGAGAACATAAACATTATTTACATCCACCCATTAGCCTTAAATCATTTCTCCTAGGGTACTCACTCAATCTCTTTACTCCGTACTAAGTCCTGTGGTTTTGCTTTTTTTTTTTTTTTTTTTAAAGGCGATTATTTCTGTGAGAAGTAGGAGAGAAGAGTGTTAGGGTTTTGGGGAAAGTGACATGGAGGATGAGAGAAAATGAGATAAGCAAGTGTGAATTAAAGGTGCTAAAGCTAGGAGTGACTACTGATATCCATAACTGGTTGTCTCTCGGTTTGACGATTCTGCAATATGAAAAGTAGCATGAGCTTAAGGTAATGACAAGAAATGTGGCCCCATGACTTTTCCATCTATGGAAAGCTACTTGGAAACTCTACTTGGATTTTTATGGTAAGTTAGTGGAAATTTGGTTATTGACATAATTTAAGAAACAAAAATATAGGAATACTAATAGAATGTTTCCTATGTTATCAACATACATTAAATTGTTGGAGGTGTTAAGGTATACTTGATGAATTTTTTCTCTCCTGTAACTTTTATGTATCAATATTTTGACCTAAGCAAGTAAAATGCTCTCAGAATAGGTATTATAATAGTTCCTTAGTCATTTTCAAGTAATTAGTGTAAAGAGATAAAAACTCAGAATGTAAAATGGGGAATTCACTGGGTGTTAGTGTTAAAAGGAAATGTTAGGAGGACATCACTAACCAATAAGACAAGTGAATGTTGTAGCCAAATAATTCCTATGCATTTAATTTTTTAGCATGTTTCAGTTTCATTTTCTCCTTCCTTAATTAGAAAAAATTTACATATAGAAAATTATTATAAATATGAAGACATATTTAAAATACACACAATAATAAGCAATTTACTTTTACCTTTTTATTTTTTAAAAAGATTTATTTATTTTATTTGAAAGGCAGAGTTACAGAGAGGCAGAGGCAGAGAGGGAGAAAGAGGTCTTCCATCCACTGGTTCACTCCCCAGATGGCTGCTACAGCCAGAGCTACACCGATCTGAAGCCAGGAGCCAGGAACCAGGAGCTTCTTCCAGATCTCCCACATGGGTGCAGGGGGTCAAGGACTTGGGCCATTTTCTACTGCTTTCCCAGGCCATAGCAGAGAGCTGGTTCAGAAGAGGAGCAGCTGGGACTTGAACCGGCGGCCATATGGGATGCTGGCACTACAGGCGGCGGCTTTAACCATCATGCCACAGCGCCAACCTCTGCTTTTACCTTTTTATAAAAAAAGTATTTGTAGAGGGGATTAAATAACTTACATCCCTCTGTTTGAGTAGTTTA
The DNA here is from genome assembly GCF_033115175.1 of Lepus europaeus. NCBI lineage: Eukaryota > Metazoa > Chordata > Mammalia > Lagomorpha > Leporidae > Lepus > Lepus europaeus. The sequence goes on from NC_084840.1 coordinate 47,942,633, forward strand.
TTTGCCAGGAAAAGTTTTAAAATGTATCAGGAATGCTTTGACTGTATGTTCATTTGATAATTGGCAGGTGCATTTCAGAACATGGTTGTTACTTGAGGATAATTTGGGACACCAGAAAGATTAGTTGAGGTCACGAGAGGCCTGCGGTGCTCAGAAGCTGAGGGCTGGTTGGCCCTGAGGTCAGCTGCACATGTGCACCAGCTCCCAGGGGTCCCACGATACCTTTCAGTGCAATGCAGATATGCACACTCTTCATTATTTTATTATGGATTTGTGAAAAAGTATTAGTATTTTATCTTATACACTCTTCAAATACATACTTCCCAATAAAACATTGAAACATGATCTAAAACTTCCCTGGTTTTGAGTTTAGCTACTGAACGAAAGCAGTGGGGGCCATCAAACGGTCGAAATGACTGCAGAGCATGTTTTAGGATGCTTTCCGTCTTCGTCTTCTGTATCCAAAAGCCCCCGAGCCTTATGTGTGTTGATGTCCTTGAGTTTGGTCTCTGGGATCTGGGTTACGGAAGTGTGCCATTCATCGGGAGTTTGTCTGTCTCACGCCTGCAGCGTTTCTACAAGAAAGCAGCCGCGTTCGTGTTCCGCGCAGTTAGCAAACACTCGCCCCAGCTCGCTCAAGCGGTCGTCGACTGCGGCGCGCTGGGCATTCTGGTGATATGCCTGGAAGATTTTGACCCTGGAGTCAAGGAGGCTGCAGCTTGGGCCCTTGGATATATCTCAAGACATAATGCAGGTAATGGAGCATATTTTAAAACAGGATTGTTGCCGCTCGGATTGATTGGGTACATCTGGTTTTGCCTACTAAGCCATCGATGGACTTTTAATGATGTTTCTGTACATTAGGAGAGAGAAGTTTTGAATGATGGCCAAGTTGATTGGCTCATATATTTGCAGAAAACCTATGGCCTTCAGTCTTTTTCTTTAATGAGTATAAGGGAGACTGAAAGAAGGGGAGAAAAGGAGAGCAGGTGGCAGGGTGTAGGGGAGTGGAGCAGATTCTCCAGACCTCGGTTAACTGACCCAGCTGGGAAGATTACTGAAGTTTGTCAGCCCTCAAAGGCTCCTGGATGTTCACTGTCACTCATGAGAGGGTGCTGTAGACCAACCAGGCGTCCTGTGACATGTGTGCCTGATGTGAGGAGGAAGGGGAGGAGTACCTTCCTCCTCCTAAGAACTGACAGCTGGGGCATGTGGTCATCAAAAACACACAGGGAACAGAACCGCCCCCACCACTTTGTAGAAGCTGCTTACGAACAGACAGCCTAAGAAGAAAAAACACATGTAAAAATGATCAACTTTGCCAACGATCACCAAACAGCATGTTAGATCATTAGTGAAAATGTATTTCCCACTTATATTATTTGGAGGTGGGAAGAGTAAGGCAGAACTATAGCCACGTGGCTGAGAGCACGGTGGCATCAGACGATCTGAGGTAGAGTCCTGGTACTAACACTTGGTTGCTGTGTGACTTTGAGCACGGCCTTTAAACTTTCAGAGCTGTAGCCTCTTCATCCGCCAACCAAGACTCTTAGTTATCCTGAGAATGATGAAATCATGCATGTAAAGTGCTGAGACCATACACGCGATCATACATGTCAGGTGCTTGGATATGATAATGTAAGGTATTCACATGGACAGGAGAGGTTGTAGAGGCCCTTGTGACAGTGGTGCCTGTTGATGTAGGAGCTACAAATTGTGGAAACTTGTGGGAACCAGTTTGACAAAAGGAATGTCAGTCATGAAAGTGTCCATGCTTACTCTCAAAATTTCCTGTTCTGGAAGTTCATCCTAAGGAAAGAATCCCACAGCACGTAAAATCTGTATTCATGCAAATGTTATTGTAGCCTTATTTGTAGTGTCAAAACACTTCAAATATTGGACAGAAATTCAATGGTTAAACTTTGATAGTCTTCTAATGGAATATCATGCAAAAAATTAAGTCAATTATGAACCCTACATGGTAACATGGAAAATTGGTTATAATATTAAAAACAGACTAAATTGCATGAGTATATTACTATGATAATAATGTGAAGATAAGTTTTTATATAGGCATAAATTACAAGGCAGATGTGTTATTACATGGGGTAAATTAAGAATGTGTTTTTTCTTTGTTCCCCAGAATTTACAGTGTGTGTGTCTGTACTAAATGTTCGCCACTGTGTGTTGAGTAGTTACTGTGTGCCTGGCCGTGTGCCTCATGTTTCAGGCACACTGTTTCATTTTGGTTGCTCCCCTTGGGTGGGTGTGACTCTCATTTTTAAATGGAGGAAGAAACTGGACGTGGAGAGGTTCCTGCAGTTACATTAATGGTGGGACGAGAACTGGAGTCTGTTTTTGTCTCCAAAGCCCGTGTTAGCTACCACACCATACGGCTTCACAGAATACTTCCTGAAAGAGAACTGAAGAAATACTTAAAAACAGAAACAGGAAAGAGCTCTCCCACAGTTATGTTTTTGGTTCTTAAACTGGTGACATTATTAGAGACAAAATAACAAAAAAGCATAGAAGTAAGTTGAGGGGAAAAAAAAACTATTATCATGGCTTAGAATGATTCAGGAGTAACACAATATCAATTAATTAATATATTAATTCCTTAATGTCTAAATTTTGGTTTCCCAAGTAGCATCACCTTAAGGCTATTGCTTAATATGTGTTGACTGAGTAAACTAAGGTAGTGTCTTCAGCTAGAAGCTGGGCACTGTGGGAAGCTGTAGGAGAATATTTAGTAAGGTTTTTTTGTGTATCACCAGGACCTTTTAGGGACTGTAGCATGAACATTTCACAGAATGGCTGCCCAGGAGCTCTCAGGGCCACCTGTACAGGTGCACTCCCTCGCAGGTGCCCACAGACAGCCTTTCTGCACTTTCCTTTGCTGAGGCCGGGTCAAGATGATTATTGCTCATAAACAGGATCTGTCATAGGGATCCTATTCCAATTTCTTATTATAAACTAGGTCCCACATGGGATTCCCACTGTAATTTCAATATTTCACAGTAGTTAGGGATCTGGGACCCAGAAGCTCCCTGAAGAGATTACTGCATCGATTTCTCCAAAGAAAAGGGAATTGTTGTCTAGGAAGCCGCAGATAGAGTCATTGCTCACATCTGTAACAGTGAAAATGGAGGAATTGCCTCCAAATGACCTGATTTCTTTCTCAATCATTTCCTAAAAAGGGAATATATTGAGGTTAATGAGAGGATATTCATTCAATGTTTTCTTCTTAGACATAAAATATTTGATCGGACAGTTTGAGAAATATAAATCTTTATTTAAATAGAGATGTAGAAGAAATAAAGTATACTTTTACAGGCATTAGAAGGAAAAACTTTCCTGCATAGGAAACAAAAATAAAATAAGCATATAATAGAAGATGAGAGAAGCCAGTGAGAACTATCTGACTTTGGCTTATTTGAATAATAAAATTTATAAAAGTTGCTTCTGGGTATAGATCTTAAAGCATTCTACAGGTAACCAAAGGGCACTGGGCACCAACAACCAGAGATTGTGGAGTTTTTCTTTTCCTCCCCGGCACTCTGTACAAATCCTGGTGTTAATCTGATGATTGAACTGCCAGGTATTCAATGCACAGGCTGGTGTTGACCTCCTCTGTGTTCTGCTGCTCAGTGACAGCTGAGCTGGACTCCATCTCCGACTGACTGCGGACTTTCTTCCTTCCCAGGGCTCTTTCCTGCTCTGCGGAGTTGTTCTATTAACCTGTCTGTCCACTTCTTCAGTGTCAGGTCTCTCACTGCTTCTAGGGGATGGTCTTGCCTTTGGAGCTAAAAGGATGCCCTGGAGGCCTGTGCTGGGTAGAAGTGGGAGGGACAGTAGGATTCTGCAGCCGCCAGGCTCCTCTCGCAGCTCCTTCCTCCCGGGCCCTGTGAGTGCCAGCAGCCCAGCAGCGGCACGCAGCGCTGTGGACAGGCGCTTGCAGTGACCTCCTCTGCAGACCGGGGAGGACAATGCCCTGCAGGAAGTGTGACAGCCAGAGCATCCACCTGCCTGCTTCTCCGTATTGGGCTCACAGACATGTTTTAAGAGTTTGTTTTGGGGACTTCCCAGCTTTTACAAATGCTGTCTCTCGATGGCCAATCAAGCATGCAGAAGAGGTAAGGTATCCTACAACTTTTAACCCGCTGTTACAATTGTCCTGTGTTGGATGAACAAACCCAAGGGAAGAGCTTCAAGGGTTTATTCTGGTCCCACAACTCTCCAGAGAGGAGCTGCCTGGCAACTACTCACAGCTTGTCAGTCTTCTTACACTATGAGAAAGAAACGTGTACAAGACCTCATCATTCTTCTTTTGAAGCTCCTGGTCATATGGGGAAGTCTTGCCAGATACCTCTGTTTTTAATCCCTGATGGCTGGTTTCCACATGTGTGACTGCTCTTTCTCTTGTAGACCTGATTTATGTCCAGCTCAGTAGCAGTTAGGAAGGAGATGAGCTTATTTCAGCCAGACATGAGCAGTGCTCACAGAGACTGGCCCATGTGCGCACTACAGAAACATTTAGTAGATTATATCCTGTTTACTAAATCAATAATGCAAGGAAGGAATCAAGACCGAGCTGACCAACTGGGTTGCTTCCTATTTTATAGACAATGATAAAATGATAAAAGGCCAAAGAGACTTTAAAATTCAGAATTTTTGAAAATATCCCTCTCATGCCACCCAAGTGCAGGTATCAGTAGCCTGAATAGTGTAGAATAGGTTTAGTTAGGAAGAGATCATTGTTTTTCAGCCATACTGAAAACAGTGGTGAGAACACTAAAAATCTGCTCTCTGGGCATGAGTGTCAGGCACAGCGGCGAAACTGCTGCTTGGGATGTCCACATCTCATATTAGAGTACTGGAGTTCAGTCCTAGCTCGACTCTAGATTCCAGCAGCCTGTCAGTTCTGCACCTTGGCGGGCAGAAGGTGATGGCTCAAGTAGTTGGGTCCCTGCCACCCTTGTGAAGAGACCTGGATTGAGCTCCCAACTCCTGGCATCACGGTGCAATGGATGAAGCCATCACTTAAGATGCCTGCATCCATATCAGAATACCTAGGATCAAGATCAACCTCCAAAGGCTGATCCAGCTCTCTGTTAATACACCTGGGAGTATTGCTGATGGCCCAAGTGCTTGGTTGGGTTCCTGCCACCTATATGGAAGTCCTGGATAGAGTTCCTGGCTCCTGACTTCAGCTTGGGCCAACTTTGGCTGTTATGGGCATCTGGGGAATGAACCAGCAGATGGAAGACCTCTCTGTCTCTGTCTGTCTCTCTCTGCCTTTCAAATAAATTTCAAAAAGTTAGCATTTTAAATCAGCTCCGAGGCTCACTTGGCTAATCCTCCACCTGCGGCGCCGGCACACCTTGTTCTAGTCCTGGTCGGGGCGCCGGATTCTGTCCCGGTTGCCCCTCTTCCAGGCCAGCTCTCTGCTGTGGCCCGGGAGTGCATTGGAGGATGGCCCAAGACTTGGGCCCTGCACCCTCATGGGAGACCAGGAGAAGCACCTGGCTCCTGGCTTCGGATCAGCGTGGTGCGCTGGCCGCATTGCGCCGGCCACAGTGGCCACTGAGGGGTGAAACAACGGAAAAGGAAGACTTTTCTCTCTGTCTCTCTCTCTCTCACTGTCCACTCTGCCCGTCAAAAAAATTTTTAAAAAATTAGAAAGTTAGAATTTTAATTATAGCTCTTTTATATTTTACTCAGTTATCTAATTTATTGGTCATTTTCTTTTTTAAAAAATATTTATTTATTTATTTATTTATTTGAAGTCAGTTACACAGAGAGATAAGGAAAGACAGAGAGAGAGAGAGAGAGAGAGAGGTCTTCCATCCTCTAGTTCACTTCCCAGTTGGCCACAATGGCAGGAGCTGCACCGATCTGAAGCCAGGAGCCAGGAGCTTCCTCTGGGTCTCCCATATGGGTGCAGGACTTGGGCCATCTTCTACTGCTTTCCCAGGCCATAGCAGAGAGCTGGATTGGAAGAGGAGCAGCCAGGACTTGAACCGGCGCCCATATGGGATGCTGGCACTGCAGGCAGTGGCTTTAACCACTACACCACAGTGCCGGCCCCTTGGTCATTTTCAGATTTCAGTTTGCGTGCTAGTTAAAATACATTGTCATTCTTCTGTGTTTTTATTTCCTGCAGTTTTTTTTTTAGTTAGGAACTCTTGGTTAATAAAATCTTATTATTATTATTTTTTAGAATTTTGGATATGGAATAAGAGGGTGTAATCAAATAACTTAATTTCTTAGTCATTCAGACCTATAGCTTCTTATATGAAGCTCACAATCAATATCATCATAGTAATCACCAAAAAGAATGTGAGGATGGGTGTTGTGCTTGAGATGCCCCCATCCCATATAGGAGTGTCCTGGATTGAGTCCAGTCTCCACTTCTGCTTCTAAGCCAGCTTCCTGCTAACGTGCCTGGGAGGCAGCAGATGATGGCTTGAGTACTGAGTCCCTGCTGCCTACCTAGGAGACCCAGATGGAGTTTTTGGCGTCTGGTCTCAGCCTAGCCCAGCCTTGACTGTTGCAGACATTTGGGAATGAATCAGACTGGATGGACTATGTCTTTGTCTTTATATCATTCTGCTTTTCAAGTAAATAAAAATGTATTGGTAAGCATCTAAAAGAAAGCATTTGAGGCACTTGTGTGTATTACCATTTCTTTTTTTTTAACAATATAAATTGGCTAAGATCTCACCTCTATGCCTTTTGACGTGAGTTAAAAGAATTGATACAGATAAGCATAAATGGTCATCCAGACATCTGGCCAAACACTGGACAGGAATGTGTATAATGCATTAGGTATGTATAATGCATTAGGTAACTGTACAATGGACTAAATGAGAGATGAATCATGAGGTACATTATCTTCTCTCATCCTCTGGTTCACTCCCCAAATGACTTCAATAGCCAGGGCTGAGCCAGGCCAAAACCAGGAGTCAGAAACTCCATCCAGGTCTCTTGCATGGGTGGCAAGGGATCAAGTACTTGGGCCATCATCTGCTGCCTCCGCAGCATATTATCAGGAAGTGGATTGGAAGTAGAGGTAGGACGCGATCCAGGTACTCTGCTATGGGGAGCAGGCATCCTAAGGGGGGGAGCCTAACCCTCTGTGCCACAATGCCTGCCCCGTTTTCTTTCTTCTTAAGGACTTTATGAAATCCAGTACTCAGTAAACAGACCCTGGGGCAGAAATACAGGGGGAGGTGACATGTGCAGTTATAAGAGGAAGGAAAGCTGAATGCTCCATGGAAAAATACCTCCTCTATGTTAAAGTACCTAAAATTCTTTCCGTCTAAGGCTTCATTTCTATTCCAATACCTACGGGAGAGATGGCACCTAATGTGTGCTGGATGGCTGAAGGAAGCTTCAGGAGAAGGAGATACCAGCGGTGTGGAAATAAACCAGGTTTAAATAATGCCTTCTTGAACTTGGTTTATTTCCCAGTCACTTGTGTATCAGTCTACCTAGTACCTTTAAGATATTGAAGAAAAAAACCACTTTTATTTACACTTGAGTTTCTAGAGGCACATTAGGCGTAATGTACTTGATTGAGATTTGAAAGTATTCCAACTGAGTATTCACAGACATCTACAAGAGCATTATTATTATTATTATTATTATTTTTGACAGGCAGAGTGGACAGTGAGAGAGAGAGAGAGAGAGAAAGGTTTCCTTTGCCATTGGTTCACCCTCCAATGGCCACTGCAGCCGGCGCATCGCGCTGCTCTGAAGCCAGGAGCCAGGTGCTTCTCCTGGTCTCCCATGGGGTGCAGGGTCCAAGGACTTGGGCCATACTCCACTGCACTCCTGGGCCACAGCAGAGAGCTGGCCTGGAAGAGGGGCAACCGGGACAGAATCCGGCACCCCAAGTGGGACTAGAACCTGGTATGCCGGCACTGCAGGCGGAGGATTAGCCTATTGAGCCGCGGCGCTGGCCTACAAGAGCATTATTAAAAGCTCAGGACTAGGGCCGACACTGTGGTGCAGTGGGTTAAAGCCTGGCCTGCAGTGCTGGCATCTCATATGGGTGCTGGTTTGAGTCCTGGATGCTCTACTTCTGATCCAGCTCCCTGCTAATCTGGGAAAGCAGCAGAGGATGGCCCAAGTGCTTGGGCCCCTGCACCCATGTGGGAGACCCAGAAGAAGCTGCTGGCTCCCGGCTTCGGATCAGCTCAGCTCTGACTGTTGTAGCCATTTGGGTAGTAAACCAGTTAATGGAATACCTTTCTCTGTCTCTACTTCTCTACTTTCTCTTTCAAATAAATAAATCTCTTTTTTTTTAATCTTTTTAAAAACACAGGACTTTGTTAGCATAAGAATTATACTTTGAAATAAGACATGCTCATCAATTTATCTTACTATTGGTCTTAAAATCCATACTCTACTAGCAAATAAGAACTATATTGTTATTTTTTGTTAGCTGATTGATTTCGCAGTTAAGTTTTTGAGACCCACTTTGTTCTCCTCTATGGTTCTATATGAATGAACTAGCTTACTATAAATGAGTAGAACAATCATCAAAGCATTGTATTCAAAATAGGACCTGTTGGGGGCCAGCACCATGGTGTAGTGGGTGAAGCCGCTCCAGTTTGAATCCTGGCTGCTCCACTTCTGATCCAGCTCTCTGCTATGGCCTTGGGCCTCTGCATCAGACTGGAAGAAGCTCCTGAATCCAGCTTCGGATCAGCTCAGCTCTGGCTGTTGTGGCCATTTGGGTAATGAACCAGCAGATGGAAAACCTGTTTCTCTCTCTGCCTTTGCCTCTCTTACTCTACATTTCAAATAAATAAATCTTTTTTTTTTTTTGACAGGCAGAGTGGACAGTGAGCGAGAGAGAGAGAGACAGGTCTTCCTTTTTGCCGTTGGTTCACCCTCCAATGGCCGCTGCGGCCGGTGCATCTCGCTGATCCGAAGCCAGGAGCCAGGTGCTTCTCCTGGTCTCCCATGTGGGTGCAGAGCCCAAGGACTTGGGCCATCCTCCACTGCCTTCCCGGGCCATAGCAGAGAGCTGGCCTGGAAGAGGGGCAACCGGGATAGAATCTGGCGCCCCAACCGGGACTAGAACCCGGTGTGCCGGTGCCGCAAGGTGGAGGATTAGCCTGTTAAGCCACGACGCCGGCCAAATAAATAAATCTTAAAAAAAAAAAAAAAATGTTCCTGGCCGGCGCTGTGGCTAATCCTCTGCCTGCAGAGCTGGCACCCCGGGTTCTAGTCCCGGTTGGGGCGTTGGGTACTAGTCCCGGTTGCTCCTCTTCCAGTCCAGCTCTCTGCTGTGGCCCGGGAGGGCAGCGGAGGATGGCCCAAGTGCTTGGGTCCCTGCACCTGCATGAGAGACCAGGAGGAAGTACCCGGCTCCTTGCTTCGGATCGGCGCAGCGCCGGCTGTAGTGGCCATTAGGGGAGTGAACCAATGGAAGGAAGACCTTTCTGTCTGTCTCTCTCACTGTCTATAACTCTGTCTCTCTCTCTTACTGTCTTAACTCTGCCTGGCAAAAAAAAAAAAAAAAAAAAGGTTCCCTATTAAAAAAAGATAGCACCTGTGACTTGGAAAGATCATTTACCACTTAAGAGTAATGTAACCATTTGTGTCCTAACGCTACAACTAACCATAAAGCATTTCTCTGTATCTCCTTAGATTTCACAGTACATTTTAATCAGTATGGCAGCCACTAGTCTCATGTGACTGTTGCATACTTGAACCATGGCTAGTGTAACTGAGCAACTAAATTTTAAATCTTACTTTTAGTTAATTCACATTTAAAAATTGATACTCAATGTAGTTACTAGAAAATTTTAGGTATGATTGAGAAAACTTGGGTATATGGATCTACTTTTCCAACTGTAAACTTTGTGAAATCTAAATGTAAATTGAGCATTTATGAGAACTAAGCAGCTGAATTGAATTTCAAGTATAAAATACACACTGGACTCCAAGGGTTGGTATGATAAAAATAATGTAAAATATCTCAGTACAGTTTAAAAATATTTATTGCATGCTGCAATTATGTTTCAGATGGGTTGAATTAAGATATATTCAAATGTATTTCACCCATTTCTTTTTACTTTTTAAATGTGGTTACTTTCAAATTTTAAATTATATTATGTGACTCACATTTCTTTGGGTAACACTAACTTAGAATTACTCTACCTGTGCTTTGTGGATATTTGTTAAGAGGCAATGTGGTAGTTATGCTGTGGCCTCAAAAAGTCATACATAATATTTGTATTTATCAATTACTGTAACTCTAGTGTGCAGTAAGTTAAAAATACCATTTGGGGATAAGTAAATGTTGCTTCAACTTATAGCAATTACTTACTTGATATAAGAGCTACATGGAAAATATGTGGCTAAACTGTCAGTCTCATCTGATGTGTTTGTTTATAAGAATCCACACTTTGGAAAACAGTTTTCCAGTATATGTTAGGTTGACCTGTATGAAATTACCTGGATTTGACTTCTTAAAGGTTCATTTATTTATTTGAAAGGCAGAATGACAGAAAAGAGGGAGAGAGAGAGAAGAAAGAGAGAGAATCTTCTACCCTTGGTTCATTCTCCATCATCCCACAACAGCCAGTTCTAGGTCAAGCTGAAGTCAAGAGCCAGGAACTCCATCCAGATCTCACCATGTAGGGCGGCAGGAAACCAAACACCTGGGGTACCACCTGATGCCTCCCAGAAACATTAAGAGGAAGCTGGATTGGAAACTCATTGTAGCTGGGACTTGAACCAGGACCTGCTACACCACAACACCTGTCCCTATTTGATTGTTTTTAGTCAACAACAACAACAAAAAATGGCTTAGTTAAAAAAAAATCAAGAACCTCAACAAACACCAACACCCTCTCCCCCAATAATTTCACTTCTGGGTGTGTAACTTAACTCTCAGGTGTGCACACATACGTGTGTGTGTGTGTGTGACCTGTACTTCCCAACCTCCAAGGTCCTGTGCCCTCATCTTGACATCTTTGTGTAGTCTCTCCCCGTGTCCTAGGATCAGCCTGTGTGAGCAGCAGACATCCTGCTATGTCACTACTGAGAACAGCTATAGACACTCAGAGCTTCTGTCCGTGACATATTCAGGTCACTTGCTCTGGGTCCAGTGCCATGTCGTGAGGACCCTACAGAAATGGGGTAGCCAGCTAGACATCGAGGCCTCTCAACAACTGCCGCCACAGCTTGCACCAGACTCTGAGCCCAAACCACCAAGCTGAGCTGCACCCTGGTTCCTGACCCACAGAAACTGAGATAAGTGATGTTGTAAGCCGCTATGGTTTGGGTCATTTCTTACATAACAAGAGGTAACTAACCTGTCATATGAATGCAAAAGAGGTTTTTTATGCTATAACGCTTTATAGCAAGCAACCAAACCCAACCAACACAACACCGATTAAACGTCCTGAAGGGGGCGCTTGTGTGAGTTACGGCATACTGGCTCGGTGGAGCAGTTAGAAATGCTGGGTTAGGGCCGGAGCCGTGGCTCACTAGGCTAATCCTACGTCTGCGGCACTGGTACCTTGGGTTCTTGTCCCAGTTGCTCCTCTCCCAGTCCAGCTCTCTGCTGTGGCCCGGGAAGGCAGTGGAGGATGGCCCAAGTGCTTGGGCCCTGCACCCCATGGAGACCAGGAGAAGCACCTGGCTCCTGGCTTCGGATCAGCGCCGCGTCAGCCGAGGCAGCCATTTGGGGGGGTGAACCAACGGAAGGAAGACCTCTCTCTCTCTCTCTCTCTCTCTCACTGTCTGCCTGTCAAGAAAGAAAGAAAGAAAAGAAAGAAAGAAAGAAAGAAAGAAAGAAAGAAAGAAAGAAAGAAAGAAAAGAAAGAAAGAAAGAAAGAAAGGAAAGAAAGAAAGAAAGAAAGAAAGAAAGAAAGAAAGAAAGAAAGAAAGAAAGAAAGAAAGAAAGAAAAGAAATGCTGGGTTAGTTCCATCCTCAGGAATGAAAGTAGACAGCAGAAGCCCATAAGGGGCTTCAAGGAACCCCCCGGGGGAAGTCAGACTAGGAACAGCTGGTCAGCGACCACTTTTGGAAAAAAAACACCATGCAAACTCTCTTTCCTGTTTCCTCTCTCCTTTGCCTGTGCTTGTAGAGAATTCCGTAGTTTTTACTGTCCCACCTGCTCCATCAGACTGAGCTCTGGAAGGCTGTGACTTTAGTCCTCGACTGAAGCAGAGTTAACAGCAGTGACCCTTCCATAACAAACTACGCGTTTTCCATGTCAAGTTTTTTTCCCAAGTGGAATACAAAACTGTAGGTAGAGTGAAACCACAACTATTGTTGCAATGCTATATAGAGTAGCAAAAAAAAAATAGAAAAAAACCTTCTAGATACAAAAAGTCTATTCTGTAAAGATCTGATTGCAGTGACTTTATTATTACTTCATTCTTTGCCAGGACACTCTGGATGCTCTGTGTAGCTTTGCCTTACTTTATTCAACTGAGTCTAAGCTGCTGAAAGTCTAATATTAAACTGGGGTGGGGGTTAAAATTCCTCTAAATTTCCCCCTACCTATTGTATTCCAAGGCCATACCCAAGTCAGTATTTCCTCCCAGTTTCTCTTCCTCTGACTTTTCCTTATTACGTTTTGAAGCTGCTTTTTGTTTTTATTTCTTAAAGATTTATTTATTTGAAAGGCAGAGAGAGAGAGAGAGAGAGAGAGAGAGAGAGATCTTCCATGTGCTGGTTTATTCCCCAAATGGCCGCAGCCTCCAGGGCTGAGCCAGGCCAGAGCTGGGAGCCAGGAACTCCAACCGGGTCCCCCACAGTGTGGCAGGGGCCCAAGTACTTGGGCTATAATCCATTGCTTTCCTAAGCAAATTAGCGGGAAGCCGGATCAGAAGCAGAGCAGCCAGGACGGTGGTATCACAAGCAGCGGCTTAATCTGCTGCACCACAAAGCAGGCCTTGCTCTCCCTACTTGAGCTCCAAAAGAGCTCTCTTTCCATCCCGGCTGACTGTCATTTTTCACTAAAGCCCCATTAACTCCAGATCAATGGCTTGTTTGAGTCACTTGACTTTAAAGGAGCCTGAATTATTTAGTCTGCAAAGCAAATGTGTGTATATATGTTAATCTTTAAACTCTCACCAGGCCTGCCTGTCAGGGGTAAGCCAATGGCTCTGAAGACTGCAGAGGAAAGTGGGGTGGACGTGATGAGAGTAGGAAAAATGGCATGTGAGTTAGTGTGGGGGGGGATATAAAAATCACAGGTAGGACTTTGTCATATGATATGCAAATTCCTTCTCCATGCTTTCCTCACTTCCACCTGTCTTAGGAGATGTCAACCTCTCAGCTCAGAGTTAAAGCCAAGGGGCCCAAGTTGTCACCTGTGGAGGGATGGTGCCTCTCTTGGCCGTGTAGGTGCAGAACACAGGTTTTGTGGGAGCCAGCCTCTGGGAGGACCCCCAGGGTGCTGCCTTCTGCTGCTCAAATACTTGTGGATTTGACAGTGCCACGGGGCACTGATGAAATAGAGCAGGAGTGAGGGGTCCCATGCCCCGCAGCTTCTGCCTTGGGTCTTCTCTTTTGGCTCACTCACTCTAGGGAGGGTCTCATGGCGAGGAGCAAGGATGCTGCAGCCCCAGCCAACACCTTGATGGTAGCCAGGTGAGATGTGCTGAATCTGAATCCCTCCTCCCTTCCTGGCTAAGCCCCTCCTAGATGATGCCTGAGCTATAGGAGCTGAGAGATAGCACATGTTTGCCGTTCTAAGCTGCCGAGCTTGGTGTAGACATCTGAACCAGCTGTAAACTGGGTTAGACCAGAAATGAAACACATTTCTTTTACTTTGGAAGTGCTGTTACCAAAATCCTATTTGGAGGATGGTCAGTAAACAGCCAGCTTTGGCACCGGCTGCACCGCATTGCCTTTTGTTTTAATTTCACCCATGCAAAACCTGGTTGAATAGGACAGCTGATTATTATAAACATAAGATTAATATCATAAGTGGTAGACACATTTTAAATGTATATTTTTAGCCCACTTTATTTCAAAAAGGGTTTGAAGTATTACAGCTATATATTTTTAGGGCTAGATGCAAAAACCAGCCCACTAAAATTTTATAAAAATTTGTTTATTTGACAGGGAGAGAGAGAGAAAAGAGAGAGAGAGAGACTCCATTAACTTGTTCACTTCCCAAATGCCAACAGGCAGAGGCTGAAGCTGAGAGCCAGGAACTCAATGCAGGTTTCCCAGGTGGGTGGCAAGAACCCAATTACTTGAGCCACCACCTCCTGCCCCCCAGGGTCTGTGTTAGCAGGAAGCTGGAGTCCAGAAACCCAGGCATTTCAGAATGGGATGTGGACATCTTCACCTCTAGGCTAAACCTCTGCCCCTATTTTATAATGGAACAAATAAAATAGAACTTCTATAGATCTTAGACCTAAAAGCGGTGTTTGAAAATTAAAAAGCAATAAAACTGAACAAAATAAGAGTTCTAGAAGAATTTTGAACTAGTGTGCTAGGTTCATATTTTTTTCTTTGGTTCCCCTTTTTGCTTTTAGAGAACATTTTCAAGTCCTATTTATGAGTTCTCACAATCATTTAATTCTGTGCAAAGTCTTCTCTCCATGCTGAGATTAACTTTTTTTTTTTTTTTTTTTGCAGTCCAGTTTTTAGGGTTTAGTCAATTTTCTTGGAATTCTGGTCTGAATTTCTTACATAACCTCTGTAGTGGTTCTCCCTTTATGACTTCAGGAAGCAACTGTGGAAAGAACATCAGCTTTCTGTGTCCAGAGAGCTCCCCGCAGGTTGTTCCAGAAGGTGCATGAGTTAAGCCTGAGGTTGTAAATGGTGATTTGGGCTGGGCTGGCCCACAAACCCATGTGTTTCCGTTGGCCCCAACTGTGTTGTCTCACACAGTGTTCTTTAAAAAAAAAAAATTAGCCGACACCTAAAACCCAGGCAACTTTGCACTGCAAAACCGCTCTGACAAGGGGTAGCCTGTATCCTGCCTTGGCCACCTCGGGCTGAGGCTCAGGGACTGCTGCCCCTTGCACATGAGGCTGAAATTTTCTCCACATCCCTACCACTCCCATTCTCTTTCTAACCTCCTCTGGCTTGGCTTCTTTCAGTACCCTGCCTGGGCTCTGTGGGCATTTGAGTTTCCCACTGGCAATCTGAACAGATAGTTTTCACTATGATGTAATTAGGAAGAGAGCTGAGAGCACTGTGAAAAGCAAGATCCCTTTGGCTTGACTGGCCTGGCTTTCCCTGCATCAGCCCTGCCTAGCTCTGCTGTGCCTTCCCTCATTAGCTCAGAGTCAGTGCTCACCTTCTGCGCAACCAGCTTCAGGTGGTACTAATGCGAGCAATGTTGTTGATGATAAAAATTCTCCCTTTGACCTGTGTTCTTTTTGCATTTTCAATTCAAAAGTTGTACTGAGGTTTTTGTTATTCCAAACTGAAGATTTTGATCCATTTAAATAGTAATACTTCGGATACATTAGTGAGGGAGAAATACAACTGCAGCCTTTAGTGAGCTACGATGAAATCAAACAAACCAAAAAAAAAAAAAAAAAAAAACAACTACTTTCCCAGGCAGCCCAGGATGAAAACCTTAAGAAAACACAACTGTGTAAGCAACAAAAACCTGCCACCACCAAATTTCGTATGTTACTATTATTCAAAAAGTTGTGTGCACATAAGCTTCATAGATGTTACTAGAAAGAATTATGGGAAAACAGGCCGTGAAGTGTGATGCTACCTCCCACGCCTTGTCACAGTCCCAGGGGCAGGCTGCCTCAGTTCCTTCACTCAACAATGAGCTGTTCTTGAGGCCGAATGGAACTCGTTATTGCTTTACTGAAAACAGCTGACCACCATAGCAATGGACTGAAAATGTAGTTGTCTATGTGTATGCAACAAGTGGCCTTAATATTTGTGAATAAGGTGCTACTAGATAATTTTATCGTCTTTGAGAATTTGTAGTCTAAAAATGGTTTAAAATGAGTAACTCTTAACATTTACACAATGTCACATTTTAAGGGCATGCATTAAATCAGCATGGTAAGTGAAAAAATAAATCAATGATGTTTCTAGTATATACTGTAATGGTTCAGAGAAGAATAACTGCATATTCTTAATATTTTATCTGGAGGAGACATACATTCTTTCTTTTTTTTAAAAGATTTTATTTATTTATTTATTTATTTATTTATTTGACAGAGTTATAGACAGTGACAGAGAGAGACAGAGAGAAAGGGCTTCCTTCTGTTGGTTCACCCCCCAAATGGCCGCCATGGCCAACGCTGTGCCAATCTGAAGCCAGGAGCCAGGCGCTTCTTCCTGGTCTCCCACATGGGTGCAGGGGCCCAAGGACTTGGGCCATCCTCCACTGCCCCCCCTGGGCCACAGCAGAGAGCTGGACTGGAAGAGGAGCAACCAGGACTAGAACCTGGTGTCCATATGGGATGTGGGCGCTGCCGCAGGCGGAGGATTAACCAAATGAGCCACAGCACCGGTCCCATTCTTCCGTTTTTAAAATAAGAAATTCTCTGCTTTATTGAGAAATAAGCTAAAAGTTTTCTATTTGTTTTTCTTTGGTAATAGAAATGGTAGTATAGTTAGTCCCAGTAGCTATATGTATGCACACAAGAGAGGTTTATCTTTAAAAAATAACTCACTGAAGAAAATTTGGCAGATACAAATACAGAAAAAAAAATATCACCAGTAGTACCATCAGCACAATATAAATACTGTTAGTGTGTTTGTATAAAATGTAGCTTTTTTTCTTTGTGTTTATTCAACATAGTTATAATCACTCTGATCTATCTTGATATCTAACAGTATAACAGTATATAATTATGTGAAATGTTGTTGCATGTTAGAAGAAGATATATTTAAAAAGAAATAGTTTTGGGATCAGGCATTTGGCACAGCAGTTAAAACACCACTTGGGATGGCCCCACCATATTGCGGTACTTGGGTTTGGTCCCAGCTCTGCTTCCAGTGAGGCTTCCTGCTCATGCACACCCTGTGTGGCAGCAGATGGTGGCTCAAGTATGAGCACCTGTCCCCCGGGGGGAGATCTGGGTTGAGTTCTCGGTTCCTCACCTGGCTTTGGGGTGTGAACTAGCAGGTGTAACCGCTGTCTCTGTCTTCCTGCTTTCTAAATTAATTTAAAAATCCTCCTTGCAAAAAATTGTTTTAAAAATGATAAATTTCTTAGCTCACTGATTTTTTTGGTCAACCTTTTATGGGCATCTAAGTCTATACACCAAAATTTTGTTTGTGAATATTAATTCTTTGGTTACTTTTTTAATGTTTATTTTTATTTATTTGTAAGGCAGAGCGACAGAGAAGGAAAGAGGGAGAGAGAAAGAGAGAGAGAGAGAGAGATTTTCCTTGTATTGAGTCACTCCCCAAATGCCCACATTTGTTGCAGGGACTGGGCCAGGCCAAAGCCGGGAGCCAGGAATGCTATCGGGTCTTCCACATGGGTGACAGGGACCCACGTACTTGAGCCATCATCTGTTGCTTCCCAGGGCGAGCCTCTGCAGGAAGCTGGATCAGCAACAGAGCAAGACTGGATCCTAGGAGCTCCGTCCCTAGTGGCAGTTTCACCTGCCCGTGCCGCAACATCTGCCCCATATCAGTCTTCCACTGCATAAATATGATAACCAGTTGAGTGTATCTGTAAGCTCAACGTCAAGTGAGACTGTGGCTCACTAGGCTAATCCTCCATCTGCGGCGTCGGCACTCAGGGTTCTAGTCCTGGTTGGGGCACCAGTTCTGTCCCGGTTGTTCCTCTTCCAGTCCAGCTCTCTGCTGTGGCCCAGGAAGGCAGTGGAGGATGGCCCAAGTCCTTGGGCCCTGCACCCGCATGGGAGACCAGGAGGAAGCGCCTGGCTCCTGGCTTCGGATCGGCTCTGCGTGCCGGCCGTGGCAACCATTTGGAGGGTGAACCAACGGAAGGAAGACCTTTCTCTGTCTCTCTCTCTCACTGTCTAACTCTGCCTGTCCAAAAAAAAAAAAAAAAAAAGTGAGCTCTGTGAGTTTTCTCCCAGGGGAAATAATATTTTAGCTGTGTGAAATTCTGTATGTTTTTTGGTTCCTACTGTTTTTCTTAGAGTAGAGAGGTAGAGGAAAGATGAGCCGGGGAGAAAGAAGCCAGGCGGGGAGCATTTCCTGAAATGACACCCAGTGTCACTTTCCCAGTGATGGGTCATGTCCCCGCCCCAAGCGGAGTCTGCTAGAACAAGATGGCCTTTTACTCTGATCTCCTTCCCCGGGATCTAGCCAAGTTCCCAGCGCAGAGTGAGTGTTTAGCGGACACAGGGTGAGCGACAGAAGAAAGGAGATCCTGTACCCCTCCCACGCCTGGGAGAGGAACTCACTGCTATCAGGATTATTTTTAGTGTAGTGGCAGACTATCAACCACAAGTGACTGAAACATTAAGGATGCTTTTTATACACATGACGCAAAGTTCAGAGTCAGGGTGGTGCCAGAGTCCTTCAGGCAGCCGGATGGCGTTGTGGAGGGCCCAGCTGTTTTTCATTGTTGCACGCAGCTATCCTTGGTGTATGGATGATTTCTTCCTTGATTGGTAAGGTGGATGTAGCAGTTCCAGATATGAGTTGTAGACTTGACCACCTCCAACCGAGAACAGGTGGGGTGTTCTCCTGTGCACCTGGGTTTGTCACAGAGGAAAAGCTTTTGCAGACACTTGCAGCTGACTTCTGCTCAGGCTCCATAGCCAGGATTGGCTCACAAGCCCACGCTTTGGTTGACAAAGACTACTGGGTAGACGCTGACGGTGACTGGCACAAAAACACGTGAGGAAGCAACAGTTGGGAAAAAGGAGAGAGGAATGCCATAGAAATGAGTGGCGGAGGTGAGCCAAAAGAGCTAGCCTGTACAGTGTGTACTGCATAGTAGGTGTGCGTCACTTAAGCCTGTTGCATTCTTGTCTGTATATGTACTCTGTCTTACATGTAGAATCTGTATGAAGGTAGTTGAACCATATTACTTCTTTCGGAAATTTTATTTATTTTTATGCTTTTGAGAGGCAGTATATATATAATATATCTATATGTATATATACTATAGATATACTATATATACCCATATATAGGTATATATAATATATATAATATATATACTATAGATATATAGCATATCTATAGTATATAGTATAATAGACATATAGTATAGATAGTATATATATAGATATTTAGTGTGTGTATATATGTATATATATATACTATATATCTATAGTATATATATAGATATATATATAGTGAGCAAGAGAGAGAGAAACTGTACCAGAAACAGAGAAATAAAGATCTTACATCTGCCAGTCTACTCCCCAAATGCCTGCAACAGCCAGGCCTGGGCCAGGCCAAAACTGGGAGCCAGGAACTCAATCTGGGTTTCTCATGTGGATGGCAAGGATCCAAGTACTTGAGTCATCACCTGCTGCCCTTTCAGGGAAGCTGAACCAGGACTCGAACCAGGCACCCTGAAACGAGATGCTGGCATCCCAGGCAGTGTCTTAACTACTGCACAGAATGGCTGCCCCAACATTATTCCTGAGGACCAATGCATGCCACCAAGGAGCAGATGTCAGTTTCATAGGGCCTCACACATCTGGAGATGTCAGGTATGAAGATGTGAAATTCCAAGCATGGCATTGGCAGGCCCAGTCCAGGTCCTAGGAAACTTGCTCACTTTCCCAGCCAGTGTTTCTCCAGTCATTCCCAATCTCCTGCACGTTTCTGATCCCTGCTCTGAAGAGAATGGGAAACAGCTCAGGATGGGCTTGGGTACCAAGTCAAAGGAACAAGGTTTGCCTTCGCACTAACACAGTAGTATTCAAGCGAAGGAGGAAATGGCAGTCTGCTAACTACTCAACAGAAGGATAAAATGTATGAGAATTATACAACTATTTATAAAACAGAACCTTGAATTTTTGTTAACAGCACTTTTAAACAATTGCGGTTTATTGCATAGAAACTATATATAACAGTGAAAATACATGAGTAGATTAATTGATCCTTATACTCTCTGGAAACAAAATGTTCAGCCCATTATATATATTCCAGGTAGAATTAAATAGGTACATAAAAGTTGATATTTCTATAGAACACCTGTATAATCTGAATTGAACTGAATTCTTAAGTAACACGTGAATAACAAACAGAAAACGTGAGTGCTATGTTTAGAAATTAATTTGTACATCATATATGCTATTTTCTGCCCATCTCCTTGGGTGGTGTGGAGTGGGGAGGGGAGCGAGGCAATGATGACCTGTTTCACCTGCTGTCTTGTTGATCCTCAGGCTGTTGGCAGTAGCATTGCAGGGGCTGCGTCTGAGGAGGAGTCTGTTTTATTGCTAGGTTGGTTCACCAGTCTGTTGTTGCTATTGACTTTTATAAAACCCCACAAAACATGTTCCTCTTTTCTATCTCTGGTTCTTGAGATCACATATGACCTTCCCACTTTATACAATATTTCACACCAGATTTGAAAATCGAAACATCTAGCTGTTAATGAGCATGGTGTTCATTTATAGCGGTGTGTCATCGGCCCTGGAGTCGAATGAGCCTGGCACATAATAACCTTCCATTAATACTCGTTTTGTGAAAGAGTGAGTGAGTCATTTCTACAACGGTGAGACTTTGAGGATAATTATGATCATTTCAGCAAAACAAGTATTACACATTAACCTGTGGTTGCTAACGTTATTTTCTTTTAGAAAAGGAGATCTTAAGTAATCTTTTAAAAAATTAAATACTGTGTTTCCTTCAAATTACAGACTTTCAGTGATATGCTGAATAGATACCTCGGCTTAACAATTAAGACATTTATGTATTGCTAAAGCACTATGAATCTGGGCAAATAAAAACATAATTTGCCAGGAAGAGATGATAGAAATGGGCGTATGTGGTAGACTCAAAGAGGCCCTGAGCCTAATAAAAGCAGATGTATAACTCTCTATGGTGCTTTATGCTTCTGAGACTTTTTTAAACAAATATTTTATATGGATTTGCCTGCCTTTCTCCCATTCTCTAGAAATTAAAATATGTTGTTTTTATGGCTATTATTCTTGGCCACACAAGTAAATCAGCATGTGTATTCAGAAAATAACTTACTTGATTTCTGACACATAATATGGTTAAGATGAATTTATTTTTAACATTATATATATATATATATATAAAAGTGTGTGGCTCTATCGTGAGTCTCATTTTCAAAGAATTTTTGTATGTACAATGAAAATGCAACTTTTAATTTTATATAAAGCTTTTAAAAAAATCTTCCAAAGTCCTGTGAGATGGAAAGAATTTAAAAATTGACATCATTGGCACAAGATTCATGTTAATGTTTACTCATGTAAATAGCACAAAATACTACCTAATTAGTGTGGTTGGTAAATTTTTGGTACTTTAATTTTCTGTGTTATTGTAAACCATGCATAAAATGCTTGCCTATTGAGAAGTGCAGAATTGTCAGAGCTTAAACAGCTGACATCTGCTTACTCTCTTAAAAAAAAAAAAAAGAATAACAAGCCATTTCAGCCTAATCTACCTCAAATGTGTTCATGTAAATGGAGGTCCATCTATTGACCTGTGTTCTTTTCAGCTCAGGATTGGTCCACATGGTTTATGGGACCAGGAAGGCTGATTTGAAATGCAGATGTCGAGAGAGTGAAGTACACCCTCCCCTTTTTTCTTTGCTGTATCTGTCAGGGTGAAAAATGGCTTGCACAAGGGTCAGTCACCCATACTCACTTAATTACTTTTCTTGGGCCCACAGAACTGTCACAAGCTGTGGTGGATGAGGGAGCTGTTCCTCTCTTAGTCCTCTGTATCCAGGAGCCGGAGATTGCTCTGAAAAGGGTTGCTGCCTCAGTCCTCAGCGACATCGCCAAGCATTGTCCGGAATTAGCACACGCCGTGGTGGATGCAGGAGCCATCCCTCACCTCGCTCAGATGATCGTCAGTCCCAACGCGAAACTGAAGGTATTCTGAAAGAAGGTCAAAACAGTACTCAAACCCTGCTGCTTACGACCCGAAAGAAAGAAAACGCGTCTACGTATGAAAGTGATTAGTAAATGACCATCATAAAGCAGATTTGAGTATACCGTATGTTTAGTCTCTTAATATGTGAACACAACACAGTAAGGCTTGGACAGTAAAGATGTGTTTGGGAAAACTGTGATACTGAAAATTAGAAGTCACAACACTGGTAACTTCAATACTGAAAATAAGGAATTGAATCCCAGGGTTGGAATGATGATTGAATGTCAGGGCTGGAGAGACCTAAAGGTGTTCTAGCCCACCAGAATAATATTGAAGTTTCTTCTGAAAATTGTCATATTTATACTAACCCTTTTTATAGCTTTCTAAAATCTGACTTTTCAGTGAATAGGCTTAAATTATGCCGTTATATTCTAACAGATATTCTATAATGTTTTTAAATTGTCAACGTTAACTAGGCAGTGGAAGGTTCTTCAGGTTGGTTTTAACATTGTGCCCATATGGGATGCTGGGCTGGCAATGCAGGCAGTGGCTTTACCCACTACCCCACAGCGCCTGCCCCATATTTTAGAAATTAAGTATATGCCTAGGGTGTGGGTGTCTCAAGGCTCGGAAATCTCAGGTTACGTTTGCTACATAACTTTTTCCTTCTTAATAAAGCAAGCTGGATGTGTACACAGCTGTTAGGTGACACTCGGGCTCTGGTTCAGTGTTGATTTCGCCCTCACAGTGCCAGGTCCTTTCTGCGCTCAGCCAGATCGCCAAACACTGTGTGGACCTCGCAGAGATGGTCGTGGAAGCAGAGATCTTCCCGGTCGTGCTCACCTGTCTGAAGGACAAGGATGACGATGTGAAGAGAAACGGGTCTATCTTAGTGAGAGAAATCGCAAAACACTCACCCGAGGTAAAATAAACAAATAAAAATAATGTATAGTCGCTCTTAGTTTTAACTAAAATGCCCGTTGTTTTGCAGGGCCCAGGGGTTGTGCCCCATGATCTTGTGAGCTCGGGGTGTCCCTTGCCCAGCAGGATGGGTGAGGGCTGCATCCCCCACCTCTGCCTGCGAGATGCCAGCAGCCCCCCTCCTCCTAGGCAGCGGCAATCAAAAGTGTCCCGACGCTTTGCCCAGTGTTCCCCAGAGGGCAGAATTGGCCCCAGTCGGGAACCGTGAGGCTGTGTCGCTGGAGTGTGGGTTTGCAATTCCGGTTTCTCATCCTGCGCAGCTCTGTGTTTCTGGGTTGTGGGGCTGCAGACCTCTGCCGTCTGTATCATTTTGTGTCGCCTGGAAGCAGAGAGCCTGACATCATGCCTCCACGTTGGGAGAGATCACAGAAGTCGCTGCCCGGAGTGACCACGCTCACAGCTGCTGGTAACGCAGCAGTTTCCTGCTCTGAGTTCTGAGCTGGAAAAGAGAGACAAAGCAAGGCTGTGTTGATTCCGAAGTTAATCTTTTTTTTTTTTTTTCTGTCCTGTGTATAATTTGGCTAATCCATTTTCATTTCATTATGCTTTCATAGTCCTCACTCTTTATTTCAGCTGACATCTTTATTTGGTTGAGATTTTTCAAAATTGAAGTGCACCCAGCTAGGACTCATTGGCGGCAGAGGGGGCATGATGAGGTTGGAATATCTCAAGCTGACGTTGCCTTTCAGCATCCAGTGCTTAATCTGCTCCATCCTCACGCACCGTGATTGGGCTTTCAATGGTTAGCTAGTCAGGAGCCAGCCCTGGGCTTGGTGTCTAGGGGACGGATTTTGACATCCATGATAATAGAGATAGAAGTTGTGCCATCGATGCACCAGCAATTGAACCACCCAACAAAGCTCCTCTCAGTGATTATATTTGTGCGCTTGAGATAGCAGGATTATTGCACTGGTATATTTCTTTCATAAAGGCAATCATTTTACTAAGTGGCATCTCTGTTTTCACCAGTTGTTTCTGGGTCCTGAGTGAGTGCGGCAACACTAAGCCAGCACTTAAAGGTCATCTCAGGCTTTATGGTCCCACTTACCCAGTTCTCGCTCTTTTCTCTTAGCTCTCTCAGCTGATAGTTAACCGAGGAGGAGTGGCTGCTGTGATTGATTGCATCAGCTCCTGCAAAGGGAGCATACGGCTGCCCGGCATCATGATGCTTGGCTACGTGGCGGCTCATTCCGAGAACCTTGCGATGGCTGTCATCATTTCCAAGGTGTGTGCCCGCTCCGTCTTCCCCCCGTCACTGCAGTAAGCACAGATTGCTATTCTCCCACGGACACCAACTGTAACTGATTGGAGGGAAGGAACTCCCTGAAAAACAAACAACGATGCACTGCTTCAGTACTGATTGTAGTATTCATTCGCGAGTTGCCCAAAGCAAGCTCCAAGTGAGGGAAGTTTAAAGTGTTGCCCACTGTTGAATACTAACAAAATGTCCACTCTTGACTATTAATATTATGTGTATTTAAATATTAAGTGTATTGGTATGTTGAAGGATTAATTGTGTATATTTACAAACCATGTAAGCCATAAATAACTAAGTAGGGGTGGGTGTTTGGCCGAGCCGGCAGGATGTGTGTTAAGGAGCCCACATCCCACATCAGGGTAACTGGGTTCCATGTCTGGCTCTGGCTTCTAACTCCAGCTTCCTGATAATGTACATCCTGGGAGAGAGCAGGTGATGGCTCAAGTATTTGGGTCTCTGCCACCCATGTGGGAGGCCTAGATGGAATTCCAGGCTTTTAGCTTTAGCCTGGCTCAGTCCTGGCCATTGTGGGCATTCAGGAAGTGAACCAGCAGATGGAAGCTCTTTCTTTTTTGCACTCTGCCTTTCAAATAAATAAATAATAATTTTTTGAAAAACTGTTGTAAATGACATACCCAGTAGTAACTTTTCTCAGATGTCTCTATGTCCTCCCTTTCCTGTCATCTGAGTGGGAGGTGAGAATGACTAAGTGCTTTGTTTTCATCCAGATCCCCTTCTTCAGCTTGCATGAACTGAGTTATCTTCTTAGACGCTGGCCATGTCACATAGCAGTGTTTTTGCTTCTTTGCTCTAGGGATTTGGCATTAGCTCAACTCACAAATTGGTATGAGTCCACCAAATACGGGGCAGCCCTGCATCGTAGTGGGTGCTCAGAAAACACGGGTTGATAACTAAATCTAGACCCCCTGAAGAACACACCAGAGGCCATGTGGCATGTGTGTGTGCATGCTGAGCCTCCAAAGCATGGCTTTCTAACTCCAGTGGAAGAACTACTGCCATATGTTAAACAGAAATGTGGCACCTCTCTTGTCCCTTGCTCATTCTCTGAATTGAAAGGAGCCTTGGATGGTAGTCGTCTGCCTGTTCTACGGTGACTCTCAGCTCCACTCTTGTCAGCGGCTCTCTGCCTTCGCTCCGCTGTGACCGCAGACTAGGACGGCCGCTGGAGCAGTAGTGGTGCTTTGGGAAGCGGCACAGCCACTATGTTGCAGCTGTTCTTGGTCCTCGGTTCTTTTGCTGATGGTCAGAAATCTACTGGCTTCGGGAGACAGAGAAAAGCAGCAGCAGGTGCTCTTGCTTCCTCCACCTCCTCCTTAAACCGACCCGGAGCTCGGCCCTTCTTTGCGCTAGGGGTGCTGCGGGCAGCTCCCAAGCTGGTTTGTTTTTCAAGAGAGAGCCGGAAGATCAAGCTAGCAGAAGTAGCTGGAGGCAGACCACACAAGTCCTGTAGCTCTCTCTCCTTTTCCTTAGTGGCACTGTTTAGGACTGGTGATAGTATTTTACATTTAAGTGGCGCGTTATAGTTTTCGAAGCACACTCATTCCCCTGTGTCCTTTGCTTTTGGAACAACTGGGGCCCCGGGGTAGGAGCGGCTCCCTTTGCTCCTGCGGCTGATCCGTCTTGTTACCTCCTGGCTGTGCTGGCTCTCCGGAAAGCCGTTTCATGCGGAAGACAGGTCTGACCTTTTACACTGGCAGACACACCACAGAAAGGGGCCGGGGAAGCAACCTAGCAGGTCTCCTCGGGAACCGGTCCTAACAACCAGCATAAAAGGAGGTGGGAAAAAAAGTGTACATGACGCTTTTGGTCTTCGTTGCAGCAGCGTGACCACATGATACTGGTTTTGTGGTACTAAATTTAAAGTGATTACTAGAGTCTCAAGTTAGTTAGAGAATTATGCCTATGCAGGTTCAGGAATTAGAATTTGGTTTGATTATTTGCTTCTTCCATGGGGATATAAACTGTGATGTATTCAAGTCCCTTTAGTTAACTTCTGTTTTATCACATAGATAAAATTGGAAGTTGCCAACGAGGCAAAATATAAGCACATTTTAGTGATGTAACACACACGTTCATATCTACTTTGACATTCAATCGTGTTAGAATAGGCAAAAGCATAATTTACAAGTTAATGGAAAATTAACCAAAATTAATTGAAAAATCTTCATGTGCTGTTAGGTGATTTCAAAAGTTCATGGAAAACTGACTTTAATTCCATTTTCCACGAACTTTCTGAAGTGCCCTCCTATTTCAGGACTTTGGGAAAACATTTCATATACAAGATATGTAAGATCCTTACACATTTGATTTTGAATCCATAGCACTTTTTTTTGTTCTCAGATTTGTTACACTTGGTGAAATGGTTATTTCTTGCAAGATTCTAAATTGATGTTTTTTGGCAAGGGTAAACACAAGGTGTTAAAAACCCTAAGCATTTTTGGGTTGTCCTGGTGGAATCTGGCTTTGCCTACTTTCGAGTCTGCAGCGTCTGCTGTTTGGCTAAATGCTCCCCTATTCAAGGGGAGACGCTGGGAGAAAGAGTCTCAGTTGGGCTGGATTGTTACAGATAATTAAGGTCATTTAGTCCTAGTCATTTTATTGACTTCGAGAAATGACAGCCCCTGTGATGTGCTCGTTTATTGAGCCATTTAGGGAAGAAAGGGTGAAGGCTGAAATGATTTCTTCTCATGTTTGAGCCCGTCCGAAGACTCTTTAATCCTGCTCTAGATTCATAACACTTGTTCTTTTGATCAACACCACAGGGTGTGCCCCAGTTGTCAATCTGCTTGTCAGAAGAGCCAGAAGATCACATTAAGGCCGCGACTGCTTGGTCCTTAGGACAGATTGGGAGACACACTTCAGAGCACGCCAAGGCCGTCGCGGTCACCAACACCCTGCCAGTCCTGCTGTCCTTGTACATGGCCGCGGAGAGCTCCGAGGACCTCCAGGTTAAGGTGAGCACGCGTTTCTTACAGGCTCGGGGAACATTTATTAGACTTGGACCCATTTTAAAAAATATATCATTTTAAATATCTCAATTTTCATTATGAAAAGTGTTGCTTTTGTGAAGAAAGAAATACAAATCTACCAGGATTGAGGTTCAGTCTTCTTTGTAAATGGGTTACCCTCGCCTCTGAACCCCAGTGATGTGTTTTAAAGAAAGTGTCTACAATTGCCAAATTGCTTATAGAAACAAGCATCTGGTTATCGCATTTTACAGTCCTTTTAGCTTTTCTTATGAGGGAAGAATTGAAGAATAATAGAATACTTGAGGTAGAATTTGGTCCATGTTCCATTTTTAAAATTGAGTGCAAAGAGAATTTGAGATGGCTTTTAAAGGTGAAATGTAACTAGTGAGAGGGTATTTGTGTGCGCTGTGCCTCTGCCAACCTTAAGACCACCTGGTCTTTTTGTTACATGTCTTGTATTTGTTCTTTAAAAAAAATTATCCACAAGGTTCATTAAATTGAGCATTTTAAAATCATGCATTTTTAAAAGCAGATTTTGTGAAAAAATATTACTAGATACTAAATTGATTCACAAAATATGAATAAAAAGTAAGATTGGTTGTTTAAATTTAAAAATTCAAAGAAAGGAGATGTTTTCCAGCATACTTCCTGTTAAAAAAAATTATGTAACTTTTTGAAAGCAGCTTGCAGAATTGACCAGATTGAGGAAAGTTCACAGGAAAAAAAAAAAAACGAAAATTCAAAATAAAATTCATAATAAAAAATTAAGCTTAAGTTTCACTTAAAACAGGAAATTAACAAATAGGAAAAAAACCTTGCTGAAACTTGACTTTTGGGTGGTACAGTGAGACAGCGAGGGATTCTGAAAGTTACGTACAATGAATCATTTCTTTGACTAAGAAGTTTATAAAAGTGAATTTATACTTAGTTGGTAATATTTACATGTTATCTCTCAACAAACTCAGTGCGGGAAGTTGACTTCTAAGAGTAGCATTTTTAAAATTGTTCTAAGACTTTCTGGACCAAAGCACTGATGTGATAGACTGGGGGCTTCCAACACACGTCTGCAGTGTGGAGCGCGTGCTTCGGCAGTGCATGGTGGAGTCAGGCAAGTAGACGGTGTGTGCACTCCCAGAGGTCTCTCCTGGTTTGAGCTCTCCAATTCTGCAGCTGTCTGGGGAGAAACCACAACTCCATCTCCAGTTCTGATTTGTCCGAGGATGCTGATTTCCATCGACATAGAATCTTAGCCTTTAGGCCTCCTATTTCATTAACCCATTACCATCATTTTCTTTCTGCTTCTCCTCCTAGAGTTTCCTCCTTCCTCCCCCTCCTCTTGGCTTCCTATCCTTTGCTTGGCCTCTTCTGCAGGCTGACCCCAGGCTACAGTAGTAGATTTAGAGATTGTCCACAGATAAATTGTTGATATCTTTAAAATGATTTCTATCCCCACAGATTTCTGCATTTAGCAACTTTTAGTTTCTTTCGTGCTTTGGAAATCAGGTAAAAGAAGAGATGTGCTAAAGTGTGAATCAGTAATTGTGGGTCAATAGTAACTACAGCTTGAGGAACCCTTCCAAATGATCCCACAGGTAGCACTGGGTACTCTTTGTGTCCCAATAAGCTTCATATGACTTGATTTTAAAAGAAGCATTATGATGTTATATCGAATAAACACCACTGAAGTAAAATATATCTGAAAACTTCATTTTCTGAAGCTAACTTTTACTGTGTTTTAGTTTAACAAAGGTGATTTTATTAAGCTGTAATTAATGGAAATTAAGTTCCTTCTGCCTATATTTGATGCAGTATTTGCTTTCAGAAAATACTCTGGGTTTTAAATCAAAAAATGGCATCTTTGTCAGTCTCCTGTCGGCGGTGTTTCTGAGCCTCTCAGTCCATTTATTCTCCTTTTTCAGAGACTCGATCATTCCTCTTTCTTCCCCAAGGTCTCTCGTGTTGCGTCAGTGGTTGTTTTCAAAGCTTTAGAGTGAAGTTCATTCAAGTCTGCTTGATTTGATATTGTCTCAGTAGGGAAGAGCGTGTCTAGGAGCCTCTGGAGCTGCCTAACAGTGTCTCTTCTTTGTTGCTCTCTGGCAGCTTTCAAGTTCTACAGCTATGTTGAAGTTCGTTTTTTTTTTTTTCCCCCAAAGGCTTATCAGGTTGTGTAAGTGTTCTTTAATTGGTTCCAATCCAAGAAAACCAATGATCAGCCTTTTGGAATCCCTCTCATGTTGTCACATAGACTCACTATTTGCCTGCTCTTAGGTTATTTCAAATACCGTAATAAAAACTTTTTTAAAAAACCTGTTATTGGGCTGGCGCCGCAGCTCACTAGGCTAATCCTCCGCCTGTGGCGCCGGCACACAGGGTTCTAGTCCCACTTGGGGCGCCGGATTCTGTCCCGGTTGCTCCTCTTCCAGGCCAGCTCTCTGCTATGGCCCAGGAAGGCAGTGGAGGATGGCCCAAGTGCTTGGGCCCTGCACCTGCATGGGAGACCAGGAGAAGCACCTGGCTCCTGGCTTCAGATCGGCGCAGCATGCCGGCCGCAGCGGCAGCCATTTAGGGGATGAACCAACAGAGAAAAAGAAGACCTTTCTCTCTGTCTCTCTCTCTCTCACTCTCTCACTCTGCCTTTCAAAAAACAAAAACAAAAACAAAACAAACCTGTTACTTAATAAGTTTACCTACATGAGTTCTGAGATTATTTGGACATCTGTGTATTGATTAAGAGACATCATATTGTCGTGTTCCATCTCAGTCTGATAGTTGAGTCAGTTGATTCTGTAGCATTATGAAGCTGTTTATAGAATTTTTGCATTGTGTTCATGTGGTCACAGTTCCCCCCTCATTTTTTTTTAG
Source organism: Lepus europaeus (assembly GCF_033115175.1). Taxonomy (NCBI): domain Eukaryota; kingdom Metazoa; phylum Chordata; class Mammalia; order Lagomorpha; family Leporidae; genus Lepus; species Lepus europaeus. Next base: position 47,972,709 of record NC_084840.1, read on the forward strand.
TAGTTTTAATAGTAGTACATGTATCATTATAATTTACCCATTTAAAGTGTGCAATTCAGTGGTTTTTAGTGTGTTGACAGAACTGTGAACTCATCAGTACAACCTAATTTTAGAACATTTCAATCTCTACAAAAGAAATGCTGTACCCGTTAACAGTCACTCCACATCCCCTATGCCTCTCTCCAGCAGCCATTAATTCACTCTCTCTCTCCGGATTTGCCTCTTCTGCACGTGTCATTTAGATGGACTCACAGGATCATTCAGATAGCTTCTTTGCTGCTTAGTCTGAGTTTCAAGGTTCCTCCGTGTTGTGTATATCAGTATTTTGTTCCTTTTCACTGCTAAATAATATCCCATGGTATTAACATAGCACATTTGGTTTATTCATAGCCTCACTAGTTGATGGGTATTGGATCATTTCCGCTTTTGGGCTATGATGAGTAGTGTTGCCGTGAAGATTATTGATCAAGTTTTTGTGTGGATGTGTATTTTCATTTCTACTGAGTATATGTGGGGGTCTTCAAAAAATTCATGGAAAAATGCATACTATGAAAAAACTGTGCATGATTGTCGATTGTGGGGATTTTTACAGCAGAATAAATACATCTTTTAATTATATTCTTCCATAAACTTTTTGAGTATCTTTGTTTCTACAGCTGGAATCTCTGAGTCACTGGTGACTCTGTGTAACATTGTGAGGAACTGCCAAACCATTTTCCAATGTGGCTGTACCATTTGACATTACCACCAGCAATGTAAGAGGGTTCTAACTTTTCCTCAACCTCGGCAGCGTTTGTTATCATCTTTATTTTTGCTGAGAGCCATCTTAGTGTGAATTGCAGTCTCATGGTTTTGGATTTGCAGCTCCCTAATAGCTAATGATACTGAAAATCTTTCCATGCATGTTTTGGCCACTCAGATGTCTTCTTTGGAGAAATGTATATTCAAATCCTTTGCCCATGCTAAAATTGGGTTATTTACCTTTTTATTTTTTATTTCATTGTATTTATTTACTTATTTATTTATTTAATATTTATTTATATATTTGAGAGGCAGAGTTACAGACAGAGAGAGGGAGAGACAGAGAGAGAGGTCTTCCATCCACTGGTTTACTTCCCAGATGGCCAGAATGACCAGAGCTGAGTTGATCTGAAGCTAGGAGCTTCTTCCATGTCTCCCACATAGGTGCAGGGGCCCAAACACTTGGGCCATCTTCCACTGCTTTCGTAGGCCGTTAGTAAAGAACTGGATTGGAAGTGGAGGGGCTGGTGCCGTGGCACAGTTGGTTAATCCTCCTCCTGCAGTGCTGACATCCCATATGGGCGCTGCTCCTCTTCCAGTCCAACTCTCTGCTATAGCCTGGGAAAGCAGTAGAAAATGGCCCACGTGCTTGAGCCCCTGCACCCATGTGGGAGACCTGGAAGAAGCTCTTGGCTCCTGGCTTCGGATCAGTGCAGCTTCAGCCGTTGCAACATTTGGGGAGTGAACCAGGAGAAGGAAGACCTTTCTCTCTGTCTCTTCCTCTCAGTTTCTGTAACTCTACCTCTCAAATAAATAAAATCTTAAAAAAAAAAAAAAAAAAGGAAGTGGAGCAGCTGGTACTCAAACTGGCACCCATATGAAATGTCAGTGCTACAGGCGGAGGCTTAACCTACTATGCCACAGCATGGGCCCCTATTTCATTTTATTTTTGAAGATGTATTTATTTATTTGAAAGTCAGAGATACAGAGAGAGGGACACACACACACGCACACACACACAGATTCTATCCTCTGGTTCACTCCCCAAATGGCCACAATGGCCAAGGCTAGGCTAGGCTGAATCCATGAGCCAGGATCTTCATCTGTGTCTCCCATGTGGGTGCTGAGTCCCAAGGACTTGGGCCATTTTCTGCTGCTTTCCCAGGCACATTAGCAGGGAGCCAGACAGGAAGTGGAGCGCTGGAACTCGAACTTGTACCCACATGGATGCAGGCAATGTGAGTGGCAACTTTACTGGCTGTGGCACACTGCTGGCCGCTATTTACCTTTTTATTTTTTATTTTTTTAGTGAACTTTTTAAAAAAAATTTATTTGTTTATTTATTTGAGAGGTAGAGTTACAGACCTAGAGAAGGAGGGAAAGAGAGGGAGAGAGAGGTCTTCCATTCTGTTGGTTCACTCCCCAAATGACTGCCATGGCCAGAGCTGGACTGATCCAAAGCCAGGAACCAAGAGCTTCTTCCAGGTCTCCCAAACAAATGAAGGGGCCCAAGGACTTGGGCCATCTTTCACTGCTTTCCCAGGCCACAGCAGAGAGCTGGATTGGAAGGGGAGCAGCTGAGACTAGAGCTGGTACCCATATGGGATGCCAGTGCCGCAGGCAGAGGATTAACCTACTGAGCCACACTGCCCCCCATTTATCTTTTTAATACTGAGTTTTTAGAGAGTTCTTTACAGGTTCTCATAAGATGCATGATTGGTATGTATTTTCTCTTGTGAGTTGTCTAAAACTTTCTTGATGGTATTGTTTGTAGCACAAGAATTGTAAATTTTAAGGAAATTAAATTTATGTAGTTTTATTGTTGTGTTTTTGGTGTTAAATCTAAGAAGGCTTTGTCTGATCAAGGTCAGGAAGACTTACTCCTGATTCTCCCTCCATTCAATCACTGAAACTCTTCGGGCCAGAATACTTTCAGGACAAAATTAACTTTATGGTAAGAAACTCTTGAAACATTTTAGGCAGTTTTCATCAAGAAACACCCTTTAAGGAAAGCAACAATGAGTGTTTCTTGTTATTTCCATTTTCTGTGACAAAGAATTGAAGTGGTAGCAAGTATTTGCAATTCTATTTTATTAGCATTTTTATGTGTGTTGAGGTTAAAAAAAAAAGTGCTGTCACTTACTGTGTTTTTTACATTATCCAATTTTAAAATGTACCACAAAGCCACTGATACAGGCTCAGAATCAAGATAATGTGGTAACTGTTCACAGAAAGACATATTTATCAATGGAATTGAATGGACAATCTTAGGTAAATCCTTTTATAGTCAGTTGGCTTTTCACAAAGGTGCCAAAGAACTTAACATGGAAAGGCTAGTCTTTGCAATGAATGGTGCCAGAGCACTTATAGCCTCATGCAGAAATATTAATTTGGACTTTGCTATGGCTTGGATGCAGAATGTTCCCCAGAGGCCCTTGTGTTGAAGGCTTAATCCCCAGGTGGTAATGTTGGGAGATGATGGAATCTTTAGGCAGTCAGAGGGGCTGTGCCTTAGAAGGTAGTTCTCCTGAGAGGGTTGTTATAAAAGCCCAAGTGTGGCCCCAGCCGGCCTCTTTTGTTTCCTGTCTAGTCTTGTGATGGCCTCCTCTCACACATGCTCACACTATGATGCTTTCCACCATATTGTGATACAGTTAGAGTCACCATCAGTCAAACAAATAAGGCCATCTGATCTTGGACTTTCAGCCTCCAAAAGAAGATCCTCTTTCTCTGGTAAGTGTCCTGCCTCAGGTATTTCGTTGTGGCAAAGAAAAGCTGACTAAGCCAGACCCCTACCTCACACCACACACCAGAATTAACTCCCATCACAGATCTAAATATAAGCCTTATGACTACAAACATAAGGAGCAAATCATTGTGACCTTGGACTGGGTGATTTCTTAGATATGACACCTATAGCACAAGTGAAAAAAAAAATGAAGTTTCATCAAAAATTAAAAACTTTGATGCTTAAAAGACATCATTAAGCTTCTCCAAGAGAATACCAATTGGTGGATGATGCTGATGCAGCAGGAGGGCCTGGAGGCCATGGGGGCCCTTGGAATGGGAGGCTTCAGCAGTGGCATTGGGGTCCATCATCACAGTCAAGGTCGGGGCTGGGGCAGAGGCTTGTGGAGCTCACGAAGGCAAGATCAAGCACAAGGAGTGGCTCCCCGTCACTAAGTTGGGTCACCTGGCCAAAGACATGAAGACCAAGTCCCTGGAAGAGATCCATCTCTTCGTCCTGCTCATCAAGGAGTCTGAGATCATTGGCTTTTTCTGGAGGGCATCCCTCAAGGATGAGGGTTTGAAGATTATTTGTCGCCATCAGGGACTACAACGGTCATGGTCATGTCGACCTGGGTGTGAAGTGCTCCAAGGAGGTAGCCACTACCATGTGAGGGGCTGTCATCAGGCCAAGCTCTCCACTGTGCCCGTATGGAGAGGCTACTGGGGGAAGATCAGCCAGCCCCACACTAGGCCTTGCATGCCGTGGCTCTGTGCTGGTGCCTCATCCCCACTCCCAGAGGCACTGGCAAAATCTTGACCCCTGTCCTCAAGAAGCTGATGACTGCTACACCTCAGCCAAGGGCTGTACTGCCATCCTGGGCAGCCTTGCCAAGGACACCTCTGATGCTACCTGCAAGGCCTCCAGCTCTCTGACCCCTGACCTCTGGAAAGGCACTGTCCTCCAAGTTTCCCTGTCAGGAACTCACTGAGCATCTTGTGAAGACCCACTCCAGAGAGTTTATGCTGAGGACCCTGGCTCCACTTGTGGCTACAACATGGGTTTTTACAGAAGAGCAATAAAGTGAATTAAGGCTGTTTTTTTTTTTAACACCTTTAAGAAAGTGAAAAGGTAAGCTTTACAAACTTGGAGAAAATATTTGCACTCATATGTAACAAATGACTTGTATTTAAAAAATATAAAGAGCTCTTAAAACTCAACAAAAGGAGGCCAGGCACTGTGGCCTAGTGGGTAAAGCCACCTTCTGAAGCATCGACATCCTATGTGGACACCGGTTCAAGTCCCACCCACTCCACTTCCCATCCAGTTCTCTGCTAATGAGCCTGGGAAAGCAGCAGCAGATGGTCCAAGTGCTTAGGCCCCTGCCACCCATGTGGAAGACCCAGAAGAAGCTCCTGGCTCCTGACTTTGGCCTGACCCAGCCCTGGCTATTGTGGCCATTTGGGGAGTGAACTAGTGGATGGAAGACCTCTTTCTCTGCCTCTGCTTCTCCCTGTTCCTCTCCCTCTCTGTAACTTTGCCTTTCAAATAAATAAATCTTAAAAGGAAAACAAAACGAAACTCAGTAATAGGAAAGCAAGTACCCTGATTACCAAAGAAGGTATACAAATAACCAATTAGCACTTGAAAAGCGGTTTAACACCTTTAGTCACCAAGGAAATGCAATCAAAAGCCTAAGGAGGGGTGGGTGTTTGACACAGCAGTTAAACTGCCTGTTGGGATGCCTGGGTTGACTCCAGCTCTGTTCCTGATTCCAGGTTCTTGCTGATGTACCTCCAGATGAGACAGGTATGGCTCAGATAGGGCCCAGCTTAGGATAGGCCTGGCCCGGCCCAGCCCCGGCTGGTATGGGCATTTTGGAAATGAACCAGCAAATGAGAGCTCTGTCTGTCTGTCTCTCCCTTTCTCTTATCTCTACTTCTTTACCTCTCAAATAAATGAAATAAATAAAATTTAAAAAACTTTAAAAAATAATGGTACTACTTCACAAGCACAGGAATCCTGTAATCGATCAACCTGAAAATAATTAAGTGCTGACCACCATGTGGAGAACCTTGAACCCACTCCCACTGTTGGTGAGAATGTCCGATGCTGCAGTCACACTGACAATGTTGGCCATTCCTCAAAATATTAAACGTAAATGTGTCATCATTACTCAACAACCCCACTCCCAGGTGTCCACCCAAGAGAGACAAAAACATTTGAGACACACAGACTTGTATATGAATCTTCATAGCAGAATTATTCATAAAAGCCCAAAGTGGAAGCATCCCAAGTGTCCACCAACTGGTGAATGGATAAGCGAGATGTGGTAAATCTGTATAACGCAGTCCTGTTTGATAATGACAAAGAAGGAAGTGCTGATGCATACTTTGTCCAGGGTGAACCTTACGAACATGATATTCAGTGAAAGAGGCAGGCACAAAAGTTCGCATATTGTGTGATTTCATTTCTATGAATCATCCAGAGCAGCCGAATTTATTGAGACAGAAATAGATTAGTAGTTGCCTGCAGGTGGCTGGGGGTTGTGGGAGGAGAGACTAGGAAACACCTAAAATAGGCATGGGGTTTCTTTTTGGGGAAGATGAAAGCATACGTAAATTAGATTGTGGAGATGATTGTACAGTTTTATCAACTTACTAAAAATCATCAACTGTGTACTTGAACTGCGTGAATTTATGGTATGTAAATTATATCTCAGTAAAGTTGTTAAAAGATCTCAAGGTCAGAATTAGACATGTAAACAAAATCTCAATTAGGGGCTGGTGCTGTGGCACAGCAGGTTAAAGCCCCGACCTGTAGCACTGGCATCCCATATGGGCATTGGTTCGAGTCCCAGTTGTTCCACTTCTGATCCAGTGCCTGTGCTAAAGTGCCTGTGAAAGCAGTGGAAGATGGCCCAAGTCCTCGGGCCCCTGCACCCACGTGGGAGACCTAGAAGAAGCTCCTGACACCTAGCTTCAGATTGGCTCAGCTCCAACCACTTTGGCCACCTGGGGAGTGAACCAGAGATGGAAGACCTCTCTCTCTCTCTCTCTCTGCCTTTTTCTGTAACTCTGTCTTTCAAATAAGTAAAAATAAATGTTTTTCTAAAAATCTCAACTAGCTAATATTTCTTTCATGCTGGATGCTACAGCTGATTATTGATCACAGCATGTGAGTACATTCTTACCTGGAAAAATATAGTTGTAAATTGAACATATTTCTTTCTTTCTTTTTTTTTAATAAAAAGAATTTCTCCTTATATTTAGGAGGCTTAGATAACTTTGATTCTTTAAAAAAAAAAAAAGATTTGTTTTATTTATTTGAAAGGCAGAGTTACAAAGAGAGAGAGGTCTTCCAGCTGCTGTCACTCTCCAAATGGCTGCAACAGCTGGGGCCAGGCTAAAGCCAGGAGGCAGGAGCTTCTTCTTTGTCTCTCATGTGGCTGCAGGGGTCCAAACGCTTGGGCCATCCTCCGCTGCTTTTCCCGGCCATTAGTAGGGAGCTGGATTGGAAGTGGAGCAGCTGGCACTCTAGCAGGCCCCCATATGGGATGGCTTAACCCATGACGCCACAGTGCCGGCCCAAGCCCATTTCTTCCAGATGAAAAACAGTGAAGCTCAGTGAATTTCTTGTGTCATGGGGATCCTCTCTAGAGTTCTTCCTTGTAACTGACAGCAGCTCGAGTAGGACTCAGTGATGTGACTTCTGCTCTGCGTCAGTAGCTCATGTCACCGGAAGCAGTTAGGGTAGACTGCAGATGGTTTGCAGAGGTGCTTACGGTACCCAGGTGTGTTGAGAAGTGCGTTTCATGCCGGTGTTGGTTTGTTCTACTTGTGGAAAACGGTTGGACTGCATTTCGTACATTATTTAATCTAATTTATAAAACAACATTTGAAGACAAATATGTGGAGAGGAAAGAGGTTATAAGACTCTTTAGTTTGGGTCTCTGGGAAACCTTACATTTAAGAGATCTTTTACTGATAGCACAAATGTGCTATGAAAGTTTTTCTGAACCCACTTATCAATTATAAAATTCATGGTATGAAAATAAAAAGGCTGTTTGAGTCTAAGAGCACTGCTAAGCGTTCAGGAGCAACACCCTGATCCCAGAAAGCCTGACTGGCTGAGGCCTAGAGTGAGAACAGGGAAACAGGAGGGCCCTGAGGCTGCACTGAGGCCCCGAACTTCACAGGCAGATGTGGATTCTGGTACCGAACAGCCACAGACACACTGCTCGTTGTAAAGCTTCCCACAGAGGAGGAGGCAGCCTTTCATACAAAGAAACGAAGCAGCAACAGCCCGGCCTTGGAGCTGGCTGCAGTTTTGGAGGGGGGACCAGGGGACAGTACCGTGTGGTGTCGCTTTGAAAGAGGGAAGAATGCCAGGGGAGTGGGAGAGGTACGTGTGGCACCTGTTCTTTTGCTTGGGAGCGGCACATTGGCTGTTGTTGAGAGGAGCGTCTCTCAGCAATGCAGTAGATTCGATGAGTTTTGCTTCCATCCGTGAATGTGGAAATTTCTGCCTATGCCTTGTGGCAGCTATCTGCAAATGCTCAGTGAGCGGTGCACGCACTGCACATTTCTGACCACGTGCACGTAAGCTGGGAAATCTTCGGTGAATGTAGAATACCTGATAATGGCATTCTATAACAAAGTCATTTTCTCCCTGTTGTCGACTGGAAGAAATTGAATATTAGTTATTTCACACTTTCAATACATATAAACTTCTACATTAATAAAATAAAAATGTGTGAATTTATGGGCTCTAACTTTATGCCTTACAACTTTAATTTCCTCATAGGTATTTTAAGAGCTCAATTATACACTATACATTTTATGATTTAACACCAAGACCATTGTCAAGGTAGTCTGTGAAAAAACTAATCAAAAGTAGAAGGTGTTTTCCCGACCGCTATTTTTATTTATTTATTTTTTATTTTTTTTATTTTTTTAACTTTTATTTAATGAATATAAATTTCCAGTGTACGGCTCATGGATTACAATGGCTTCCCCCTCCCACAACTTCCCTCCCACCCGCAACCCTCCCCTCTCCCGCTCCCTCTCCCCTTCTATTCACATCAAGATTCATTTGCAATTCTCTTTATATACAGAAGATCAATTTAGTATAAAGATTTCAACAGTTTGCACCCACATAGAAACACAAAGTGAAACATACTGTTTGAGTACTAGTTATAGCATTAAATCACAATGTACAGCACATTAAGGACAGAGATCCCACATGAGGAGCAAGTGCACAGTGGCTCCTGTTGTTGACCCAACAAATTGACACTCTAGTTTATGGCGCCAGTAACCACCCTAGGCTGTCGTCATGAGTTGCCAAGGCTATGGAAGCCTTCCAAGTTTGCCGACTCTGATCATATTTAGACAAGGTCATAAAAGACAGGGTGAGGATAGTAACCAATGATCCTAAGAGTGGCATTTACCAGGTTTGAACAATTATACAGCATGAAGTGGGGAAGAGGACCATCAGTACACACAGGTTGGGAGTAGAGCCATTGGTGGTAGAGTAGAGATTATGATTACAAAGGAATGAGGCCCAAGTGCGCTAGACAGGGTCTAGAACAAAGGACAGAGTCATTATTAGAGGAGCTAAGAAAGGTGATGTCTAAGCTACAATTAAGTTTTCTGATTGAGAGGCAAATAGAACCTGACAGAAGGGGCTTGATAATAATCTGGTGGGCTTTAGGCCTTGTAAGTTAAGAGGCCCAGACCTATCTATCTATTCACATGGGGTACATCCTAAGGGAGGTGTGAACCTCCTAGGGGAAGGCACTCTGTTGACTTTCATTACTTGGCTGGCCTGGGAGGAGAGCTGGCCAGGTCAAGGCAGGTGGCATCTCTAACAAGAAATTTACAGTTCTGCCTTCAATGTTGCTGACCCTACTTGGCCATACCCTCAGCTGCAGTGGTCACTTTGGAAGTTGGGCTGAGTGAAGGGCTTTTCAGCTTGGAGCCAATAAGATCTGTGGCTCTGACCTGGGCATCCTTCAACTCCAGGGCAGGTCCATTTCCAGTGATCCAACTCTTGGCAGAGCTGCCAGGGCTCTTCACAAGCTGACTTCTGCTGAAGCCCAGGCTTACCACATTGAAAGCCACTGCAGTGGACTAGCCTGTTGGGTCTCCTTGAGGGCAGATCACTGTACAGATCAGCCATTAATAGGCCTGCCACCCATTGCTTCTGATGCCTAGCTTTCTTTTCCTCCTGGTTTGTGTTAAAGCAGATCAGAGGATGCAAGTCAAGGGAGTGCCCAAGTCCCATCTCTATTCTTCGGTGGCCTGAACTACAGGTCTATAGTCACAGGCATGTTCTGTAGTAGTTTTTCTAAGGTAGACAATGCCCATGAGGAAAATTATATTCTCACTTTAAAACTTTCTTTCCCTTTGGTCTGAAAGGGAGGTTTTTTCTACTTACTGTATACTTTGCTGATGGCGAAGTGAATCTAGCTATGAGATTATTATTTAAGTTCTTATTTTGGCTATGCTATTACAGAAAAATGTTAGCCATCTCTTTTATAAGGTCTAAAGATTAAATTGTGTGTCCTACAGTTTCCTTCATAATAGAATTAGTTTCCTACCTTGAAGAGAATAGAGAAATGAAAGAACTAGTTGGGCTTAGAATAGAGAAATGAGGGAGCAGGTCTTAGATCGCTTGCTGACAATAGCAATATTACATGAATACTTAGCAAACAGTTTCAACCTTAGATCGCTTGCTGACAATAGCAATATTACATGAATACTTAGCAAACCGTTTCAACCATTAGATAACAACTTAAGAAAACATTTACCAGAAGGTCCAATGCCTTCTATAAATTTTAAGAATCATGTATTTGAAAACACCTCAAATATCTAACATGGTGTAGTTTGTTTAACCAGTAAACTTAAGCACAACCATATAAAATGTTTTTAGTTTCTTTCTACCAACAAGTTTAAAACATATGATACACAGATTCAGGTCACACACTGGAAATTTTAGAGTCCAGATTGTTTGAAACGTTGATTTTTTTGAATGCCTGTCAAGAATGCCAAGAAGGCTCAAAATCCAAAATATCTGCTTGAAATAAGATTCCTTAATATCATGACATAACATAGACCAAATTTGATCATTGTTACAAGGTGATTCTTCAAATCTTTGAAAATAAGCACATATTTAAGTAACCCATAGCTCTTAATAAAAATTCAGCTGTTTTTGAACAATTAGAATTTAACAGACATCAAGAGAACATAATAGATTACTTTAACACATTGCTTTAACAGAGCATCAGAGTTTAATTCTATGTCAAAGAGAAATTGAGCTTCCTGTGATCTTTTGCTGTGAGGTTTCCTTCCTTTACCTTCTTTCATATTGGTGACCATGTTTCTGTGTTTCTGTGTGTAAGACATCTTTAAGCATCTTTTGCAGGGCAGGATGAGTGGCAACAAATTCTTTCAGTTTCTGTTTGCTATGAAAAGTCTTAATTTCACCTTCATTCACAAATGAGAGCTTTGCAGGATATAGTATTCTGGGCTGGCAGTTTTTCTCTCTTAGTACCTGGGCTATGTCTCGCCATTCCCTTCTAGCTTGTAGGGTTTCTGATGAGAAGTCTGCTGTGAGTCTAATTGGAGATCCTCTAAGAGTGATCTGACGTTTCTCTCTTGCACCTTTTAGGATCTTTTCTTTATGTTTCACTGTGGTGAGTTTGATTACAATGTGTCGTGGTGAGGATCTCTTTTGGTCATGTTTATTAGGGGTTCTATAAGCTTCCTGTACTAAGATGCCTCTGTCCTTCTCCAAACCTGGGAAATTTTCTGCTAGTATCTCACTGAAAATGCCTTCTAATCCTTTCTCCCTCTCCATGCCTTCAGGAACTCCTAGAACCCGAATGTTGGGTTTTTTAATAGTATCCTGTAGATTCCCGACAATATTTTTTAGATTTCTAATTTCTTCTTCTTTTCTTTGGTTTGCCTGTTTCCTTTCCTGTTCTCTGTCTTCTAAGTCTGATATTCTCTCTTCTGCTTCGCCCATTCTGTTTTTAAGGCTCTCTAATGTGTTTGTCATTTGATCTATTGAACTCTTCATTTCATTATGATTTCTAGTCACTATCAGAGTTTCTTGTTCCACTAGTTGTTTCATTTCATTTTGATTCCTCCTTAATATTTCATTTTCATGAGAGAGATTTTCTATCTTGTCCATGAAGGATTTCTGTAGTTCAAGAATTTGTTTTTGAGAACTTCTTAATGTTCTTATCAATTTTTTGAAATCCGCTTCTTGCATTTCTTCGATCTCATCATCTTCATAATCTTGAATTAGGGTGTCTTTTTCATTTGGGGGCATCATAGTTTCTTCCTTGTTCTTGTTAGCTTGGTTTTTGTGTTTGTTGTTTGGCATGTTGGAGATATTTGGTTTCTTCACTGGGGTGTTTTTTCTTGTTACACTATGGCTCTATATTAAGTGGACTGTCTGCTTTCAGTGGAGCCTTAGAGGCTTGAGATGAGTGTGGCCTGAGAGCTGTGTTTGGTTCCTCAGGTTTGAGGGTGTGTCAAAGATGACACTCCCAGGTTAGGCGTGGTAAATCTCTTTCTTTCTTTTTTTTTTTCTTTTTTTTTTTTGATTCAAAAGGGAAGTAATTCCGCACAGCTGAACATAATTGGAGGTAGTTAGCAGGCGAAGGATATACCCACAGGAGCCAGAGATCGGAAACTCTTTCCCAAGAACCACACAGGGAATCTCTGCTGCCCTCAGTGTGGGCTCCAATTCTCCTGCAGTCTCCCACTGGGTTGCCAAGTTAGATGCTAATCTCCTGTTATTTCACCCCTCCCCCCAGAGTCAGGTGTTTTTGCTAGGCTCAGGGCCGGTGCAGACCTGAGGTCGCCCTGCTTATGATGTATGTCCAAAATGGCGCCTGCTCTGTCTTGCTTGCCTTTGAGAGGTGAGCGGAGAGAGAGAAACTCGTGTCCGTATCGGTCACTTTTTTTTTAATTTTTCCTCTCTCTCTTCTAGTCAGCCTGGTGAACTTTTCCCCACGGAGTTTCAAGCCTCGTTCCCTCTAGTCTCCTCTTTCCACTTGCCCACTGGTGTCTCAGGCTATGGAGGTTCGGCTCACCTCGCATTCCAGCGCTGGTGCGTTGAGTCTGCCGCTGGTGTCCCGAACTTGGGCTCCCACGCTCTCCACGCAGGTCCACTGTGAATCACTAGTTCCGGAAGAGTTTCCTCTGCTGTTTCTTCCCCTACTCTTCCTTGACCCTGCAGTATCTCCACTTTTACTAACCTCTGTCTTGCCGAACTCTCAATGTGCTCCCTTCCTATTCCGCCATCTTGCCGCCGCCCCCGACCGCTATTTTTAAAAACAAAGACCGTCCCAGGAGAGACTGGGGAATTGAGTTGATCTTCCAACTCCAGGAATGTGGGACACGGATTCTTGTGGCGCTCCCGCTGACCCCTCGCTTTCGCATACATTTGGCTTTGTGTCTCCGCAGTGTGAGAAATCCATGAAGAACATCCTGCAGAAGTGCACCCACGTCCCAGCCCTGGAGCCCCTCCTGCAGGACGCACCCCCCAGCATCCTGAAGCACGTGCTGGAACAGTTCAGCAAGGTGGGAGACCAGTCTGCGCCAGGAGGCGAGGGAGCGCCACTGCCCTGATGGCTTGTGCTTGCTCCTGCACCAGGCTCTGCGATGACGGGGCAGGAGCACAGCTCGTACAGTTCACCCACAAACAAAACACCCCCGCTCCCTCCCGTGTCCTTCACAGCCTCTCTCTCTCTCTCTCAATGTTCCCAAGAAGTAAGTAGTATGTCAACACATAGAAACTTCTTTTTTTTTTAAACAGGCAGAGTAGACAGTGAGAGAGAGAGAGACAGAGAAAGGTCTCCCTTCCATTGGTTCACCCCCCAATGGCCGCCACAACCGGCGCGCTGCCCCGATCCGAAGGCAGGAGCCAGGTGCTTCCCCTGGTCTCCCATGCAGGTGCAGGGCCCAAGGACCTGGGCCATCCTCCACTGCACTCCCTGGCCACAGCAGAGAGCTGGACTGGAAGAGGAGCAACCGGGACAGAACTGGTGCCCCAACCAGGACTAGAACCCGGTGTGCCGGTGCCGCAGGCAGAGGATTAGCCAAGTGAACCATGGCGCCAGCCCATAGAAACTTCTTAATACAAAGAAGTCGCCCTCCCTGGGGGACACTGCTGAGATCTTATAAGTGGCAGTCACTGGTGCTAAGGAAGGAGGTTCAGGCTGCAGGAGGTGGGCACCACCACAGATGGGACCCCTGATGGCACAAGGGATGAGAGAACGGCTGCACCAGCACAGTGCTTGGTGCTCGGGTGACTGTCACCCTGTGCTCCACACGTTCTGCATGGGTGATGGAGCACAGCAGGAGTGCGCCCTGGCCCTGGAGTCAGAGCTCATGAGTCTCCCCTTAGCTAACTTACCCACAGAATGGGAATACTAAGCATGCTTATTTCACAGAATCATTGTAGAGATAAAAGATATTCCACTTTTAAGAATGTGATCCCAGGGGCTGGTATTGTGGCACAGTGGGTTAATGCCCTGGCCTGAAGCACCGGCATCCCATATGGGCACTGGTTTGAGTCCCGGCTGCTCCACTTCTGATCCAGCTCCCTGCTTATGGCCTGGGAAAGCAGTGGAAGATGGCCCAAGTCCTTGGACCCCTGCACCCGCATGGGAGACTTGGAAGAAGCTCCTGGCTCCTGGCTTTGGATTGGCGCAGCTCCGGCCGTTGCTGCCATTTGGGGAGTGAACCAGCAGATGGAAGACTCTCTCTCTCTCTCTCTCTCTCTGCCTCTCCTCTCTCTGTGTAACTCTGACTTTCAAATAAATAAACCTTAAAAAAAAAAAAAAGAATGTGATACCAACCTATGGAACACTCTAATACCAGAAATAACCAAAAAGTCATTTTGTAAATAATAAAACGTGCAAGTGATTATATTAAAATGTTTTTCTTAAACAGAGGGGAGCAATTTCATTTTAATAGCTTTAATGCTATAATAAATGCACGACTGTTTGCATGCTACATTTCTGTAAATAACAAACAAAAGCCGTATATCTCTACAGCATTGCAAGCAGGCCCTTCAGGTAAGCAGACCGGTTCTAGGTGCTCTGTGAAAGGGACCCTGCCAGGACCTCCAGCCGTGCCTCCAGCAGTGCCTTCAGCACTGGGCTCCTGGGAAGCAGCCATTTTGCATTGCTGAAGCCATCTCAGGGGGAAAAGGGGGAGGGGGAGAGGGAGGGGGAGGGAGAGGAGAGAGAGGGGGAGAGAGGGAGGGGGAGAGGGGAGAGGGAGAGGAGGGAGAGGGAGGGGGAGGGGGGAGAGGGAGAAGAGGAGAGAGGGAGGGGGGCAGAAGGAGAGGGAGAGGGAGAAGAGAGAGGGGGAGGGGGAGAGGGGGAGGGAGAGGGAGAGGGAGAGAAAATCTTTCTTCTGCTGGTTCACACCCCAAACAGCCACAACAGCTGGGTCTGAGCCAGGAGCTTCATCTGGGTCTCCCACATGCATGTAGGCACCAAGCATTTGGGCCATTTCCACTGCTTTTCCAGATGCATTAACAGGGAGCTGGATTGGAAGTGGAGCAGCTGGGATTTGAACTGCTGCTTGTAGGGGATGCCAGCGTCGCAGGTGGCTGCTTAAGAAGCTGCACCACAACACCTGCCTCTTCCTGAAATTTTCCTGTTTGGCTTGACTTTCATACTCACAACTGTAGTAATCTGCTCTCCACAGCCACCCTCCAAGTGCACCTGTTTCCGCTTCATTCTGCAGCGCTCTTGTCAAATGCAGTGATTTTTTTTTCCCCTTTAAGTTCTCACTGGTCACTCTTTAAAAATTTCCCTTGGATTTATGGATTCTCTCCTCCTCTTCCATCTCTTCAACATCTCCTTAATCTGCTTTTCTTTGCCTATTGCTTAGTGAACTCATTCATTTGTTAAACATCTGTTGAGCATCTGTTGGACAGTAGGCATGAGGGAAATGACTGAATGAGTCACTGAATGAATGAATGCATAGTTTCTGCCTTCACTGACATTGACACATGACAGACATATAAACGGGTAATTAAAATCTTATGCGGTAATGCACTGATAGCGGTTTGACAGAGTGCTGGGGAGTGGGGGCGGGGAGAACCCAGCTCGTCCTGGGCCAAGGGCGTCCCAGAGGAGGTTTCTTCACAGAGGAAACACTTGGGCTGTTTTAAAAAGGAGAGTAAGCCAGAATCAAAGGAAACGAGCAGGTGGTGGGTGTGGGAGGGCTTTCCAGGAAGAGAAGAGGCCCTGGCAAAAGCAAGAAGTGGCCCAGCAGGTCTGCTTTGGTGTCGCTGAAACAAAAGCTTGGGATGGAGCTTGGCAGGCGACGGGCACCAGGGGTCAGAGCCCTGGCCTCGCTGTCCCGGCACTTGCCTTTCATTCTGCAGGCAGCGCAGTGACTTGAGTGCGTGTAAACTTCGCGTTTTATGCTTGTGAGCCCATCTCCAGCACCTTGGCTCATGGGCACGGCCTTCCTTCTGTCTCCACAACATAAAAAGTTTAATGGATTTCCTGAAGGAGCACATTTCACCTCCCATTGCCAGCAGATTTGGGCCCATCCTACTGTAGGTACAGAGAGCGGAAGTCCTCTTCCGTGTGTTCTCAGATGCACCGTGATGACTTTGGGCAGCAGTAATGGGCCCTGGAGTGGGAAGGCTGACCTGTTTCTGTGCTTGGTCATTGCAGGTGCTACCGCACGACAGCAAAGCTCGAAGATTTTTTGTTACAAGTGGTGGCCTCAAAAAGATTCAGCAAATAAAAGCAGAACCTGGCTCTCTCCTTCAAGAATATATCAATAAAATTAACAACTGCTACCCAGAAGAAATAGTAAGGTGAGGAACACAGACTTTGGGAAATTTAATATTCCAGACACAGGGCACTTCATCATGGTTAGGACACTATGTCCCATGTCAGAGTCCCTAGCTACAGTCCTGGCTCCAGCTGCTGCAGGCATTTAGGGAATGAATCAGTAGATAGGAGTGCTCTCACCCTTGCTCTGTCGGACTCACAAATAATTTTTAAAATGACAGGGGGCCAGCGCTGTGGAGCAGGGGGTTAAAGCCCCAGCCTGCAGTGTCGGCTTCCCATATGGGCGCCGGTTTGAGTCCTGGCTGCTCCACTTCCGATTCAGCTCTCTGCTGTGGCCTGGGAAAGCAGTAGACGATGGCCCAAGTCCTTGGGCCCCTGCATCCATGTGGGAGACCCAGAGGAAGCTCCTGGCTCCCTGACTTTGGATTGGCTCAACTCTGGCCATTGCAGCCATTTGGGGAGTAAAACAGCAGATGGAAGACTTCTCTCTCTCTTTTTCTCTCTCTCTCTGCATGCCTACCTCTCTCTGTAATTCTGTCAAATAAATAAAATGAATCTTAAAAAATAAATTAAAAATTATAATGTAGCTTTTTAAAAAGTTTTATTTATATATTTGAAAGAGTTACAGAGAGAGGGAGAGACCAGGAGAGAGAGAGAGATCTTCCATCTGCTAATTCACTCCCCATTGGCTGCAATGGCCAGGGCTAGGCCAGGCCAAAGGCAGGAGCCAGGAGCTTCTTCCAGGTCTCCCTTGTGGGTGCAGGGACCCAGGGAATTGGGCCATCTTCTGTTGCTTTCCCAGGTGCATTGGCAGGGAGCTGGATCGGAAGTGGAACAGCTGGGACTTGAACCGGCACCCATATGGGAGGCCAGCTTTGCAAGTGGCAGCTTTACCCACTACGCCACAGCGCTAGCCCCAAGAGTTGACCGTTTCTGAGCCAAGTAATAGACTGCATCACACCTTGACGGGGAGTACTGGATGAGACATGGTTATGGAGCACCGAGCTTAAGTAAGAGCTGCAGGCTGGGCTGGCGCCGCGGCTCAATAGGCTAATTCTCCGCCTGCAGCGCCGGCACCCAGGGTTCTAGTCCTGGTTGGGGCACCGGATTCTGTCCTGGTTGCCCCTCTTCCAGTCCAGCTCTCTGCTGTGGCGCGGGAGTGCAGTGGAGGATGGTCCAAGTGCTTGGGCCCTGCACCCCATGGGAGACCAGGAGAAGCACCTGGCTCCTGCCTTCGGATCAGCGCAGTGTGCCGGCTGCGGTGGCCATTGGAGGGTGAACCAATGGCAAAGGAAGACCTTCCTCTCTGTCTCTCTCTCTCCCTGTCCACTCTGCCTGTCAAAAAAAAAAAAAAAAGAGCTGCAGACTGGCCAGCGCCCTCCTTGCTGCCTCCTCAGCCCCTGCACTCGCTCCGGCCACCCATTCTAGCCTGCAAGCCCTTGTACAGTTAAGGGAGCCTGCGAGGTGCCGGTCCCAGCATGGGGGCATGGATCTGAAGCTCTCCGGCCAGGGCTCAGCACTCACAGCGGCTTTACATGTGCCCTGCACTGACAACACACAGTCACGTGCTGCCTAACAACCTTTCAGTGAGTGACCAACCGCATACACCAGGGTGGGCCCGGAAGACTGAAAACTTCCTGTCGCCTGGTGCTGTTGTAGCCACGGCAACGTCACAGTGCACGGCTCAGGCCTTTGCTTGTGGTGCTGCCCCCTCCAGCCCTTTAAAAGCATGGTGCATACAAGTACGTGCAGTACAGAGCACTTGCGAGTGGCTTATGTATGTCTATGTCTTATGTATGTCTGTGTATGTACTATGCTTTTTATTGTTGTGTCAGAGTGAACCCCCTCCACTTATAAAAACTTACCACAAAGTGAGCCACGTGATGCTGGCAGCAACGCCATGCATCTTGTGTTACCCCATCTCCCGATGCCATCAGGAGGCCACACTGAGTGACTGACCTGCACCGTTTAGGTTTGAGTAAGCGCTCTCAGAGTCACACAATCATGAAATCACTGGATGACACATAGCTGGTAGCTTTACCCATTACCACACAATGCCGGCCCCAACAGTAGGAGATATAAACTTCAGTTTTTAACATGTACATGTTATGTAACTTTTATCAGTTATTTATGTGTTTATTTAGCATCAGTAGGTTTTAATACACATGGTGACAACAATTGTAAAGGCACAAAAATAATTTTAAGATTAAGGTTGTTTCCTCTTCACCTATATTGAGTCACTAAATTCTTTCCAGAATTGCAAGTTTATGCATACATACACACGCATACATATACAGTGTAGCAAAGCAGTAGTCTATCATAACATGCATAACTACTACTATATATAAGATATACATGGGGCCAGCACCGTGGCTCACTTGGTTAATCCTCCGCCTGCAGCACCGGCATCCCATAGGGGTGCCGGGTTCTAGTCCCGGCTGCCCCTCTTCCAGTCCAGCTCTCTGCTGTGACCCGGGAAGGCAGTGGAGGATGGCCCAAGTGCTTGGGCCCCTGCACCCATGTGGGAGACCAGGAGGAAGCACCTGGCTCCTGGCTTTGGATCAGCGCAGCGCACTGGCCGTGGCGGCCATTTGGGGGGCGAACCAATGGAAGGAAGACCTTTCTCTCTGTCTCTCTCTCTCACTGTCTGTAACTCTACCTGTCAAATTAAAAAATATATATATACAAATATATACCAAAATAATTTGTATAACCTAAAATATGTGTGAAACCACTAAATGAAGGAAACATGAAAATATTTTATCAAGAAAAATAAAATGGATTTTTATGCATGGAATATATGTCTCTTCAGGGAGAATGTTATTTTATATAAGCTTAAAAGGACTTTCAGTTCAATTTTGTAACATAAACAAAAGTATAGGAAAATGGAAAGAAAGCAATCTAAAGGGCTCCCAAATGGACTGGCCTATTAGAATCAATCAAGGTGTTTTCTTTAAAAGAAGTTTTGTTTTGTTTTGTTTTTTACAACTCTCTTTTAGGAATATTTCAACTGAGCACTGGAGGAAATAAAAAAAAAAACTGTGATATTACAATTTAATCAAGTGCTTTGTCAAAATGCCATTGTAAATTTTTATCTTCTTGAGTTCTGTGAACTAGGATAATCATTTTAAAAACTGGCTAATTATAGGAGCAGGAGTGTAGATGAGTTGGTTCATGTCCCAGCTCTGTGATTCCATCTTCCTGCTAATTCGTACTTTGGGATGTGGCAGCTGATGGCTCAAGTAATTGGGCTCCTGCCACCCACATGAGAGACCTGGATTGAGTTCCTGGCTCCTGGCTTCAACCTGGCCCAGCTCCACTGTTGTAAGCATCTGGGGAGTGAACCAGAGGATGGAGATTCTCTCTCTCTCTCTAAGAGACTGATAGAGGAGGAGAAAGGGAAATAAATTAAAGTGAATCTAAAATTCATTTCTTAAAAGAATTTGCTAATTATGAAGAAGAATTTTGGCTAGCTTTTTCCGTTTCTGATGGTATCTTAAAGAAGTATGTGAAACAGTGTCTTTCTACAAAAATTGTCAAATGTAATTTTAAATGGTTTATTTTTGCAATTATTAATTCTCAAGAAGTACTTGGTGACAACTATTAGAAGGGAATTCTTTACAGAACAGCTTATGGGTGGATCCATTCTCTCACATGTTATCAGCCTGAACGTTGATTTCACATTGCTTTCCAGTTTAGTGATCTTTAGAAATGTTCTAGAAAGGCAAGCATGTAGGATAGAAGAGGCCCAGAGCAGCCTGGAAGCCCAAACTGCGGCCTGGCTCCTCCACACCCACCAGTAAGGTGTTTTGTGAATTCCTCTGCCTATTGGATGTCCGCCCAGGCCCAGGAGGGGAAGTGGCTTTGGGGACGCATCTGATCTGGGAAAGGAGGCCTGCCGTGCAGCCTGGCACTCAGCACCTGCCTGGCATCCTGACCATATAAATGACAGTCCCCAGTCTGCACGGGTCTGTGTGAGGTTACTCTCTTCAAGGCCATTCAGAACTGGGACAGACAGCAGCCCCCAAGAGCCGGAGGCAAGGATTCTCCCTCTGTTCCTTTGCTGCTTTCATGCGGGTATGGCTCATAGCTAAGGCTTAGGTGTCAAACAGACCCTCATTCCTATCTCAGTAGCAAGTAATTACTGCCTGACTTGGGAGATAATATTTAACCCTTTAAGCCACAGTTCTGCATCTGCAAAATGTGGATAAAGATAATTACCTGTTTCACAGAGTTAGAATTAAATGAGATAATGTTTAGCTAAAGGGCTTACACACAGGAAGAATGCAATTCAGTAAATATCTGTTATTGTCCTCTTTTAACACCTCTATTCTCACTTCTCTTTCTATTGAGATTAAACAGCATTAGGGGGATGAAATTTAATGTTATAATAATGTTGGAAAATGATGTAGCAGTTCTTGGGCACATATTTTTCACTATTTGTTTTGATGATAAATGCACATCAAGCAAATTTTTTGTTCCTTTTTTTTTTTTTTTTACAAATACAAAAAACATAGATTGCTCTGTTTAGATTCAAATTGCACTTTGTGCTAATATAGGATTCCAGACTTTTTCCTGAAGAGAAGCGGAGCATCAGATAGGTACTGGTCGGACAGGGGCTTTCTGGCAGTTAGTGGACAATTTGGTATATCTCCATCTGTGGTCGGTTTGCCCCTCTGAGAAGTTAGGCAGCGCGAGCGGTGCGCTGTGCAGGGGCAGGAGAGGGAGCTGAGTGCTGAGCGCATTTCCTCCCAGTGGGAATCCTGGAGACTGTGCAGTCCCTTGGGTCTTTGGGTTGACAGGCATGGCGGTGGCAGTTGGCTTGGGAATAAGCCAGTGAGACCTCAAGAATTATCGACAGATCCTAATTGATTTTTAAAGGACCTTTACTTTAAAGCAACACTGTCCAATAGGAATAGAATGTGAGCCACAAATATGATTTCAAATTTTCTGATAGCTATATTTAAAAAGTACCATGAAACAGGATTCATAAACTTCAGTTGATCTATGTTAACCCAATATATGCAAGTATTATAATTTCAACTTATAATCAATATAAAATTATTAATGAGTTATTTTACATTTTGACAATAGGGTTCTAATATCTAGTGGATATTTTATCACTTCTAGCATATCATAATTCAGACACTAAATTTGATCAGAAATACTTGTATTTGGATTATGTAAAATTTGCAGCTGAAAAAGTCAACTCATAAGTTGTTCTAAGGATGCTTAAGTTTTATAATAATTTGAGTGTCCATTTTAAGTTTAATTCAGTTAAATTTCAGTTTTTCAGACCCACTAGTCATATTTCTAGTGCTCAATAGTCACATGGGGCTAGTGGTTACCATGTTAAACAGTACAATTTTAAAAGAGTTTTAAAAAACCTACCTCTTGCATTTATGTAAGAGGTATCAAGTTGGTGTTGGACACTTTTTTTTTTTAAAGATTTGTTTATTTGAAAGGCAGTTACAGAGAGAGGAAAGCGATCTTCCATCTGCTGGTTCATTCCCCAAATGGCCGCATTGGTTGGAGTTGGGCCAGGCCAAAGCCAGGAGCCAGAAATTCTATCCAGGTCTCCCCCATGGGTAGAAGGGGTCCAAGCACTTGGGCCATCTTTGTGTGCTTTCCCAGGTGCATTAGCAGAGAGCTGCCCCTGAAGCGGAGCAGCCGGGATGGGATGCTGGCATCACACTGGCTTAACCTGCTGCACCGCAGTGCCAGCCCCAGGTACATTTATAAGGCCCAGAAGGGTGAGGCCTGCTTTAAAACACAGGAGTAATTCGCAGAACCAGTGGTGAACTCCTTAGCGTAGGTCCACTTTGAAGAAACCTACTGTACAGGACACCTGTTTGAAGGGTAGCAGCCTTTAGAGGAGAAACTTGCTTCAAGGGAGTTTTACAAATATGGTTATTTTTAAATGCTTTTAAATTTTTAGTTTTTATTTATTGATTTGAGAGGCAAAGAGATAGAGAGCTCCCATAAGCTAGTTCATTCCTCAAATACCTATAACGGCCAGGGCTGGACCAGGGCTGAAGATGAGGAGCTAGGAACTCAATCCAGCTCCCTCACAAGGGTGGCCCAATTACTTGGGCTATCATCTGCAGCCTCCCAGGCTCTGCATTAGCAGGAAACTGGAGTCAAGAGCCCTAGCTGGGCATCAAACTGAGGCACTCAGATATGGGACACTGACATGTTAGGTACTAGACTAAATGCCCACATGTATGAATATTACGTATCTGTTTAGCCACGACCGCCTATGAGCACACTGTTGAGAACATACAGCTCTATTTTGCCCATCTTAGCGTGACAAATTATGGAAGAAGTTAGTATAATGTCAATTATGAGTTTCTGAGTCAAGGCTCTGCTGTAAAGATAACTAACAAAGGACAAAGTCAAGTCCCTAACGTGAGGTTTGATCTGGAGAAAATGCCTGTGAAGGCGTCATTGTGTAGAGCGCTTGGGAAATTTTAAAATTACACTTCCCTTAAATTTAAGAAATCCATCTATCATATTCTAGAATGACTGCCAAATTTCCCTTGACATACTTTCATACACATATAACTTGTTTCTATGGCACAGCATGCATCGCAGACCGCATTAATCAATAATTTATATTTTTATACTAAATCACTTATGAAATGTTCAATTTATAAATGTAAATGTATATATGATGCCCAAGAACCAATGAAAATGATGAATTTTCTAGATGTATGTGGTATAAATATTTGTAAACTATTTATTAAGTAGTTCTTCAGTGTGAGTTATACGCCTAGAAATTGTTTTTATGGGTGAGCAGATCTGATGAAAACACACACTGAGAAATGATCTTCAAGGCAACCAGGATGAAGGTGTGGATTAGCAGTGAGCACCTACGTAGTCTAACTTGGGAAACAAATCTACCAGCAACATTGGTCTCTCGGTGGAATGAGGACGGTCTCTCTGACCAACTGTTCTCCCTGGATGGCAGTCTCTCGCCTGACCAGCGTCCCTACTCCCATACATGTTTGCTGACGTCTCTGGCCCAGTGCTTCCTACTCTCTTTCTCTCTCTTGGTAGCCCCCAATCTCGTGCATCAAGCATTCCTGGAGCATAATTACCCAGGGTGTATTTGAGGTTTCACTTGCAGAATTTTTCAGGTAACTGCCTTGTACTGAACATTTGTGCCCATGGTGCCAACATCTTTTTCATAAACATCTAATAGCAACTTTTTCTTTTTCAGGTATTATTCCCCTGGGTTTTCAGATGCACTTCTGCAGAGGGTGGACAGCTATCAACCGCCTACTAACTAAACAGTCATGTTTTTATACCGAGACCGCAAAGTCTTTGTGAATAGCAGTTGTTGAAGTCCTTCCTAAATATTTTATCTAAGTAAATCATAGATTTACTCAATGCAAAATACCTTTAAATAAACTTTTATGCATATATGTGGAAGGTGTCCGGTGCGTAACAAATCTTCCCAGGCAGATGAATCAATTAATTCACAAGCTCCGCTCCCAGGTGAGGTTCCCGGTCCCAACGGGGGGGGGGGGGGGGGTGTCAGGGAAGTCACCGTCAGAGCTTGGGAGGGCTCCTTTTATAGATACAAGGTGTGAGGGTTAAAGGTCAAGGTGGGTCTGATCCTCATTGGTTGACCTTTAGGCACCCGCGGGGACCTTGACAAGGACTTTTCCTCCCCGGAAGTGTGGGTAGGGCCTCTCCATTCCCGGAAGTGTAGGCCTTCTCTCCTTGCGGATCCCAAAGCTACCAATATGCAGTACTTTAAAAATTATGAACTTGAATATATGAGGAGCTATTTATGGTCGTTTGTATGCATAGCATTTTATCTAAAGGTAGGTTTTATTTTTTTTTAAAGGCATTAAAGGGTTTTTAAGGCATTTGTTATTGTTTTTAAAAACCATACACGTGCCCCCCCCACCTGGTCTAGATGCGAGATGGTGTTTGAAAACCCTCAGTTATTTTATTTTTTGCCAGGCAGAGTTAGTGAGGGAGAGAGAGAGAGAGAGAGAGAGAGACCTTCCTTCCATTGGTTCACCCCCCAAATGGCCGCTATGGCAGGCGCAGCGCCGATCCGAAGCCAGGAGCCGGGTGCTTCCTCCTGGTCTCCCATGGGGTGCAGGGCCCAAGGACTTGGGCCATCCTCCACTGCACTCCTGGGCCACAGCAGAGAGCTGGCCTGGAAGAGGGGCAACCGGGATAGAATCCGGCGCCCCGACTGGGACTAGAACCCGGCCCGACTGGGACTAGAACCCTGGGTGCCGGCGCCGCAGGCAGAGGATTAGCCTAGTGAGCCGCGGAGCCGGCCAACCCTCAGTTATTCTGACCAGTTCCTCACAGGCACAGACAAGGAAAGCTGGCCTTGCGAGTTACACAGAAAACTACAGAAGGGAAGCAGTTCCAAGAGGAAGCTGATGGAGGCACGCAGGGCCGCCGCGAAGGCGGGCTCCGGGCTCCGGGCTCGGGCTCCCCTCCTGGGGCTGCGGGCGCTCTGCTCCCCGAGCTCCCCGGCCCCGCGGCGCGGCGCGGCGAGGCGAGGACGCCGGCGCTGTCAGGGCCGGGCCGGAGGCGGCCCCCCACCCCTCCTCGCTCAGCCCTCGGCCCAGCCGCGTTTCCGGGGGTGTGGGGGTCCGGGCGGGAAGGTTTCGGTGCCACCCCACACCCGGCCTTGCCGCGTCCCGGCCCGCGGCTGCTGTGGGGCTGGGTGGCACGCAGGGTCATCGCCCGGGGCCCGGTGTTCCCGCGTGCGGGCTTCCGTCCCCGCCTGTGTTGTGGTTCCTGCTCTCAAACGCCTTTATTCGTGCCATTTTCGGAGTCCGGCTCTGACTGCTTTGTTATGTCTGAAAACTGCGCCCTACCCACGCTGCCCGAGTCTTCCGGCCTTAGTCAGGCGGGGATGGCTCACGGCTTCATTTTCCTAATACTTCCTCGGGCCTGTTTTGTTTGCTCGCCGCGATTTCTTGAACCCTGGAATAGGAAAGAGTAACTGTTTCCAATTTGCTGCCTTCCTGCCTGCCC
Source organism: Lepus europaeus (assembly GCF_033115175.1). Taxonomy (NCBI): domain Eukaryota; kingdom Metazoa; phylum Chordata; class Mammalia; order Lagomorpha; family Leporidae; genus Lepus; species Lepus europaeus. The sequence continues at coordinate 47,998,034 of NC_084840.1, forward strand.
AGTTTGCCTGTGAGCCTTTTACCAATCTGAGGATATAAAGCCGTTTTTCTCTTTCTTCTCGGAGACCGGGTCTTTGACAGCCGTGTTGCCCATGACAGAAATTCGTTTCTTTAGGGGAAAGCCCACCTAGATATTACGGAACGCTGAATGTCCTACCATGTATTTTTGCCGTTATACTTTGTGCTTGGAAGTTTTCCCTTTGAAAGTTCATTTCATAATTGACAAACAGAACTAAACTAAGAAAGTAATGTCATATTTAATAGGGCTCCGATGGGTATTGTAATTTGATCATATACAATTTGGAAATGTATGCTGTGACTACGTTCCTTAACGATGTTTCTTTAAGCAAGATAAAACTCTACTTTTTGAAGTCTATTGTGAGGGTTTTTTTTTTTCTTTTAATATATTTCATTTGTGCTACAGCCATAACAGCATCTACCATGGGCTATAATCTCTGATATCCTGTCCCCTGGTTTGAATTGTGTTATTTTCTGATTCTCTGTGTAGACCAACCCCTGTCTCAAAGCTCCCTACCCATCCCCAAGTTTACTGGATGGACAGCTGTTTTTTCAGTACTTTGCGTTCAGGAATAGAACTGATTGAACTCAACTGCTATCGTGTCAGTCAGGTCAGCTGTTGCCGAATGAGTGGAATCAGCGGTTCCTGCAGAGAGAGGCTGAAAACCCGGCTTCCAGCTCCGCAGTAGGGGCGGCAGTACACGCTGGGCTCCCTCACCAGATGCTTGTGAAAACCCCGTGCAGTGGAGCAGGTACGAGTCTGTACACTGTTCTCTACAAGCCTGATCAGTGATTTATGGGAAATCTGATAGCCAATGACAGATGGACGCGCGATGGTCCGCAAGTGCGCAGTCTCTCCCAGGCCCCCAGCCCCGAGATAAGAGGAGTGTAAGCCGGATGATTTATGATAAAGAAAAGCTACATTTCCTGCCCTCATGGAGCTTTCTAATATAAACTCATTTGTCCAGACACCGAGAGTAAAATAGGCACAAGACACTGAACATGAAGCAGGCTTACTTAATTTAGTATGTAAAAACAAACGACAACCTCGTATTTACAGGACACTGACCTGTTTTTCTAACCCTTTCCTCTCGAAGAAAGCCCTGCCCCTAAAGAAAGGATGAAAGGTTTGCTTGTTTCAAAATTTGATTTGAGGTCCTGCTCAACATAAACCCTGACCTTAAATTCCTGGGCGAGGCCATCTCCAATCCAAGATGCTGTGTTTAGAAACTGACCTTGAAAGGCAAGGAATGTTTCTGTTGTGTTTCAAATAACCAGCCCACGAAGACTGGCATTAGCAAATGTTGAGGCTTAGGTAGACTCTGACTGATTTTGCCACAAAATTCCCTGTTCAGAAAGTATTGATTTGTAGCTATTCTGGTTTTTTTTTTTTTCCCCCCAGAGATTAAAAAGATCAAATGACAATCTTAACTATTGCATTTCCCAGTTGTCGAGATTTTTGACTTTCAAAATTGGATTTGTTCAGGCATTTTACTTTCTAGTATGACTTCCTATGCTTTGAAAAGGCCTTGGTAGGCCTTACAACCAGGCACACAGTCAGGGATCATACTTTAAAGAATGACGGGCTTATTGATTGTGTAAATACCGCAATCTTAAAAATTTAGGCAATATATGAATGGATTAAAAAAAAGCAAAAGCATCACTCCGGCTGTCAGAATCCAGAAAAGAATCGACATGAACAAGTTAACATAATTCCAAATAGCTCTCTAAGGCTTTGTATGGTGAAAACATTGTAGAAAAATATACTTATGTTATACACCTTACTTTAAAATAATAGCGACAGTCGTTCGCTTATTTGGAGGATGGATTTCACTTTTTCTTCTGTGGATTAGGAAAAACTGTATCCTCAGTGATTGGTCGAGGGGTCAATATAAAATATCTATAAATGGGCTCCTTTTATTCATGATTGATATATTTTCCACACAAGGTTTTCAACAGAGTATTACATGTAGCATCACAGTGCAAGGTGGTGTGGTGTACATATCTATACATTAATTAAAGCTCCTATTTTTTCATGAATCTAGAACTTGTGGCAATATACTCCTGCTCGAATTTATTCTAAAATAAAAGCCTACATAGACATACAATACGTGCAGCTACAGGTGGTGGGTGTTGTTAAAGTATTTTTGGAAATAAACAGTCCAAGTTCTCTGCAGCACAGGCAGTGCAGTGCGACCCGGGGCCGTGTTTTCCTCACTCACTCAGGCGTGGCCTTTCTCTCCGCTGAGTGAAAGGTGTCCTCTTCTCTTCCATCCCCATTGTCGCCCAGCGCCGCGGTGATGAGCTCGCAGGAGACGGGGTGGCGGGCTGGACTGAGGGCCACGGCGTGTAAGCTCTCAGCCACCTGTAGGGCGGAGCTGGCCCGCTAACCAGGATGTCCTCAGCTCGTCATTCTCTGCAGTGTCCTGGTGTGCTGCGAGGGGCGCGGGCTCTGTACAGCCTGAGTCAGGGGCCTGTGGCCAGTCCCCAAGAGCACCTGGGAGACTACTCAGGCTGGTGAGGGTGAGCTCGTGGGGTGCAGTGCCACCACCAGTGCGGGTGGGACCTTTGAGTAAACGGAAGAAGGGGCCCTGTCTCCAAGGCACCTTATTTTTATCTGGCAGAAATTATTATAATGTTTGTATTTTGTTGGAGCAAGACACTTGACTGCCATCTGCTGGAAAATTCTCTTTATAAATATGCAAATCTATGATATCTAATATGTAAACCAAGCTAGCCTAGAAGTGCTGGTGCCCTTGTATAGTACACAACCTGCACAACTGTACACATACACTGAACTATATTTACTAATCTTCTTTTTACTTGTAAATGAGATTTGGAAGAGAACTCCAGGTGAATGATGCAAATGTACAGGGGCACTTCAAAAATTTTTGATATAGAAAATGTTTAAATCCATGCATAGTTTTTGCATAATATGCATCTTCTATAAATTTTTAAGGCCCCTCATATGCATGAATTTCAAAAGGGTTTTTGCACCTAAACATCTTTCAGTTCTGTTCTCCATGAACTTTATGGAGTACTCTTATAAAGAAATTAAAAATGTCAAAGAGTCCAAGTTAACCTCAGTAAAAGAATCAGCATTTCATTACAGTCTTCCAAACACTTGTTCCCACTGCTTCCCTAACTTCCCACTTCCCCATGGAAAGTATGTTCTACAATAAAACCTGCAATTTAAGTCAGCAGAGATACTAATTAAGTCATTTCTTTTGCATTTATAAACACTGGATGTAAGACCAAATTATGGGACGGATTTTATGTGTGCAAAAGCAATTTTGGAATAACCCACACAGAATTTTCATCTTAACTTTGCAAATCGGATCCAAAATACAATCTCCGAGGACAAGGTGGAACCAGATCTCTGGAAAGCAGCTCTGCTGGCTCCATCCACCTTCCTTCGTCTCAGAGCCTGGACTGGGATGTTAACGGGTGACTCTCTCTTCCAGCCAGATAGTCCTTATTGAAGAGATGATTAGAGTAACCTTGTGCACACAAAAGAAAGCATCAGGCTCATTTTCATACTTAGCAGTGCAATCATGGAAGCGACTAACTATGAATAAAGGAGAGGGCTTGTTGATAACGGGAGCATTCTTCCAGTAGACAGCATTTATCACCCTGGAAAGGAGCCCAGGTGCTAGGAAGGGTCCTGGAAGCTTGGAGAAGCACAGGGAAGGGAAGTGGAAAAGCCACAGCTGCCATGGAAGACGGGAAGGTGTCGGGTCCCTGACTGTGCCCCAGGCAAGCACCAGAGGACAAGTGACAGGAGTGCATTGCTAAGGGGAAATAGTCTTTGCGGGTCTCAGTGGAGGCCTGTCCTGTGTGCCAAGTTGCCTGGAGGAGGAGTCTTACATAACTGGGCCCCTTTACTGGAACTGAGGAGATAGGCCCAGGCAGAGGCGCTCAGTGGTCAGAAGCAGGGTTTGTTCAGTTATTCCAATTATAGCAACATTGGTGTGGCATTCAGGGAGCCAGTCCACAGAGAGCTGTGAGATGCTTAATAGAACCCCATGTTCCTAGAGGCAAGGTAAATGCAAAGTCAGCCAGGGTGTCAGTTTATAAGGCAAAAATAAATCATCATGGGGCCGGTGCTGTGGCACAGCAGGTAAAGCTGCCGCCTGCAGTGCTGGCATCCCATGTGGGTGGCGGTTCGCATCCCGGCTGCTCCACTTCTGATCCAGCTCTCTGCTATGGCCTGGGAAAGCAGTAGAAGATGGCTCAAGTGCTTGGGCTCCACCCACATGGGGGACCCGGAGGAAGCTCCTGGCTCCTGGCTTTGGATCGATGCAGCTCTGCCCATTGCAGCCATCTGGGGAGTGAACCATCAAATGGAAGACCTCTCTCTACCTCTGCCTCTCTATAACTCTGCCTTTCAAATAATAAATGAATCTTTAAAAATAAGTAAATAAATAAATCACGAGTGGATGAGCAGGAGGAGGCTGCAGGCAGCTGCCGCAGAGCAAAGTTCCCGTCACTAGCCCAGCTTCCGGGTCCGAGTCAGACCTCAGATCTGGAACCCATTTTCGGAAGGAGTTGCTGGCCCCTGTGAGAATGGTGTCTGGAGCAGCCAAGCAACTGCATTTAGTAGTAGCTTTCCCAGCATGTCAGAATCCTATTCTAACCCTCATATCAAGTGCCACACTCTGCAGCAGGCCTAGATACTAGCTCAGGATGTCCTGCCCTGTCACTCAGCAGACCCTATGACATCAGAGGGATGTTACTGGGGAAGAATGCCAGGCAGAGTTACTGGGAGAATCTCAGCATAGACTCCTAGGATTCTGGAGCAAGGCCATACTCTGAGGAGTGAACAATTGTACTTCATCTGGAAAGAGTTCCTGCAGACTATGCCCGACTGAGATGGGGCATTTGACCATGGGACATGAGGTACAATGCAGTCAGGGATTGCCATCATGGTGCTGTCAGACCAAGCAAGTCATAAAGCAATCCATCATAAGATGGAAGTGGCAGACACAGGAGCGGGCATGAGCAGGGCCTACAGGGCACAGGTAAGTTGCGCCAGTTGGTGACTCAGATCTGCATTAGATTGCACTAGTGTTGACAACTCTTTAACTATTTCAACTATCTCACAACTGTAGCTGCGTGGAGATGGCCGGTAGGGGCAGCGGATGGAGGAGGGAGACGTTGACCTTCATTCATGTGGTTTGACTCGGCATTAGAGTTCAAACCAAAAATGGCCGGCGCCGTGGCTCAATAGGCTAATCCTCCGCCTTGCGGCGCCGGCACACCGGGTTCTAGTCCTGGTCGGGGCACCGATCCTGTCCCGGTTGCCCCTCTTCCAGGCCAGCTCTCTGCTGTGGCCAGGGAGTGCAGTGGAGGATGGCCCAAGTGTTTGGGCTCTGCACCCCATGGGAGACCAGGAGAAGCACCTGGCTCCTGCCATCGGAACAGCGCGGTGCGCCGGCCGCAGCGCGCTACCACGGTGGCCATTAGAGGGTGAACCAACAGCAAAAAAAGGAAGACCTTTCTCTCTGTCTCTCTCTCTCTCACTGTCCACTCTGCCTGTCAAAAAAAAAAAAAAAAAAATGGATGCGGCCGTACTACAACCTTACTTAGGGTGACTGAGTCCTCCAAGTGGGAGTGCACCTGGTCAGCCATTAGTGTGGGGAGAAGTGTGGCTCAAGGCACACTGTGCATTCGTGGATGGTGGTGAATGGGCAGCAGTGTGGTCAGGGGCTGATGAGAAAGATGGGTATGAACACGAAGAATGAAGAACTTTCTGTCCCACGGTAACGCTCATCAAGGCACCCACTACCAAAAAGGCTGCACAGGTGCACCATTCAGCCACTTCAGGCAGTCAGCCTCTCTCACTCACAGTCATGCTGGCTCAGTGGACACATAAACAGAGTGGCCGTCGTGCCTGGGATGGTAGCTAGGATTAGGCCTAACAGTATGGACTTCCATTTACCAAGACTGATCCAGCTACTGCTGCTGCCACACGTCTAACCTGTCAATAACAGAAGCCAGTGCTGACTTCCCAATACCGCACCATCACGCGAGGACACCAAGCAGCCACCCGGAGGTAAGTGTTTTTGATGAACTTAGTCCACCCTGGAAGAGGCGCAGATTGACCTAGACTGGATTCTCCTGTGTTGTAGGTGTGAGCTGCCTTTCTTAGCCTCAGAAGCCTCAGTCAGCACCACGGACGAATGCTTGCCCTCGGGGCTGGCACTGTGGTGTAGTGGGTAAAGCCACCACCTGCAGTGTTGGCATTCCATAAGCGTGCCTGCCGGTTCAAATCCCAGCTGTTCCACTTCTGATCCAGCTCCCTGCTACTGTGCCTGGGAAAGCATTGGAAGATGGCCCAAGTGTTTAGGCTCCTGCAGCCATGAGGGAGACCTGGAAGAATCTACTGGCTCCTGGCTTCAGATCAGCCCAGCTCCAGCCATTGTGGCCATTTGGGGAGTGAACCAGTGAATAGAAGACATTCTCTCTCTCTCTCTCTCTCTCTCTCTCTCTCTGCCTCTGCCTCTCTTTAACTCTGCCTTTCAAATAAATAAATAAATCTTAAAAAAAAAAATGCTTGCCCACTGACACAAGGTCCATGCCACACTTCTTTAGAGAAGAGTCCATTGTTTCTATCATACATTGCCCTTTTCCCAAGCCATTGGCATGACAGAATGGTGGAGTGGCCTCTTAAAGACATACCTGAGGCTGTAGCTTGGAGATGATACCTTGCAGGTTGAAATGGCACCCTAAATCAATGACCATCATATGGTGCCATGTCCCCAATAGGTTGAATATGTGCGTCCAGGAACTACGGGATAGAGTGATGTAGGCACAACCCTGCTTACTATCGTTTCCAGTGGTATTTTTGCTTCTTATGCCCCAAATCTTAGGTTCTGTGAGTTCAGAGGTCTTGGTCTCCTTTGGGAACTTCATCAGTGGACACAGTGTCCCATTGTGCTTTTTACTGTACTGCCACTCAATGACTTCAGTTTCCCTGTGTCAAGAGACTTATAGGAAAGGGGTCATTGTCCTAGCAGAAAGCCTTGACCTGGTCATCAGAGGAGGTGGGCTGTGTCACAGCATTAAGAAAGCTGAGAATGTGCGGCACACAGCTTATCCAAAGGGGTATCATTTTAAAGAAATATTTTATTTCTTTGAAAGAGTTACAGAGAGAGGAAGAGGAGGAGGAAGAGGAGAGAGAGAGATCACTCTTCCATCTGTTGGTTCACTTCCTAGATGGCCACAGTGGCCAGGACTCGGCCAGACTGAACCCAGGAGCCAGGAGCTTATGGGGTATCTTGATGCTTGTATACCTTGGTTTAATGGTAAACAGACAAGAACAAAAACCATGTCTGGGGTAGGCATGGCAACCAAGGACTAAGACTGGTGGAGATAAGGGTTGGAGTCACCCTACCAGGCAATCCTTCTAGACCAGCATGGCTGCTGAGACCGAGGCTGGGGCAATTCTAGAACGAGGGAGAGGGCCTGAGAAGGGAGCTGAAGTACCAGCTATCTCAAGCTTGAGATCCATTGCAGCTGCAGGGACAGGAGTTTTCTCATTAACCTTGCAGGCTTCCCCAGTAATAAAGGCCACCAAGAATGCTAGAATTACTGGTTACTAAGTGGGTGCACACATGGTAAGAATCAGATGGGTCTGAGCAGTCCAAGGAGTGAACTGTAATAAATACTAGAGGACTCCCTCCATATCTCCTCTTTCGGGCAAAGGCCCAATGACTCATGCACCAGCTCCTGCAGGTTTTGAACCACATTTTTTCCTTTCTTTATCGTAGAAATGAACTGAGCTAAATCCTCAAACCGCAACCAGAGTGAGTCTTAAAAATTTTCTACATCTTAAAATTAACACCTTAATTTGAACCAAAAGAAAACTTTTGAGAACACTTTGTTCAAATTGGAATCCAATCAAACCAGAACGTCACATTTTTCCCAGATCTAAACCCAAACCAGACACTTGGCAGGTATAGCCCTGGGTGGACTCCATGGCCTTAGGGGCACTGCTCATTAGAAGCTCCAGATTTTCCCCTGGGAACTTAGCTGCCAAGTTTCTTCCAAGGTGTGGTATGCTTGAGGTTAGCAGAAGTGGCTAGAATTTTTTTTTTTTTTTTTTGACAGGCAGAGTGGACAGTGAGAGAGAGAGAGACAGAGAGAAAGGTCTTCCTTTGCCGTTGGTTCACCCTCCAATGACCGCCGCGGCCGGCGCACTGTGGCCGGTGCACCGCACTGATCTGAAGCCAGGAGCCAGGTGCTTCTCCTGGTCTCCCATGGGGTACAGGGCCCAAGGACCTGGGCCATCCTCCACTGCACTCCCGGGCCACAGCAGAAAGCTGGCCTGGAAGAGGGGCAACTGGGACAGAATCCGGTGCCCTGACCGGGACTAGTACCCGGTGTGCCGGCGCCGCAAGGTGGAGGATTAGCCTATTGAGTCGCGGCGCCAGCCTGAATTTTTTAAAAAATATATTTTAAAAATCATTTATTTCAGAGGGAGAGAGAGAGAGAGAGAGAATGTTCCTATCCACTGGTTCGCTTCCCCAATGTCTGTACTTGCACTCGGAGCCTGATTCCAGTCTCTCACATGAGTGACAGAGACCTAATTACTTGAAGCTTCACCTGCTGCCTCCAGGGTGTGCATTAGCAGGAAGCTGGAATTGGGAACCCAGCCAGGACTCAAACCGAGGCACCCTGACCTGGGATGCAGTCCTCCCAACGGCCATCCTAACCACTAGGCCAGATTCCTGCCCCTAGAATTTTTTTCAACTGATTTTTTAAAATGTGTTGGTTCAGATGAGGAAGAAAACTTTAGTTATTTTACAAAAAGTAATTCCACACTCCAACCTCATACCATCCTAGTCACACATAAACAGAAGAGCTCCCCAGCTGTGGTTATTTGGGAAGTCATTCCACTTCTCATCTGAGATAGCCTAAGGAGGGTTCTGGATACCAGTGCATGAAGCCTTTTTTATTTATTTATTTATTTATTTATTTATTTATTTATTTTAAAGGCAGAGTTACAGAGAGAGGGAGACACACACACACACACAGAATTGAGGGAGGTACATACACAGAGACACATACACAGACAGACATATACACACAGATCTGTCTGGGGCTGAGCCAGACCAAACCCAGGAGCCAGGAACTCCATCTGTGTCTCCCATGTGGGTGGCAGGGGCCCAAGTAAATGGGCCATTGGTAAATGGGCCATTCTTCTGCTGCCTTCCCACATGCATTAGCAGGGAGCTGGACTGGAGATGGAATAGCCAGGACTTGAACTGGCATTCATTTGCGATGCTGGCTTTTTAACCCCTTGCACTGCAAGGCTGGCCCCCACAGCATGAAATCTTAACCATTTAACACAGACAATTGCCTCACAATTCAGGCAAAGTTCTTAGGGGCCTCATCCCAGGTTGGGACAATTAAGAAACTGGAATTCATATGAAAAATTATTCTTGGAAGCCCTCACTCAGGTCATTGTCCACAAAGGAGATACAGATCTGGCTTCAACATGCACCATGAGGGCTGACATCACACTGGAGTCATTTTAGTACCCAGTGCAACACTCAGGATCATTGCCTGGTACTCAGCTGGTGATCAAGAAAAAAATGATTGAATGAATGAATGAGGCCACAGAGTTCCGTGGCCATCCCGACTGCTGGCCACCCTCGTGGTGGCTTTGGCCAACATACTTTTTTTTTTTTTGACAGGCAGAGTGGACAGTGAGAGAGAGAGACAGAGAGAAAGGTCTTCTTTTTTGCTATTGGTTCACCCTCCAATGGCCGCTGCGGCCAGCGCATCTCGCTGATCCGAAGCCAGGAGCTAGGTGCCTCTCCTGGTCTCCCATGCGGGTGCAGGCCCAAGCACTTGGGCCATCCTCCACTGCCTTCCCCGGCCATAGCAGAGAGCTGTTTGGCCAACATACTTTTACGTTGTACCTTGTCCCAGCAAGATGTGGTTCTTTTCAGGCTCTGTCCTATTTTGCTGTCATTCTTCTGTCTACACTGTTGACAGCTACCCAGCTCAGGTGAGCAGCACCTGAACTAGTTCTTCCTCTTACAGATTTAAAGTGGTAGTGAAAAGGACCTGTTTGGAAGGAAAAGAGCCGCACTCGAGGGTGCTTTTCAGAGTGTGACAGCTCGGGTGTGTGTGTGTGTGTGTGTGTATGCCTGCCAATCAGATTCTCCCAGGAATTTTAGATTTGCCACAGAAAGGCAATGATTGTGGAATCAGTGGAGCTGGTAGCTGAGTCATTAATGGAAGTCCTTTGGAGAAACTAACGGATGTCAGTCTCTGGGGTCCTGGGAGCTGCTGTGGGCCAGCTCTCCCTGAGAGGCTTAGCTTGGATCCCATGAGACCCTCGCTTATATGCCTGCTAAAGAAAGACTTTTTCTTTGGATCTCCGGGCTGCTTTCTGTTCTTTGCAAACAGAGGAAAGGCATTTTGGAAGGTGGGTGTGAGTGGGTGGGGCTCGGGAGGAAGTGGTGGGAGGAGAGTCCAGTGGCAGACTGGGTGCAGGCTGGGAAAGGAGCACTTTTCTGCTCAGAGTCAGCTGTGGGCCAGAGGCCTCCAAGCAGGCGCTGGACCTGCGCAGTAGAGGGCTACCAGGGCTCTTGTGAGCGAGGTGGGCTTGAGCAGGCAGCTGGCACAGCAGTGAAGCTGCCGCCTGCAATGCCCCATCACCTCCTGGAGTGCCTGGGTTTGAATCCTGGCTCTGCTCCCAATTCCAGCTTCCAGGTGACGCACACCCTGGGAGGCTGCAGGTGACGGCTCAAGTAGTTGTGTCTCTGCCATCCACATGGGAGACCTTGATGAAGTTCCTGGCTCCAGGAGCAAGAGGTTTAAGGCATTTGGGAGCAGTGGATGGGAGCTCTCTGTATAATAAATAAACGAAATATCCATTTCAAAAGTGGCGGAGTGCTGGCTCTTCTCTTCTCTGCTTAGGGACATCTCAGTTCTTGCTCTGGCCACTTGAATTCCTCCTTCTCCCCCTGCCTCAGCTACCTTCCACACTGCTGTCCTGCGCCCAACAGGAGGGCCCCAGGGTGTTCTTTCTGATTCCAGGATTTTTCTATGACTCAGCCTTTTTAGGCCGCTCAAGGAACTAACTCAAACAGGACTTGACCCTTGCCCTTTTTGCCTCATTTTCCCAAGTATTGCATTGTGAGAGTTTTAGAGACCAGTCCTGCCTCTGGTCCAGCATCTCGAAAATGAGCTTATTGGATGCACCTGGGAAGGAAAGGCGACGTTGGGAAAGGGAAGAGTCGTGAATTTCGGAAAAGCTACAGCAAATCTGCATGGGAAGAGGGAAGAAGACGACGACGATGACTCTGGAGCATTTATTTGAGGCATGTCTTCCTGACAGTTAAACACAGTGGTTTGTTCTGTTTGCTGCCACTCGAGGCTGATTTAATTAAATTCATGACCTAGGATGCTAACCAGCCGCACATCTACAATAATTGCTTCTCTGTTGGTGAGATGTGAAGTTGGGATTGATTTTTCCCCCCAGCCGATAGCTCTCCTTTCTGACCCATGAATGTCATCTCCACTCCCCTCCCCACGCCATTTGATCTCTGTATTTGATCCCTATTTAGTAGTACACTTCGCTAAACGGATGTCTGAGTAATTAAAATCCCACATGGGCACACTCTTGAGCCAGTTACATCTACTTAACAGTCCGCTTAGAAACTCAGTGTTCTTCCTGCCCTGGGGTCACGTGTCACTAGCACGTAGCAGGTTTAAAATATTAGCGTTCACTCCTGCTTGCTGTGTTTGTCTTCCTGTATCCATAGAGCATCTCTTTGCATTTCCTTCCTGCATTTCTCTTACAAGCTCCTGATCTCTTTCTCCTTCAACTCACCTGGATTTTCCACCAGCAGTCAAATTCTCATTGGATGAATCACCCTAGATTTCATTCATGCCAGCACCAGCAATCAAAAAAAAAAAAAACCAAACCTCAGAATGATGTTGTTGTAACCACAGATTAAGAGTGCCTTTTAGTTTTTTTTCCCCTGAGGCATAGCCAAAATATTTCAGCTTGAACAATCTTTAACCTATCTGAGATTAAATACTGGAAACCTGTCTGATTACTCCAGGTCCCCGAAGGATTTTGATGACAAAGAATTCTAGAAGGAAAGAATGCGTGTGTGGAGCAAGCAGAGGGTAGGAAGGCTTTACTACAAGGAATTGACTCACTTTTGAAAGAGCATATAGGTGGAAATACTTGTGCTAAAGAAATACTGTCTTTGATAAGTCTTACAGTAATGATAGAACAAAACTTGAGGATTCTGCAATAATTCACTGTAGGTAAAAGGATTTCCCTTGCAATTGATGTAGCATACTGATTTTAAATTCTGAAGAACAAAACATTTTGAAATAAGTATAGAATATATGCATCTGTTTGATATCTACCAAGTCAGACTTAAACGAAATCAGCTAAATGAGTGACAGCCTTATAACAAAAGGATTAATTCCCTACTTTTCAGTAGGTGGAGTTCTAGTGCAATTAACATGAATTACTTTATAAAAGTAAGCTTCTCAGAACATGGGTGTTTCTTTGTAATCACAATATTTCAGACCTAAAACTGATCTAAAAACAAGCCACGGTTTCAAAGGTTAACAGATATTGCTTTTGTTCTGAATAAGCAAATTCTAAAATTACTTCTATAAACTTTATTACCATGATTGTCTTTAGAAACTCAGTGCACAGCCTATTGTTCAGTGGGAACTTGGTTTTGGTGGCTCAGAAACAACTTCTAGTCTTGTTATGGAAACTAACTCAGGCCATGTAAGTAAACAGAGACATCAATTAACAAGATCCCTGGACAAACAGGGACAGGAGGAGCTGGTGCTGTGGCGAAGCGGGGTTAACGCCCTGGCCTGGGGTGCCAGCATCCCATATGGGTGCCAGTTCGAGACCCGGCTGCTCCACTTCCCATCCAGCTCTCTGCTGTGGCCTGGGAGGGCAGTGGAAAATGGCCGAAGTCCTTGGGCCCCTGCACCCTCATGCTCCTGGCTTCGGATCGGCGCAGCTCTGGCTGTTGCAGCCAATTGGGGAGTGATTGGGAAGTGAACCATCAGATGGAAGACCTCTCTCTCTCTCTCTGCTTCTCCTCTCTCTGTGTAACTCTAACTTTCAAATAATGAAATAAATCTTAAAAAAAAAAACAAAAAACAAAAACAAAAACAAGGACAGGAGCCAGTATTTCAGAAAAGTAGAAGGCTCTGCACTCGTGGGAATGCCTGTACTATCACATACCCCGACGGCTTGCGGATTGCTGAGCCGGCCCTGTGGCTGCTCTCAGTGTGCCCACCCCTTGCTAGGAGCCCAGCTTCCCTTCCACTGGGCTTGTTTAAATCTGTTTAAAAGTCAGGGCTCTTCTTTCTCTGATCCCAGCTTCTAAAGAGGTGAGCAGGATGTGAGGATCCTGGCTGAGCCTCGGTCTTTGGAGAAGTGGCAGGTGCCTTTAACAGCCGCCTCTCTGTCCTCATGGTGCCCACTGGGCTTGGCTTCTCCTTCTGTGACTTTATTTAGCATGCTTTGTTTAGGCTTATTTTTCGAGTTTGCTGGTTATTAATGCCATTAAAATACCTGGAAAAAGGTCACAGTTAAGAGGATGCACCACTGGGGCTGTCAGGAAATCAATCAATTGATCTCTTCCCAGGACACAGGGGAAGCACAGCATTCAAGGAGTGCTTCTGAAACAGAAACTGGAGAAAAATCAGCACTTGGCATCCACATGTCTCCTTGTACACAGTAGGAGAGGTGAGAGAGAACAAGCAGAAGAAAACATAAACAGCAAACCCTAGCGCTCTGAAGATGGGAAAGTGATTCTTTCACATGAACTCTTGTCTTCAAAGAAGCTCCCTTACAGTTTGTGCCCATCCCACAATGATGTTCTTGCCCAGTGGGTTTTGCAATTCCTTATCTCAAGGGCTGTTAAGGACCTGGGTGCAAATACTCACTCTCTAATTTTATGATATTCGTGACAAATATTTTTCTATTCTGCAATTTATCTTTTAATATTGTTTATGAGGGTTTTTTTAAACAGATATTCTAAACAATCATGCAGATAAATCTCTGATTTTTCATTGTTGTCTGGTTAGTTCTTTCTCATCCCGAAGTAAATGAATAAATATTGATTTATATTTTCTTTTGGTACTTTACTGTTCTTTTTTTACAGTGGCCTCTTTAATCAGTATGGGCTGTATTCCAATACATAGTATGACATGAGTGAGCATTTAGGCTGATTTCTTCTCTCCCAGATGATTGGCCTGTTTCTCTGTCCTGCGTATTGATAATTTGTGCTTCTCTTATGGGTGTATTGGATTTTCATTCAGGGCTCTCTGTTCTAAATATCAACCTATTTCTCAGCCTTCTTTGTAATTGCTATGGCTTTATAATATGTATTAATATCTGGTAGAGCAAAACTCTGGCTACTACCTCTTCCTTTTCAAAGGATTCTGCCTACTTTCTAATCTCCTCCATATGGAAATTAATTTGTTCAACTTAAAAAAACTCACTAGAATTTTAGTTAAAATGGCAAAAAAAAAAGGGGGGGGGGCGGGGGTGGAGTGGCATTGTGGCATAGCAGGTAAAGCCGATGCTGGCATCCCATATGGATGCTGGTTCAAGTCCTGTCTGCTCCACTTCCAATCCAGCTCCCTGGGAAAGCAGTGGAAAATGGTCCAAGTCCTTAAGCTCCTGTACCCACATGGGAGACCCGGAATAAGCTCCTGGCTCCTGGCTCCTGGCTTCAACCTGGCCCAGGCGTGGTTGTTGGAGTCACCTGGGGAGTGAATTAGTGGATGGAAGATCTCTCTCTCTGCCCCCTTCTCTCTCTTTCTCTCCCTCTCTCTTTCTCTCCAACTCTGTCTTTCAAATAAATAAAATTTTAACAAAAAGAAATAAATATATTTATCTAGGAGCATAACATATTTTTCAATTCGCGCTTTTTTTTGCACAGATATCTTTCAACCCTTGCCAATATTATTCACATGTGAGTAGGAATTTTTAAAAACTTTATTTACTTATTTGAGAGGCAGAGACACAGACTGACAGAGTCCCCTCTGCTGGTTGACTCCCCAAATGCCCACAATGATTTGGGCTGCACCAGGCCAAAGCCAGGAGCTAGGAAACCAATCTGGGTCTTCAAGTAGTTGGCAAAGATCCAATTACTTGAGCCATCACTGTTGCCTCCCAGGGGTCACATTAGTAGAAAGCTAGAATCAGGAGCTGGGTCAAGATTTGAACACAGACTCGCTGATATGAGATTCAGGCATCTCAAGTTGTACCTTAACAACAAGGCAGAGTCACAAAGAGGCAGAGGCAGAGAGAGAGAGAGAGAGACAGAGGTCTTTCACCAGCTAGTTCATTCCCCAGATGGCTACAACGGCCGGAGCTGCACCAATCCGCACCAGGAGCCAGGAGCTTCCTCCAGATCTCCCACGCTGGTGCAAGGGCTCAAGCATTTGGGCCATCTTCCACTGCTTCCCCAGGCCATTGCAGAGAGCTGGATTGGAAGTGGAGCAACCAGGTCTTGAACCGGCGCCCATATGGGATGCCAGCACTGCAGGTGGCAGCTTTACCTGCTGTGCCACAGCACCAGCCCCAAGTTCTTGATTTTTAATAGTTATTTTATAATAGCTTTTCAACTGGGTCTCTGACGTTTTCTTGACAAAAGTATTGACTGCAGGGCTGGCAGTGTGGCATAGCAGGTGAAGCTGCCCCCTGCAGTGCCCGTATCCAGTGTGGGTACCAGTTGGAGTTCCAGCTGGTCTACTTCAAGTCCAGCTCTCTGCTATAGCCTGGGGAAGCAGTAGAAGATGGTCCAAGTTCTTGGGCCCCTGCACCCACATGGGAGACCTAGAGGAAGCTCCTGGCTCGTGGCTTTGGATCGGCACAGCTCCAGCTGAAGGAAGACCTCTCTCTGCCTCTCCTCTCTCTGTGTAACTCTGACTTTCAAATAAATAAATAAATCTTTTAAAAAAAGTATTAATTGCAAATAAAGGCAGTTTTCTACTGCTTTGCAACATTCTACCTATTATTTCTGCTTATTGTCTTGTTACAGAATTATTTCAGCATAATTTTAAACAATAGTGGTGGAAGCAGGCACCTTTATACTTTCAATGAGAATGAATCTACAGTCATATCATTAAGTATAGAAATTTTAAAACACACACAAGAGTAAGTTGAATGATAAAAGAACATCCAGGTGCCCCTCACCCAGCTTCAAAACGACCAATATTTTTACATACTCTTTTGATAGGATTGTAAATTAATCCAACTTTCTGGATAGTAATTTGGAAGTATCTCTCCTGATACCAATTGCATCTGCAATTCTGTTGCTAGGCATTAATCCTACCCGTACACCTGTGCCAGCAGGCAAAGACACTCAAGGATGCAAACTGGAACCACGTATGTGATTGCAGAAAATGGAAAAGGAGTCTAAATGGTCCCCAACAGATGAGTGAAAAATGAAAGATTCACTCATATAATTGTACTCAAGTCTTATGAAGAAATTTGTAGATCTGTGTGTACTGATGGGGGAAAATGCTCAAGGAACTTCAGTGAGTACAGGACAATACATACAGCAAGATTCCATTTTTTTCCCCTCAAAGAGGTTATTTATAATTTTTTAAGTGCATGGAAATTTCTGTTAGGGTAGTTCAGAAACTGGTCATAGAGGTCTGGGCGTGGACATTTGGCACAGCAGTTAAGACACCACGTGGGATGTCCAGAACTCAAACAGCAGTGCCTGGCTCTGCTCTCCATCCCAGCTTCCTCTGCTGTCCACACTGGGAGGCGGCAGTGATGGCTCAAGCACTTGGGTCCCTGCCACCCTCATGGAGTTCTGGGCTTCTGGCTTCAGCCTAGCCAAGCCCCTGCTGTTTCAGGCATTTGGGGAGTGAACCAGCAGATGGGAGAGCCCTGTCTCTCTCTCTGCTTTTCAAAAGATCTTGATGTGTAATAGTTATTTTATAATAGCTTTTCAATCAGGTCTCTGAAGTTTTCTTGACAAAAACATTAACTGCAAATAAAGGCAGTTTTCTAAGGGAAGGAAAAAGGAAAAGAAAGAAAGTTATCATTCGGGAGGGACGATGAGGCATGATGATGGGACGCTGAGGCATTTATATCTTCTCTCCTTCCTTGTAGTTCCGCTGTCTTACCGTTAGCATCATTATTTTTTATAAAATTAAGGGGAGGGTGTTGGAGGACAGCATCCCATATCAGATCTCTGGTTTCAGTCCTGGCTATTCCACTTCTGATCCAGCTCCGTGCTAATGTGCCTGGAAAGCAGTAGAAGATGTCCAAGTGTGTGAGACCCTGCCACCCACACGGCAGACCTGCATGGAGTTCCTGGCTCCTGGTTTCAGCCTTGCCCAGCTTTGGCTGTTGTGGCCATTTGGTGGTTGATCCTGTAGTTAAAAGATCTCTCTCTTCTTTCCTCCCATTCTCCCTCTGTCCCTCTCTCCCTTTCCCCCTTTCTCTCTGCCTTTCAAATAAATAAATCTTTAAAAATATTATTAAAACATCTGATGTCAACTATTGATTTAATATGTATAGAGAAGTTTTTTTAATTTAGTTGTTTTAATCAGGAGTTGATGTTAGATAGTTTTAGTCATCTATCAAAATGATTAAGTTTCTTCTTATATGGCCTAAACGGTTGACTGGTTTCTATCAACTATTTTTCTGCTATTAGAATATCCTGCTTTTTCTAGGATAAAACCTCCCTGATTATGCTAACAACAACTTACTTTATTGAGTTTATTTTGCTGGTATTTTGGGGAAATTTCTGGGCATTTGGGTTTCTTTTGTCAGCTTATATTTTTTGAGTATTTTGTGTCAGTTTACAGGCTTTATAACAAGAATTGCTTAATTCATAAAATGAATGAATTGAATTTCAATATGTGTACGCATTAGCAAGGGAAGTACATGTCCTTCAGAACTTGCAAGCATCTGCCTGTAAAACTCTAGGCAAGAAGCTGTTGTAAGTTCTTCCCTGGCTTTGATTCACCGAGCATTATTTACTTCTTGATTCAATTTGGCAACTTGAGTTTTCCCAGAACATGTATTAGCACACACCTGATTTTACATAGTAGTCTTATGCAATTTTAAGACAATTCTATCTGTTATGTCCCCTTAAAATTTTAATTTATATTTCCTCTGTGTTTTTGCTCGTTCAGCAATTTCTCTGTGTTTAAAAAAAATTTTTCCCAAAGAATTACCTTTGGAATTGAATAATAATTGAATAATACTTGTATTTGTTTTCTAATTCACAATTCCTGCAGCCATAATCTCCTTTTTCTTGGCATTGACTTTAATTTTTAAAAAAGTATTAGCTCCCTTATTTTTATTCTTTCTGGTTCAATTTTTTTTTCCTCTACTGAACAATGGTACTAAGCTCGGTGTAGTTTCAGATGACTTTAGGGTATTTCTAAAAATTAAATTTCCCTCAGGAGAAAGGTTTTCTATCACTAATGATGTCATTCAAAAGAATCTGACTCAGACCCTTGTGGCAAATTTCAAAAGAATTCTAAAAATGTTTGAGTAAGGGCAATGCAATTGCACCAGGTTTATGACCCCTGCTGAAGGGACAGATATCTACTCCAAGGCACTAAACCCAAGGCTCTGCCCTCACATATTTGGAAAGGATTAAGTGCTAAGATTTAAAGAGGCGCTCTCCTATTGGCTTATTGGCATATCTTCTGATTCTGTAAAGATTCTTTTTTTCTTCCTTTTTTGTGCAAATGTATTTAAACACGTCGTGTGTATAGCCTGACTTTATTTCTGCCTTCAACTGAAATCAACCTCTTCAAAACATTTTTCAAAATCAAATATTAGGTTGAAAAACTTTTCCCTGCCAAAAGTCAATTCATTATGATGATGTGGATGAAGGCAAAACAGGTTTTTAGAAATACTTTTGAGGTGTTTCAACTGACTAGAGTTATAAGGAACAAGAATAAATCTCTAATAAAAACATTGTGTCAGTGGAAAGGTACATTTGCAGGTGTGACCTCTGCAGGGGCATGCAGCAGAAATCACCAGATCCATGTGTTTGTAGATTAGGTAACAGTTTTTTAGTGGCCAGGAAAGGGAGGATTTTGTGGTCAGAAAAGTGGAAATGTCCTATTTAACATATGACCCTGGCCAGACCTATCTCAGATTACTGTTGATGGAGTTACAGATGGTTGCCAGCCAGGTGGGAGGGAAGCTAAGCCAGACCTGACACGCCTGCAGCACACAGGGGAGCACAAAGCCAGTGGCTGTTATCAGAAAAACATCAACTTATTGGAGTCTCTGATATTTACAAATGAGGCAAACAAAAATTGTGCTGGAAAGCATTGTGAACCCTAAAACGTTGCTAAAAGGGCTTCAACATATCCTGCCCTGATGACTGTAGGAAAAATAGAACATGGTTTTGTAAGCAAACCAAAAACATGTAACTAGATCCCGAGACCAAGACCTTCATGATCTGAACTGAAAGTGTTTTGTTTTGTACCCACATGTGTCTCAAGCTTTCCAAGCTCCCAGATGTTTAAAGCAGGTCAGTGCCTACACCTACGAGCTGACAAGGTACCACCAGGAAACCCAAAGATTCATCTCTGCCAACTTTAAACAGGGGCATGTCTACGCACATTTATACATTCAGTGTTGGTTGGTCTCAACTGGCTGCCTTTTAAAATAGCACTTTAGGGGCAGATTCGGGTAAACCGCCACCGCCTGCAGTGCCAGTTCGAGTTCGGCTGCTCCATTTCTGTTCCAGCTCCCTGCTAATGCACCTGGGAAGGCAGTAGAAGATGGCCCAAGTGCTTGAGCCCTTGTACCCACATGGGAGACCCTAAAGAAGCTCCTGGCTGCTGGCTTCAGATCGGTTCAGCTCCAGCGGTTGTTTCAGCCTTTTGGGGAGTGAACCAGAGGATGGATGAACTTGTTCTCTCTCTCCTCTCTATGTATCTCTGCTTTTCATATACATAAATCAATCTTTTCTCTCTCCTCCTCTCTATGTATCTCTGCCTTTCAAATACATAAATCAATCTTGAAAAAAAGATAGTACTCTAATGGGACAGTAAGCCAGAACCAAAATAGAGGGAAAAATAATCTTAATTTTGTTTGTTGTTGTTGTGAAATTTTCAGAAAAGCCCGGACCTCAAGCCCCAAGTTCGCCAAAGGACTTCCTGAAAACCAGATGGAGGCCAAATTTAAGGGCTAAATTGTATTACAAGGTATGATCCCAGGGCAGGAAGGGTGAGGGAAAGTGAAAAGGAAAGTATTCAAACTCATGGAAAATGCGTGTTAGGAAAACAAAACGAGCTTATCTTTTAATCCCATTTCTCCACCAGCTTCTTTAGGTACGCGAATCCAAGGCAGTGCATTATTGAGCTGGTTGCCCCGTGTCTCGGCCCCCACCCCCACCCAACCACCCTACCACCCCTACTCCCACTCCCACCCATGGCCGGACCTGCTGGCCTCCAGGCCGGCTGGGGCGGGGAGCAAGGGAGGGAGCTCACAGTGTCGGCTCTGCCCTGCTTTCGTGACTGTCGGCTTCTCGGGTCTCATAGCCCCTCTTCTGCTCCGGATGTCACACCTGCCCTCCTCTGGCATCCTCTGTAAGGTGCCGCACCTGAGTCTGGGCAGGTGGGCGCCGCCTCACTCAGCCGGGGAGAGGCCTCGGGAGAGGAAGCTGAGCCTGGGCCCTGCGCCAGAGGCTGGGGCGGGGGCGGTGCAGGACGGCTGGGACCTGAGCTTGGCGTGGCGCTGGTACTGTCGGGTTCCCAGAGGGCCGGAAGAGGCCCCTCACTTCAGAGCAAGCATGCACTCCCAGGTTTTGTGAGGTGTGTCGTCCTCCACCGTCCTGCCCCACCACCTTCTTTAACCCTTTTGCTCCCAACTTTTCCTGAGAAAATCGCTTCCTGTCATTTGAATGTGAGAAACAGGAGCCGTTTAGAACGGGTGACGTTCGGCACCTGCCTAGGTCCTGTGACGCGGTCCTGTCACTGGTGGCCCCCAGAGCTCCCTCGGCTCCTCCGCCTTCCATTCTGTCCCTGTCTCACCCCATCCCCAGGCAAGCGCATTCGCTCAGCACCGCTGGCCTCTTCCGGAATTTGACGCAGATGGAAATCAGACAACTGTGCTCATTTGTCTTTTCCTCCATAACGTGTTTTCCAGATCCATTTTGTCGCGTACGTTTAGTGCCGTGTCGGTCCTCAGTGGACTGGGGGGAACTGGTTAGATACTGTCGGGGGGTTTTACCTGCACGCTCTCACTGCAGATCCTCACAACCTTCCTGAGACCCCCGCCGGGCCCGCGTTTGTGCCTGGCGCGGTGTGCGCGGGCGCTCCAGCTGCTGGCGCCCTCTGCGAACCCCGCGCCACTTCCCCGCGCATCCTCTCCCGCGGACCCTGAGGAAGCCACATCCTCCCCTGGCCAGCCAATTGCTCCAGCCCAGGGGGTCCGGGCTGAATTACCCAACGTGTCTGTGGATCCCTCCGCCGCTCGGCAGACTAGATCGCTCGGGAGGCTTTTAAAAAGCACTGCTTTTCTGGCCCACCCTGGACCAATTAAATTAGAATCTAGAGAGTCCCAGCCCTTGTGTTTTTAATACGCTTCCCAGGGAGCCGCTAATGAACCACCGGTTTGATAAGCAGTGCCGTGAGCAGCCCAAGTTCTCAAGCTTCCGGTTTCAGAATCGCCTAGGGGGCTGGGTTTTAATCGCCTGGGGGGCTTGTTAAAAACCCGGCGTGCTGGGCCTACCCCTGGATTTCTGATGGAGCAGGTTTGCGGTGAGGCCTGGAAACCAGCGTTTCTTCCAGCTTGGCAGGTGGTGCTAATTGTGCTAATGCTGCCAGCTCCAGGGTCACACTCTGAGAGCTGCTGCTCTAGACAGGAGCACAAACAGGAACGTTTAAAAACAGAAAAGAAAGAAAAAAGAACAGTTCGGATGTTTCAAAGCTGTGAGTTCATTAACATGCACATCGGAAACTTGCTGGCCTCTTTTTTTTAGGGCTTACCGTGTAGTGTCATTTCGGTTTAAAAAGAGAGAAGGAACTGTTATAATTCTAAGGCTAGGTTCTGCAGGTCTTACGCCTTGTAATTAAGTTCCCCACAAACCATTGCGTTTCTCCATGTGAGCTATTCCTTCAGCTAGATTTTGCTTGACCATAACAAGTCCTAGAATGACCAACAACAAAACATTATGTGGAGAAGAGCAAAATAACACACACACACACACACACAGCCCTCACCTCTTCCAGTGTGCTTCTCTTGGCTCCTAAGTGTTAGGTCATGGTCAAGCCTAGGACAGGATCTTGACACATGGAGGCTATGTCAAGGTCCTTGCAGAGAACCTGGCAGAGTTATGGAAAAGAAAAACACTTTTGCTTGTGAACAGCTTTGCCATCTGTTTTTGCAGTTTATGCTCTTTCTACCAGCCCTTGAGATATTTCTATTCTGCACGGAGAAAAGCAGGTGGAGGGAGCTTTGCGACTTGCCCAGAACCTACAGTCAACACGTATGAAGTAAGGGCTCGTGGCTCCCAAACTTTGCATTCTTTTCTGTATACCACACTGTAATTCAAATGCCAGAACACTGGATCTGAAGGAAGAAGGAAAGGATTTGATGTGATTTAACCGTTGTAAAGTGAAATGTAAGAATAGTAGGGGTTTCAAGTCCATGAAACAGAGTTATCATGTAGTTAGAAAGGATTTAGAGGCAATTCTTGATGACTGAGGGGAGAATTTCATGAAAGCAAATGAAGAGACATAGAAAAGATTTGAGGAGAATCATTTGTGTGGTTACCTCTTCATGCTAGGGTCAGAGAGAAATGTTAGATTGGACATAAAGACTCATGGGTTCAGCTAACTCCTGCTGTGGTACCAGTCGCCCCAAAATATAGTAGCTTAAACAAAGTACATCTTATTTGTTCACAACTCTTTGCGTAAGGAGTTGGGTATGCGAGGAACAGCGGCTCTTCCCTGCCCCATTGAGGTCTTGACTAGGGTCCCTCAACTGGGGCTGGGGGATCCAGGATCTTCTCCTCATGTCTGGCCTTGGTGTAGTTGGGGGGCAGCTTGGGCCCCTTCCACACACTCCCCCATCTATCTGCACGTAGCCTTGTGTGATTCAGTAGTCCAGTGCAAAGGGTGACAGGGATCACAGCGCATTCCTTTGCTTGCATCCTGTTTGTTAGCGAGTCAGGGGGCCAGCGTGCATTCAGGGAGTTGGGGTTGAAGGGAGGATGGTACAGGCACACTGCAGAAGGGTTGTGGTTGTGCGTGAAGGAAGCCAGACACGTAAGAGTCCATTATATATGCTTCTAGTTATATGAAACTCTAGAAAAGGCAAACTAATCTCCAGTGACTGAAAGCAGATCACTGGTTGTCTGGGGCCTTGGGGTAGGGGTTGCCAGCTAAAGGCATGAGGGAACTTTCTGGGGGTGATAAACTCATTCTGTAACTTGGTGGTGGCAATGTGTACACAGGTAGATCCATTTGTCTAAGCGTATGCATTTCATTGTGATTATTAGTAAAGTAAACCTTAAAAACAGTAGGAGATAGGGATTCTCATGACCATCTTCAGAAATAATTTCTATCTGAAGGGACCTTAGAAGATTCTCTGGTCCATTGTCTCCATTTCACAGACAAAGAGACTGAGGCCCAGAATTTGCCAAAGTTACTCTGCTAGGTAGTGAGAGAATCAGGACTGCAACCCAGACTCCTTTTCTCCACGTCTTCTAATGGGGTGAAGGGAAACAGTGTTCCACTGCGACTCACTCAGGAGCTCGCCTGGGATTAAGGGCTGGACTGTATGAGCTGTCAGCATCCCTTGGCACCCTAGAAGTTTCTAGGACTCTGCGATGGCCAATACAAAAAGGACAGAGCAGAGGTTACTGTGCTCTGTACCCGGGACTGAGAGGCTATGGACAAGTCCTTGTTAACTACTCCACAACTCATGACCATAGGAAAGGTGAACAGAGCACCATTTAGAAATAGAGTAGAACACTGTGTGTGTGTGTGTGTGTGTGGTGGGGGGAATGAAAGAGGAGTGGCCAGGTCCAAGCCCTGCGCTGTCCCCAGGGCTATCGTGGAGGGCTCTGATGGGAAAGACAAGGGCAGCTGTGGAACTGTCCATCATTTTCGCTGACCTGGCTTTCACTCAATTAACAAACCCGCCTTTCAGGCTGCAAGGTGAGAATTATCGCTCACTCTTGTAAAGTGCTCCATTGAGGTGAAATCATAAACAGTATTGCAACCAACCCATAATAATATGCCCATGTTAGTGTCTAGGAAATGTGAAAACAGGAGTACAATCTACTCTTTATAGAATACTTTCCCTGCTTGGAAAAAAAAAAAAAAACGACTTTGAACCTCGTCCAAAGCATCTCAGACATTTATCAGATGTCTTCAGCTCCTTTGGATGCCAAAGAACCTTTTAAAAAATATCTACAAGAGAAGGCAGAATGCTGTCGCTGAGGTGATTTGCTGCTGGTACTTCAGAGAGCAGTGCCCTGCTGAGCCGGGGCAGCCACCAAGAGAACAATGGACTTGAACTGTGGGTGGAATCTGAACTTCTTACTAACACAGAGCCACATTTGAAAAATGAGTGATTCAGCAGGGTAAGTTTTGCTTTTTTTTTTTTTTCCCCCAAGAGAACATCACTCAGATTTCTGAAGCTTGGGTTTTTCTTCACTTGAGTTTTTGGTTTTGTTACTTTCCTGGTTTTCTAATACCGATATCTTGAAAATTCTTACGTAAGGAACATGTTATTGAACAAGAGAAGGGCTACCAGTTGTGTCTGGAGGTGTGGTTTTAGCTCATAGCTGCCAGCTGGAAGGAGCCTGTTGCATCACAGAAGTGAAATGCAGTTGCAGAATTAAATCTGCTGGCCCAGCGCTAGTGCCAGGTGGGAAGTAGGCATCTGTGGCAATAATTCCAACCAAAGCAATCTGTGTGGTTTGGATTACCCCAGCAGGTGAGGGTTCTGGTCCTGAATGGATTCCCCTGGCTGAAGTTGGGTTAGGAGGGAAAAACAGTACATGATGTAAGTAGGAATAAAAGCCTGAGGCTCTCTGAGCTTAACCTCAGCAGTCCCACGACATTCAGCCTACTCTAGACTAGAAGGTCTCAAAGACGTCTTAAAATGTCTCTACTTCCCAGCACGCGATGCTGTTCATAGCCCATGCAGGTTTCGCCTGGGCAAGTGCATCCATTGCTCAGGGGTTTTGTCAATAGCATTGGTAACCGTGTACTGGTAGCCAGTACCACCCCGGGGGACCTCAGGAGCCCAGCAGGACACAGACCCACAAATGTATCGGTGTCTGCATCTTTGCCTACCTGGGTCCCCCTGCCCACCCTTCCCAGTCTTCTCCTAGGAGTAAGGTTCCCGTCACCTCCTGTTTTCCACATTGCCACCCTAGGGTTAGGGGTCGTCTGCACACACAGCACCTGACACTGGGCCGGTTAGATTGACAGCGGTTTATGAGTCACAGACCCTCACAGCCAGCTGGAGAGGAAAGCAGCACCAGGGACCCAGTGGTGGCTGTCCCGAGGGACCCAATGTGTGAGCAGGGGCTGTGGGAGGGGGGCTTCCTAGTAGCCCTGCCTCCCACAGAAGAGGTGAGTGGCTTATTTCCATTCCAGGTTGGCAGGGAACCCCAACTGCTATCAGGGAGAGGCAGAACAGCACCTGGTCCATCCTATAAGGAGGGTGGCTGTGCCAGGGGACCTCATTTGATGGAGTTAAGCCATTGGCGTCTCCCCTGGTTTTCCCCACATGTCAAGTCATACACAATGCTGGACTTTAACTCTAGGCCCAGGGAAAAATCAGGTCATGACTTCTAGACCACCTTCTGCCATACCCTGGTCCCAGTGGGAGCAAAAGCAAAGTGGAGTGAGGCACTGACCTTTCTTCTCAGTGCTTTGAATTGGACACGAAGTCAAGGTTCCCTGAGCATCCTCATGTGCCAGCACCAGTCCAGGCACGGGGACGAACAAGAGGGGCCCAGTCCGTCCTCGGAAGGAGTCAAGGGGAGGAGCTATGGAGGACACTGATGATCCCAGGGTGACAAGTGCAGAAACGGAGGTGTGTGCTCGTGCAGTGAGAGCAGAGGTGGGACCTCCTCACCCAGCCTGGCCACCGAGAGAGGCCTCACAGGCACAGGTGACGGTGGCCCTGAGCAGGCTGTGGAGCATGAACCGGAGTCTGCCAGCCAAAGAAGGGGAAGTTCAGGACCCTGGGATGGGTGGGGGTCTTGTCCGCGCTTTCTACTTCCCTCACTCCTTTCCACCACCCCGCACCACCCTTGAGTGCTTCTTCCTCCTCTTTTCACATCCGCACATGATCAGGGCCATAACTGCCGGGCCTAAGAGTGATAGGAAAGGGAGAAAGAGGAGGGGACTGTGCTGAGTGACCGGCTTCCCCAGGCCGCCAAAGGCCCCAGGCACAGACCAGGCCCTGCTATCACCGACACCGCTCAGACCCCCTGCCGAGTGTCCTCAGCTGCTCTCGCAATACACACTTCCTCTGCCCTTTGGCCAAAAGGGATCCACTCTTCCCAGAGACCAAGGAGGCAGGAATGAAGCAGCTGGTTTTCCAGAGCAGAAATAGAGGAGCGGGAGCTGAAGCTGGCGTCACCTGCCCAGGGGCGCCGTCCCCTGGGTTCCTGCCTCAGGTGGGCTGGTCTCCGAGCCGGATGCAGTTCTTCCGTGACCTTCTGCCTTCTCAGGAGCAGATCCTGAGGGTCGAAAATGACCTGCCTTTCTCTTCTCCCTCTCCCTGTGCACTGAACTAGAAAACTCCTACTGGTCACTTCCTTCAGGAAGCCTTCTCTGACTGCCCTGGGCAAGCTGGCTGTTAGTCCTCAGGGCTTCACACCAAACACACCGATTGCCATTCTGTGTGCCGGAACTTCTTTTACTCTGATCTAGGCATTTTTTATCTCCATGGTAACCCCCAACCACAGCCACACAGTAGGGATTCAGTAAAAGTTGGATGAATAAAAAGAGATGACACGTGTGAAACTTGCACAGGAGGGACCAAGCTACCAAGTAAGGATTTACAGAGAATAGAGACCAGAGAAATACCGCAAAGGTCGCCCCGGGGCACAGCAAAATCCGGAGAGGAGAAACTCTGTAAGACAAACAACGCAGTTGTTTGCCATAAATAGCAAAGAGGGAGAAAGAGAGATTGAGGGGGATCTGTCATTTAAAAGAGACCTAGGCTGGGGCCAGTGCTGTGGCGCAGGCTAATCTTCTGCCTGTGATGCTGGCATCCCATGTGGGACCCGTTCTGGTCCCAGCTGCTCCTCTTCTGATCTAGCTCTCTGCTGTGGCCTGGGAAAGCAGTAGAAGATGGGCTAAGCACTTGGGCCCCTGCACCCGCGTGGGAGACCCAGAGGAAGCTCCTGGCTTCTGGCTTCGAATTGACTCAGCTCCGGCCATTGCAGCCACTTGGGGAGTGAACCAATGGATGGATAAACCTTTCTCTCTATCTCTCCCTCTCACTGTCTGTAGCTCTACCTCTCAAATAAAAATAAATAAGTAAAATAAAAGAGACCTAGGAGACACACAGTCAGTTGCAATGTACAGACTAAGGGGGAATCTTTTAATGAAATTATTTTTAATTGAATTGTGACATTAAGAGAACAGGAAATTTGAATGTTGACTGGGTATTTGATGACACAAAGGACTCATTGTTAGTTGTTTTAGATGTGTTGATGGTGTCTCTGTCTCCATTATCTGACAACTAGCTGTTAAAATTTAGAGATAAGCACTGAAATGTCTGTAAGTGAAATTGCATAACCTTAGGAATTTGCTTCAAAATAGTGTGGAAGGGAAGAAGTACACAAAAGAATGAGTGGTGCACAGTGGCTGGGGTTGGCGGCTATTGTAGGTGCTGGGGGGCATGTAAGGGATCACTGTGTACTGCACGTGCTTGAGATTATTTACAAATCAAACTGTTTTCTGAGGGGTGAGTGGTGTTGTGGCATAATGAGTTAAGCTGCTGCCTGTAGCACTGGCATCCCGTATGGACACTGGTTTGAGTCCCAGCTGCTCCACTTCTGATCCAGCTCCCTGCTAAAGGCCTGGGAAAGCAATGGAAGATGGCCCAAGTGCTTGAGTTCCTGCATCCATGTGGGAGACCAGGATGAAGCTCCAGGCTCTTGGCTTTGGCCTGACGCAGCCCTGGCCATTGCAGCCATTTGGGGAGTGAACTAGCAGATGGAAGGCCTCTCTCTGTCTCTCCCTTTCTCTTTGTAACTCTGCCTTTCAAATAGATAAATAATCTTTTTTAAAAATTGGCAAAATGTTAATAATGATAATAATTATGATTTTTTGAAGATTTATTTATCTATTTGAAAGGCAGAGTTACAGAGAGGCAGAGGCAGAGAGAGAAAGAGAGGTCTTCCTTCTGTGGTTTCACTCCCCAGATGGCCTCAACAGCCAGAGCTGCGCCAATCTGAAGTCAGGAGCCAGGAGCTTCTTCTGGGTCTTTCATGTGGGTCAGGGGCCCAAGGACTTGGGCCATCTTCTACTGCTTTCCTAGTCCATAGCAGAGAGCTGGATTGGAAGTGGAGCACCCGGGACTTGAACCAGAGCCCGTAAGGGATACCAGCACTGCAGGTGGCGACTCTACCCACTATGCCACAGCACCAGCCCCAATAATTACTTAAAAATTTGTTTTCTGATACAGTAACTATCTTATTTATTTATTTGAAAGGCAGAGTGATAGGGAGAGACACAGAGAGAGAGGTCTTTCATCCACTGGTTCACTCCCCCAAAGGATTGCAATAGCTGGGACTGGTCCAGGCTGAAGCCAGGAGCCTGGGACTCCATCAAGGTCTCCCACATAGGTTTAGGGGTCCAAGTACTTGAGCCATCTCCTGCTGCCTTCCTAGGCACATTAGAAGGGAGCTGAGTCAGAAATGGAGCAGATGGGACTTGAACCAGCACTCTGATAAAGTATGATAGCATTGCAGGTGTCAGCTTAGCTCACTGCACCAAACAGAATTAAATAACAGAATTAAACAGAATTAATAACAGAATTAAAAGGATATTCCTCCCCTCACTGTGAAAAAATTTTAATGTATAGACATGTGGTTTTAAATGTTATTATTAACATCATATTATTTATCTTTTATTATTTTATTATTGTATTCTAAGGTATTTCCCACAGGGGCACGTTCATTTTCAAGAAGCTCAGTAAAGCTGGTTAGGATCGCCTCTGTTTCCCAGGGTGATGTAGAACACAGTGCATCCCCCAGGAAGCCGTAGAACTTTACTGCTCTCTCCAGTTGCAGGCAGTCCTCAGGTGCAAAGGGAATTTGGAACAACGATTTCTAAGCAGTCACTGACAACATTAGCAGCAAGTAGATTCTGAAGTTTGTTCACATCCCAAAGTCCAAAGTTCTACGAGTTAAGCAGCAAGTTTGCAAGGGTGCTTATCGCTGTGGTTAATTAAACAAGGTGTGGTGATACCGACAGTGAGCAGTGCTTTGGAAAAAAAATTTGTTGAATCTGTTTGCACGATATTCTTAGGAAGACAATTGTGTTCTATTTTTCATCAAATTAACATTGCCTTCAATTTGAAAAATAAGAAATATTTTCCAAAACCTAAGGATTGCAAGTTCAGACTTGTATTTTCATTTGTCAGAATCTGAGGACCGGGGCTTGTTACCCTGCAGCTGCTGGTCAGTCCCGGAGAGCAGGGGGCGTGCACTCACTCAGTCCTTGGAACTCATGGCTGCCATTAGGTGTGTGGGTTTTATTAACATAGCAATGTTACATGTTAACGTTCTATTTTTCAATTAATTCAAACCCCCCTTGATTTTAAATGTACCTGAGATGCGTGTGTACATGTGTCTGCGTGCTGCGTGCAACTGGGAGACAGGCATGGAGGCAAAGAAGCAATCTGCTCAGGAGGGCTCCTCCACCAGCCAACGTGCTAAGTGTTTTCCGGGTGTTGCTTCATTTGGCCCTCCCAGTACATAATCAAGAGGAGTTCTGTTCTGCCTGCTCTGCACATGGGGAAAGTAAGGCACACAGGACGTAAGAAATTTGCCCAAGATCGCACGGATTGCAGGTGGTAGAGCAGGAATTCAAATGTAGGTTATCCTGGTTTTATGCTTGTTTCCATTCCATGTTATCTGATTAATCGTTTTCTCCTCAAAACTGCAAGCTCCTTGAGGACGGTCTTTGATCAGTCTTTGGGGCCTTTGCAGCTCCTTGACCCAAGTAGATGTTTAACGAAGACTACTGGATAATCCCAGGAGAACCTTCCAGTGTCAGTGCCACAGCTCCGACCTCCTTGGGCCTGGCCTTAAAGGCTATTTGCTGACGTTTTCTAATCCCATTTTTGGAACTGACCATGGGTGATAATCCAGTAGCCATTTCAGAAAAATGCCTGAGAACACATCTGGAGGTTTAACATTCCAACAAGAAACATGGGAAAAGGAATGATGCCGGAGACTGGAGTCAAGGTTGAGGAAAAGAGAGATTGAAATTCAGAAAAGGACAGATCAGCCCGAAGGGTTGACACAGTTTGAGTTTCACTAGAACAGGTAGAGATACTAACAACCCTGGGAGAAAATTCCTACCTGGGATTAAATCGAAACACCTGCTGGTTCTGTGAGACAGCATATCAGAGATTAAAAATAGAAGGACCGGCTCTGTGGCATAGTAGGCTGAGCCTCCGCCTGCAGCGCCGTCATCCCATATGGGCGCTGGTTTGTATCTCAGCTGCTCCTCTTCTGATCCAGTTCTCTGCTGATGGCCTGGGAAAGCAATGGAGGATGGCCCAAGTGCTTGGGCCCTTGCACCCATGTGGGAGACCCAGAGGAAGCTCCTGGCTCCTGGCTTTGGATCGGCCCAACTCCACCCATTGTGGCCATTTGGAGAGTGAACCAGCACATGGAAGATCTTTCTCTCTGTCTCTCCCTCTCTGTCTATAACTCTGCCTCTCAAATAAATAAATAAATTCTTCGAAAATGTATATAAAACCAGACCATTTGCTGAATCCTCTCCTCCAGCCCCTGGATACCTGCCTGCCTTTGCCTGGCTATGAAAGAGCAGCCACCTGCTGGGGCATTATCAATGGTGCCAGTGTGGCCTCCTCAGAGTGAGACTCTTTTTTTTTTTTTTTTTTTTTTTTGACAGGCAGAGTGGACAGTGAGAGAGAGAGAAACAGAGAGAAAAGTCTTCCTTTTGCCGTTGGTTCACCCTCCAATGGC
This sequence comes from Lepus europaeus, assembly GCF_033115175.1. Lineage (NCBI taxonomy): Eukaryota > Metazoa > Chordata > Mammalia > Lagomorpha > Leporidae > Lepus > Lepus europaeus. The sequence continues at coordinate 48,029,268 of NC_084840.1, forward strand.
CGTCGCAGCTGGTGCACCACGCTGATCCGAAGGCAGGAGCCAGGTGCTTCTCCTGGTCTCCCATGCGGGTGCAGGGCCCAAGCACTTGGGCCATCCTCCACTGCACTCCCGGACCACAGCAGAGAGCTGGCCTGGAAGAGGAGCAACCGGAACAGAATACGGTGCCCCGACCGAGACTAGAACCCGGTGTGCCAGCGCCGCAAGGCAGAGGATTAGCCTATTGAGCCACGGTGCCAGCCTGGAGTGAGACTCTTGACACATGCTGCCATGGGATCTGACAGGTGAGGTATTAAATATTGGCTAATTACATTATCTACCACTTAGTGCATGCCCTATACGCACCAGAAGTGGTGCTAAGTATGCTACACATTAAAAATCTAATCCTCGTAGAACCAAATGAAGAAACAGGGCTCAAATAAGTGATTTTGCAGCTAGGAGGTGCAAAAATGGGTAAGCCTCTAAAGCCGGACCTGTTCCTGCAGGGGTTACGCTAGATGAGGGCAGGCAGCATTGCTAGGAAAAGAGATTTGTGATGAATAAGCCTTGTGAGAAAGTTTGTAAGCAGTTAGTGTTACTGAGCAGCCGTGCTTCAGGGAGATCTACAGAAAACCAGGGAGGCAACAGATGGGCCCCAGAGCACAGCATCACTGGTTCAAGACCCCAAAGGATTGTCTTTAGCAGAAACTCAGCATTTTTCAGTCAGAGTAAAAAGTCAAAAAGTAGTGAGGTGGGTGTTGTGGCACAGCAGGTTAAGCCACTGCTTGGGATAACCGTATTCCATGTCTCTCTGTCTCTGTCTGTCTCTATGCTTTTCAAATACAATGAAAATAAAAACATAAAAATTAAAAAAAAAACTCTGCAAAGATGTCAAAAATTGTTTGCACCAAAACAAATTTATCTTTCAATTCTACCTTCCATGAATTTTTCTAAGTACTCTGGAGCCAGAATATTCATAGCAGAACTATTCCCATTAACCTCAAGCTAAAAACAGTAAAAAGTCTCTCTACAGTAGAATGGATTCGTTAATTGTGGCATATTTAGGCAATGGGATTCCCACACAGCAGTGGCATGAAGAAACTACAGCTCTATGCAGTAATATGCGTGGCATCTCATAACGTTGAATGAAGGAAGAAACACATAAGCGAGCCATACTGTGTGATTATATTTATACAACATTAAGATGTTTATAGTAAAACACAAAAACAAATTGGAAAGGTAACTTCTCAGACAGCGTTAGCATTCAGAATCATACGCGTGGGTAGTGGCCAGGCCTGGTAGGATTCTGGGGAGCTACTTGATTAAGCTGTCTGCCATGTGGTTTGTGTGTAAAGATTCAGCATGCTGGGGTTTTGTGGTGCAGCAGGTTGTCGCCAACTCCATCACCCTGTATCAGAACACCAATTCAAGCCCCAGCTGCTCTGCTTCCCATCGAGTGCCCCACAAATGCACTTGGGAAACATTTGGGTCCCTGCCACCCATGTGGGAGACCCAGATAGAGTTCTGAGCTCCTGGCTTCAACCTGGACCAGCCCCAGCCGTTGTGGTCATTTGGGGAGTGAACCAGTAGATGGATAATCTCTGTCTCTGTCCTCTCCTGTTGATCTGCCTTTCAAAGAAATAAAAATTTAAGAAAGTACTTTAAAAAAATTAATCATATTGTGCACTGATGACTGGCCGACTTCTTCATGTTTGTTATGCTATGATGCAATTTACAAAAAGATACACAGTGGGTTCTCTGAAAAGTCTATTTGAAGAGGTCTTTAAAATCCCAAGTTAACTTTGACCTTGTTTCTTCACTAGGACACATGAACTAAATTCTGAAATCGCATAGCATTTAAAATACGGAAACATTATGATGCTTTACGTATTACAAATTATTAGCCGCAATGTGTTTTTCTGTAAATTAAGAGTTGTTTATTTAGAAAGAAGTCCACTTGCTAGTGTTTTTGTAACCAGAGTTTGGTGAGAAGCAGGTGAATTTTGTTTGGCCTGAAACTACTCCTACAGTGCGTGTGCTTCTTTAAAACGCCACTGGTTGCTGCTTTGTGAAGAAACAGGAAGGAGTGGCAGTAACGGATCATTTCTAATAAGATAAAGTCTGGGTGTTGGAGTTTAGGCTGCTAGCCCAGAGGATCACAGGCTGGGTGCTGTCTGAACAACTGAAGTGAGCTCTCATGGTTCTGGGGATGGAGGTCAGAGCTCAGCGTGCCAGCAAGGCTGGGTCCCAGCAGAGGCCTGTCCAGGCTTCAGGTGGCCATGTTCCCATTCATCCTGGGAGCAGAGAGAGCTTTTTGGTGTCTATCATGATGGCACTAATGCCACAAGAGAGGGTTCCACCCTCTTGACCTACTGGCCTCCCCAAGCCCCATCTCCTAATAATATGACATAGGGCCTTAGGATTCCACAATATGAATTTTGGGGTAGAGGGCAGAAACAAGCATTCAGTCCATAATAATGGGAAATAAGGCAGGCACCGCGGCTCACTAGGCTAATCCTCCGCCTGTGGCGCCGGCACCCTGGGTTCTAGTCCTAGTTGGGGCGCCAGATTCTGTCCAGCTCTCTGCTGTGGCCTGGGAAGGCAGTGGAGGATGGCCCAAGTGCTTGGGCCCTGCACCTGCATGGGAGACCAGGAGGAAGCACCTGGCTCCTGGCTTCGGATCGGCGCAGCGCGACATTTGGAGGGTGAACCAGCAGAAAAAGAAAACCTTTCTCTATCTCTCTCTCTAACTCTGCCTGTCCAAAAAAAAAAGAGGAAATAAAAGAATTCCTGGCACCACTGTGGAATTAGAACATGAAACTTAAAAAAAAAAAAAAAAAAAAAAAAAAAAAAAAAAAAACACTGAGTAAGGAGCCGGTGCTGTGGTGCAGCGGGTTAAAGCCCTGGCCTGATGCGCCAGTATCCCATATGGGCACCAGTTGGAGAACCAGATGCTCCTCTTCCGATCCAGCTCTCTGCTATGGCCTGGAACAGCAGTAGAAGATGGCCCAAGGCCTTGGGCCCCTGCACCCGCATGGGAGACCCGGAAAAAACTCTTGGCTCCTGGCTTCGGATGGGCACAGCTCTGAGGAGTGAACCAGCAGATGGAAAACCTCTCTCTATCTCTTTACCTCTCTCTGTAACTCTTTCAAATAAATAAAATAAATCTTAAAAAAAAAAAAAAAACTGAGTGAGCTGATAGCAGCAGTGTCCCCTGCCACTCTGGGCTCAGGGCAGCAAATGCAGGTTTCTCCCTCATCCCAGTGTGAGGTATGTCACACTTGCATGCTTGTCTGGATATGTTAACTGAACAACACTAGCTGCTGTCATACTTAAATATCACAGACATTGGGCGCTGGCGTTCTGGGTTCCAAGATGGTGGAGTAGGGAGGGCGCTTACTGCTCTAGCCCAGGAGAAGATAGTTTAAAAAAAGTGGAGAGAGTGTAGTCTCAGGGAAGAGTTAGGGAGAAAATGGCAGAGGAAACTCTCCTGAGGCTAGAGGGACACGGTGGACCTACGTGGAGGGGCGCCCACAGCTTGGGACTCCAGCAGCTTACGCACCAGCATTGGAAAGTGAGGTGAGACCAGACCGCAGCAGCCCACGCTGCTGGTTAAAAAGCTACAGGAAGAGCCTGGAGGGAACCCAGCTTGGAGCCCCATGGGGGATAGTGCACCAGCCAAACTAGAGGAGGAAAAAAAAAGAAGCCGGTAGAGGAGTCGCCATTTTGGACACACATAACAGCTGTGCCAGCTCATGTCTGTGCCCAGCAACCAGCTGAGTGGAGACTCCTGACTCTGGTGGGGAGAACTTCCGGGGGCTAGGAGCTTATGACTGTGTGAGGCTTCTGCACCGGGGCTGTGAAAAAAACTGAGGGTGCGTGGGAGGACTCCTGGCGTGGCTGGGACTGAGCAGTCACAGTGGGAGACTCCACAAGCTCAGGGTTTCCTGGGAGCCGGGGTTGTGCTGCAGCAGGTTGTCACTGCCTGCCATGCAGACATCCCCTGTGTGCGCCAATTCAAGTCCTGGCAGCTTTGCTTTTGCTCCAGCTCCCTGCAATGCACCCGGGAAAGCAGCTGCACATGACCCAAGCACTTTGGCCGCTGCACCCACGTGGGAGACCTGGGTGGAGTTCCAGTCTCCTGGTATCTGCAGGGCCAGGCTGTAGTCATTTGGGGTAGTGAATCAGCAGATTAAAAAAAAAAAAATCTCTCAGTCTCCCCCCACCCCCATCTCTCTATAATTCTGCCTTTAAAATAAGTAAGTCTTTTTTAAAAAAAAGAAACCCACATAGATGTCACTCAAATCCAGCCAGTTAAATTGTTCTTCCTTCCCACCAAGTTGAACACAAGTCTGTTTTTAGGAGCTGATTTATTTCTTCCCACCCTCCTACACTTGCATCCCCCTCCTTGAGTATTTAGTTGAGTAAGGAATTCGACTTCAAGCTCAAGGCCCCAAGGCAAGCTTTCACACCGGATCTGCATGTAGCCCAGGGTTTCTAGAAGTCCCTCCAGCTTTTTCCTATGGAAATGGTAACAGTGGTGGTGGAGGCGGTGGCAGTAACAGCTACCATTTGTATCACGCCTTCCACATGCTGCCAAATGTTCTAGATGTTTGCGGTACATGAACTATTGGGTTTTCCCAGCAACCCTGGAAGGCAAGCATGGGATGGTCTCCAGCACCATTCTGTTCCACAAAGAAAAGGAAGGGAGGAGAGGTGAGTGCGTTTCTCCGGGGCTGTGCAGGTGTCAGGATTCCAGGCCGAGACTCTCCACTTTGCACTGGGCATTCGCCTGGGTCTCACCGACAGCGCCCCTCCCCCATTCCAGTTTCTGCCGTGATTGGGCAAGGGTGACCTAAGGAGCTGCCAGGGTCACCTGGCAACTCAGCGTCCCACAGTTTAGCCCCCGGGGAGCCCCAGGGTAGGCCTGAGTTCCTGCGACTTTCCCCCACTAAGAACAAAGTGAGGGGAAGAGAATTCCGTCCGAGCAAGAGTGCCCGCGCAGTCAAGCCAGGCACAAGTGAATCCGGTTCTTCACCCGCAGAGCAAAGGCTGTGCGATGAAGGACCTCTTGGTTCCTATCAGCGCGAAGCTACGGAATTAGGACGTTGACACCCTGACTATCCACAAGTGGCCGGGCCAGCGAAAATCTCTAATCCGAGGACCAGCTTCCTTCAGCCCAGCTTCTTATCGCCTGGTGTGCCCTCCAGGAGTCACCGTCTATTTCGGTTTGGGCTTAAGCAGGCCGGAATGAGGCAGGGAGGAACGGCTTGTGTGTGTGCGAGTACACATGTGAAAGTCATTCCGAAGATAAATTCAATGGTTTCGAGGGATTATCTGCTCTTTTGCATTACCCACCTCACTGCCCCCTCCAATAGCGTTGATAATTGAAAGTTGCCTGAAGTCTGATTGCCAACAGCTGAAGGCTCCGTGTTTCCAAGGAACCCCTGGCCCTGCGCCAAGCCACAGCCTGATTAATTATCCCTTTCTGCAGTGCTGCTCCAGCCCTCCCCGCTCTGCCCTCGCCGGAGGAGCCTGCAGCTTCAGGAGCGCGGAACGGGGCAGGGAGTCCCCCAAAATGAACAGTGCCTATTTCGGGAGGCAGACAATACTTCAGAGAGACCGGTCGCCTCTCAGCTCTTCTGCTGGCTGCCAGACTTATTGATCACACCCAAGACAATAATGGGGGCCCCCTGCGGGTCTCTGCAGTCACACTGGCTCCCCGCCCCTGGCCAGGGGTTCAGCAGATAGGTGGGCCTGCTTTGATTGGATGCATCCGGAGGTGGCCAAAATATTCTATCAGAGACTCCAACCTGAGAACAACAAGACACCGTGGCCCCCAGGGGCTTCAAAGAGTACTTATCCTCTGGATTTTAATTCCAGGTGTCAGAGAACACTCTGATGGCCTTTTCTAAACCCAGCTCCTAAGCATTCGGCTTTCACAGGGACAGTGAGTAGTCCCCGAAGTCGTGGCCCCAGCCTGCTTGTGATTCTGCCGGCAGATGACCGGACAGCCCAGGGATGTGCCCACCTGCAGGAAGGGCGCCTGGCTGCTGGGAGGGCGCAAGTGCCCCGACGGGTACCTCTTCCTCCGCAAGGGCGAGGGCTTGTCAATGCCAAGGCTTTCCAGGGCAGGACTCAGGCTCAGAGACTCCAGGTCCGAGACGCACGTCCCGGCTGTGCCTGCCCGGGGCCAGCTCCGCACAGGTCTGCGGGGCCTCCGGGAGGGTGGCTTCACTCAACCCTCAGAACCCACAGAGCTCATCTTCCTGGCTGGGAGCAGCAGTCCGTCGTCAGGCTTCTGCAGTAATCACTACCCTGAGAACCAGTTAGATTTTACACACAGTTCAAGCGAAGCTTTTAAGAGAAGGGTCCTGTCCCGGAGGCAGCTGGAGGGAGAGAAATTCCCTCTCAGAACTTGTCCTTTGAAGTGGGTTCCCTGCACGCTCCGGCTCGGAGCTTTTCACCGATTCACTTGTAAATCGATCTGGAGGCGGTCCTTTCCTGTGTGGGGGGCTCAGGGGAACGCTCCCCTCCAGTGAGGTCGTTACAGACACTTCCACCAGGTCAATAAAAAGAAGTGGGGCCTCTGTTTCTATTAGTGCAAAAGCCGAGTTCTTAGGACCCGGGACCCTGGTGTGGGCACAGCACCTTATAAACACCTCGCTCTCCTGTCCAAGCCAGATAGCTCCCTAACCTGTACGTCCTGCTCAGCATGTGCTTAGCTTGTCTGAATGCCTTCCCTCCGAAGAAAAGTTTATTTAGCCTTCAGAACACTCATTGATTTTTAAATAACAATAGAGCTTTATGAAAGTACTTGAGCTTAGTCTAAAATTGTTTCACTGGACTGCATATGTCACAAATTTACTAGGCTGTAAAATAGCAAATTGATATTGCCTTTATCTCTTCACTAAATTACTTTATAGCTTTATCTGTTGCCCTGAGAATACTTGTTGAAAAATATGGAGGCCTATTAAATTTTACTAGTCATTGAAGGAACGTAAACTGAAACGAGAAGATAATGATTTTTTCCCCATCAAATAGTCAAGGAAATTAACATTGTCCCTTATGACTGGCATGCCGTCTAGAAACATCCTGACCCAGGACTATTTTTTAAACAGGAGGAAGAGTGTTATTTACAAAATTTCTTGCACTACTCTAACTTATAAAAAATAATCCAAATATTCAATTAAAAGGAATGGCTGAATGACCATTTTGCAATTAAAAGTGGATCTAATGAAGAACAGAGAAATGTTGGTGCTATTACAAATACAATGAAAGCAGGGTATTATATAGGTATGGACTATAAGAGCAACTATACCTTGAAAAAAACTGGGTAAAAGGGGTGTTCCTGGGGATGGCCCTGCCCCTCCTTAAACATTGCCCTGAGGTTTTTTTTTTTTTTTTTTTTTTTTTTTTTTAAGATTTATTTATTTGAAAGGCAGAGTTACAGAAAAGCAGAGGCAGGGGGAGAAAGAGAGAGAGGTCTTCCATCTGCTGGTTCACTCTCTAAATGGCCACAATGGTCAAAGCTGGGCTGATCTGAAGCCGGGTCTTCCACATAATTGCAGGGGCCCAAGCACTTGGGCCATCTTCTACTGCTTTCCCAGGCCACAGCAGGGAGCTGGATCAGTCATGACTTGAACCGGTGTCCATACTGGATGCCAGCATTGCTGGCAGTGGCCTTACCTGATATGCCACAGCGCCGGCCCCTGCCCTGAGATCTGAGGCAGATCCAAGGGGCACAGCTCCTCCCCCGCTGTTCCCACAAAGCTCTGCTTCTGTAACATAGCCTGTTCTCCAGTGCCACCTGCCTCCAGGCCTTTGCACATGCTGCTTCTCTTGCTCACACGACACTTGTTTCTTCCCCATCTCCGTGCATCTCCCAGGCCACCTTGAAAACTGCTTTCTGTGCCATCTAGTTGTACTTTCATTTTTTTTCCCCATATTTATCTGGGGCAGATTTCACGTACTCTACAGAATGCAAGCTCCTAGGAAGCCTGTGATAATGTTATAAAGAAATCAGGCCGGTGCTGTGGCTCAATATAGGCTGATCCTCCGCCTGTGGTGCCAGCACCCTGGGTTCTAGTCCCAGTTGGGGCGCCGGATTCTGTCCCAGTTGCCCCTCTTCCAGTCCAGCTCTCTGCTGTGGCCCAGGGAGGCAGTGGAGGATGGCCCAAGTGCTTGGGCCCTGCACCTGCATACAAAAAAAAAAAAAAAAGAAAAAAGAAAAAAGAAATCTGAGATAGCTTCACAGATCCCTTACTGTGGGCCCAGGGAAACAGAGTCTGTGCCTCATGAGCCGGTCAAAGGTGGAATAAAGACGCATTTAACAAATCTTCACTCACATTGTGCAACAAACTGCAACTTATCTGAATTTGCTGGCTCTGGTGGGACAAAGACCTTGGGAGTGACGCAGCTGTCCCTGGAAATTGGGATGGCTGTTCCAGGCTGCCCAGGCTCCGCCTAGCCTGGACCCTGGCTGGTATCGGACAGACAAGTCCAAGCTTGGTGAACAGCAAAGCACAGCTACTGCCCCTCAGGCAGCCAAGATAACACACAATGAAAATAGAAACGCTGTGTAAAGCGTCCGTGATGAGAAACGCATGGGGCAGGAGCCAGGCAAGGTTCATGACAGCCCCTACAGAAAGCCTCTCGATATTATTTCCGACAATGCAAAATCAATTTACATTTAATACATTTTAAATTAGTCAACTCATCTATATTACTTGATATGAGTAATGAGAGCTGAAATTGTCTTTTTTAAAAGATTTATTTAAAATCAGAGTAACTGAAAGGCGGGGGGATGTCTTCCATCTGCTGATTCACTCCCCAGGGAATAAATCTTTTAAAAAAAATTAAGTTAACTAAAGCATAGGTAGGGAGGAATCCCTCCTAATAGAGGAGCTCCCTCATTCTTTCAAAGGATCTCTGTACAGATTATTATTTAGTTTTTGAGGTAACTTTAAAAAAATTGTTTATTTGAAAGGCAGAGTTACAGAGAAGCATAGGCAGAGAGAGAGAAAGTCTTCCATCTGCTGGTTCACTCCCCAAATGGCTTCAGCAGCTGGAGCTGTGTCAATCCGAAGCCAGGAGCCAGGAGCTTCTTCCAGGTCTCCCACGTGGGTGCAGGGGCCCAAGGATTTGGACCATCCTCTACTGCTTTCCCAGGCTGGCACTGCAGGTGGCGGCTTGACCGACTACGCAACAGCACCGCCCTGAAATTGAGTCTTAGTGTGGTTCATGAGTATATTCAGCTGAGGTTTATTATTCCTAAAAATGCTTTGTGTAATCGCCATAGTTTATTGCTAAAATTGCTGGGTTTTGTAATACAATATATGAAACTCATAATTCAAATGCTGTTGTCTATTAATGCTACCATAGCATTCTCCCCAGGCAGACACGTTTAAGAAGAAATTTTGTAGCCCTTGCCTGTATTCCTGTGGAACTCTGGTCTTTACTTTTGATTTGTTGAACTCTTTATTTAGTGGTACATCAAACCTTTGACTATGATGTAAATTAAAAATCTCGGGGCTGGGGCTGTGGCTAGCAGGTAAAGCCACCGTCTGTACTGCCAGTATTCCATATGGGCGTCGATTTGAGTCCTGGCAGCTCCACTTCTGATCCAGCTCTCTGCTATGGCCTGGGAAAGCAGTAGAAGATGGCCCAAGTCCTTGGGCCCCTGCACCCATGTGGGAGACCTGGAAGAAGCTCTAGGCTCCTGGTTTCAGATCAGCACAGCTCTAGCCATTATGGCCATTTGGGGAGTGAACCAACAGATGGAAGACCTATCTCTCTCCCCCCGCCTCTGCTTTTCTGTAACTCTGCCTTTCGAAAAACTAATCTTTTAAAAAAGTTATCTAAAAAAATTTAAAAAAAAATCCATACATAGAGAGAAAAAAAACACTCTTGTATCTTTTAAAGGATGAGGGAGCTCACTTAGGAGAGATTCCTCCCTACCTATGCTTTCTTTAACTTTATTTTTTAAATATTTATTTATTTATTTATTTGAAAGGAAGAGATACTGAGGCAGAGGCAGAGAGAGCAAGAGAAGTCTTCCATCTTCTGGTTCACTCCCCAAATGGCCACCAACAGCTGAAGCTGGGCCGAACCAAAGCCAGGAGCCAGGAGCTTCTTCTGGGTCTCCCTGTGGGCGCAGGGGTCCAAGGACTTGGGCCATCCTCTACTGCTTTCCCAGGCCACAGCAGAGAGCTGGATAGGAAGTGGGGCAGCTGGGACTAGAACTGGTGCCCATATGGGATGCTGGCACTGCAGGGGACAGCTTTACCCACTATGCTACAGCGCTGGCCCCATTAGCTTTAAATTTAAAAATTGAGTGGCAGTGAGATTGTGAGAGACACACACACAGAGACAGAGAGCAGAGCTCCCATCTGCCAGTTCACTTTCCAAGTGTTCACAATAGCTAGGGCTGGGTTTAGACTGCAGCTGGGAGCTGGGAACTTAATGCAGGTCTCCCATGTAGGTGACAGGGACCCATTTACCTGAGCCATCACCTGCTGCCTCCCAAGGTCTACATTAGCATGAAGCTAACAATGGGAGTGGGACTGGGACTTAACTCCAAATACTTGGATCTGGGGTGTCAGTGTCTGAAGCAGCATCTAGGTCAATTGCCCGTCCCACATCAGCTTTCTGAAATCAATAACTCTTTTAATTATTTCTAGTTCCCATCGAGGAAAAAGGAAGTCAGAATTAATTGGTTTTCCATTTTTGTTAGATGCTCAGAGCATGTGACCAGCAAGAGGGACAGGGAGTGCCCCAAAGAGTTGACGTACTTCCAGCAAAATGGCAAGTTCATGACATTTTAATTCACCAGGGCAACTCTTGCAGCTGGCCCCTCTATGATTTCTGGGAGGCTGTTTGAAGTATTTAAAATAGTCTTAGGAGTCCTTTCACCAGCATGAAGGTCCTTGTCGGGCAGCAGAGTGGCCAGAGCAGGCCGCGCAGGCTCTGGGGCCAGCTGGCAAGTGCAGGCCCGGGTTACACACACTCCTGTGAGAAGCAGTGGGGTTGAGTGGATCTGTTTCCAGGGGTGGGGGCAGCTCTCAAGGTGAGGAATGAGAACTAATTGATGGAGCAGAGGTCAAAACAAAGCAAAGCTAAGTACAGAAAAGAAATCCCATACAGATTTATATTTTAAAGCTTTCCAAAAAGCTTAAGTGGTACAGAGAAAAATGCAAAGAGAGAACCCAGTGTACCCTTCAGCCACCAGGGACAGGTGAAAGACCGTGTCAACAGGGGAAGGTGGCACTGTAACAGGGACTGCGTGCCAGGCACTGGGTGTTGGAGGCTCCCATTGTTCTCCTGCCTTGTCCCCACGGACTCACAGTCAAGTCCCAGCGTGAGGGACCCTAGCAGGAACAGCTACAATTTTGCATCAGTTACAATTGCACCCAAAAAATGACGGAAGGCTTGTGCTAGGTCAGGCACTGTGATAAGCCTTTCACATGGGGTCCATCAGTTTAGGCTCGAGGACACCTCCTGGCCCAGAGGTGCTATGATCATCATTCCCATTTAAAAAAAAATTTTTTTTAAAGATTTATTCATTTGAGAGGCAGAGTTACAGACAGACAGAAGGAGAGACAGAGAGAAAGGTCTTCCATCTGCTGGTTCATTCCTCAAATAGCTGCAATAGCCAGATCTACACTGATCTGAAGCCAGGAGCCAGGAGCTTCTTCTGGGTCTCCTATGTGGGTACACAGGTACAAGCACTTGGGCCATCTTCCACTGCTTTCGCAGGTTATAGCAGAGAGCTGGATAGGAAGTGGAGCAGCCAGGACTCGAACTGGAGCCCATATGGAATCCTGGGCTGTAGGCAGAGGCTCGACCTACTTTGCTACAGTGCCGGCTTGGATCATTCCCATTTTATAGTTGAAAAAACTGAGGCTTAGTGACTGGCCTTCAGTCACACGGCTAGAGAAAACAATACCTGGGACCCAAATCCCAAGTCTGACTGCAAAGCCCTTGCATAAAACTAGACAAGGGGCCGGCGCCGCGGCTCACTAGGCTAATCCTCCGCCTTGCGGCGCCGGCACACCGGGTTCTAGTCCCGGTCGGGGCACCGATCCTGTCCCGGTTGCCCCTCTTCCAGGCCAGCTCTCTGCTGTGGCCAGGGAGTGCAGTGGAGGATGGCCCAAGTCCTTGGGCCCTGCACCCCATGGGAGACCAGGAGAAGCACTTGGCTCCTGCCATCGGATCAGCGCGGTGCGCTGGCCGCAGTGCGCTACCGCAGCGGCCATTGGAGGGTGAACCAACGGCAAAGGAAGACCTTTCTCTCTGTCTCTCACTGTCCACTCTGCCTGTCAAAAAAAACTAGACAAGGAATGACTAAACGATGCTGGAATCTCTCCTGATAAAAAGAAAAGGATTCAAACTAAGCTGCTCGGGGCTGCTGCTATGGTGTAGTGAGCAAAGCTGCAGCCTGCGGCACCAGCATTCCTGGGCCTGCTTCTAGTCACGGCTGCTCCACTTCCAATCCAGCTCTCTGCTATGGCCGGGGAAAGCAGTGGAAGATGGTGCAAGTGCCTGGGCCACTGTGCCCATGGGGGAGACCCGGAAGAAGCTCCTGGCTCCTGACTTCGGATTGGCCCAGCTCCAGCCATTTCAGCCATTTGGGGAGTGAACCAGTGGATGGAAGACCTTTTGTTCTTTCTGCCTCTGCCTCTCTGTAACTCTGCCTTTCAAATAAATAAATCTTAAAAAAACAAACAAACAAACAAACAAACAAAAAACTAAGCTGCTTCACTAAAATTTCTAAGGAATGTAGAGACCAACAGAGTAATCTCAACGGCCATGGAAGGGGTGGTGTCTTTACTAGGAAGCTTCCTCCTCCGCTGGCCACTTGCTGCCCTGGTCTCATGACCAATGGCATGGGAGCCAGGATGGATGTCACACTCTCTCCACACCTTCTTCCCTGTTGTCCCTGAAGTGTTTGGGAGGAATCTGGGAACCCGAGGGTGGGGCAGATGGAGCACTTGCTGAGTGAGTGACACGCGATATTGTGTCTGCTGCTTGGACACTGCTTCTTCCCCCAAGCCAGTAGGCTGGGAAATGTTCCCACGGCATCAGGAGTCTGCTCCGGGTCCTTTCCACACCGACAAAGATATTTTCTGATTGGAGCCCACGTTCTCTTGTGCAAAGACTTCATCGACTTCTTTGTAAGTTAAGTTTTCAAAATGTTGCCTGAAGTTCTGCTTTTCCCCTGTGTCTTAGGGTGGTAGAAAATGTGACTACGAGACAGGGATCCTGGTCACACAGCTCTCTAATGCCTTTACAACAAATTCTCTTAGCACAATTTCCCTAGCAACGAGGAAGATGTTCCACGGCCATCTTGAAAGACATTGCGTTGAGTGTGTTCACAGTGGGTGAGTTCCTTTGTCTACCCTGACACGTCTAGGATTTAGTGGGTCTGAGCCCCATCGGGGACACTCAGCTGCTCAGCCATCAAGTAGATTGTTTTATGATCCGATCTGACAGTTATAGACTAGCAAAGCAAGCAGAAGATGGCCACAAGATGGATGGGTCTTCAAAGATCTCGCAGGGGCGCTCTGTTCTGGAACCTGCAGTGGCTCCCAGGATCCCATGGGATCCTCCTGAGATTGCACCCCCCATTCTCCTTCCTCCCCAGCACCCAGGCCCCTCTCTGCTGCTGCTGTCTCCTCAGGGGGTGCCCAGCCCTTGAGAACTTAGGAGGAGAGAGGTCCCAGCACTATGGCAAGCAAAGGAAGACTGCCCCATCAATTAGCATGCCATTCACTGGCCTGACAAGCACTGAGCATTTGAAAACCAAGGACAGGATTTTGTGTTACTGTCTTTAAGACTTTAAAAGAAAAAAAAAAACAAAACAGCTTTAAATAAGGACTGTTAACATTTATCAGCATTTCTACCTGAAATAATAAAAACCAGAGAACAGAAGCGGCCTCACGGAAGACAGCCTGCTCCCAGCCACTGAGATGTATTAAAATACATGCCAGCACAGACTTGCTGTCACTTTAAACATGTTGTGAATCCCCAAGCCAAGCAAGATGTTAGGGGCTTCGTGTAGCCAGTAATAAAGCAAAACACAGAAGTGAGCAAACAAACCCAAGCAAGCAAAAGGCCCTGCGTGCTGACTTGGACAAAATAAACATTTCATTACTCCCCTAACCAAGACGCCCCCCTGACTGAAGATAGGCAATTCCAAGTTGCCACCTTTCTGGTGTGTCCTGTGTGGGCAACTCTCACAACAGAGCACTGGTGTTCTGTGGAGTTCCATGCTGGAGGGGGCCTGGAGGAGGACAGCTCTGCCTGCAGTGCAACAGGTGCTTTCCGGGGCCTTGGTGGGGGACTGCACCCACATGCTACTCAACAAGCTCCCTGACATCACCCAGAAAATGAAAAATGGAGTAATGGTTGAAAATGTGATTAGACGGTCTCCATGGGACAGGCCAAAAACACGGATCTCAGGCAGGTTTGTGGGATTTTTAAAAAGAAAGGGGATACATGGTGGTGGGGGGGTGGGGGAAGCAATCACTCAGATCACTTAGGCAGCTCTGTAACTCCATCCCCCCATACCACTCCATTCCCATGGGTAGCTCTACACCCCATGCATTCTCCAAGGCTTTCTTCTTCTTTCATCTTGGTTTGTTCTCATCACAACCTGGAAGGAACTATTGTTTCTTTAAAATGGGAATGTACACACAAAGGTTATACCCTGGCCCCAGATGACACTAGGCCAAGAAGTAGACCACAGCCAACCCCTCACAGGAGCAAAGCCTGGCCGTCCGGCTCCAAGCTGTGGGATCTCGGGGTCCCTCTACCTTCCCAGCACTGTCAGAATCACCAGATGGATGATTTATAAGGGTCTCTCGGCAGGCAGGGGATGGACTTAATGATGGTTTTATTGTGCTTCTAGAGAGGCCTAGTGGGCCTCCAAGGAAGCCAAGTGCCACGTGCAGGAAGTAGGGACTGGGCCCAGTTTCTTGCCAGTGATCAGTTGCACATGTTGGGAAGGGCATAAAAGGAAAGAAACAGATGTTTGCTGATGGGCTGTCTTCCCGAGAAAGGGGTCCCACGCTGGCCCTGCAGCTGTCCCACCTGAGTCAGCAGAGGGAGAACTCCAGCTTCAGTGCTTCCGCCAGGGGTCTGGCCCAGCAGCTCCTCCCCTCTAGTGCTGCTGGCTCCAAACTGGAAGGGACAGGCAGCCATCTGGCCTAGCACTGGGGACACTTTCATCCCCAGCTCCTGCCTCCAGCTTCCTGCTAAGGCAGATCCTGGGAGGCAGCCGGGATGACTTACGTACTTGGGTTCCTGCCACCCACACAGGAGTCCTGGATTGAGTTCCTGACTCCTGGCAGTTGCAGGCATTTGGGGGGTGAATCACCATATGGGGTCTCTCTCTCTGAGATGGTTTTCTCTCTCTAATCCTCTCCTGGGGGTGGGGTGGGGAGAATTTACTGCCATTTTGACTCCATAGCCATTTAGCTTAGTGAAGAGTTGCTGTAGCAACATGATTTCTGCAACAGGTTGATGGCAATGCATGCTCTCCTGGTTTGAAAAGAAAATTGGGCATTCACTCCCCCACCGGATAATTTATACACTGGAGCAGACAGCAGCTACAAATACTGACTTTATTATTATGATTTTACATTTCAGCACGTGTTTGATCAGGTACAGAAGTAGAGAGAAGAGTATAAACTGGCATGCATCTATGGCCCAGCTTCAACAATTGTCAGCACATGACCAACTTGTTTCATTCATATGCTCGTTCATTCTCTAGCTCTATTCCTGTGTTAATTTTCAACCAACCCAGATATTACAGAACTTCAGCCACAAACACATCAGTATAAGTCTCTAAGAGATAAGGTTTATTTTATTTATTTGAAAGGCAGAGTGACAGACAGGGAACTTTAGATAGGGAGAAGGAGAGAGAGAGAGAGAGAGAGAGAGAAGGAGAGAGAGAATCTACCATCCTCTGGTTTATTCCCTAGATAGCCACAATGGCAGGGACCAGGCCAAAGCCTGGAGCCAGGAGCTCCATCCAAGTCTCCCATATAGGTGGCAGGGGCCTAAGTACTTGGGCGATTATCTGTTACTTTCCCAGGCATGCTCCCAGGCAGGGAGCTGGATGGGAAGTCGCGCAGCCGGGACAAGAACCACTGCTCTGAAGTGGGATGCCAGTGTCCTAAGAGAGTTGGTGTAAGCTGCTGTGCCACCACACTGGCTCCAGCACTCTATTTCTAATTAACAGTTCTCACAGGAATGGTAAATAAAAAATGAGAAGATCTCAGAATACAAAAATCTGCCTTTCTCCCCAAAGAGACTATTTAAACTGTATCTGTTCACTTTTCTTAATATCTCTACTTCAGATACTTGCTATATTTTGGCTTAAAATATAAAAACACTCTATAATAGGCGAAGTTCCAAGTTTACTAGCTTATCTCACTTAATTCTCACAACAACATCACCATGTAATCTTCACATCAACCCTGATATCCCACAGGGAGGTCAGTACCTCAACCAATATGAAACAGGATGTGTGCATGAGCAGACACATTGAGTCCCCCTGAAATGGCCCAACGTTTAGCTGACAAATTGCAGCACGTCCAGCAGTGCCTGTTTTCCTGAGCCTCGCATTCTTGTGCCCACCCTTGGGAGCTGACAAGAGGCTCTTACGGAGCGGCCCCTGTAGAAGCATTCTGGGTGACTGACTGCGTAGCCTTGAGGCAACTGTCTGTCTTTATCCCATGTGGACTGTGTTCAGCTGTGACCTGTACTCCACTAATCCTGAGCCAGATCCTTGGATAGAGACTTTGGGAAGGTACACTCCCGAGAAGCAATGCCGTGAGAGACGCCATGCTGGATAGACCGGCTGAGTGGCGAGAGCCAGTAGCCAGCTGCCCCCACTACACCTGGCTGTGTCCTGCTGCAGTGGTCTATCTACTGGGCTTCTGCAGGCAAGGAGCCAATTTGCCATGGGTTGGTTTGACTTTTGCATCTAAGCACTGACAGTGGCATGTGGTACATACTTACTAAGTATGTTTTTCTAGATTTGATTCTCTGATCTTTTCATTTTTCTTTCAAATCAAATAATGACATACCTGGCAGCAACTACAATGCAGATTAGATTTTGTAAAAAGCCATATAATTTAGGGAAAATACAAGTTCTTAAATTGAGGGGAAAAGGTGTCATCTGATTTTCCACTGTGTCTACCCCACTGACACTTTTCAATGTGCATTTCCCAGTACTTCACAGACAGACTCCTCGGAGACTGCCTGGGGAAAATTAGTATACATTACTTCAAGTCGAATCTAAGAGGTAAAAATTTGGGGCCGGTGCCATGACTCACTAGGTTAATCCTCCGCCTGCGGTGCCAGCATCCCATATGGGCGCTGGATTCTAGTCCTGGTTGCTACTTTTCCAGTCCAGCTCTCTGCTGTGACCCAGGAAGGCAGTGGAGGATGGCCCAAGTGCTTGGGCCCCTGCACCCACATGGTAGACCAGGAGGAAGCACCTGGCTCCTGGCTTCAGATTGGTGTAGCTCTGGCAGTAGCGGCCATTGAGGAGTGAACCAACAGAAGAAAGACCTTTCTCTCTGGCTTGCTCTCTCTCTAACTCTGTAAAATAAAATAAAAAAAAAGGTAAAAGTCCACTTGGATTGTCATGACTAGTAGAAATCTTAGAGTATAAGAGATGGGCAGATCTTATGTCATAAAGTGATCATATTAAGAATGGAATTGATCATATACATAAGACTATCAGTCAAAGGAATCACATAAATAAGACCAAGTGCCTGGTAATAACAATAGATAGAATTACAAAGGAGAGAAAGTTCCAACATGGGAAGCAGTCTACATAGCAGACTCATAGAATGACAAACACCCTAAACGGCACTCTGACCTTAGAATCAGCTCCTAAGGCCTGACTGAAAACACCATAAGAGCATTTCAGGCATGGAAAGCCAAAATATAGTGGCAAAAATGGTTCTGCATGAAGGATCTCTGTGAGTGAGACCCCAGTGGAAAGAAGAGGTCATCAAAGAAAGATGTACTTTCCTCTGAAAGGAAAGAGAATTTCCACTTTGCATATGGACCTGTCCAAAAACCGACGGAGTTAGTGAACTCAAAAGGCTTCCATAGCCTGGTAGATGATGTAAAGAGCCTAGGGTGATCACTGAAGTCATAAATAAGAGTGTCAATTGTTAAATCAACAATAGGAATCACTGTGCACTTGTACCCCATGATGGACCTCTGTCCTTAATGAGTTGTACTATGAAAATTAATGGTAAAACTTATCTTCAAACTGTACTTTATATTTTGTGTGTTTGTGTGGGTGCAAATAGTTGAAATATCACCTTAGTAAAAGTTGGTCTTCTGTATATAAAGTCAATTAAAAACAAATCTTAATGGAAAATGGAATGGAAGAGGGGGTGGGTTGTGGGATGGGAGGTCAGGTATGAGGGGAAAGAAACACTATATCCTTAAAATCTATACACATGAAAATTTGTATTTATTAAATAAAAACCTTAAAAAAAAGAAAAAGAGGGATGGGCAGGGGGCTGGTGCTGTGGTGTAGCAGGTAAAGCTGCTGCCTGCAGTGCAGGCATCCCATATGGGTGCTGGTTTGAGTCCTGGCTGCTCTACTTCTGATCCAGCTCTCTGCTATGGCCTGAGAAAGTAGAGGATGGTCCAAATCCTTGGAACCCTACTCCCACATGGGAGACCAGGAAGAAAATCCTGGCTTCTGGCTTCTGATTAGCACAGCGCCAGCTGTTGTGGCCATCTGGGGAGTGAGCCAATGGATGTAAGACCTCTTTCTCTCTCTCTCTCTCTCTCTCTCTCTGCCTCTGCCTCTGCCTCTCTGTAGCTCTGCCTTTCAAATAAATAATACATCTTGAAAAAGAGAGAGAGATGGGCAAATACTCAGAATAAGAACTTAAAAAGTATAAAATCAATATTAATAGTGCCCAAGTATGTTTATGTAATCCCCAAACACTTTGTATACACTGTGTAGCCGAGAAGAGCATCCGATATGTGAAATATCTGCCCTGTTTTTACCACATGCATTTACTAGTTCCTATGAGTATTGAACATAGTAAGCTAATAACAAAATGAATCTGGTACAGTCACTTGACTTCATTTGAGTTTGCACATCTTCTTATATTTCATTCCATGAAATGACAGAAAATATTGAGAGTATTTCATACTATGTATACTGTGATTATATTGAGAATGATCATTAAAACATAAGTGTATAGACTCCAACCTCAAACTGTGTTTCCTGAGAAATAAAAATAATTCTAGGCAATCAATATTTAAAAAATCAGAGCTCTGGTAATTTCCCCTGACCTTTTTGTTTTATGTAAAAATACACTGGGGGCCAGCGCTGCGGCTCAACGGGTTAAAACCCCAGCTTGCAGTGCCTGCATCCCTTTTGGGAGCCAGTTTGCAGTGCCTGCATCCCTTTTGGGAGCCAGTTTGGGTCCCGGCTGCTCTACTTCCAGTCCAGCTCTCTGCTATGGCCTGGGAAAGCATAGAGGATGGCCCAAGTCCTTGGGCCCCTGCATCCACGTGGGAGACCTGGAAAAACCTCCTGGCTCCTGGCTTCGGATCAGCTCAGCTCTGGCCATTGTGGCCATTTGGGGGAGTGAACCAGCAGATGGAAGACCTCTCTCTCTCTGTCTCTACCTCTCTCTGTAACTCTGTCTTTCAAATAAATAAAATAAATCTTTAAAAAAAATACACAATTTACCATTTAGCATATACGTTACCCACCATTGTATTTTCTGCACTTTTGCCAGAAAACACTCTAAAATAGTATTTTTGATCGTGAGAGTTGTGTATAGCTCAGAAATATGGTATCTGAAATGTTACTTCAGCTGACTTTGATGCCACTATTAAGAAGTTGCTTCATTTGGTGTGGCTTGCTTCTACTCCCCCAAACGGGACAATGTCGGAGTCTTTCCCATAGGGTTGCTGTAAAAGCTAAGACATGACTATAGAGCTGCTTAGGAAGTACAGGCACAGATCCACACAGGGACTGAGCATTCAACAAATACTGACTTGCTAAGTACTTACTCTTCTGCCTAAAACAGAGTCAAGGTCCTTGGGACCTTTCACTTCTGGCACTATGAGGGCACGTGTCATGGACTTTTTCCACTCAAGGACCGCAATCAGGAGGCTAAAGAATACATTTACTGGGAGCACACAAGGCTTTGGAACTACAGAAGTCACAGCAAAGCCTCACAAGTGACCAGGAGCTGCTGTTCCCTTCCAGGCCCTTCAAGACATATTGACGCCCAAGAGCCGGAGAAAAAGCCCAGACCACGTGTCCTGAGTCCCTCCTGAGCCCACGCAGGCTGCCAAGCTCGGGCTCCCCGGGGTGAGTGGAATAGGCCCGGGCACCGACCCCTCCGAGTTCCTGGTGGCCGGATCGCTTCTCTTCTGGGCACAGAGTCCGCGGGAGTGCTGGCCCGCTGCCATGAACGCCAAGCACAAACTTTCTGCTCACTTCAACGTGACCGCTTGTTAGAAACCAAATCGAACCCCGTGCTTGCTTTAGAGCTGAGTTGGAGCGCGCCCACTTCAGCGCAATGAAAGCGGAGCCTTTCCTCCGTGCCTGACCGCCTGACCGGATCCCAGCGCGCCCCGCCGCCCGCACTCTGCCCGGCCTTCTTCCCGCAGTGCCCGGGGCCTCCCCGCAGGCCCCTTTCACACAGCCTGCAGCCTGCTGAATCTAACACCAGAGAAGCTGCCTGCGTCTGAAAGGAAAAAAGCTGTGTGTTGCTGCTGCCATCGTAGTTCAGAAGCACAGAGAGGTCTCAAGATTAGTGATGAAACGACACCCCAAATTTTACATTTGTTTTTACTGATGTAAAAATCACAGTCCCGGGGCGGCCACGTGGCCCAGCGGTTAAGATGCAGCTTGGGCTTGTGTCCCACATCAGTGTACCTGGGTTCCACACCCAGCTCTGGCTCCTGACTCCAGCTTTCTGCTAATGTAGACCCTGGGAGACAGCGAGCGATGGCTCAAGTGGCTGGGTTCCTGCCACCTACCTGGGAGACCTGGATTGCAATAGCAGCTTTACCTGCTATGCCCAGCACTGGCCCCTATTATAATTTATTTTAAATGCAGGTATAATTCTATGGACAACAGCAAATCCTGGGACAGCTTATTGAAACAAGACAGTTTTTTTTAATGGCCGCTACAGCTGGTGTGCTGCGCCAATCCGAAGCCAGGAGCCAGGTGCTTCTTCCTGGTCTCCCATGTGGGTGCAGGGCCCAAGGACCTGGGCCATCCTCCGCTGCCCTCCCGGGCCACAGCAGAGAGCTGGCCTGGAAGAGGGGCAACCAGGACAGAACCGGCGCCCCAACTGGGACTAGAACCTGGGGTGCTGGCGCTGCAGGCAGAGGATTAGCCTAGTGAGCCACAGCGCCGGCCACAAGACAGGTTTTAAGAAGTAAATAACGTGCTGGTGCCATGGCTCACTTGGTTAATCCTCCGCCTGCGGCGGCGCCCACATCCCAATGGGCACTGGGTTCTAATCCTGGTTGCTTCTCTTCCAGTCCAGCTCTCTGCTGTGGCCTGGGAAAACAGTGGAGGATGGCCCAGGTGCTTGGTTCCCTGCACCCACATGGGAGACCGGGAGGAAGCACCTGGCTCCTGGCTCCGGATCGGCGTAGCTCCGGCTGTAATGGTCATTTGGGGGGTGAACCAATGGAAGGAAGACCTTTCTCTCTATCTCTTTCTCTACCTGTTAAATAAATTAAAAAAAAAAAAAAAGTAAATAATTCGAGCCTAACAATTCACTGTGAAAAAAGCCCTGGCACCAAGCTAGGTGAGTGACTTACCAGTAGTAGACAAATTCATTGTGACTTACTATGTGGCAAGTACTACATGAAGGATATTACATGAATTACATAACAATTTTCAGAACACATAAGTACTAGTGTTATATCTAATTTCTAGAGGAGAAAACTGAGTCTAGGGATATAATCTTGTCCAAGGTCATATGGCTAGCAAGTGGTCAAGCCTGGCAGCTTCCTGCCCAGGCTCACTATGATACCCAGGCTCTCACCTTTCCAGCCACACTGCCTCTTGTACACTCCTACCAGGCACCCTCACCCTCAACACCCACTCCAACCACTCAGGCTCTGTGATTCAGTAAGAGTGATTTCTCTGTTCACAGGTATTAGAGCTTCAAGTTTGTTATTAGTGTGCCCAGAAGAATAAGCAAATGAATTTGAAGGAGTGAAAGATATGTATAACAATCCATTTACACAAGTCTTAAAACTTCCTGAGAAATTTAAAAGCTTTTTGAAAGGCAGAGTTAGAGAGAGAAGATGGAGAGAGAGATCTTCCATCAGCTGGTTCACTCTCCCAAAATGGCCACACTGGCCAGGGCTGGGCCAGACTGATCTCAGGAGCCTGAAACTCCATCCAGGTCTTCCACACGGGCGCAGGAGCCCAAACACTTGGCCCATCCTCCACTGCTTTCCCAGATGCATTAGCAGGGAGGGACTCTGGACCAAGGCTCATATAGGATGCTGGCGCTGCAGGAGGCAGCTTTATCTGCTGTGCCACAACATCAGCCCCTTGAGAAATTTGTAAAATGCTTAAATGTATTCAGCTGTATGAGGGACGTAGCTATAATTCTGTATGGGCCTTATTTTAGGGTTGAAAATCTGGGCCAGCAGTGGCTGTAGCACGACTTCCAGCAGAGTAAATACTTTTTTCTCTGAGTTTTCCCACTGACAAAAACCATGAGTCTTTCTCCACAGGAAATTATCCTGAGCTGAAAGGGGTGCAGTGGGGTTGTATCTGGTGGGACACCCTAGAGAACCTCCTGGTGGGCTTTAACCAGGGTTACAAGTCAGGTGCCACCCTCTTCCTACCATACGGGCAGGTCTTCAAAAAGTTCAGGGAAACGTGATTTTTTTTTTCCCATTGTATTTTGTTTTTTCCTATGACTGGATTTCAGAACTTTCAAGCATTAAGATGACATTATCTTTTAATCCCTTCTTACCATGGACATGTTGAAGTCCCTTTTCTCGTGTGGCAGGGATTTCTCTCCTGACGTAGGCTGGCTTCACACAAAATTCTTGGCCCTCGCCTCTGGATCCAGTGTTTGTCACAGAACTGGTGCTTGCATATGACCACAACGGACCCCCACTGCCACGTGGCTCTGCCCCTTCTTTGGGTTCCTGACCCCCATTCACACAGCTGTGGGCGTGAGCTCCCAGCAGCCCCCTTGCTACAGCCCCTCCCACATTAGAACCTGGCATCCGTCTACCATCTGGACATTTCCACCTGCACGTTCCCTGGACCCTCAAACCCTTGTATCCGAGATCAGATAAAACCTTTCCTCTCCAAACCTGCTTTTCTTCAGATTGCCACTCAGTGAAGACCCCCAGACAGAAACCTGGGGCCTTCCATCGCTCTCTCCCCGATCCCCACCTCTAACTGGTGACCGGGATTTGCCTCTTCCGTCTCTGGAACCTAGTCCCTCTCTCTCCGTGCACAGCCCGCTCTCAGCTTCAGCTTCCTTAGATCTCGCCTGGATCAGTGCCAGTTTTCCACGACACCTGAGTTAACTTGGGATCCTTCTGGGGGGCTCTCTAGTTTGGGCTGGATGTCCCGTATGTTTGCATCGCATTTTATCCCGGGTGTGCTCATGGACGTTGCCCTGTGGATCTTCTTCCAGTGCACCACAAGCTTCTTGATAGCAGCGCCTGGGTTTTGTCTGAACGGTCAGCTCCGGGACACCCGGTCAAAGCTCAGGGACTGTGGGAGGATGATCTGCAGTTGTTCCCGTGTTGGGGGATCCTGGTGGAATCTGACACTCCCTCTCCACCTGGGGTAGGGGTAGTTTCCCCAGGAGCTACATCTCTACATTTGTCCATGGCCCCCTTTGCAATAAGCAACATCAACAGCATTTGAAACAATGTTATGAATAGTATCAGCCAGAGATAAGCTCCTGAAAGGAAATGGATAGGTCAAACAGGGTTCAACGCTGGGGGGTTGATTTCTGTGCTCTGTGTAGTAATGCATTGGTTTTTCTACATTACTAAAAACCCAGCATATAGGGGACGGCGCCGGTTTGAAACCCGGTTGTTCCTCTTCCAATCCAGCTTTCTGCTATGGCCTGGGAAAGCAGAAGATGGCCCAATTGCTTGGGCCCCTGCACCTGTGTGGGAGACCCGGAAGAAGTTCCTGGCTCCTGGCTTCGGATCAGCACAGCTCCGGCCATTGCAGCCATTTGGGGAGTGAACCAGCAGATGAAAGACCTCTCTCTGCCTCTGCCTTTAAATAAATAAATATTAAAAACAAAACTAAAACCAGCATAATATACACTAGCATTATACAGCATATACTTAATCAACAATAAAATGACAATGCTGGTTATGACTTTCTGAGTGCTGTGTGCTTCCTATTCCGAGTGTTATGAGAACATCTCATTTGGTGCTCACAATAACTTCTTCGAGTCAGTGTTATTATTATCCCTGTCTTACAGCTGAGGGACTGGAGCCCAGACACGTTCAGCAAAATGCTGAAGGTCACTGCCGGCCGGTGCTGGCAGCAGAGATGGACCTGGCCATCTGCTTTCAGAGCCCATTTGTTAGTAAGTAGAGCCCGACTCAGGGCACCCATGACTACAGCTATGTCAGGCTCTGCTCAGCTGAGCTTCCGGCCAGCAAGTCAGAGCTGTTGAAATACGAGTTTGCAAGCATGCAGAGAGAATGCACAGTTCTGTTGCTAACAACCTTTCCGATACTTAGGTAGCTTACTCAAATTCAGGCCAATCATCTTCAAATGTCACACATGCTAAAAAGTCTACCATCATGTCTTTTCTTAGCTACAGTTAAAAGTAGACTTTATTAGAAAGAAATTATTGCTCAAAAATTTCATTTTCTCTCCCTCCCCAACATGCTCATTTGCTCATATTATTTAATATGTGTAGGAATGGAGATTATTTTAGAATGTATGGAAAACATATTTAATGCTAAATCACAGATTTTTGCAACCTCTTTTTTCATGGTGTAAGAGTAGAAACCAGCTGCTGGCTGCTACCCACACCTTTGAACAGACTTTCACCTTCCATGGCTCAGTTTGTGCTGTGAATTGGGAAAGATAAGCATACCAGGGGCCAAAACTGTGTCGGTGTGAACGTGGCTTTGGTAGCCCAAACCATGTAAGAGGCAGCCCAAAGAGGCACTGCCCAAAGCAGCCTCTGACCTGACCACAAGGTCTCCACCCCACTGGGCAGGTTTGTGACATTTTTTAAAAATGTGATTGCATGAATATGGGTGAGGAATACAGCCTTAAATTTTATCTTATCTCTCTGTTGTCCACTGATCTGTATTACCAGCCATAAAAATGTGATCCACTCCGCCTGCTAGTCGGAAACTCCACAGAAACGGAGGGGAGAGCAGATTCTATCAATTCACTGCTTTACACACATGCTTAAACTGTGTCTGCCCTGAGTCCTGGCTTATAGGATCAGCATTCACAGTGATGTTAAGACCACTGCTTCTGGGGCCGGCGCTGTGGCCTGCAGTGCCGGCATCCCATATGGGTGGCAGTCCTGGCTGCTCTACTTCCAATCCAGCTTTCTGCTGTGGCCTGGGAAAGCAGCAGAAGATGGTCCAAGTCCTTGGGCCCTTGCACCATGTGGGACACGCAGAGGAGGCTCCTCTTCAGGTTGACACAGCTCTGGCTGTTGTGGCTATTTGGAGAGTGAGCCAGCGGATAGAAGACTGTCTCTGTCTCTCTCTCTGCCTCTCTGTGACTCTGCCTTTAAAATAAATAAATAAATCTTAAAAAAAAAAAAGATCACTGTTTCTTAGTTATCATCATTAAGCACCAGTGCTAAGTTTGTGAACATCACTTGCCATCACATCACTGCAGCGTATACAGTGAGTCAGGTTCTCAAGGATTTAAGGAAATGCGGAACAGCTTTTTACAATTAGGAGAATCATGATCTACGACAAAATTACCAATACGGCACTTAAAAGCTGCACACGAATGAATGCGGCAATTACTGCTTCAATATTAAGAAGTAAAAAACAAAGAAACTGTTGTTGAAATTGCCAAGCTGCTCCAGGAACTTCCCGGGCCAAGTCATTCCCCAATTTGTCTGGTTTCTCAGGGAGCATGTCTGGACTATGCTCTCTACAGAGAAGACTACGTTCCAGAATAGAGAGCAGCCAGGAGCTTCAAGTATGTCTAAAGGAAGAGACTATTCACAGCAAATGATCAACAACTCATTGCATTAACATGAAGTTAATAGCTCTTTAACAGCCTTTGAAAATGAAAATTGTAGACGTTAAGTTGGCATTGAAAATTCATGAGAACATTTGTTAGTAAAATATATCTATAGGAAAGGCCTTCAAAAAATTCATGGACAAATAGAATTAGAGGATAATGTCAATTTTCCATTAACTTTTTTGAAGCCCGCTCCTATGTGAGAAAAACTATAAAATATTTCTGCAATATTTGCTTGACAGTATTTTAAATATGAGATTTGATATTTTCTATGCAAAATTGGATGACATCAGCTATCTGGTCAAAACTCATACAGCTGGAACTTGACATCTTTGCTTTTCATTCTATGTAAACTACACCCCAATTAGACACAAAAATAATCCTCAAAACTCTCAAGGTCACAAACAAGAAAAGTCTGGATGGGACCCCAGAACACAAAAAGGAAATTGAGACATGAGTACGGAGTTCAGGGAATGACAATGCGTCAACACCAGCCCATTCTTCAGGACAAAGGTGCCACAACAACAGTGTAAGATACTAACAGCGGGAGAAGCCAGGGTGGGGGGTAGGGAGGGCCTTGCAACTTTTCTGTAAGTCTAAATTCAAGCTAGACTTTTTTTAAAGCTTATTTTTAAAAATAGAAGCAAGCAGAATAGAATCGGAAATGAATAATGTGGCAGCTACCCAAGACGCTGGAGGAAGGTGAACAACACCAACACTAGAATATCAGTGTACCTTACTTATTTCAAGCGGTAAGTGGACACTAGTCATTGAGGGCCAATGTTCTCTATCTGCTCGGCTTGAGCACTGAATAGACCACCCTTCCATCAGCTTTGCCTTCCCCTGATCCAACAGCGCAGGCTGTCATTACCGCGCTGATTTTCTAGCTGGGCTTATGTTAAAAATAAACCAGTGTAGTTTTTAGTTTCGGCGCGAGCATCGTCCTGATTGCAAATTATCTACCGCCGCCGCTCTGTCCTGCGTGAGCACCGCCTTCACCCTTCCCAACTGGGAAACCCATCTCGTGTCCGCCAGAACGCTTCCTTCTCAGGGCTGAGTGCGTGCCTGTGGGGAGACGTGGGAGAACCCTCGCTTTACCGTGCCATCCACGTCTCTTTGTTGAGCACGCCTTTATGTTGTCACCCTCATCATCCCCACGAAAGCCTGTGGCTCCGCGTGTCACACACACACACACACACACACACACACGGGGTCCTAGCTCATCCTGGATGGGAGCCGGGGCTTCGCAGCTCCTGGAGCCGCCGCGCCCGGGCCCGGGTGCGGGTGCGGGTGCTGCGGTACCTTCGCTCTAGGGGCGCGCGGCCGACCTCGGGAACGGCCCTGGCGACGACGACAACATCCAACATCCAACATCGCACTCTCTTTTAATGGTTCCGGGACAGGGGCTGGCCGATAGGCCCAGAGCCCACGAAGACCGAAAGGAAGACGAGGCCGGCCCAGAAGTAGGAAGAGGCGGGCTGGCGCGGCGGCCACGGCGCACAGCTCTCTGCGCAGCCCGGCCTCCAGCGACCGGTACCGGGTGCTGCCGCCAGCGGCGCCGCGCTGCCAAGGGAACCCGTCAGCGCCCCCTGCCCCCCTCCCCAGCGGAGCCCCGGGTTTGTTACTGGGGATCCCCCCCCCCGCGCGCCTCGCTTCCTCCCCGCCCCCAGCAGCCCTGCGGGAAAAGCAGTGCCAGCACGCCGCCACCGCACCCGGTGCCCGTGGCGCAGGGGAGGCCCCCCTCTCGCGTGCGCGGGCCGAGAGGGTTCGAGGCCACCGCCCCAAATCTCCGGCCGCAGGTGACCACTCCCTTGCCCCGCCTGCTCGTAAAGGGGAAAGGGGAAGACAAGGCATCTACCCCAGCCCTCAGCCGTGGGCCGTTTCCTTAACGCGCCGTGGGCGTCCCCGGGAGGCGAGGCTGGGTCATTGACTGGGGCGGCTTCGCTCACGCTCGCAGCACCTCCCGCCCCGACCGCGGCCTGCAGGGCGCACGGAGGGGTCCCCGTGGGACGCGCCCGCCCGACCTCTCTCGCTCACGTCCTTCGCAGAAGCTCGCAAGGCGGCCCCCAGTCACTCTACCCACCAAGCCTCCTCGCGGGTCGTGGCGAATCCTCTGGCTCGGGAGACCCCAGCAGCCCTGCATCTGGGCCTGAAAAACCCTCCTCCAGCGAGGGAGGGCCCTGTCGCCCCAGGCCATTAATGTTAATAAACTGCGCGGCTCGTGGCTTGCTGACCTCCCTTTAATGGCAACTCAACTAAAAAAAAAAAAAAAAACAAAAAAAAAAAACCGCCTTGTGCCCCTGCGGTCCCCGTGAATCGGGATCGTTTGATGTATGTATCATGCACCTTCCCCCGGGTCTGAGATGTCTTGTGCATTCAGCCGCCCAACCTGGAAACCAGATGCTGCGCCTGTGCGCTCAGAGATTCGAGGTGGCGTCCGCGCGCGCCCGCCCGCCTCTATTTCCCGGGTCCCCGTGCCGCTAGAGCAAGAGCCTAAAGGTGTGTTGGTAGTAAGAGGCGGCCCCTGGAGAAAGTGCTGTTCGCCCCGGGTTTGACCCGAAGGCACCTGCGGCGGCTACCCGGGCCCTGGGTGAGGCCTGCGGGTCACGGAAGTTCCTGGGCGTCGCTGCACAGGGAAAACGGCCGTGGCGGCTCCACCGCGGCCAGGGTAGTTCGGCCTGCAGGCCCGGCTAACTCGGTGCCCGGCAACACTGTGTGTGGGGGGTCACTACCCCTCGCCCAGGGCTCCTCCCGGTGTGCCTAAGGGGCTGCGCGCCGGTGAGAAGGGGCGCCCGGCCGCTCTGGGGTGGCCACACACCGCGACCCACCCCCAGGCCGTAGGTTGGGGTCGGGGTCGTGGCTGCTGACACCCCCTGCCCCACCACAGCTTTTCCTAAAGTCATGCCGAAGCTGAGAGCCGAGAGATCCATGCCAGGGATGCCCTGCCGCGCGCTGTCAGCCCATGTGGTCCGGGCCTGTCCCAGCGGAGCGGGCTGGCCCTTCAGACTCCGGCAATGGCCCGATTGGCCACGCCTGGGGGCTTGGATGGCGCAGGCCCCGCACCCGTCCGCTGCTGCGCCGCGCGTCCCAGAGGCTTGCTGGGCCGGGTGAGGCCTTCCTAACCCAGCCAGGCAGACTCAGGAAAACCTGGCCGCGCTCAGGCTGGGGGAGCGCGGGATGGCCCCCCTTCCCGCGCGCAGATCTGGCCACAGAGACGTCCAAGGCACCACGGTAGGCCAGGACGAGCTGCCGAATTATTTCTTGCCCGTTTATTTCAGTTCGAGGTGTTGTGTGCCCACAAGAGCTGCCCAAGGTGGAGGAGAGGTGCTGTGCACTCCCTGAGAATATTTTGCTGATTTAAAATATCTGCACATTCCCATTTGCATTGCATCAAGATAAAAGCTCAAAATGTAAAACAAAGATTTAGGTAGGATATCCACAGTGGTTAAGTGAGCACTCATTCTATTTCAGTTTAAAATTCTGACCTAATGCTGAGGCCCAGTTAAAGGAAATCTCCACAACCCGTCGCACCAGGGATCAGATTGTGCCGCTCACTGAGGTGCAAGAATGCAAACATCCACAGACATGACCAAAAACAGTCCCCTAGGGTACTCCAAGACTGTAGATTTTGAAGCCTGCGATTTTGTAGCCACTTTTGCAGGCAGCTCTCAGAGGCAAGATCAGCTGACCAGTTTCCTGTTTTATTATCCTAAGCTCCAGGGGCTGGCAGCAAGTTATTTACTGATGCCCAGTGTTTTTTTTTTTTTTTTTTTTGGGGGGGGGGGGTCATTTTGGTGGTCAGGTAGGAGATAAGCACAATCAGCGTTTTGCATCTTCCCTCTCTCTGCCCACCCTCTAGCTGGGGGGCACCTGGATAGGGCAACACTCAGAGCCAGGGAAAAGGTGGTGCATGAACACAGGGTACAGGCAGCAAGACACAGCGGGGTGTCTGGGTGTTGTTATATCCTTGTATCAACAGGTGTTCAGTGCAAGGGCCCACAGCTACATGTGGGTGAGGTGGGGTTGTCCATCTCTAAAGGGACATTTAGCTTGAGCAGCCTTGTTTTTGTTTTACTATTTATTTGAAAGGCAGAGTGACAGAAAGGGACAGAGAGATCTTCCATCCACTGGTTTACTCCCCAAATGCCTGCAGCAGCTAGGATTAGCCCAGGCCAAAACCAGAAGCCAGGAAATCCACCAGACTCTCCCATATGGATGACAGGAACCCAAGCACTTAAGCCATCATCTGCTGCCTCCTAGACACATTAACTGGCACAGAGTAGCCAGGACTTCAACCAGGCACGTTGGTTCTGGGTGCAGTATCCCAGGGCGTGGCTTAACCTGCTGTGCCCCAGGGCTGTCTTGTTTAGAATCAGTCCTAGGAGTCTGTATTCTGTCCCACCTTTCTTTCTGCCCTGCGGGTGGGAGCTGGGCACTCACAAAGACATCCCCCCACCCCCACCCCATCCCTTCACTGTGCAGGTGGGGATCTGGAAAACCACATGGGAGTTTTCTCCAATTGTCTTGGAGACTCTCACTCAACGAAGAACGGTTGCACCAGGCTAAGACACGCCTTCGGAAATTGTCCTTTTGCCAATGACAGTCTTGGGATCTCTTTTCTCTCTGCGTATTCCTTCCTACCCATATTCACAAATCTGCCAGGGTTTTTATATCTTTTTTTTTTTTTTTTTTTACATCAAATTCACATACCCACTTGCCTGTCCCAAATATCACACACAGCTCCTGGTCTTCTGGGTAGTAAAAAGCTGAAAGTTGAGTTTGCCTTCTGCTAAGCTGGGCTCAACCTCATCCCTGCCCTCTCCAAATAAGGCAGTACTGGAGCAGGGGGCCAGGAAGCTGCTGAGGCCGGCCTTGAGACAGAAAGAACTGCACCACACTAGTTCCATGTTTGAGCACTGGGGCTCCAGCAGGATCTACACATTAGCACCTGCTATGGATACAGGACTTCAGACTGGACAGAGTTCTTACTGGTTCCTTCTGCTGGCTCCTTATGATCTATGTTTACAGGTGAGGAAGCTGAGACTTCTGGAGAGAGATGATGTGACCAAGCCTAGGCTACATGGAGAAGAATGGGCATCCTGTGAATTGCTTTGGGTTCTTGGGACCACAGTGATGGCTGTGAAGTCAGCAGGAGACACTGTGAATGCAGAGTGCTTTTTGGAGAGATGGCTTTGCCTTGGGATTCACACCACATCTCTGCTCTGCCTGGCACGGAATGTGCACAGCACAACTCGAAGCAGCAGAGAGACTAGTGGGGGGTGCCCAACAGGAAGCAGGGTGCAGCCCAGGCATCAGAGCCAGCCTCAAGTGAGAGCCAGGTGGGTGCACGGGACAAAGGCTTCCAGCCGGAGGCTTTGATTAGCAATGCAGGCCCTGCACTGGGACGGTTTTGTTTTCCCTCAGAAGCTGCTGGGTGTGACATTTATTAGCCCTCAACATTTGACAATCTCAGACCTGCAATACCTACTGGGTTTTATATAGCACAGAGACCCAGACACGCCCGCCATTCATTGGCATGAAAACCAACACTAATCTATACCTCGCACCTGCCTAGGGCTTGAGAAAATAAGACCAGACCTAAAAGCTGTAAAAACATGCTTTTTCTTTTCTGCTTGGGTTTTCATCTTTGCTCCTTAGAGTTGCTCATGAACTCAGCCTGCTGGTGTGGAAAATACCGGAAGAGAGACGATGGTGTTCTTTGAATGGCAGCGCTGGGCCTAATGAGCCATTCACCACAGCAGTGGCACTGTGCTAAGCACTTGCCATGCACTGACTCATCTTCATGGGAACCCTA
This sequence comes from Lepus europaeus, assembly GCF_033115175.1. Lineage (NCBI taxonomy): Eukaryota > Metazoa > Chordata > Mammalia > Lagomorpha > Leporidae > Lepus > Lepus europaeus. The sequence goes on from NC_084840.1 coordinate 48,061,319, forward strand.
TAAGGGAAGTACTAGAAATACCCATTTTACAGGTGAGGAAAAGGCAAGCCCTGCCTATACGTTGCAGTCAGGATTTGACTAATTTTTATTCCTCTTTGGATCGGCAGGTGCCACCAAACAGGCAAAGTCAGTTTCATCAACATTGTGGTCACTAGAACAAGTCTTACCATCTTAGCTACAAGACATTTCAAGGCAGTCTCTCCTCCCCACTTTCCCTCCAAATATCAGAGCTGAGACTCCTGTAGGGCTGGAGGTAAGTGGCAAGTATTAAGTGCGTGATGACTAGTCGTCTTGGGTTCTAGTGTAACCTGAACACATCCCCCACGGCTGCGGGTCAGCAGCGCCCCGGGCAGACGCTCGCGTGCAGTGGCTCAGAACGACTCCTGCAGGGCTGCTACACCAGTGACATTCATTCAGTTTAATCAGGTTACTCACACACGGCCTCTCGTGTCCCGTGTGCTCCCTTTGCGCTTGTCTTTAGTTGTGGAAAGAAAAGCTGTGTCCACTTCCGCTTCCGCTTCCGCAGAAGGGGGCACGCTGAGGTTCACACAGCAGCCAGCCGCCCTCGGCATGGAAAGGAAGCGGGCAGCTTCCCCAGACGCGCTCTCGGGGGATTTCCCTTCTGCTCACATGGCGACTTGCTTCACCAGTGGTTCTTACCTTGTCCCCCGCTACCCACTAGGCAACCGGGCACGCGGTCCCGGGACACTCTGCTGCTCGCTGTCCTCACACCCGTTTTGCCTCTTGGCTGACGTGCAGGTCAGAAGCCGGAGCCAGGCTGTTGAAAGGGGATGTCTGTGGCAGGAGTTTCAGGTATGGTTTGTCTCAGTCTCCATTCTTTCTGTCTACCTTTGGCAAGGCAGAGTAGGGCCGTCAGCCTCAGGTCTCTTCCTGTGCGTGAGGCCCCTTGGTGCAAAAGGACCGGCCCCCGCCTTTCCTTGTCTCACCTCCTCCACTGTCCACAGAACTGAGGTGAGGATGAAGTGAACCGTTTGCCTTGGGTACAAAAGATTCAAAAGTGCCAAAAGCTCGTGGTCATGATAAATATTTAATGCAATCTTTTTTACAAAGTCAAAATTAACACAAAAATATCTGTGATTGGCAAGAACTTAGAATTTTAATTAAAATGGTATTGCACATACTTCCTTTCACCTCAGTCTCCAATGTGGCGAGTCATGGCACTTCTTGTGTGTCTTTCCCATTAATGGGAGGAAGGGCTGGCGCCATGGCTCACTTGGTTAACCCATTAATGGGAGGAGATGAGTGGGGATAAAGCTAACACTCTGGGGTAATAAACCAGAGAAAGTAGATGTGAATATCCCAATGGGATCTGTGATAACTAATAGAGCACCTAAAAGGAAATCTGTAGAAGTGAAATTGACACTTGGAGAAGCAATGACTCCAACAGCCCTTGTCTTGACTGTCAAGGAACTTTCTTTTTTAATTTTTTTCTTCCTCTTCATACTATTTGTTGAACTCTTTATTGAACATGGAGTTAATCATATGTGTATAAAGTCAATTGAAAATAGATCTCAGTAAAAAATAAGAGTGGAAATAAGAGGAGGAGGAGGACGTTTGTAATTGTAAAGCTGTATAGTTCTGCATACATTCCTACAGACTTACTTTTAAGGGTAAAGTTTAAAAACTTGCCATGGGACCCGAAATCCCATTAAGCTGGGTGGTAAAAATGCCATCTTAAGGGTTAAAGTGACAATATTAAGTGTTAAAGTGATCATATAGACGCCATGGCTTAACAGGCTAATCCTCCACCTTGTGGCGCTGGCACACCGGGTTCTAGTCCCGGTTGGGGTGCCGAATTCTGTCCCGGTTGCCCCTCTTCCAGGCTAGCTCTCTGCTATGGCCCGGGAAGGCAGTGGAGGATGGCCCAAGTGCTTGGGCCCTGCACCTGCATGGGAGACCAGGAGAAGCACCTGGCTCCTGGCTTCAGATCAGCGAGATGCGCCGGCCGCAGCGGCCATTGGAGGGTGAACCAACGGCAAAAAGGAAGACCTTTCTCTCTGTCTCTCTCTCTCACTATCCACTCTGCCTGTTAAAAAAAAAAAAAGTGATCATATAGATATGATTAAGCATTAAAGGTATAAAATAAAATCAAATGTCTGGTAATAAGAATAGAATTAAAAAGGAAAGAATGTTCCAACATGGGAAGTGATCCACACAGCAGACTCATAGAATGACAATCCATTTTAAATAGCACTCTGACCTCAGAATCAGCCCTTAAGGCATTTTGGTCTGGCTGAAAAGCCCACAAGAGTGTTTCAGTCATAGAAAGCCAACCACACTATGGCAAAAAGAAAAAAAAAAAAAGTCTTACATGAAGGATCTCTGTGAGAGAGACCCCAGTGGAAAGACGTGGCCATCAAAGAAGGATGTACTTTTCTCTGAAGGGAAGAGAGAACTTCCACTTTGCTTATTGCCTTGTCTAAATACTGAGGGAGATTGTGAATTCAAAAGGCTTCCATAGCCTTGGCAGCTCATGCAAGAGCCTTGGGTGTTCACTTACGTCATACATAAGAGTGTTAATTGTTAAAATAACAACAGGAGTCACTGTGCACTCATTTTCCATGCAGGCTCTTTATCCTCAATGAATTGTATTAAGGAAGTTAACTGTAAAACTTGTTCTCAGTTTCTTGTGTGTATGTGTGTGTGTGCTTGCAAATTGTTGAAATCTTTACTTAGTATAGAATTGGTCTTCTGTGTAGAAAGTTAATTGAAAATGAATCTTAATAGAGAATGGGACTGGAAATGGGAGAGGGAGGAGGAGGTGGGGTGGGAGTGTAGGTGGGAGGATGGGTATGGTGGGAAGAATCACTGTATTCCTGGATTTGTACTTATGAAATTTGTACTCCTTAAATAAAAGGTTTCTTTGGGAAAAAAGAAAGAGTAGATGTGAGCAAAATCAAACCACAAGTAAACCAATGCACTGGAGAGTGAGTGTGTTGGGAGTAGTATATAAATAACCGCAGGGGTGGCAGTAAAGATTTTCATAGAGAACAATTTGCCTCTCAAGCTGTCACCTTGTTTTCAGCAATTAGTAAAAACCTTGAAATAATTTAAAGCATTTCATAGACACATACTTCCCTGAGTCCCCCAACCTCGTTAATGACAATATTCTGTTTTTAGAGTACGTACTTACTTTCCAAAGCATTTTGAGATGCATATTATTTCATTTATTCTCTTCTTTCTCTGAAAATGGATGGGAGGATTGAAGAAGAAAAACAAAAGTCATTCTTTGATGGCTGGGTATTGAGCTAGTTACTTTATATATGTTTTCTGATTTTTTTTCCCAAATAACCCTGGGCTTTAGGGGTGATCATCTCCTATTTACAAATCAAGAAACTGAAATCCAGGACCATTGGCTGGTTAATTAGCTAGCAATGTTCTCAGAATAGTATTACAACTCGAAAGGGCCAAGTAGATCAAGACTTTTCATGCTTGCTCCAGAAAGCAGTCCGAGCCTCTATTGTCTGGCTGAAGTAACTTGGAGATTTTTTTCTTTGCTTCTTCTCTGTAATCAACTCTACCTTTGCTCAAATGTGTCAACCACAGAAGTGTTAGTGTAATGGAAATAGATGATCATTTAAGGTAGATTTTTTTAAAAAGGTTTTATCTATTTATTGGAGAGGTAGAGTTAAAGTGAGAGGGAAAGACAGAAAGGTCTTCCATCTGCTGGTTCACTCCCCAGATGGCCACAACAGTCAGAGCTGTGCCGATCAGAAGCCAGGAGCCAGGAGCTTCCTCCAGGTCTCTCATGCAGGTGCAGGGGCCCAAGGACTTGAGCCATCTTCTACTGCTTCCCCAGGCCATAGCAGAGAGATGGATCGGAAGTGGAGCAGGCTTAACCCACTGCACCACAGTACCAGCCCCAAGGTAGAAATATTTTCAATTTTTAATTAAGTAACAAATGGTTAGTCAGGAAAGTGGTTGACTTTTTTTCCTGTTTACAAAGTGTATTTGGTTTATTTAATATGCTAAATACATTCCATAGTGTGGGAGCTTTCTTATCTGACCTGATGTCGGTATTTCCATTTCATTTTTTAAATGGGCATATAACAATGTTAAAATGGGCCGGCGCCGTGGCTCAACAGGCTAATCCTCCGCCTTGCGGCGCCGGCACACCGGGTTCTAGTCCCGGTCGGGGCACCGATCCTGTCCCGGTTGCCCCTCTTCCAGGCCAGCTCTCTGCTGTGGCCCGGGAGTGCAGTGGAGGATGGCCCAAGTGTTTGGGCTCTGCACCCCATGGGAGACCAGGAGAAGCACCTGGCTCCTGCCATCGGAACAGCGCGGTGCGCTGGCCGCAGCGCGCTACCGCGGCGGCCATTGGAGGGTGAACCAACGGCAAAGGAAGACCTTTCTCTCTGTCTCTCTCTCTCTCACTGTCCACTCTGCCTGTCAAAAAAATAAAAAAAATAAAAAAAAAAACAAAAGAAAAAAAAAAAACAATGTTAAAATGTTTAACCAGTGGCAATCACCCCACCCTTATATAACTGTTTTTATTTTTTGAATAATGCATTTGTACAAATAGTGTTAACATGCATTTTATTTCATATATTATTGTATAAACATTATATCTATGGACTTCATACTAAGCAAATGGCCAGGCAATTCATTTTACTGGCTTAGCACAATATATTAAGCCATGCCTCATAACATGAAAAATTAAGCATTCTCATTTCTATGTTTTGGTCTTTAATGGATAGTGATAATGTAAGTTGCTACTTATTATTTGCTCTTTATCAGGCACTGTGCTATGTATTACTACTGTTACAACTATTAATATTATTATTTTGAGAGAGGGGGGAAGAGAAAGAAAGAGATCACACATTGCTGGTTCGCTTCCCAAAAGCTCCCAACAGCTGGGGCTAGGCTGGACTTCAAGCCTGGAACTAAGGCAGCAATCCAGGTCTCCCGTGTGAGAGGCAGGGACCCAAATACTTGAGCCCTCACCACTGCCTCCAAGGTTCTGCCTGAGCTGTACACTGGGGTCAGGAGCTGCAGGGGGAAGTGCAATCCCATTGCAAACCCGTGGGATGAGGGCACCTTAACCACTCCGGGCTAAGTGCCTGCTCCTAGGCATTTTTAAAGTATTTGTGATTTCTGGGGGCCAGCGCTGTGGCTTAGCGGGTAAAGCCACCGCCTGCAGTGCCGGCATCCCATATGGAAATGGAAGACCTTTCTTTCTCTCTCTCTCTCTGCCTCTACTCTCTCTGTGTAACTTGGACTTTCAAGTAAATAAATATTTTTTTTTAAAAAAAAAGTATATGTGACTTCACTCAAGGCTTACAGAAGCCCTATTCATCTTGTTTTACCGATTTGGAAACTGAGGCATGAGGGAGCGGAAGGAGACACAGGAAGCCTCCTGCCCTCTCCTGTGTGCTTTCTTTGCTGTACTCTTTGGTCCTTTATCGATCAATTTCTGGGGAAGAGACAAATCTTTCAGGTCCTTCCTATGCCCTACAATATTGCTTTCTGTAGGGATCGCAGTGATATATCAGCACCTAGCAACAAAGAGGAAAGGCAGCCTCAGCCTCACCTTGATACCCTGGATGTTATCACTTTACAAAGATGCTGCCTGAGCAGGTGTGCAAGTGCATCTTGGAGTGATTCGAATGTGTTTATTGGCTAAATACATTTATTGCTAATTTGTCTTTTCTTTTACATGTGAATGGAAGTTAATGTACTTTACCCATTTATCTATTGGTGTCATGTTTTTCTCATGAATTTGAATGATCCCTTTATATTTTATACATAGTAATCCTTGGCTTTTGTATCTGATTAAAATGCTGCTGCAGTCCAAGGTTGGCCTTGTAATGTTTTTATAGACTACATTTGTAAAAATGACTTCGCTCTGTAAGAGAGCGAAGTTTTGCAGCATGGCCAGGTATCTCGGTGGTCACTTGATTAACCAGTGTTATTTGTCAAAGTCAGCGGAATCTGATAATTCTGAAGTTCATTAGGGGGTGAACGACCTCACCGGCTGCAAGTCAAGCTCGGGCGTGTTTGGAGCAGGTGCGTCTTCCTGCCGCTTCCTCTCCTTGAAGTACAGATGCCCGAATCGAATCTCGTGCATGAAGAGTGCCTATGTTGCTTTCCTGGTTTTCTTGAAAAATGATCACTTACATTTATTTTAACAGAAACCGGCCTAGGCACCTCTGGCTTTCATGTTTTTCATTGTAAAAACATTCTAAGGCGACGGCCAGAAATAATACCTCATCCAGGTCAGCGCGAGAAACGTGAAAGAACAGATTTTGTTGTTAGCCAAGATGTAGGCGTTGCTTTCCTCTTCCAGTGCTTTCCCCAAATGGACAAGAAAACATTTTTGTAGACTTTTAGGCAGGCTGCCAGACAGCCCCTGGGGCTGCACGTGCTCCTCCCTGGTCAGAAAGGATTTCAGAGCTGGACATACCACAGCTATCAGCGAGGTTTTTGTGATTTAAAGTGTAGTGTCTGACTGCACACCTACACATTGTACGTGATAGCCGGTGGGTGCACATGCACACAGCCCACACAATGAATCTTTTCAAACCCGTGTGCAGGGGCTTTCTGGTTTGGTTCTAATCTGGCCCTGGGCACTTGCTGCAGCCCCGGAGCTCACCTGTTAGCTAAGGGAAGCGGCTCCATGAGAAGCCTCGTTCCTGCTCGCCCTGTGCCACTCCCTCCCCACCTCACACCACACACACCAAACATACAACCAACACACACACAACACCACCACGCACACAATACACACCACACATAAACCACACTACACAGCACACACACACCACACCACACTCACCATACCCCACACACATACCATACACACACACACCACATACCACATATACCACACACAGCACAAATACCACACATCACACACCACACACACACCTGTACACCCATGCACACTCTACACACACACACCACACACCACTCACAGCTACCACACATCACATACCACATGCACACCAATATACCACACACACCACACCTACCACACCTCACACGTACACCCCACACCACTCAAAACCACACACACTCTACACACACATCACACGCCACCCACACCTACCACACATCACACACCACACCCATACACCTATACACACTCCACACACCTCCCACCACACATACCACACACACCACGCAACACACGCACGCACAACCTGTTTTGCTAAGAATGCTGGATTGTTCCAGGTTTTCCAGGACCCCCCAGGAAACCAGCAGCTGGGCTGGCGTCTGTATTAATGCCTTGTTAGAGGCAGGCAGTTCCTCCCTTTTTTCCTTGAGTGTAGGGGAATCTGTCTTTGGCTGTCCTGCGTTTCTTTGCTGCAAATACGCTTTGGAAAAATCAAAATAAAAAAATAAGTCAGCAGTGCCTGCTTTCGTGAGAGCCCAACAGTTACGGTCCATTGTCTTGCAGCTGAGGTTAGTGCTTGCCCTGCTTCCTTCCTCCCCCCGAGAAGTGGTGGGAAACGCAGCCTCCAGTTTCCTCCTGCTTTTCTTCCTCCCTCCCTCCACTCCTTCCCTCCCTCCTTCCTTCCTTCTTCTTTCTTTCTCTTTCCTCCTTCCTCTTTCTCTCTCTCTCTCTTTTTCTTTCTCTCAAGATGTATTTATTTGAAAGGCAGAGAAAGAGAGAGGTCTTCCATTGCTAGTTCACTCCCCAAATGCCCATAACAACTGGGACTGGCCAGGTCAGAGCCAGGAGCCCGGAACTCCATCTGGGTCTCCCACATGGGTGGCAGGGGCCCAAGGACTTGGGCCATCCATCACCTGTTGCCCTCCCAGGCACATTGGCAGGAGCTGGATCAGAAATGGAGCAGCCCGGACTTGAACCGACATTCTGATATGAGCTGCTGATGTTGCAAGCAGTGTCTTAACCCGTTGTGCCACAACGTCTAGCCCAGGGCCTCTCATCTCACCTGGACTCCTTCAGCTTTACCAAAACGTGTCAAAAAGCTCTTACCAAAAATGGATCAAGTGTTCCTGAACATTTGAGGGGCTTCCTGGGGCCTTTGGAAGCAAATATCTAAAAATACAAATTAGTTGATACAGGTTATATTTTGCTTTCAACATGCTATGAAATTGTTCAAAGTACAGTATCTACCATTTGGGGAGTGAACCACTGGATGGAAGACTTCTCTCTCTCTCTCTTCCTCTACCTCTCTATAACTCTTGACTTTCAAATAAAATAAATCAATCTTTTTTAAAAAAAAGTCAGTATCTTCAACAGATTGATGTCCTTGAACCATGAAGTTAATTTGATCCATGTGCTGTCTAAAGCACCACAAATCAGTCTTGCCAATAATTTTCTCTCCTTCTCTCCCTCCACTCCCTTCTCCCTCCCTTTCTTCCACCCCTCCCTCTCCATCCCTCTCTCTTCCTCTCTCTCCCTCTCTCTTTTCCCCTCCCCTCCCTCTCCATCCCTCTCTCTTCCTCTCTTTCCCTCTCTCTTTTCCCCTCTCCTCTCTCCCTTGCTCTCCCTTCCTCCCTTTCTTTCCCTCCCTCTCTCACTCTACCCCCTTCCTCTCTTTCTCTCTCCCTTTCCCTCCCTCTCTCTACCCCCTTTCTTCCTCCCCCATCTCTCTCTCCCTCCCTTTCTTCCTCTCTCTTCCCCCTTTCTCTTTCTAACCTCTCTCTTCCTCTCTGCTCTACTTCCCTCTCCGCTCCTCTACCCTCTCTCTTCCTCTCTCTCTCTCTCTCTCTCTCTCTCCCCCTCTTTCCCATCCTCCCTCCATCTCTCTCCCTCCCTCTCCACCCTCCCCTCTCTCCCTCTCTCTCCCTACTTCTCTCCCTTCTGCCCCCCCCCCAGCCTGATCTACCACTCTGTATAATCTGTTTATCTTTTGGCCTTTCATCTCTAATTCTGACATCTTTCCTGGTACTTTTGTTCCTGAAAGATGTCAACAAGCTGACTGCATGGCCAGGATTTGCAATGTCTAAAATCAGCATTCAGCTCTAAAACCAATTTGCAAAGACTTTTTTTATTTTTATTTTTTGAGAAACAGGAGTTAGGAAACGGTGTCCTTTCTGACAGAAGTGTTATTTTAAACAAACTCACTGCTTACCTTTCTAAACGCTCACCTGGCCGCCTTCCAGTGTGGAGAGGATGGTGCCTGTGGCGTGAGAGGAAGTCACCATTGCCAAGGCCCAGAAGACTCCTTGTTGGGGAACAGGGAGATAATTCATAATTCTCCAGTTTTTACTTCGGCAGCCACCATTTGTTGGATCGAGAGACTTCCTGTGCCCTCTTGATTGCATTTTCAACGTCTCGCCTGTTTGGAAGACCTCGCAGCAATTCTTTTGCAATTCTTGTAAAAGCCCAGAACTCTTCCCGCATCCTCGCTGAGATCAAGTAGATAAGAGCATTTTCTGTCACAGACTTTCTTCAAAACAATAACGCTCAAGTGTCACAGGACTGTAAAATGAATGCCATATTGATTTCACAGAGAGTAGCTTCTAAATGAAGTGGAAGGACCTCCGTTTAATTAATCCGCTCATTCATTCAGTGAACATTTATTATGTGCCGGCGCACGCCGCCAGTGGGAGAAGCATCTGCCTGTCACTCTGTGCTGCGAAACCAGAGGAATCACACGCCGAGCTCTGGGCGAGGACCCGGCACCCCTCACTCTTTCTCATCTTCTGAACAACCTGGCCAGGCCGTGTTGGGAGCTGTGTTCTAAACATCGGGGTGTTGAGCCTTACCTGGCACATCGCCTCCAAACCGATGGCCGTGCAGCTGGGGCGGCCCCGCTTGGCCCAACTCCAATCACTGTAGGCCTCCCTCACGTCCCTCTTTTGTATCCTCTCAGGTGGCCTTCTCAGAGCGTGTTTCTAATAAATATTTGCTACGTGTATGACCACCACTTACTGCTTTTAAGCAATCACAGAGGTGAAAAGGGCCGAATGGTTTCAGGAGGTGTTAAGTTCTCTGCAAATAGCAAGAACGTGGCAGGTGGAAGCGCTTTACCGAAAATCACAGGCAGCTTATTAATCCCCCAAAGAGGCCAGCTTGAAAGAAACGAGATCCACAGTTCATGACGCCCAGGTAAATGTTTTAATTTGGAAATAAATTAGCAGATGCACCATCGAATTCCAAATGCCAAGGAGGAAGCGGAAAAACCACAGTGTGACTTAACAAACCTGTCCCCAGTGGCCAGATGACAGAGCCGTTAGAAGTCCTGAGTCACCCTGGAAGCAGAGCTGTCTGACTTGCAGCACTCATTCTTGGGCCCACCTGGAGCGCTTGGCAATCCACCTGTCGTGCACACAAGTTTCCCTTGGGTCTTGCCGGCATTGTGGCACAGTATTAAGCTACTGCTGGAGTCCCTGCTGCCCTGTTTCCTACTCTGGATGGAGTTCTAGGCTTCTGGCTTCAGCGTGATGCAGTCCAAGCTGATGCTTCCATTTGGGGAGTGAACCAGAGGATGGAAGATTCTCTCTCTCTCTCCCCTCTGTGTCACTCTGCCTTTCAAATCAATCAATCAGTCTTGAAAAAGGAAATCTTATGCAAATTTGCACCTGGAGATAGCTATAGACATATGCAAACCACAACTGGCATTAAGAATGCTAGGCTTGGGGCTGGCACTGTGGCGCAGCGGGTTAACGCCCTGGCCTGAAGCGCCGGCATCCTATATGGGCGCTGGTTCGAGGCCCGGCTGCTCCACTTCCTATCCAGCTCTCTGCTATGGCCTGGGAAAGCAGTGGAAGATGGTCCAAGTGCTTGGACCCCTGCACCCACATGGGGAGACCTGGAGGAAGCTCCTGGCTCCTGGCTTCAGATAGGGGCAGCACCAACCGTTGCAACCATTTAGGGAGTGAACCAACAGAATGGAAGACCTCTCTCTCTTCTTGCTCTCTCTCTGCCTCTCCTCTCTCTGTGTAACTCTGACTTTCAAATAAATAAATAATTTTTTTAAAAAAAAGAATGCTAGGCTCATTCACATAGGCGGAAGTCATTGACACAGGTCCTTCAGGGGTCCATGCAGATGGAGGGAGACTCCAAGGACTCAAAACAGCTAGCTCAGTCTTCTTCTCGGGTAGACTATTCCAGAGATGAGGACAGTAAGTACTTTGGTTTAGTATAATACCCCAGGACAGAGTTTCTGCCTGGAACTGAGCTCTAGGTACACTTTCAGCAAAGTTTAGCAGGTTTGGCTACAAGTTTCCAAGAAGCTCACCAGGCTTGGCTGGGGATTTGGAGAAGTCCATTTATTTATGAAACTGTGCTGATAAATGAATGGAGAAATCTTCATGTGTTCTTGCTGAACTCTGAAGGCACAAATTAGCAACACCCCTCTTGTGCTTGTGTGTTTGCATTGTGGGGAACAGGGCTCCAAAGATGTGCTCAACGAGGTGCAAAAGAGCACCATGGCAACCCCATGCCCCGCCTCCACCATCACAGCTGGAGGAGGTGTGCACCCCACCCACTCTGCCTGGACCCTCACCAGCAAGCGGATAAGTACGAATCCTGACCACTCCAAATGCCCCAACATTTTCATCAAACAATGCAATTATTATCATGAAAAGTAAACCTAGCTGACATTTCCACTGAGTATTTAATTAGCAGCAATTACACAGGAAAAGACAGGTTGGGGGTGGGCTGGTATTTTGCATGATTCTGTGTTTCAGCTGTATCCCACCCCAAGGCTTGGGGAGACTTTCTGTCCCTGTTGCTGACAACAGGGGTTTGGGCACAGCTGGATCCACTCAGCTCTTCTTGGAGACTCCAGGAAGTGAGTGAGGGGACAGTGTCCACGAGGCCTTTAGCACGGTGCTCCCCTCGCCCCATCACTGCCTCGCTGGCTTTCAGAGCTGCTTCCAAACAGACCAGGCCCTCGGGCTTCTATGCAGGAAGATGAGCATCAAGTGAAGGGCACAAAAGTAAATGAGCACGTCCCCACGGCATGCTGGTGACTGGCACCCCGAGGCGCCTGGGGGCTGGCAGGCACCATGGCATTGGAGAGGAGCATTGGCGTTGGAGGAGGCCCTGGAGGTCAGGCTCGGTCCCAGTCAGAGGCAGGGCAGAAGCACTCGCCATTTCCTGCGCCTCCTGCACACAGTCTACCCCCTTAGCAGATACACTACTCCTTCTCCATTTTTTTTGTAATGAGCTTTATTGAGGTGTAATTTACATACCAAAATGCACGGATGTTCCTTGTAGTCAATGAGTTTTCACAGATGTATGTATCCCGTACCCCCCCACCTCCGGCCCCCAATCAGTATACAAATTAGTTCGTTCATGTTCCTTTGATCTCCACTCCCTTTCCCTGTCCCCAGCCCCTAGAAACCACTGATCTGCTTTTTGCCACTGTAGTTTCGATTTGGCCTTTTTTTTTTTTTTAAATAATTTCTTGTGGATGGCATCCTAAAGTAAGTAGTCTTTCATATCTGGTTTCTTTTCACTTACCCTAAAGCTTTTGATACTTCTTTTCATGTTGAATATGTTTTTTTTTTTTTTTTTTTTTTTTTTTTGCTGAGTAGCATTCCATTGTGCAGACAATATCACCTTTGGTTTATCCATTTACCAGCTGATGGGCATTTGAGTTCTCATTTTTTGCTATTCTGAGTACAGCTCTCGGGAACATTTGTGTATATATCTCTGTGTGAGTGTGTGTTCTAAATTCCCTCAGCTAAGTACCTGGGAGTGGAATTGCTGTGTCGCATGGCAGTATCTATTTTACTGTATAAGGATCTTGCAAAGGGCAGGTGCTGTGGCATAGCGGGAAAAGCCACTGCCTGTGACACTGGCATCCCACATGGGCACCGGTTTGTGTCCCGGGTACTCCACTTCCGATCCAGCTCTCTGCTTATGGCCTGGGAAAAGCAGTGGAGGATGGCCCAAGTGCTTGGGCCCCTGCCACCAACGTGGGAGACCCAGAGGAAGCTCCTGGCTCCTGGCTTCAGCCTGGCCTAGAGCTGGTCATTGAGGCCATTTGGGGAGTGAACTAGTGAATGGAAGATCTCTCTCTCTCTCTCTCTCTTTCTCCCTCTCTGCTTCTCTCCCCTCCCCCCTCACATACTCTGACTTCCAAATAAAATTAAAAAAAAAAAAAAAAAGGTTCTTGCAAACGGTGCAGCACTGTACCACTTTACTTTCCCTTGCCCATTGGTTCAGAATTCTTGGTGGTCCACAGTCTTACCGACACTTGGGCTTTTGAATCATAGCCATTCTCCTGGGTTTCTCCCGCTTCTGAAGTCCGCCCAACAAGCCTCTTGGTCTTTGTTCCAGGCGGCCCCTCCTGCCCCAGGCCCAAGGCCTCACATTCAGTTCTGGCCTCAGAGGCTGTCTCACGTGAGCAGCTCTGGGACTGGGGGGGGGGGGGGGGCTGCCCTTCTCAGTTGCACTGGCTTCCCTGCAGGCTCCGCCCCCCCCCCCCCCAAATCCTGTGCACATCTGTCCTTGTTATGCTCCGGCGGTTGTTTTTGTCTCCTCTCAACTCTCAGTGGCAGGAGTGGGGATAGGGAGGGCATTTCCCCATCTTTTGGTTTCAGGTCCCAGCACAGAGAAAGAAATGCTTGCTGGGTGAAAGGCTGATCAAATGGGTGCAGCTGTTGGGCGCACCAGTTTCTGTTGCTGCATGGAGCACCTGCATCCCTTATCAGAGTGTCTGGTTCAAGTCCTGGCTCCTCCGATCCCAGCCCGGCTTTCTGCGAATGCTCCCCCTGGGAGACCACCCTGGGAGACAGGGATGTGAGGGCCTGCTACCCCTTTGGGAGAACCAGATGGAGTTTGAGGCTCCTGGCTTCAGCCTGGCTCAGCCTGGCCATCCCAGGCATTTGGGGAGGGAACCACCAATACATGGAAGTTCTCTCTCTGCCTTTCTACCTTTCAAGTAAAATGAAAATAAGTAAATAAAAACTTAAAAAGAGAACAAATAAATCTTAAGACTCCATTTTTAAAAGATTTATTTATTTATTTGAAAGGCAGAGTTACAAAGAGGCAGGGGGAGAGAGAGAGAGAGAGAGAGAGAGAGAGAGAGAGGGTTCACTCCCCAGACAGCTGCAATGGCCAGAGCTGATCTGATCCGGAGCCAGGAGCTTCTTCCAGGTCTCCCACGCAGGTGCAGGGGCCCAAGGACTTGGGCCATCCTCCACTGCTTTCCCAGGCCATAGCAGAGAGCTGGATGGGAGCAGCTGGGACCAGAACTGGCAGCCATATGAGATGCCAGCACTTCAGGCCAGGACTTTAACTCCCTGCGCCACAGCGGCAGCCCCTAATTTACTTTATAATTGATGCGACACAGTGCATCAACTCATTTGGATCCTTTTTCCCTGGGTGCCTTGGCCTTCATTTGCAAGGAAGCCAGTGGTCCACGTGCCTGCAGACCATGAAAGAGCAATCCCAAGCAGGGCTAAGCAGGACTGAGGCTTCCACCTTGCCCACTCGGTGCCCACCAAGGCCATCCACTCATTCAAATAGATCTGTCAGCCACTGACCCTGTGCCAGGACTCTGGTTGGGTTCTGAGGGACATGGCAGGAGGGCACCAGGGAGGGGGCTTGGGAGACTCTAGTGAGTAGCAGTGACTGGGCAGGACGCTTGGGTTGTCAGCAATTGGATGGCTAGGGGCGGGGTGAGGAGGGGAAGGTATTGCTGGTAGTAGCGGAGTTCATGGTCACGGAACTGAAAGATGGGTGCATGTGTGGTCAGCTCCCCATGAGGGCACAGGGTCCCTGCTGGAGATCTGCAGTACACTGTCCAGAGGCACCCAAGACCAACTGGGCAGGGGCCTAGAATGGTCGCTGGATACCTTCGTTCACTTGCTGCTGCCATAATGAGAACCTGAGACCCAGTGTTTATAAAGGAAAGAATGTGTTTCTTACAGTTCTGGGAGCCGGGAAGGATCTGATGCGTCCTAAGGCGGTGGAGGCGCCGCGTGGGGAGAGGGTTTGCTTCTACACCAAGCCGCTCGCGTGCTGACACGGGTCCACTCCAGAAGGCGGAGGGATTGCGCCTGTAACATGAGAACTTCCTGGGATCACAGGAGGGGGTGGGACTGAATTTTGCTTCACGAGCCACTTATTTATGTATTTCTAACAAGGTAGTAAAAGTGATGATGTGACCACTTCAGGAAAGGATTCTGATAGCCAATGAGGAGAGGCTCTGAAGCCGCGACAGCCGCCAAGACTGACATGGGAGGCGCCTCCCTTCTCTGCTCTCAGACCTCGAGGCAAGGTTTCCTGCCTTTGACATCCGACCTGCTCCTTGTGCTCCGAGGATGCTTCCTCCGACAGCCACTGATAGTCAAGACACGGGGAGCTGTGACTCGGTGGGCTCGGGTCACTGGCTCCGGAGGGGAAGGCTTGGGCATGGTTCTACCCCGTGGCTCTCAGATTCCTTGGCAGAGGGGTAAGCCCCCTGGAGCCGGGCACTGGACTAGAGGGGGTGAGGGGGGGATGGGGTTTTGCTCTGTCCTGCAAAGACACAAGCTTCTGCTCGGGGACCTGCCAGATTCCCGGGCAGTAACTGCCCTCTGTCCTCACAGCAGGAGCCTCTGCGAAGACCTCATCAGGCAAGGTAGGCTTGCTGCTGGCTCAGAGCGCCGGGTAGCATACAGGCAGCTGCTGTGAGTCGGGAGCAGCTCCAGGTGCCTCTTATTCCGATGGTCATCACCACCGCCCTCACCTGTAAACCGTGAGAGCGCCTGTAGAACACGATGAGCTCAAGCCCGAGTCCCTGGTCCATGTCGCGATCCGGAGCCTGCACAGAATCCTGAGTCCGGCGGTCAGTCCCGGGCAAGGCTCCCTTGGGAGGCGGTGCAGCCTCTGGCCTGGCCCTGCACGGACTGCGAAGTGTGGCCTCTCTCTCACCCTCACCACCTGCCCTGATCTCCTTCTCCCCTGCACTCGCACAGAGCGGAAAGCACTGAAAAGAAGAGAAGGAAAGAGAGGAAGGAGGAAAAGGAGGGAGAGAGGGAGGGAAGGGGGAGGGGGGAGAATGCAGCCGGCACTGCTGGTGTCCCTTAAGCCAGCTTCTCATTAGAGGTACATCCCATTCTGCTCATGTCTGGCCTAGCCACATGGAGGGGCTTCATGAGTGCAAACCATTTTTCCTCAGCAGTGGTCCCAACAGGAGACAGAGTGTCAGTGGCCACTCTGTGTGTTCTTGCTCAGCTGTGTGCGTACAGCGGGGTTCCCTCCAGCCAGCTTGGAAGCAGTCACTGGTGGCAGAGCTTAGCTCCCTGGGGTGAGGCAGGGGTACAAGGAGCTGTGCTGAAGAGACTCAACCCCCAGGCAGAACTGGCCTGGCTGTGGTCAGCTGACGTGGGGACAGGGCGTGGCAGCATAGTGACAACGGGCTGGCTCAACAGGAGACACCTGGAGGTAGTGGTCCGGGAGCTCCTTGATGATGTTGGATATGGCAGACGCTTTGGGAGGGGACTATGGAGTGAAAAGAGCGTTTCCAAACGAGGTCCTGGCTCTTGCAAACAAGTTTCAGTGACTTTGGTCACTTCCCTTGGGACCCTCTCGAATGCTGGACAGCAAGAATACAGGATAAGAATGAAAGGAGGCGCATCGGCAAGAGAGACGTGAGGAGAGAGGAGGAGAGGGAGGCAGCAGAGGACTCAGACCTTAGGGAGGTGAGAAGTGGCCCCGTGAAACTGCCCCCCGCCTGTGCCTCTCCGAATGCCGGCGGCGCCCGTTTGTTCCCGTCCTTTCAGCTGTCCCTGGATAGGAAAGAAAGAGCTATTTAAACATTGGCCACTTGATAGACTGTTTTAAAAGCCTCTTTTGCAAGGTTGATTTTAACATAAATCTTGAGCAAGCAGAACATGTAAAGCACCACTCAGGGCCAACTCAGTTATGTTACGGTTTTATTTTCTCTCACCAGTGGGATTTCACTCTGCTGGTATTCCAGGCGCCGCCAAAACCCGAGGAAAAGCATTCATGGTGAGAAGTTTCCAGCGCTGGCAGCCAATCCAGCCCTTCCCCGGATCTCACGTTTAACACAGGGCCTGGAGACGGGGACGAAATAGATGTGGGAAAGCCGCTGGGTGTGGAAAGCTGGCGGGAACCGGAGTGCGGCCTATGGCCCGCGTTCCCAGGCTGCGGGGCAGGACACGGCCGCTCCTGAAAGTAGTGTGAGGTGCTGGTGTCTCATCTTTCGTCTGCCAGGAGCTGCTTTTCTGCCACCAACCACGGACAAGCCGCTAGGAACAGGCCATCATCCATATGCTCTCGTGCACTTTTTACACACCTCGATGCCAACGCACATCATCGTGTTTCCCCTCTCTTTAAAATGAGGGATTACAGAGAGAGCCATGGCAGGGGCGATTGGCTGTACTACATCATAGTTTTGATGAAATACACCCCCCCACACACACACTCTCTCTCTCTCTCTCTCTCTCCCCGATACACACACTGGTCCTGTGATATTTAGAGTAACACAGACCTGTCTGGAGTTGACGGTCATATTTTATACAGTGACAGGGGCCTGTTTATTCAGGGCCATCGAGACAGATAAGGATCCTAAAGTCCCCCAAGACTGCGCTGCAGGAGGAAGCCTTTGTTTGGCTCCGGGTGATGTTCGCAGGACAATGGGCTGCCAAAGATATATGCAAATGTGTCCTTTTCCCATTACTGGAAGTGACCTTTATGATTAGATTGGAATAGTAACATCAACTCCTGGGTTAATAGGACTCATTGGCCTAAAGGCAGGGAGCACGTTCCTCTCTCAAGATTCAAAACCTGGGAATCAGACGTGAAATTGCAAGCACCACTGTAGCCGGAGGTTCCCCGTGTGGTGCCAGAGAAACCCTTCACCCTTGGGTGCCTCGTGGGCTCAGTTGGGAAATCAGGGGCAAACAGGCATAAGACTTCTAGGAGTCTCACGAAGCTTTGAAGTGTCTGACAAGCGACTCAGAAGAGCCTACGCAAGTAAGCCCTTGGCATAACCCATCCCACACAGGGCGTTCTCAGCTGCGGTTCAGCCCAGCACAGAGAGGCCAGCTTCAGAGGCTGACCTGCCAGGAAAGATCACATAGCACACGGAGGGAGCAGTTAGTGTTTATGGGCTAAACAGTCCTGTTGCAGCTAAAGACAGAGAACACAACGAAGAGAATTTCCACCTCTAGCCACCCCCAAGCCGGCGCCACGAGGTCAGGGGCAATGGGTTTAACTGTGATTTAATTGCTCGCTCCATACACATAGCGCTTATTCATTTGCCCTGTGATAACACTTTACATTTTTTAAATGCCTTCAGATAACTTGATCACTTTTTCCCAGTGGAGATGCGTTAAAACTCAGGGGGAAAAGACCAACTTAGATACAGGAAGGAAAGTTAGCATGCGCTGACAAGTACAGGCAAGCAACCAGCAAAGCAAGCAGAGTTGAATGTGGGTGCATTTTTTTTTTTAGCGAGGCTGGGATTTTGCAGCAATATATATATATATATATATATATATATATAATATAGTATAGTATATATATAATATAACATATATATAATATACGTACATACATACACACACACACATATATATAAGAGTGGTATCATTTTAAAGACAGCACCTAGACTTTGAGTTAAGAGTTGAGTTAAAATAAAAAGAAGATAAAGACAAGATTTCTACCTGTGTGGACCTTTCATAAGTTGCTGCTTGTAAGTGGAGCTCGGTTTAAAACTGACGGAAAGCGCATGCAATCAAAAGAAGTTATAATATCACCTTGTTAACATACTGCTCTATGTGAAAGGTACTTGGCTGGGTTTCCCATCCTTAGGGTTCAAATGGTTAAGTGTTTAATTGCTTAGGAAGTAATCCTGTTATTTCAGATTTCATGCGTCATGAATTCTTTTTCCCAATTTCAGGAATTATGAAGGGAAAGTGTGATTCTCTGGTCAGTTTCTTTTTCAAAGAGCCCTTGACAGCTGTAACACCTGAGCAGCCCTGGTTAGGAAGGCGTTCTTAGCAGCAGATTGTGGCTGGTGAGCGGGAAGGTGAGCAGGGGACCCACGTGACAGTCAAATGAGGTGATGTCTGCCTTTGGTTCTGAGCATGAAGTCACCCTAGAAACAGGACTCCAGGGAGGCAGGGCATAAATGAGGACTTTGTTTCATCGAAGCCCCTCGTGTTTCTCATAGGAAGTTGTGCATTTGAGCAAATGTCTTACTCTGCAGCGTTTAATAGGAAATGTGCACACCTAGGAGGAGGTTAGAGAAACAGGGCATTTCGTAATTTCAGTCACAAATGACCAGACAAGAAGGTGCTGAGAAACGGGGTCGTGGGCAGTGGGGAGGACAGATGGGTCAGGGGCGGTGTCAGGTAAATGGAGGAATTACAAGTATCTTGGAGCTCCCAGTACCTAGGGCAGTGTCAATAATGATTTGTTGTTGGATGGATGAGTGGACGGATCGGGTGAAAGGTTTCATGATCATGGAGAAAGGTCGGTCAATGCTTTTTCTTGTTAGGAAAAAAAAATGATTGGGAGATGGGGACTTCTGATTAAGTTGATTAATATGCCCTAAATGAATCACTTAATTTAAAAGAAGTGTTCAGAGGCCTTAATAACACTCACAGCACACAGGCCCAGCCAAGCATGATTTATGTGATTCTTTTGGTGAGTCATGAAGCCCTTTAGGACACACGGAGCCGCGGTGTCATTTATCACTGCGAGGTCAGCACCGGTATCCTGCAAACTCTTGTTTTCAGATAACTTGAGGACTGGCAATTTCTGTTATTGACATTTTTATTTTTATTTTTAGATTCTGAAGGACGCTTTTTATCTGATCTACACTTGAAATTTTGACAAGGGAAGTTTGCAGTGGGGGGCCACCCGCGTTGACCTTTGTTGATGGGTTTGACCTTTGCTAAGTGAGAGTCTCCTCAGTGGGTGGCTGGGCCTCTGTGAGAAAAGGAACCTACTGGAAGAATGGGCTCATTTCAGCCAAAAGCAAAAAACCTGGAGTTTGGCAATTTGTGTCACAGAGTTTTCTCTTTGTGGCCTTGGCTCTATTTATAGTTTAACAAGAGCAACACCTTTGCTCTCGCATGCTTTTTAAACTTCATTGCTCTTCAAAGACTGTCTCTTAGGAGGTTTTCGTTGTTTAGTTCAATCAGCATCCTGGAAGCTGGGAATTCACCCAAGAACTCTTGTTACTCCCATTGCTCTGTCTCCTCAAGACAGAAGCACTCTTTCCTGAATTCCTTTTTTTTTTTTTTTTTTTTGACAGCCAGAGTGGACAGTGAGAGAGAGACAGAGAGAAAGGTCTTCCTTGACCATGGGTTCACCCTCCATGGCCACTGCGGCCGGGCGCACTGTGCTGATCTGAAGCCAGGAGCCAGGAGCCTCCTCTGGGTCTCCCAAGCAGGTGCAGGGGCCCAAGGACTGCTTTCCCAGGCTATAGCAGAGAGCTGGATAGAAAGTGGAGCAGCCAGGTCTTGAGCCGGTACCCATATGGGATGCCGGCACTTCAGGCCAGGGCGTTAACCTGCTGTGCAGCAGCGCCAGCCCCATCAAGTAAATCTTTTTTAAAAAAAAAAAAGTAAAAAAAAAAATCCAAAAAGAAGAAGTTTAAATAGAAGAATGACCAAGAGCAAAGGTATTCTGATAATATGGTTCACAGGTAGGAAGGCAGGGAAATTAGACCATGAAGACGGAGTGCTGGCATACCTACTGCAACTGTATAGTGTCTATTGTGTCAGATAATGGGATGAAACTGGATTGCATTTTGCCTTCTCATTAATGAATAATGTCTGGTGAATACCCAGTCTTGAATGATCTGGAGATATAAGTACCCAGTGTGTGTTAAATCCTAAAACTAGTGTATAACGTATGCTCTCTCAATCACTAAAACAGCCATGTGAAGCACATAATAGTATTCCCTTTTCTACTGAAGTGGAGAGAAGGCTCAGAAGCCCACCCAGGATCGGGCTACAGAGCAAGGTCCAACTTCACACTTAAACGTCAAGTTAAAGTCTCTGCTCTTCTTACTGCCAGATTGGGGGAAAAAAAAAAAAGGTTCCATACTTTCCCCATACAATGCAGGGTGTGCTGGGAGTTACCTACCTACCCCAGGGGACAGGGGCCCAGCGTCCTAGTGAGAGGGCGCCTCAGCCCTAGCCCTGGCATTATGTCATGGTGGCCTCAATCCCTCTTGGTAGCTTTCTGTCTCCTGCAGACACACCGATGCCTTTTCTGGGTGCACCCACAGCACCCAGCTTCCTCCCTACAGCAGGGAACAGACATAGACTGAGAGATGGGGCGCAGTCAGCACTCCTATCTGCAGGTTCCTCATTCAAACAACTGCAGACTGAAGACATTCAAACAAAACAAAACCTGGCTCTGTGCTGAACATACACAGACTCTTCTCTTTTTAAAAATTATTTTTTGCTGTTTTTTTTTTGAAAGCCAGAGAGAGAGAGAGAGCAAGAGAGAGAGAGAGAGAGAGAGAGAGATCTTTGAACTGCTGGTTCACTCTCCAAATGCTGCAACACCCAGAGCAGAGCCAGGTCAAAGCCAAGGGCTTGGAACTCGACCTGGGTCTCCCACATGAGTGACAGGAATCCCAGTACTTGAGCCATCACCTGCTGCCTCCCAGGGTGTGTATTAGCAGAACGATGGAATTGGGAAAGAACTGGAGCTTGAATCCAGATACCCTGATATGGGATGAGGACCTCCCAAGTGGTGTGTTAATCACTGTGCGAAATGCCTGCCCCCAGAGCCGTCTTCTTGTCACTGTTCCCTACATGATGCAGTATAACAACTACTCACATAGCATTTACACCCTGTGAGCTATTACGAGCAATCCAGAGACAATTTAGAGTACATGGGAGACTATGTGCAGGTGTTATGCAAATATGATGCCACCTGAGCATCAGTCACTCCAGCATCAGATTTTGGTATCTCCAGGAGGGGATGGAACTAACTTCCATGGATACCAAGGGACTGTGAAATAGAAATAGTGTTACCACAGAGGATGGTGGAAGAACCTCTATTCCACAGGCTGTTGAAGAACTCGCAGAAGGACCCTCCTGTATGCGGGAAGAGTTGGGAAGATCTTGGCTTGCCTGAAAAACAAGCAAATCAGGTGTAGCTGGAGCCCAGGAGGCACTTTGAAGAGAGAAGTGGATAAAGTCTAAGCAGCAGGCAGAGGCAAGAGGAGCTAAGGCCTGGCAAGCCATACGGGGACTATGGATTTTCTTCTTAGTGCCTGGGGAAGCCGCAAAGGGCTTTAAACACATGAGTGGCACGTTTGGATTGACCTTTTAGGAAGAGAAGACTCTGCCTTTCAGCAAGAGGCCGCTCAGTGAGGGTTGCGATCTTCTGAAAGACGAACCAGCGGGATTTGCTGATAGACTGGATGTGGCAGTGAGGGGAAGAGAGGGGCCGTGGGTGTTCCCGGGTTCCTGGCTCGAGGAATTGATTGGACTCTGGGTGTGCAAACAAGGAGGTGGACATGAGAGAAGAAGGTGGCTGGATGGATATTTAGGTGTGTGGGGGGTGTTTACAGAATTGAGGTTGGGGAGGAATGACTCCCAAGATTTTAGCTTCTACACCCACAGGGGCAGGGTATGACAAGAAAAAAACTGAAGGATGCTTGACTGGGGAGAAATAATAGCATGGCTCCAGTTCCGTATTGCAGCATCTTGGGGTTAGGGGCCTTTGAAACATCCAAGTGGAAAGGCTGAACAGGCAATTGGCTTATTGAGTTTTATGTCTCAAAGGAGAGAGATGGGCAGGAGACACACAGGAGTGCTTAAGAAGGGTTATGGAAAAGGGAGTTAAAAGGTTACGTTGATGCAAAAAAAACTTTGAAACCCACGCACACAAGGGATCTTCCAAAAGTTATGGAAAAATGAGTGTTAGGAAAAACTGCATTGATTTCATATTCCTAGATGAAGGAGTTCCTGATGTGTAATTGATGACTGGAGTCTTCAAAGTGGCTGAGATCAGTAGAGACAGTTTTGTCCTGTGAGCAGAGGATGCAGGTGCAAACCCCCAGGAACATGTAAAATTTAGTTGGAACTCCCGTATGAAGGACAATGGTGGCTACATAACTGAGTCCCACTCACCCTGCCCAAAACACCTGTAAGTACAGCAAGGAGAGCAAATAACATCACGCATGACCCACTGGGAGGGAGAGAACACCGTGCCACTCCAATTCTTATAAGTCGGAAAGCAAATCAAATTCCAACAGAACGCCTGCTGCCCGCCTCCCCTCTTTAAGACTGTGGCCGTGGAGAGCAAATGAGAGGAAGCCCAAGAGACAGAATCAAAAAGAGGAGGACAGAAAGACAAAGTCAGGGATTAGAAAAAAGAACGCTATCCTATCATTTGTGGGCAGATGGACTGAACTGGAGGGCACCATGTTAGCTGGACTAAGCCTGACCCAGAAAGAGAAACAGCCTTGTTCTCTCATGCGTGGATGCTAGAAAGACAGCTGACCTGAATGTAGATTAATGATTCCTGCAGAGAGGGGAGATGGAGGTGGAATCCCAAAATGTAGTTCATTAGAAGGAACACATGATGGCGCTCTACAGCCCTGTGTGGTGGCTGTGGTTCAGGGTAATACAATGTTTTCTCAATAAACAGAAGAGAGGAGCTGGAAGGCTCAGAACATGAAGAAGTGAGAAGGAGAT
This sequence comes from Lepus europaeus, assembly GCF_033115175.1. Classification (NCBI taxonomy): domain Eukaryota; kingdom Metazoa; phylum Chordata; class Mammalia; order Lagomorpha; family Leporidae; genus Lepus; species Lepus europaeus. The sequence goes on from NC_084840.1 coordinate 48,084,893, forward strand.
GGGAATGGTAATTAGCCTGATCTGATCTGTACACACCGTATGCACCTACTGAAATGTCAAACTGTACTTCATAAATATGTACAAGTAAGTATGAATCAAAATAATTTCAAAAAAATGTTGAAGGAGATGGAAATGCCAACTCACCCGATTTGATCATTACACATTGTGTACATGTATTCGATTATCACTGTGTACCCCATAAGCATGTACAATTACAATGAGAGTAAAGTTTTAAAATAAGTCAGGGCTTGCTAATCCTTAGCTTTGGCTAGAGGAAAGACATCAGGATACATGCAGGAAAGGAGGTGGTGTCTTGGAGAAGCACTACTTCCGGGGGAGACTCATTGCCTGGATGATCCTCCACGGATGACCGGGCTGAGTCCCGGTGTAAACCAGGCACAAGTTGGAGATGCATCTGGTATACCTCGCCTACCGAACGGCACCGCTTGGCCTGGCTTGTGTTAAACCTGCTTGCTGCACTCGTGTGAGCTTGCACAGAGGCTGCATCACCTAACACAAAGCCTATTTGTAATGAAGTGTTGCCTGTCTCATGTGATGTATTGAATTCGGAACACGACAGAGCACAGGGTGCAGTGTGGGTTATCTCTGCTCAGTCACATGGCTGATGGACAGCTGGGGTCCACTGCCACAGCCAGTGCCCTGAGGGTACTGCACTGCTTCACGGTGTCACTTTCGCCCCACCATCGAGTTCAAAAATTGTCGAGTTGAGCCGGTGTGGGCTGGGAACCGTCTGTACAGGAAGGGCAGGGTACCTCGGGGAGATGAGAGAATCAAGGGAAAGAAGAGAGTGGGACAGCTGAAGCTCTCGCAGAAGCAAAATTCACACCAATGCCTCTGCCACCGAATCGAGGACATGACCGCACATAGAAAACAGACGACATCTATTTTAAAAGTTAGAAAACAGAAATCAAAATATTTCAGCTAGTGAAAATTCTCTCCAAAAAACAACCGTGAAGTGAAAGAAAATTATGACACTTGAAGATTCATTCAATATCTTCAAATAGTATTTGAATATTTGATAAAGCATCTTGAACCCAAAACACAAAAACTGAGAGCAAAAATGAAAAAAATCAGAAATGAAGCAAAGGGAGATTGAACTTAGGAAAACAGGGAAAAACTCAAAAATCTTACTAGAAACAAAGACTCAATTTCAAGATGATCAAGGAAAAACAGATTCACGTATAATTTTAATAAAGGATATTGAAGAAAATGAGAAAAAGAAATCAAAAGACAAGAGATAAGTGAGGGGTTTTTTTGTGTGTGTGAATTTGTTAGGGTTTTACTACAAGATCAAGTCATCTGCGACTAGAGAAAATCTAACCTTTTCCCTTCTAATCTGCATGCCCTATTTAATTTCCTTGCCTAATTTCCCTGGCTGAACACATGTGTCCTCTCCAAATTCATATACAACCCTCCTGTTCCTAATGGGATGGTACTCAGAGGTGGGGGTTTTGTGGGAGTAGCTGGGTGATAAAGATGGAGTCCACCTGAGTAGGTTTAGTGCTCTTATAAGAAAAGGCCAGGGGCCGGCGCTGTGGCGTAGAGGGTAAAGCTGTTGCCTGCAGTGCCAGCATCCCATATGGGTGCCAGTTCTAGTCCCAGCTGCTCCTCTTCCGATCCAGCTCTCTGCTATGGCCTGGGAAAGCAGTGGAAGATGGCCCAAGTCCTCGGGCCCCTGCACCCACTTGGGAGACCAGGAAGAAGCTCCTGGCTCCTGGCCTTGGATCAGCTCAGCTCTGGCCGTTTCGGTCATTTGGGGAATGAACCAGTGGATGGAAGACCTCATTCTCTCTCTGGCTCTACCTCTACCTCTCTCTGTAACTCTGTCTTTCAAATAAATTAAATACATGTTAAAAAAAAAAAAAAGCAAGAGATAGCTAGTTCTCTTTCTGTCACTGGGGACACAGCAAGTAGACAGCTCTCTGAAAACCAGCAGAAAATCTGTACCAAAAAACCCACCACCCCGGGACTCTGATCTCAGATTTCCAGCCTCCAGAACTGTGAGAAACAAATGTTTGTGCCTTCCAGTCTATGCCAATTGTTAAAGCGGCACAAGTGGCAGGAGCAGGCAGCCGGATCATGTCCCTAATCTTAGGGGGGAATAAGTCAGTCATTCATCACTGAGTGCGATGTTAGCTGTAGATTTTAGCTACTGTCCTTTGATGTTAGGGAAATGCCCTTCTATTCCTAGTTTTGTTAAATGTTTTCTTCCTGAAAAGGTATTGATTTTTCTGTATCTGTTGAGATCATCAGGTGGTTTATAAACTTAACTGAAAACCAATATTATAATGCATATGAATAGAATAAAGGCTAAAAGAAAACTTCTATCAGGTTGGTTTGAGATTTTTTTTTTTTTAAGATTTATTTATTTATTTGAAAGGCAGAGTTACAGAATGGCAGAGACAGAGAGAGAGAGTCTTCCATCCAATGGTTCACTCCCCAGGTGGCCGTAACGACCGGAGCTGTGCCAGTCTGAAGCCAGGAGCCAGGAACTTCTGGGTCTCCTACGCAGGTGCAGGGGCCCAAGCACTTGGGCCACCTTCCATATGCTTTCCCAGGCCATAGCAGAGAGCCAGATCGGAAGTAGAGCAGCTGGTACCAGGACTGGAGCCCATATATGGGATGCCGATGTCACAGGTGGTGGCTTTACCCACTACGCCACAGCGCTGGCCCCAATCTTTCTTGTTTTTTAATATAGGTAGGTATTCCAGCTAAAAATTTCCCTCCAAGCAAAGCCTGAGTTGTACCAACTAAAGTGTGGCATGCTGTGCTTTTGTTCTCATCCACTTCAGCATGATGTCTTCATCACTTCCCTTGTGATGTCTTCTCGGGCCCACTGCTCGTGCAGAAGCATGGTGCTTGACTTTCACATTTTCACCTATGGATTTCCCCGAATCCGCTCTGTCCCCGATTACTAGTTTTATTCCATTTTGGCCAGAGAACGTATTGGGTATATCTTAGTTCTTTTAAATTAAAAAATTAATTCAGATGTGTGATACGGCCTAGGGTAGGTTCTATCTTGGAAAATGTTCCATAGTATGGAGAAGACTGTCTCCCACCGATGCTGGGTGTTGTTTTGTGGCTGTCCGTTAGGTCTGCTTGGTCTATGAGCATCCAGGTCTTCTGTTTCCTTATGCATGCCTATTTATTCTACTTGTTATTGAAAGAAGGGTGTTGAATTTCTGAATAGTTATTGCTGAGTGACCCGATTCCCCCTCCAAGCCCATGAGTTTTTAATTCGTTGTCTCGGGCTCTGTGGTTAGGTGCCTGCATTTATCATGGTTCTGTCTTCTCATCCATTGCCCTGTTTTCATTAGGAGATGGCCTTTTCTCCAGTGATAATTTTGGTTCTAAAGTCTATTTTGGCTGATGGTTAGTACAGATACTTTGGCAATTTTAGTTACTGTCCTCATGGATGGTCTTTCCATCCTTTTACTTCTCAGCCTGTTTTTTTTTGCCTTTGATTCCAAAACGTGTCTTTTGTACATCACATAGCTTAGTTGGATTATGTTTACTTTTTTCTTTTTAAAATTTATTCTGCCACTTTCTCTCTTTCAATTAATATAATTACTGAGAAGGTAAGACGTACACTGCCACTTGTTACCTGTAGGTCTTATGCATGTTTGCATTTTTATTTTTCCACTACTTTTAAAAAATCTTTAATAGATATTTTTGAGTCAACTATTTTAATTTCCTTGCTGTTTATTTTACTATGTTTTGGAAGTATTTTCTTAGTGAGTGCCCTGGGAATTGCAGTTAATGTAGCAATAGTGAGGTTCAGATTATATCAACTTAATCGGAACAAAAATTCTGCTGCAATATAGCTTCATTCATTTAAGCCTCCTTTATGATACTATTGCCATGTAAATTATGTGCTTATAAATTTTAAGCCCCCAAACACAGTTTCATATTGCCATATGCTATCTTAAGTTAGAGAGAAAAAGGTAGAAAATTGCATTAATATGGTCTTTTATATTCACCCATGCAGCTAACTTCATGGGTGCCGTTTATTTCCCAATGTGCATTTGAGTGACTGGCCAGTGTGTTCTCATTTCCGCTTGAAGGATGTCATTTAGGATTTGCACAGAGCAGGTCTGCTAGTGACAGTTTCTCTGTTGTTCTTTATCGGGGAATGACTTCTTGTTTCATTTACTTTTGAAAGGTAGTTTTACTGGATATAGAATTCTCGGTCGACTCATTTCTTCTAGCTCTTTGCCTATGTCACTGCCTTCCTCAGGGAACAGGAGTACCTAATGCCCCACACCCATCATGGCAATGATGGCAACAGTGTTAGTGTTGCCAGTCAACAGTGTTATTGTTGAATACTCATAGAATACACCAGAAATTTTCAGGAACCACTAGAAATGATGGTGGTAGCAGCAGCAGTGACAGGTAGGCCTCCTGCGGGAAAGCTCGGGTCTTTATCCCAGGATTCCAGAAATGCTTTTTCCTTTTGCTGTTAAGAAAGCTCTAGAGCCAGTACTGTGGCATAGTGGGCTATGCCTCCAGTTGCAGTGCCGACATCCCATATGGATGCCAGTTCGAGTCCTGGCTGTTCCACTCCCGATCCAGCTCTCTGCTGTGGCCTGGGAAAGCAGTGGAAGATGGCCCAAGTTCTTGGGTCCCTGCACCTGTGTGGGAGACCCAGAAGAAGCTCCTGGCTCCTGACTTCAGATCTGCAGAGCTCTAGGCATTGTGGCCATCTGGGGAGTGAAAAACCTCTCTCTCTCTCTCTGTCTCTCCTTTCTTCTGTAACTCTGACTTTGAAACAAATAAATAACTCTTTTTTTATTTTTTATTTTGACAGGTAGAGTTATAGACAGTGAGAGAGAGAGAGACAGAGAGAAAGGTCTTCCTTCCGTTGGTATACGCCCCAAATGGCCGCTACTGCCCGAAGCTTTATTTAAAAAAAATTAAACATTTTGGTTTAAACGTTTTAAAATTCATGCATATGAGGGATCTTCAAAAAGCTCATGGAAAATGCATATTATGAAAAACTATGCATGGGTTTCAAATGATTTTACCTAAAAATAAACTTCTTGGGGCCATCACTGTGGCACAGCAGGTTAAAGCCACCACCTGCAGTGCTGACATCCCATGTGGGCCCTGGTTCGAGTCCCAGCTGCTCCACTTCTGATCCAGCTCTCTGCTGATGGCCTGGGAAAGCACTAGGAGATGGCCAAGTGCTTGGGCCCTTGCACCTGCAGATTTGCTCACTATACAGCAGTGCTGGCCGTGTGGAGCATAATTAAGGTCAAATAGAGAAAGGCTTCCTGCTTTGCCCTTTTTTTCAGAGTTGCTTTGGCTATCCAGGCTTTGTGGTGCCAGGCAAATTTGACTAGTGTTTTTTCCTTTTTTTTTTTTCTACTTCTGGTGGAAATGTCATTGGTATTTTGATAGGGATTGGATTGAATCAGTAAATAACTCTGATAGCATGACTATTTAACAATAAAAATACCAACTCGGAACAGATGGATAGGATATAGGAGACAGGGACATTTCAGCAAATCTGACTGCAGTACTTCTTGGCTGTTGAGAGTTTTGGATCATGAGCCAAGGGGGATGCCTTTTACCCAAATCTCAGTAGCCTTATTACCTAGAGCGCTACCTCACTCAATATTAGCCTGTTTGTGAGTCATGCATTTTTCAATTTGTTGTTAGGCTCCTGTGCCAGGATCTGTCCAGGGTCCAGATATTATAAAATCATCATACCTGCCAGTGAGCTTCAAGTGGAAATAAGCACAATGAATACTCACTGCACTTGGTAAATGTTAAAAAGAAATCGAGGGGCTGGCATCATGGCTTAGCGGGTGAAGCCGCCGCCTGCAATGCTGGTACCCCATATGAGCACCAGTTCGAGTCCCAGCTGCTTCACTTCCAATCCAGCTCCCTGCTAATGTGCCTGGGAAAGCAGTGGAGGATGGCCCAGGTCCTTGAGTCCCCGCACCCAAGTGGGAGGCCCGGAAGAAGCTCCTGGCTTCGGATCAGCTCAGCTCCGGCTGTTGTGACCATTTGGGGAGTGAACCAGTGGATGGAAAAACTCTGTCTCTGTGTCTCTACATTGCTCTGTAACTCTCAAATCAATAAAATAAATCTTAATAAATAAATAAATAAATTTATTTTAAAATTCCATCCCCCCCCCCCCCCCCATATTAGTTTTGCGTCAAGGAATCAGCTTATGTGAGTGTGGAGCTGATCAGACAAACCCAGCAAGAGCCGGCACTCTCAGGCATGCGCTCCATTGCTGTCCACAGGCAAATTCAGAATTTCTTGTCTTGCAAAGCTTCAGTTTGCTTGAAAGGCCAGTGGGCGGGGTTAGCCATTTGAGACAGTGGCTCTGAACTGCCACTCATCCGTAGCACTGAGGAAGGGTATTGAGATGATGAATTTCCAGATTCCACTTTCTGAGACTGCCATTCACTAGGTCTAGGATATTTTTCTATTTCCCAGTGAGCTCTCTGATTTAGGAAAAAAAAAAAAAGTGACAGTAAACAAACGGTTGGATGATGGGAAAAGAAGATGGCGTAAAACAGGTTAGCATAATACGGGGGTGGCGGTGAGGTCTTAGAGTGCCCAGGCCTTCACTTACGCGGTCAGGTTCCCCTCTTGTTTTGGAGCAGTCAGCTGAGTTCTAACCCTGGCTCTGCCACCAATAATTACACGACCCTGGACAAACCACCCAACTTTGTGGAAGGTGTGGGTGCCAAAACGCAGCCACTTACATCAGCCCCTGCTGAAATGAGTGGGGGGATCCTGAAGGAGGGACAGTCTCACACGTGCCTGTGACAAGGGCTCTCTGCCATGAATCTAGCCATGAACTTGGACAAAGGCCACTGTAACCTTCCACAGAGGACATTTCTGTGAGCTGGCCGCCCAGCCACTGCCCAGACTGGGACTGATGGTTGGTGCTTGGAGTCAAGGATAATTGTCTCGAAACAATTCCCATTTCTCAAACCCTTGGTTTCTTTTGCTGTCCACTTAAGCCCATACAGGTTACAGCACACACATTCCAGGTTACAATCTTATGTTCGTTTCCAAGGGAAATAGTGTCAAATCTTCGAGGCCCCCTCTCCCTGTGGTTGTTGATAGGAGCCTCATCTGTGACACCTCTTCCAGCAACACATGAATCTATCGCAGTTGATTCTGGGAAATTGTAATCTTTTGTCCCTTCTCTTATGAAATCAAACTAAACACAGTGTTTAAGAGTGAGACAAAATTACAGCCTATGGCATTTAACTGTGCCTTGCCAGGATTTTCACAGAATCACAAAAACAGAACCAAACTTCTGAAGGGCATTCAGTTAGGATAAATGCTTGACGCTTTAGGATTTTAAAGAACTTTTAGTAAGCAATCTGGGTGAAGCTAGCAAGTCTCATGTTCTTGGGACACTTGCTTGGCCTTCTGTGCCATATGACCATGCGCTGACTGTTGGTCGGGGCAGGTGACTCCTGAGCATAGCGATCCAAAAGGCACCGGCAGTTTCTGCCCTGGAGGGAGGATGATTTTTATTGTCTTCATTTTATTATTTAAAATTTTTCTTATTTGAAAGACAAAGAGAGTGAGCTGCCACCTGCTGTTTGCTCCCCAGATGCCTGCCACAGTTGTTCTTGGCTGGGGCCAAAGCTGCAGGCTGGAGAACTCAACAGTGGTCTTCCACTTGGGTGGCAAGGACCCAAGCGCTTGAGCCATCACCTGCTGCCTCCTGGGATGTGCATTGGCAGGAAGCTGGGATGGGCAGCAGAGCCAGGCCTTGAACAAGGCCCTCCAATAGACGGCCATACCAAGTGCTGGCCTTGTGTCTTTGGTATAGCAATCTTCTCATTATGGACTGAGCTTAAATGTCATTTCAGAAGAGGGTGGGGGGTGGGCATTGCGCGGAGGCTGTGAAAGCTATCATTTGGGATATCTACGTCCCGTATTGGAGCACTGGTTTGAGGTTTGGCTCCTCTTTTTTTTTTTTTTTTTAAAGATTTATTTTATTTATTTGAAAGACAGAGTTACAGCAAAAAGCAGAGACAGAGAGAGAGGTCTTCCATCCACTGGTCCACTCCCCAGATGGCCACAATGGCCGGAGCTGTGCCAATCCAAAGCCAGGAGCCAGGAGCTTCCTCTAGGTCTCCCACGCAGGTGCAGGGGCCCAAGGAGTTGGGCCATCTTCTACTGCTATCCCAGACAATAGCAGAGAGCGGGATTGGAAGTGGAGCAGCCGGGATTAGAACTGGCACCCATATGGGATGCCAGCGCTCCAGGCCAGGGCTTTAATCCGCTGTGCCACAGTGCAGGCCCCTCCTCTACCTTTTTTTTTTTTTTTAAATAAATATTTGTTTATTTATTTGAAAGTCAGAGTTACACAGAAAGGAGAGGCAGAGAGAGAGAGGTCTTCCATCTGCTGGTTCACTCCCCAATTGGCCTCAATGGCTGGAGCTGCAACAATCTGAAGCCAGGAGCCAGGAGCTTCTTCCAGGCTTCTTACATGAGTGTAGGGGCCCAAGGACTTGGGCCATCTTCTACTGCTTTCCCAGGCCATAGCAGAGAGCTGGATGGAAAGTGGAGCAGCCAGGACTCGAACTGGTGTCCATATGGGATGCCAGCACTGCAGGAGGTGGCTTTAGGCTCTATGCCACAGCGCCAGCCCCTACTCTGCTTCTGATCTGACTTCCTGCTAGGCAGCAGATGGTGGGCTCAAGTTCTTGGGTTCCTGTCACTCATGTGGGACACCTGGATAGAATTGTTTTGCCCTGGCCCAGTCCCTACCTGTTCCAGGCGATTAAGGAGTGAAATGGTAGATCTTTTCTCTCTTCTGACTTCTCTGTAACTCTGCCTTTCAAAAAAAAAAAAAAAAAAAAAGCAGATGGGGATGGAAGACGACATGGGGGCCAGTTATTTTGAGATGTGGAAGGAGGCACATGCAAGATTGTCACTATGATCACTAACATTGTACTAGAAATTCCTAGGAAGGCTGTGTGCAGGGGTGTTGGAGCCTTCAGCGGGCCAAGACGGCCCAGGCGTCCAGACTTCCCAAGAGCTGACCCCATGTTTGATCCGTGAACCTCGCTGCATGCGTGCACATACACCCTGTACCTCACCCCTTACCCAGCCTCCCATCTCTCCCACTTCACTCTTAACCCCTCTTGTCAAGAGTGTTCCTAGGCCGGTGCCGCGGCTCACTTGGCTAATCCTCCGCCTGCAGCACCGGCACACCAGGTTCTTGTCCCGGTTGCCTCTCTTCCAGTCCAGTTCTCTGCTGTGGCCCGGGAAGGCAGAAGGCAGTGGAGGATGGCCCAAGTGCTGGGGCCCTGCACCCACATGGGAGGTCAGGAGGAAGTATCCGGCTCCTGGCTTCGGATCAGCGTGGTGTGCTGGCCGCAGCGGCCATTGGTGGGTGAACCAATGGAAAAAAGAAGACCTTTCGCTCTCTCTCTCTCTCTCACTGTCTAACTCTGCCTGTCAGGAAAAAAAAAAAAAAAAAAAAAAGTGTTCCTGGGGCTGGCGCTGTGGCGTAGCGGGTAGAGCTGCTGTCTGCAGTGCCGGTATCCCATATGGGTGCCGGTTCGAGACCCAGCTGCTCCATTTTCCATCCAGCTCTCTGCTATGGCCTGGGAAAGCAGTAGAGGAAGGCCCAAATCCTGGGGCCCTTGCACCCGCATGGTAGACCCAGAAGAAGCTCCTGGCTCCTGGCTTTGGATCAGCACAGCTCCAGCTATTGCAGCCATTTGGGGAGTGAATCAGCGGATGGAAGATCTCTCTCTCTGCCTCTCTGTAACTCTGCCTTTCAAATAATAAAAAAAAAAAAAAAGTGTTCCATTAAGGAATAATGCTTCATGCTAACTTTTGTCCTTTGCTGAATTAGAAATAATTTCCTGGGACTAGAAAAATTTTCAGTCCAGGAACTTACATAACTAAATTAAAGTGAGTATGAGAGGCCGGCGCTGTGGTGTAGTGTGGGTAAAGCTGCCACTTGCAGTGCCGGCATCCCATATGGTCGCCAGTTCGAGTCCTCGCTGTTCCACTTCCGATCTGGCTTTCTGCTATGGCTTGGGAAAGCAGCAGAAGATGGCTGAAGTCCTTGGGCCCCTGCCCTTGCATGGAAAACCCGGCGGAAGCTCCTGGCTTCGGATCGTCGCAGTTCTGGGCATTGCGGTCAACTGGGGAGTAAACCAGCAGATAGAACATCTCTCTCTCTCTCTTTCTGCCTCTCCTTCTTTCTGTGTAACCCTTTCAGTAAATAAATAAATCTTTTTAAAAAAAGGTGAATATGAATGTTCACATTCAAACCAGCCACAAAGAAAATGGAATGAAAGCTCCCTGCTGGCCACAGTCAGCCCGCAATGACGCCACAGGCAGGAGGGCCGTTCAGAAGGCTTCCTGGCCACGGCAGTGGGTGTCAGCAGGGCTGCAGCTCTTGGCTTACTGTCAAGTGGAGGAAATACGGTAACCCGATGGCAGGCAAAGGCGAAATTGCAGATATGGGCCCCTGTGCAGCACCACACAGTGAACTGGCGTGCTGGCAGGCATCCCAGGTGTGTGTGCCTCATGTATTCCTATGGAGCTCGGTCACCTGGGCACAGTTTTCTGTACCTAAAGCTGCTTGTGGACCCAACTGCATAGGAGCAACATGAAGCACGCCTTTCGCCCCAGTCCCTCCCAAACCTATCAGTCACATTAGAACAAGCAGGCTTCTTTCTAACCTGGCGCCAAAGTGGAATGTCTCATCCATCCATGTTACCCGAGTGAGGTTTTCAAAAAATGCTGACAAACAGAAATCAGACTGATTCACACTAAAAATGAAACTCTGTGATTTTATAGAGAACTCACTGACATCTTCTCCTGCCTGTTCATCTTGCAGTAAGTCAATTTTGTTGAGGAAGTTACCAATATTTACTGAAAAAACAGTGCAGTCTGCGGGCAAGGCTCTGGCAACTGAAAAAATTCAATTCCACTCGTACTTCCTCGAGGATGTAGAATGTGTCTGCAGCCGAGAGAAACACAACCGAGACAGGAGTAAAGGATGCGCCTTGTGAGTCTTCAAAGTGCTTTATTCCGTGAAGCCCGGCTCATGACGGGAGTGTACTGTTAGCACTAGGAGATACAAGGCAAACTTCCTCACTCTGTCCAATAGTTTATCAACAGAAATGAATGACAAAGACCATTACAGAGGAAAAGAAAGCATTTTGTAAACTTCTAAAGGCATACACAGATTGGCCACCAAATGAAATGGTTACTCAAATAATGCAGATGGTACCTTATCTTTACTTCAGGGTCAAAGGAACCACAGAACTTCGATGCCAGAATTAATGGCATGTATATGAGGGGCTCAAGTCACAGAATCAATTAAATACATAAAACGCAGACTTGTACAGCTGGGTTCAATGGTGTTAACATCATCTGTAGGAGCTAACAGATCTACATAAAGTCAGTGGATGGTAGGGCAGGGCTCCGGGGGTGTTGGGGGGAAGGGGTGGCATTGCTGCTGGCTTCCAAAGATAATGTGACATCAACCCACATACACTGGGGACAGCTGCAACCTGGACAGCCCTGAAGTCAAGTTACGGGAGAAGGCAGCACGGGACCTGGATGAGTTGTTCAGCAATTACTGAAGGCTGGATTTCCCCCCCTTTCCTGAAACTGCCTACCAAAACCATCTCATGTTTTAAACAAGAATATCAAAGGCACAGCGTTAGCACAGCGTATAAATTGATAAGCTACTCTAAGCAAGTCTAATATTTTAGCCTGATGCCTTCCAGAAAATGCAGGAAAGTTGGTAGATACACAATCAATGTTGGAAATTTACAACCTGATTAAACACAGCACAGTTTAGGGCAATGAAGTTATTTAACCAGATTTGGGTTAAAATTTTTTTTTAAATCATTAAGTTGATAAATTTACATCTGGAGGAAACACAACGATCCTTTTCATTTTATTGTCAAAGACCGACTACTGTGTACTTTGAATACAACATTCACCTAAACACGTGACTGCAGGACACATCTCAATAGGACAAACATGATTTCACCTACACTGCAAAACGACTTTACATGTAAACTTCAACAACCACATGCTGTACATTACATTTTTAGATTCAAAGATATCCCTGTTTTCCTAAAATGTAAACAGTACAACTGAGGGTCTCAGTTAAAGGGACAATTCATAATAACAAAACACCCACTGTTTAAACAAAGGCCAAACATAAACATCTTATAAATCAGATTTGCTTTTGGTAACAGAATTGAGAGTTTTAGTGCTTTGCTTATCTTCCCACAGTGGGAGATGCAGCTACCATTGCCCCAAACTATGCACTTTTCAGGTCAGCTCTGTCTGCATGTCATAGCATTAATTCCTACACTGCAACATAAGGGTGTAACCATGAAGAGACTCCGGGCAAGGAAAGAGAAGCAAGCTGTTTTCCTGGGCGCGTTTCCGGAGGTGTCGGCGTCCAGAGTCCTTGCGGCATCAGCTTCTTGGCGCACGAGGGACAGTTGCTCTGGGACGCTGGGGGTCCCGACACTGTGTGGGGACAGAACCCTGAACCAGAACACACGGGGATGCTGGCACTCTTCTGTCCAGGGCCGGGAGCGCAGGTGACAACTATGAAGAGGAGTGTCTACATGCGGGTGGAAGTGTAACATTTGCAGGAAGTTTTTTTTTTCTTTTTAATCATCATCATCATTATTATTATCTTCATTATTATTATGAACACTCTCACACCTTTCAACTCAAAAAATAAAAAACAAAACAAAACAAAACTGGTCCACAGTTTATGGGGCGATGCCCACACGGTTCCTCCCCATGCATTTTCTGCTCCCCTCCCCCAACAGGTGCCAGCTCATTTGCTTGTGCATTCCTTCGGCTGCAGCTGGAATCAGAGGGTTTCTGTTGTAACAGGTTCTGACTGCAGCTGATGGGTTTTATTTAATTAATTATCGTAAAATGTGCACACACACACACACCCCACGCAAAGCGCACGCACTCACACACGCGCACAGTCAGGAATAGCTAGCACGACGCTGGGACATGTCAGGTGGCTGTGAAAGCGGGTCGTCCCCAAAGCAGTCATCTCGGCCTGAAGATGTAAACAAGGAGGTTTGCTTCCTGCAAGAGAAGCGCTTCACCGAGCTGGGTTTCCTCTCTCCTGCGCTGAAGCCGCCTCTGCCCTTGCCACGCTCAGGTCTGTCCGAGGCCGCGCGGGAGGTTACGTCAAGATGTGGCCGATAAAGTCCAAAAAGCGCTTTGAATACTGCTCTGGGTTCACGGTCGAGATCTCCGCGCCAGCCTGTGCAGTGTTAGAGAGGAGTATTGACACGACGTTTATGACTCCCCAGAATCACCACTCCAGGTCCAATCGTGGCTGAGTATAATGCTAACAATTCTCAGGTCTCTACAGCCTCTGCTGTAACCCAGCTCCTGACATCTTGGCTATTTTGGCTGAAAGGGCTTATGAATCTGAAAATGAGGCCAAGGGTGGCAGGAGCACCATGACAGCTGTGACTTAAAATCCCATCAGCTTGGGGCTGGCGCTGTGGCACAGAAGGGTAAGCTTCCGCCTGCAGCGCCGGCATCCCATATGGGTGCTGGTTCAAGTCCTGGCTGCTTCACTTCTGATCCAGTTCCCTACTAATGCACCTGGGAAAGCAGAAGATGGCCCAAGTCCTTGGGCCCCTGCACCCATGTGGGAGACCTGGAAGAAGCTCCTGGCTCCTGGCTTCAGACTGGCCCAGTCCCAGCCATTGCAGTCATTTGGGGAGTGGACCAGCGGATGAAGATGGATTCTCTCTCTCTCTCTCTCTCTCTCTCTCTCTCTCTCTCTCTGTACCTCTGCTTTTCAAATAAATAAATTTTTAAAAAATCCCAACAGCCCTGTTTGGGACATTCCTACCAACCAGGAGGATCTGTGGGGTTTACATTCCAAAGCCATGGGACAACAGCTTTGCATTTCAAGGCGGCAGACTGTGGACACTTGAGGGTGACACACACACATAAGCTCTGGTGAAAGCGAGACCTCCGATGATGTGACTTTAGGACTTAAGATGCTGCTGCATCTCCCGAGGGCTGAGGGCCCTGGGTGCCACTGCTCCTCCGCAGAGACCTGCACGGAGCATGGACCGGGGGCTCTGCAGAAGCCCAGCGGGGGGTGCTGTGACTACCTGCACAGTGCTGGCCGGTGCTCTGCAGTTTCTGCAGTGTCCTAAGCTGCAAGGGCAAAGCCTAGATTTTTACGAAGTCGCCAGGGCTATTTCTGGATGCCCACGTGCATGGGGGCTCTCGTTATTTCCAGGCCTGGGCTGCTGGAGCAACCTCAAAAAGTATTTCCTTTAGTTCACACAAGCAGGAAGGAGGCGGAGACTCCACCCCAGGTCTGTGTGTGCAGTCTCCCCACGGTTTTCAGCGTGTGGGGCCTCTGGAGTCCCCTGCCTCACTCCCCTGAACGGGACTCTAAGCAGGGAGAGTGGATGTGCCTGTGGCGCAGGTGCACTTAGGAATGGCGCCAAGACGCTGCCCATGTGACCTTGTCTTGCTGAGGGGCTCTCTGGGCCAGGCAGGGTCTGCGTCTGTGCTCTGCGCACAGCAGGAGCTTGCGGCTGAGCTATTTCTTTGGCAAACAGAATATGGTTTTAGGCTGAATCCACTTCCGGGATGGCAGCCCGTTTGAGTTTCAAATAGAGAAAAAGAGCCTTTAGCTGAGTTTGTTAGCTCTGGCCAGCACTCTATGGGAGGCACCTGCCAGCCGGCACAGGCAGCACAAGTCCAACTGCGCGGGATGGGGCTCTGTGGCTTTTCAGTCCACTTGGAGAGCCACAAATGGAGCCCCACGCTACAAGCCAGAATGGCGTGTAGCCAGGTGGTGGGGCTGCATGGGCAGGGCAGGAACACAGGGCGGGTGACCCTGCTAGACTCTGCAGAAGAAGCCCTGCTGTGCCCCTGCCTAGCGAGGGGCCCTTGTTGTCACTCCTGAAGCTGTCTGCTTCGGTTCCTTCAGCTGACAGAGGGGATCCACTAGTATCCCCTCGCAAGGGGTCAGCAGGGTACCTGCTGCCCAGCACCGTGCCAATTCTGACAGGCACAATAAAGGCCAAGAATGACCATGGGGAAACTTGGACCTTGCACTCACATGGCTGCTGTGACAGAAAAAATACAGCCCACCATGAGAAAAGAAATCCGATGTTGCATACTTTGGAAGCGCCTTAAGCAGAGAACTGTGCTTCAATTCTGAGCACTCTGCATTAAAACCACCAACTTTAGCACTTTAATCTTCGGAACATTTTGCAAACACAAAAGAATTTGTCAGTTCCTAGCGAGGCCTGTGGAAGTACACGTCCTCTTGTGTTAGAAGAGGCAGGGACTTGCAAGGAGCCCTACCAAGTCCCTGGGAGGGCCGGGCTTTAGCCGCTGGCATCTGCATAAGAACACGGCCCCCCACAGGCAGCGCGCCTCACTAAAGGGCTCTGAACCGCACAGCAGCAGAGAGGAGGAGCCCGCAGGAGAATGGAGCGGTCCCTGCTCCCTGGCCACGCCGCCGAGGACCCCGAGGGAGAATTGGGGAGCGCGTACTTACGCCGTGCTTCACAGTTTTTGCAGCGTGGGCAGCTTTCTTTTTTGCATCGTAATGAGTGAGAATGTCAATGATTGCCATGAAGTACACCTCCTTCCTAGGCGAGTCTGCAAAGGGACGAGAGCAAGCGAATGACATCACCGGGAGACACCTGCACTGTGTAGGGAAGGAGAGGAGCCTGGGACTGAAGCAGCCTGGGGACAAACTCCACGGGACTCCTGTGTGTTCCTCCCAGCCAGGGGGACTCTACCCAATGTGCTTTCAAAATAACAAGTGAAAAAAACCTATCATAACCCCAGGATATGAACACTGGAGCTCCAAGGGTGCAACTGAATGCTTTTATTTTTACTTTTTGTTAATCTGAATTTTCTTGAATGACTATGTAAAGAGGAATGCTATTTTAAAAATACTTAGGAAGCAAGTGTAACTAACTGTGTTCATGAATCCTTTCTTTACCAAGAGCTGCAGTGTTGATAAGTAATTCTCACTGGCTGTAGCATCAGAACTGGATAAAGGCACAGCGCATCCCCAGTACCTACTTAGTCCCAAAAATATGATGCTGCTTCAGTTCTGAATCGAAAGGACAGCACGTTTGACTATACCTGGTTTTCTGTGTGAAAGAAACAATTTTGGTGAGCAAAGAAAGAATAGAACAAAACATAACTCAAACCCATTTGGGTGAGATGCCATCTGTGTTTTGTTTTTTTTTTTAAGAAAAAAAATCAATGAACCCACTTTTATTCAGAAAATGAGCGGCTGCATTTATCAAATCACTAAAATAATTTTTATGGGTAAGTAGCTAAGGTAGAATGGGATATGCCTTCAGATGCCCGATCACTTTTATATTGTGTTGAGGCCTAAGAACAATGGTTCTGACCCTAGAGAAGCCCAGAGCCCCCTCAGGGCTCTCGCCCCGTCCACGGGCTGGGGCTGGCCTTGGCACGGAGAAGGAGGGGTGTTTGGTGATGATGTGCCTGCCCCGAGGGTCACAGCAGACCACACACACGTGCCTACTTCAGGACAGATGTGTGGTGCTTTAGTCTTAGATAAAAAAGAAGAGAGCTAAGGAAAAAATACTTAAACCAGTTCTTATATATGTTCTCTATAGAGGTGCATCTTATATGTTTATGTGTGTGTGGGATACACAAGATGATTCGTGGTTTTGCTCCAGTCCCTCAACACCCCCATACCCAAGGACCTGCTCCCATTACATTTAGAAACTCGAGCTTATAGTTACCTTGAACCTGCTCTGTCCCCTGTGCGTTTCCCTGGACTCTGGAGAATGAGTCTGGCAGGACAACACACCTGCCAGATGACACACTGGCAGATGACAATGCAAAACCCAAACCACTTCAGATGTACACAAGAGGCAAAGGTAACTCAGCTTACTTTCATGGCATTTAATTCCATAAACATCAATGTTCGGATCAAACTCCCCCGGAGCCAAGGGCGGTGAGCTGTTCAACGTGTTTCCGGGGCTGTCCGGAGGGGTCCCGACTGGGTGGGTGCCGTCGCTCTCCCCCTCCTCCTCCCCGTCGTTCTCCTCACACTCCACCTCTTCTTGCTCGGCTCTCTCCACATCGTGAATTCCCACCAGTAAGCTGTAGTCCATGAGCTTCAACTGGGCAAGAAACTGGAGGGGGGAGGCGACAGGGTCAGTTACACCTTACACAAAAACTGTGCGCTCAGATGGACACACAGGGGAAGGCTGTATGGGAGCCGGCAGCACAGGCACACAGAGGCACACACAGGGCCCCTCTGAGAGGCGGCCAGGAGCCTTGGTGATGGCCAGTGCTTCTGGCGACACACACAGTCTCACACTTCGGGTCGGTCCGCGTGGCTGGCGTCGTCATCCCTGGAATGCAAAGCTGGGTGCTGAGGCCCAGGCTAGATTATAGCAAAGAGTGGAGAGCGTGACTGGCAAGACAGAGCCACGGAGGACGGTGGTGGGAGGGGGGAGTTTCCCCCAACAATTAAGACTTGGCTAATGGGAAAAACCAGGGACCTCCCAAGAAGCTCGCAGCAGGCTCAGGAGGGATCGGGAGTACTTTGAAATTCTGCGCACTCCGTGGAGGAGACTATTATGCTGTCCATCACAAATACGTAAATGCCCGAATATCCCAATCAACTAGCAAACGCATCGTGCCAAGGCTCTGGTGAGTAACGCGCTCCTTCTGTCTCGGTTCAGCTTTCTTTGGACCTAAGCAGAAGCAAGCAGGCACCACAGGCCCAGGGTTCCTGTCTTCTAGCCCTTCCTCTCCTGGGCAGGCCAAGATTGCACTCGACGGTGGGACAAGAGCTAGCTAGCTCTGTGGGTTTGCCTACTCCTGTCTGCCAAGTTCTTTTCTGGCTCTTCAAGGCAAGATTTTTTTTTTTCTTTTTTGTTTAAGCGGATGCACCCAGATACCTGACCTTAAATGCAGTGTTCTTACCGACCCATTAATGTGGGGGCGGTGTGACTGCGTGCACAATGCGGCGGCCAAAGACAGGCTGGAACTAATCAGCTTCCTGACCCCAGCCGGGGCTGGCTGGCTCTGGACAGGGTGCGTGGTCCTGACTCTCGGGAGACCGCGGCCCCACCCTCGCTCGCCGATGCAGGGCAGCTGACTGGCCCCTGGGCCCCTCGGGTAGAATTTAGGAAACAAACTTCCTTACACGAAGGGCAGGCATGTGAAATTACAGGTCTTAGAAGTTCTGGCTGAAAATGAAATGAAATCCATTTGCCGAGACCTGCAGAGCCCTTTCTTTTTGGCTGAGCCTGCCGGAGGGCAGCTCGCTCTCGGAGCCGGGGAGAAGCAGGTTCTTGACAGACAAGGCCGGGCACCCCGGGGCACAGGTGTGCTGAGTGCCAGGTCCCTCACTTCTGCCCGGGCCGGCGCGTGCCGCTCTGTCCGCTACCCCTTCTCAAACTTCCACTCACTGGCCCACCCACCACGAGTCCGCAGGGGACACCTGACTCCTCCCTGTTAGGAACTCAGCAAAACTGCACACATCTTCGGCTCAGACTAGCAAGCAAGGCAGGGGAAGCCCGTTTCCTGAGAAATAGACGCACATTCCCAGGTACATCTGAGCGCTGAGCTCGCGCTCACCCCCACGCTTCCAGTTTTCTGGGACCCCTCGGAGGGCATAAGTGGCTGCCCCGTGGCATCCGGGCAACTCTGCCTCCACAGGGAGCGCAGACATCAACTCCCTGTGGCCACCTCTCTAGCCAGCCTTCCTTCCGGTGGTCGGGGCCCACCGTTAGCCAGTGCAATCCGGGCAACTGACAGCTAGGTGTGCTTGCGTGCGTCCTTGGGCTCGCGCGCACGTGCATACGTGCGTGCGTGGCCATGGTGGGAGGCTGCTTGTCCCAGCCCTTGACCAATGCAGGCCCTGTGGCTGGGCCAGGGAGCGGAGAGCCCCCGGCTGTGCTGCACACAGGCACAGAAGAGAACTCCGTGTGCAGGTGCAGTGGCAGTGACTGGGCCCGGGCAAGGCCCTCAGGTCCCTGTGTGGAAGACAGACGAGAACTCAAGGATCAAAGCCGGGAGCGAGCGAATGCCGGAGCCTGTGTGCCTTGTACCCAGTCACGTGACTGGACCCCGTTAAAATGGCTTTTTTTCCTGGTTCTTGTTCTTTGCAACCTTAGTAGGAAGATGACGGGTTAAACAACTGGTTTCCGAGGAGGACCTGAACAAAAGGCCTTGCCCGCCTGGACAGGCTCGGCTGGCCTCCAGCTCCAGGGGCACGGACACTGATGCAGTCGGGAAGCCAGTTTTCCCTCCAGGACAGCCCGTGGGCCTCCTGTTTGGGGAGCGCACAAGTGTCCAGTCACAGCCTCTGACCCTCGGCCAACACAGCTAGCAGAGCGCCCCACTACTGCCCCAGCTGTGGTTCCAAGGCCTCCAGGAGTCTGCGCTCAGACCCTGGGTTCCTGGGGAACCATGTCGGTGTGGGTTTCCATCTCCTCCACTGCCCCCCACCCTCGTCTAGGATGATGCTGGGTCCCATTATCCACGCTTGCCCCTCTCTCAGCTCCTCCTCACATCCTGGGAGCCACTCCAGGAGTCAGCTGAGGGGACCCCTGGTGTGCCTCCAGGCTGTCGTCCCTCCCATCCACGCTACTGTACATGCTGGGCAGCTTGGATCAGCCTTCCCTGACCTCACGCCACAGGGTCAGAAGTCCTGTCCCAGTAAGGAAGCTATAGGTAGCTTCCACCAGTGAAATGAAGAATACATCGCGAGTGGAAGCAGCTCTGATGTGCCCAAGAAAAGTGAAAACAATTGTGGTCTCAACGGGTGGGTAGACAGACAGTCCCCAATTTACAATGGCTGGACTTCAAAGATTTATTCAACTTCCTGATGGTGGGCTAAAGCAACACAAATGCAGTAGAAACTGTACTTCAAATTTTGATCTTTTCTCGGGGTACCGATATCTGGCCCAGTACTCTCGGCCTGCAGGACTGCAGGCTATTTTAAGTGTTCTGAGCATGTCTGAGATGGGCTAGCCTAAGACTTGATGCTGGATAGGCTAGGCATATTAAATGCAGTTTTGACTTAATGCTATTTTTAAAAAAGATTTATTTATTGAAAGAGTTATACAGAGAAGAAGAGAGAGAGAGAGAGAGAGAGAGAGGTTTTCCATCCGCTGGCTGGATATGCCAATCCGAAGCCAGGAGCTTCTTCCAGGTCTCTCATGTGGGTACAGGGGCCCAAGGACTTGGGCCATCTTCCACTGTTTTCTCAGCCCATAGCAGAGAGCTAGATCCAAAGTGGAGCAGCTGGGACTCAACCAGCGCCTACATGGGATGCCGGCACTGAAGGCAGCGGCCCCAACTTAATGCTATTTTTAACTTAAGATGGGTTTTCCCACATATAACACCATCCTAAGTTGAGGAGAATCTGCATGTTTCCAAAGCTATGAGATCCAGGGAGAAACGGAAAGAGACAAGTTCTGCACTGTGACTGAGTATAGGTTTTACTGACAAGAGTAAGTTAAGTAAGAGTGGTTAAGAGTATAGGTGTGGGGCTGGTATTGTGGCGTAGCAAGTAAAGCCACCACCTGCAGTGCCAGGATCCCTTATGGGCACCGGTTTGAGTCCTGGCTGCTCCACTTCTGATCCAGCTCTCTGCTATGGCCTGGGAAAGCAGTAGAGGGTGGCCTAAGTGCTTGGGTCCCTGCACCCACCTGTGGGACCTGGAAGCAGCTCCAGGCTCCTGCTTTGGATCGGCACAGCTCTGGCCATTGTAGCCATCTGGGGAGTGAATCAGCAAATGAAAAATCTTTCTCTCTCCTCCTCTCTGCCTCTGCCTCTCCGTAACTCTGTCTTTCCAGTAAATAAATAAATCTTCTTTTTTTTTTTTTTTAAAGTGTGGGTGTTATTAAAGCATCAGATAAAGTGGCTAGGTTTTAAAGTCAGATGTGAAAATTGCGTCTTATTTAATGTTTTACTCACTAGCTCTGTATCTGGATTACATTACCTGTCTGACTTATAACATGGGACAATGCCACTCACCTCAGAGGGGTGTGGGAAGGATGAAAGGAGAAAAGGCAGCTAAGGGGAAAAACATGGTGCCTGCATGTACAGTGGAAGCCGCAGCATGACTGCCATGTTGTCTTCATTATGGCAGAAGGCATCTTCCCCCATCAATTTGTAAAATGGGGAGACAAGTTCAAGTTGATGAGCCACGAGGAGAATGGTGGGGAAACGCCTGTGGCTTCATGAGCTCTTATTTCATACACTTTATTTTAAATCTCTTCTGAGGCACCGTGAAATGAAGTGTGGCAATTAACCTGAGATTCTCCTAGGGAAAAACAATGCTGAGTATCATCTGTGCACTGAGAAGCCAGACCGGGGACGAGCGCCTGCTGGGGGTTGGCCTACACTAGGGATGCAATATATGTTTGTATGTTTGCTCTTTTTCCCTGTCCTGCCTTTAAGCTTCATATTCTAATGTACTTTAAGTACGCAAGATTTAAAGGCATGATGAATTTTAAGTCTTCAGGTTCCTGCTCTTCCTCTGTCTTAGCCAGTTACCTGCCAGAGCTCTGATTCACATCCTTCCTCCTCAGCATACCCCATCTAATCTTCTTAATAATTATTTCCTCATTGTGACAAAGCTTGAGCTAGTATCTTCTTCTTGAGTTCTACGAGTACCAACACAAAATCCTTTAAAAATTAGGTGGCCAATGGCAGCTAATTAACTAGCCTTCATAACAGATTTAACTTTGTCTGCTAACCTCATTAGCACATTTGTTTTACTGAATTACCACCTCCCAACACAACCGAGGTAGAATTTAAATTCTGACCAGTCCTATATAATTGTTAGATTTTCCCACTTCTTACAGATGATAATCCTCTTCCTTCGGAGCATTTATCAGAAAATAAAGTTTCAACTGTGCTCTTCCAAACATTTTTAAGTAGCACTTTATGTTAGAGTAATTGGGAGTGTGGTTCCCCAAAGGTCTCAGATTCTAGTCTGAGTTTAGTAGCTGTGTGACTGCAAGCAAATTACATATTGTCTCTGGACTTGGTTTTCTCATCAGTTAAACTGGGATAAAGGCACAGTACCGGGGCTGGCACCGTGGCATAGTGGGTAAAGCCGCCGCCTGCAGTGCCAGCATCCCATATGGGCGCCAATTCAAGTCCTGGCTGCTCCACTTCCAATCCAGCTCTCTGCTATGGCCTGGGAAAGCAGCAGCAGATGGCCCAAGTCCTTGGACCCCTGCACCCATGTGGGAGACCTGGAAGAAACTCCTGGCTTCAGATTGGTGCAGCTCTGTCTGGCCATTGCGGCAAATTGGGGAGTGAACAAGTAGATGGAAGACCCCCACCCCCAACTCTAACTTTCAAATAAATAAATAAATCTTAAAAAAAAAAAAAAAAGACATAGTACCTACCCTCAAGAATTTTAAGAAGGAAAACAGACGATTATACAGGAAGGGCTTAAGCTGTATGCGCTATAAATGCTGGAGGCCCCCACATCGGTCCCTGCTCCCCACCTGTCCCCTCCTACTTATTTCCATGCTAAGGGAAAGCTGAGAAGCCCTGAGATGACAGCGCTCACAGGAAAGGCACAGTTTTGCATCACGTGACACAGGGGAGGTCAGGTGACTACCCATGGTCACGATCGGCGCTGACAGCAAGCACAGCAGCAGGCCAAGGTGCTCCGACTCGCCACGGAGCACCTTCTTTTGGTATGTATATATTTTTAAGCAGGAAAGAGCTCCTGTGTGTTGGGTTATGTGCGAAGCTATGTAGACTGAAGTACTCAGTGTGGCATGTGAACAGGACAGGCTTTCAACTGTAGAAAAGCAGCAGCTAGGTTCTCAAATGACAATTCTGTTCTCTAAAAAGGAAAAAAAATACATCATTTATTGAGCTGTAATAAACACATTCTACTTTAATCATCAAGGAGACAAAAAAAAAAAAAAAAGGAAAAAAAAAACTGTATTCAAACTTTAGCAGTTAGGCCACTGCGCCAAATTAGAAGGCATGGAGCTGATGAAAAAAGAAAACTAGATTAAATTCTAGTCTCATTATCAAGATCAGATGTCAAGCTCCTTCACCATAATTACCCGCTTAAAAATTTAATGATGCTTCTGCATGAATTTCAAAACTAAAGACACTGTTATCAGCTATTGAGAAAATTTTTTAATGAAAGAACACTTTATGCCCTGCCTCTGTTTCACAAAACAGCTAAGTGCGAGAGCCATGTATGGGATTAAACGATCCAATCCTTTAATCAACGACATTATTAGAGACAACAAAAGGGCTAAGAGGATCCTCATGTAATTCAACTGTAAATTTGAGCTGCTTGAGTTAAATTATTTCTGGAGTCTAAATGTCATAGTGACATACAGCCAACAGAGAGGAAAAAAAGCACATTTTTTTTGGCACATCATACATAACCCTGAGGGCTATTTATCATAATTGCTAAAACAATATTATTGTCAGGATCAAAAATTTGCTGATTAATCAATATAGATCCAAAAGAGAGTATGTTTACCTGTGGTACTGAACCCAGTCATCAGTTAGATCAAGTTGACCTCAAAGTAAAGAGGAAATGCCTGATATGCATTTCAGTAAGAACCACTGACAACTGAGGAAAAATAAATGTTCATTAATAAAAAGCTGGAGAAAAAAATGCTACATGATAAAAGCAACAACTGGTACCTATTTTTTAAACGTAGACATTTATATACTTTGCAAATAACCAATGTTTATGCTTAATCCAAGCATGTATACTATGGAGGTGAAAATAATATAAAACATTTTTATTAAAATAATTTATGATCTAAAAATAACTAGAACTAACTTGGTTGGTGTCAGTGTCTTGCAATGAAAAGAACTGTTGGGAGGTTAAAAAGATTGAAGATTAAAATCCTGCTTCTGCTTCTGCCTTTGTGAGGAATACAATCAAATGTATGACATCCATTTTTTGGCTCTAGTTATTTTAATTGTTTTTGTTTAATGACACAGACAGGGAGAGATTTCCACCAACCCTATCTCTATACTGGTATGTGAGGAGCAGTATTTCAAAGCAGCCAAAAAAAAAAAAAAAAAAAAAAGGTACATGCATGAATGCAAGCAACAGCTAAGAAAAATCTAGTTTAGTAATAGCCAGTGAGAATTCTCTTTGCACTATCTCATAACTCAACAAACTCCAACAAGATAAATTTATTTCTAAAAGCACTAAGTAAGGAATTCCAATGGGAAAGCTGCAATGCCTGTGTGATAAAATTATAGGAAAAGGCATCCTTTTAAATTCTTGAAACAGTGTTTAAAAAGAAATCTCCTTCATTTCAGAAAGCAGTGTTTTATTTCTTACCAAACGTTTGTTTGGTAACTGACACAGTCAGTCCGCATCCTGCCATATCCCACTCTGCCTGCTGTGGACTGGCCAGCCTCCCCGGCGGGACCCACTCACGGACACTAGCACGAGGGTGGGGACACCCAGCAGACGACAGCAGGTACTCTGTGGCATTTGCCATCTGAAGGAGAGGGCTGCTGAATGGGCACACTGTTCTTTTAAACTAGACCACAGACGATGTTTACAATACAGTACCATATATATATATATACACCATATAGATACATACATATATGTACCATATATACACATACATATACATACTTACAAATATGTGTGTATATATACCACATATATACATACATATATGTATCATATATACATACATATATGTACCATATATACACATACACATACGTACACTATACATACTTACAAATATGTGTGTGTGTGTGTATTTGCTTTGGTTGCAGACTTAAGTAGAGAGGTTTACAAAATCTCTTAAAAACCAACAGTGCTGACACTTACATAGTGGAGCTGACCTTTATATTGATTTTTTCTTACCTCAACATCCTTTTTGAGTTTTTCCAGGAACACCTTTTTGTTGTTGTCATCAATGTAAATCTTTTGGCCTTCATTAATGAAATCATTATCCTTTAAAGTTGGCAGTTCTTTGGCCTAAAACAAATGAGAAAGAAGCTTAAATGAAATCTGAAAATACATATACCTTCCAATCCTGGAAGTTGAAGCTTGCCCTGTTCACCACTGGGGTCTTACAGAGGCAACGAGCTGTGAGGGAGCTTGAGTACCACAAGGGGGCACCAGTGAGCTATGACCGCAGGAAGCATTCCCACTAGGGAGCGAGGGTTAGACACCGGCCATAGGATAAGACTTTCTGCAGTGCATTTCATGTTTCTCATTGGAATGGAACTAATTGCTTTTTTTAAAAAATATCTATTTATTTATTTGAAAGAGTTACACAGAGAGAGAAGGAGAGGCAGAGACAGAGAGAGAGAGAGTCTTCCATCCGCTGGTTCACTCCCCAAGAGCCAGGAGCTTTCTCCAGGTCTTCCCATGCAGCTGCAGGGACCCAAGGACTTGAGCCATTATCTACATCTACTGCTTTCCCAGGCCATAGCAGAGAGCTGGATCAGAAGTGGAGCAGCCGGGACTTGAACCGGTCAAATATGGAATGTTAGCACTGCAAACAGTGGCTTTACCTGGTAAGCCACAGGGCTGGCCTCCCTAATTGCTTTCTTAGGTTCACTTTTTTTTTTTTAAAGATTTAAAAAAAAATTTATTTGAAAGAGTTACGCAGAGAGAGAGAGAGAGAGAGAGAGAGAGAGAGAGAGAGGTCTTCCATCTGATGGTTCACTCCCCAATTGGCTGCAACGGCTGGAGCTGTGCCGATCTGAAGCCAGGAACCAGGAGCTTCTTCTGGGTCTCTCACATGGGTGCAGGGGCCCAAGGACTTGGACTATCTTCTAGTGCTTTCCTAGGCCATAGCAGAGAGCTGGATGGGAAGTGGAGCAGCCAGTTCTTGAACTGGCGCCCATATGGGATGCCGGCGCTTCAGGCCAGGGTATTAACCCGCTGCGCCATAGCACTGGCCCCTAGATTTACTTTCTTATAAGGAGTCTTCTACAACTAGAATTTGTGTTCTTGGAAAACTGTGAGGAGACTTTCAACTTTCTTCCCTGTACAACCCAACTCCACCTGTCCGCCACCTTGGGGTGGCCTTTGCTGGGCTCCCGTCTTGTCTGACAAAAGCCCCGTCTACAATCATGCTTGTTCTCTGTGCCAGGGAGAACCTGCAGCTGGAGGTTAGGCAGCCACCCTTCCTGATCTCCCAGGTCACCACACCACCATGGAGGAAATGCTGTTCTCATCTGGGCGATGTCCAGGAAAAATATCTTCATGTAAAACATATTAAGATGAGAAGTCCTACTTTTTACAAATAAGTAAGAGGGTGGGCTGGCAAGCCAGCCGCACTGATGCGCCAGTCAACATGCAGCTGTCAAAACACAGGTGATGAGCACACAGGGCTGCGGCTCATGCTGCAGCATAGAGAGTAATGGAGGCATCGCGGTGTTAACGTAGCGCGGGTTATCCTAGTTACCTCTCAACACCAATCATCCCCACCCTCCTAACCATGGCTTTTTGTCTTCAGTTGAAAAGAAGCCCAGGTTAGTACCCCCTTTCTCTGTGTATTAAGAAACCCCGAATCGTCCTCTTTTCCAATAAGGGTGAACCAAATGTAAAAAACAATCCAAGTAGGCCGGCGCCGTGGCTCAACAGGCTAATCCTCCTGTTGGGCTAATCCTCCCGGTTGGGGCGCCGGATTCTATCCCGGTTGCCCCTCTTCCAGGCCAGCTCTCTGCTATGGCCCGGGAAGGCAGTGGAGGATGGCCCAAGTCCTTGGGCCCTGCACCTGCATGGGAGACCAGGAGAAGCACCTGGCTCCTGGCTTCGAATCAGCACGGTGTGCCGGCCGCAGCGGCCATTGGAGGGTGAACCAACGGCAAAAAGGAAGACCTTTCTCTCTGTCTCTCTCTCTCACTATCCACTCTGCCTGTCAAACAAACAAACAAACAAAAACAATCCAAGTAAACAACAACATGCTTTCCTTCCCGTCCTGGCTCTTCCACTGACTGTCCCCCCCTCCCCAAGAAAACTCACTGGGTCCCTATCTACTGATCCGTCCTTCGAATGCGTAAGCTGCTCGTGTTCCCCTCTCATTTTACAAAGAGTGCACCTGTATGTAGGCATTCAAGTTGACCTGCTCACTCACACACACAGACACATATATGCACGCAGCATTTCTAAATTAGTAGCTTTGGCTACTGATTTTGTTTTGAGAAGGGACTCTGAATAGTTCTGCAACTTTCTTTTTTTTTTAAAATGGTTTGTCTTTATTTATTTGAAAGACAGAGTTACAGAGAGCTTCCAGGGGCCAGCGTCGTGTCTCACTTGGTTAATCCTCTGCCTGCAGCGCCAGCATGCCATATGGGCACCAGGTTCTAGTCCCGGTTGCTCCTCTTCCAGTCCAGCTCTCTGTTGTGGCCTGGGAGGGCAGTGGAAGATGGCCCAAGTGTTTGGGCCCCTGCACCCACATGGGAGACCAGGAGGCAGCAAGCACCTGGCTCCTGGCTTTGGATTGGCACAGTGCCGGCCGTAGCGGCCATTTGGGGGAGTGAACCAATGGAAGGAAGACCTTTCTGTCTCTCTCTCATTGTCTAACTCTACCTGTCAAATAAAAAAAAAAAAAAAAAAAAAAAAAAAGAGAGAGAGAGAGAGAGCTTCCATCTGCTGGCTCATGCCCCAAATGGCCACAATGGCCAGAGCTGCTGTGCCAGGCTGAAGCCAGGAGCTTTATCCAGTTCTTCCATGTGGGTTCAGGGGCCCAAGTAAGTGAGCCATCCTCCACTGCTTTCCCAGGTGCATTAAGCTGGATCGGAACTGGAGCAGCTAGGACTCGAACTCCTGCTCAAATGGGATGCTGGCATCCCAGGTGGTAGCTTAACCTGATACGCCATACTGGCCCCACAACTGTAAATTAGATATAAAGTACTACCAAAATAATTATCCTTACCAAGCAGGTAAAGCAAAGCTCAGAGATCCAACGATTCATTCAGTAGGCACTTACTGAACTGCTGTCAGGCACGGGGATACAAACACGAATAGGTCAAAATTTCTATTCTCAAGGAGTTTTTCATCTTGTAAGGAGAAAGACACAGTCGCAAATAGGTAGCAAATAAGACAGGAAGACGCAGGATCTCCAGATAAATAATAAGATTCTGCAGGGAGATTTATCTATTTTAAACACCTTTATGCCAAGTCATAGAGTCTTGAAGCAATAGAAATGCAGTGCCATTCTTCACAAGTTAAAGATGAGCCCAGTAGGTTAACGCCTTAAGTCTGTCATTCATAAGTTAGAAATAATGTAAGTATAAGAAAAAGACCAAACCCAAAACAAAGAGGACACTCCCCACTGGCGTGTTTCAGAGGATGGCCCAAACACAACGTCTCGGAGCCCAGGGCGGAGCAAGCCCCCCCGGCTCACGTCGAGCAGACATCTTGGGCGTCGCAGTGTAGCTATGTCTTGGGAGTGTTAAGGGTTCAAATATTTGCCTGGATTCCACAACTCATTTTTCTGCGTGTGAGAAAAGGAGAGGAGAGGATTTTTTTGTGTAAATGCGAGAAACCTGCGGGCTGAGATGACAGGCCCCAGGCAAGGCAGTAAATCACACATTAGATATGTGTTTGTAACACAAGTCACATTAATGAAGATGAATGCCATTTCGCGTTCACCCCTGCGGAATTACCTCCTGTGACGGCGAAAGTATAATCCTGCCTCATAAAACCCGGACAGCCGAGCCTCCACGACTCAGCTTACTTGTGAATGTCACAGGCGCTAGGGACAAATTTATATTGGATCAAGTTCAAAAAAGGGCAACCAGATTGGTTAAAAGACTTAAGGGCTTATAGCAAGGATCAAGAGGCAAAGGCAGGTCCTCAGCAGGCAGCTGCGAGAGCAAATCCAACTCTGGGCAGCGAACACTCGTCTCCCAGGGCAGGGTTCCCCAGCCACGGGTCCCAAGGTTCCCATCCTGTCGGGGACTTGGGGCCAGTTCTCGGACTTTTCTGAGCTGTCCCTTCGTTTCTGAGAAATTTATATTTATTTATTTGAAAGGCATACAGAGAGAGAGAGAGAGAGAGAGAGAGAGAGAGAGAGAGAGAGAGAGTCCCATCGCTGGTTCACTCCCTGGATGCCCACAATAGCCAGAGTTGGGTCAGGGTGAAGCCAGAAGCCAGGAACTCAATCCAGGGTTTCCATGTGGTTGGCAGGCACCCAACCACTAGAGCCATCATCTGCTGCCTCCTAGGGTGCGCTTTAGCAGGAAGCTGGAAATCGGGAGTGGAGGTGGGACTTGAATCCAGGCTTTCCAATACAAGATGTGGGCATATCCGCAGTGCTTCGCCAAACGCCTACCCCTCAAAGTTCTTTCTTAATTCGACAACGAGGGAACCACCACCACCTGCAGCAGCTGCAGGGGCTGTGCTAACACACTTTAGGCATACCGTTTTATTTCACATGAATCCTCTCATTAACTCTTTGCAACAACCTTAACTTTAACCTTAACCTTATTATTACCCTATTTTACAGGCAAGGAAACTGAGATTGTGCAATTTAACTAACGTCTCACTGCCTGATGAATGATGAGCTGAGATGAACTCAACCATCACTTGGGCCCCTGTCTGCTACCTTCCAGGGTCCATGTTAGCAGGAAGCTGGAACCGGGAGTGGAGAGCAGCCCCAGGCCCTCCAATCTGGAATGTGGGCATCCCAAGTGGCCTCTTACTTGCTAGGCCAAATGCCCACCTCTGGTCTCTTCTAAAGCACGGTGTTAGAAGCTGTACCCCAGTGAGTCTGTATTCTTCAGTAGTGAGAAACACTATGTCACCATCCTGATCCCAGTTAACAACGGTGGCAGGTGGCAGAGACACACGTGAACGTGGAAGGTGACAGAGGTCAGCATCTGAACCGCTGGCATGTGGAGAGTTTCTAATCGTATACAAGCCTCTGAACATAAATGCTACTCCCTGGCGCGCCGCAGAAGCTACAAATGATTTCTCTAAGGGTGGATTTGGTCAGGGATTTGTGATTAATAAAGGAAAAGGGTGTTCAAAACAGCTACCAAACTGCGAGCACAGGTCTCTGTGGACAGAGTCATGCCAGAGAGAAACCACGGAATCCCCAGGGGCAAAGGGGACACAGGGCTGCCCGCTTCCCAGAAGTAGTATACACAGAAGGTAAAAAGTGAGGCCTCAAAGAGTTCCGGGCATTACCCACGTATTTATTACCTAACATTTTTATACTTAGAAATTTCAGATTACTAAGAACTTTTGCAAAATCCCTGAAGACAAAACAAGGACCAAAAAAAAAAAAAAAAAAAAAAACAGAAAGTGTGTGTGCTTACCAAAAAGATTTAAATTTTTTACGTATTTCTGGTGGGAGTTAATCCGTTTGTCTAAGAATATACAAGTATATTCTTATTTTATTAGGTTTTGTGATGCGATGCATAAGTGTAGTCATTTGTATGGAATTTAGTAACAGGAAATTTTGTTTTAGTGAGATTTTAAAAATCTAGTTACCTTTTAGGTGGCAAAATTAAAAAACAACAACTTTTAAATGTGTGCTTAAAGTTGGAAATGTAACTTTAAATATACAGAATTAAATTTAAAATAACACTGGATTCAATTATCATTCTGTTATTTAACTATACAAAAAGAGCCAACTGCATTATATATTGCCAATAACAACAGGAGAATATAAATACATGCATTTAAAACGCACAGGCCGGAATCTGTGAGACAAAGCCAAGTTGTTATTTCAGGCTGGCTGGAAACCTTGCCGGGAAGAAGAAATGCACCCGGTCACACTTGAGTATTTAATGCAAACAGGATTTTGGCACCAGAAGGTTTCAATGCAAAGGATAATATCATAGCACTCTGTGATTAAAGGACTTGTATTTCACAACGAAATGAATTTTTGTTCAATGTGCTCATTTGGCAACCCATGTCAAAAAAAAAAAAAAAAAAGTCTAATTGTGAGCCTTAATGTCAAAGATTGCTGCCTGGTGTCTCTTTGATGGGCGGTTACTGTGACACTTGGAGTTGAATGCACAACATACAAAGTACACTAATTATTGTCTGATGTTAGGGACTGCTTATGTTTGTGATTTACTTGTTATTTGAAGCTCACCTAAATGAAAATAAACTTGCAAAAAATGAAATCTCTTTCACTGTGCTTGCCAAAAACTTCATAAAAATCAGAGTCTCTGGTGTTGAAAATACACTCCAGAAACATTTCCATAAGGGAGGGAATTTTAGGTAATCCTTACAGTGGAGCTTGGATAAAGATAATTCGATGGAATAACATCATGTATGCGGTATGGATTTGGGGGTAGGAAGAGATGCTAGAGATTTACAGTAAAATCCGTTCTGCTTCTCAAAACATCCAAACCACAAATCTGATACATGGAGAGGCAAACTGGAGAATATGGATAAAGTTCACACTGAAGCAGCACAGATAACAGGTGTTCTCTCATGGAAAGTACACGCCACAGTCTTCCCTCACCACATACGTAGAATGTCTACGCCAGTGCATGGCTTGGGAAATGACCCAACAGGCTGCTACTAACTTCTCAGATCCACAGTAAAACAGTGAGAAAGTATCCATCAGCGGCCAGCATTCACAAGTGAATCCTAACTTTTACGTTGAACCTGCTCGCCTGAGTGTACATGTGCAAAGAGAATGTACCATCGCTTCTCGGCCTTTTGGCTAAGATCAAGTGTAGCAAAGAGAATGTACCTCGACAGGCGGGTCTGTGCTGCAACGGAGAAGCATGAAACTGGGGGAGCCTACTGTCAGCCTGCAGTTGAGGCTGAGCCGCAGCTGTTGGCACGCCCCCGCTGCCGTTCCCAACCTGAAATGTAAACAGTGAGGGGGACTCCTTTTCCAGCGACTGGAAGTGGCCTTGTCAAAGGTGACAGTCTGGTTCCTCCTCCACCGGCTGTGGTGTGCCAGTTCAGCTGCACGCGAGATCCGTAGCAGGACCTGCAAGTCCGGTTGGGAACAGCCTGCAGATCTGCTGCATGCCTGCCTGTCTCTGGTGATAATCTAAGAAGTGTCAAGGGCTGAACATGCAACAAGTTTTGCTAAGTGCTATCATTTCTTGTTTAATACTAATCTCGTGAAGATCAGTATTTTATTATCTCAAAAATTATATGCCTGCAGCAGTTTGGCTTAAACCCAGGCCACACCCTGAATTTTAGACATCTCTCTACTCCCAACTCTTTCTAGAACTAACCGAGTAAGAGTCGCTGGTTTAAAAAGATTCCCTTATCTAATGGCACTGCTCCACGCGGGCTTGTGATACTCTGTGCTCATGTCATTCCAGTGAAAACTAATCTAATGCAACTGAGAGTTTATACACCACCATCTGCCAGCGAGTCAGGAAGGAGGATCCGAAATGCTCACAAGAGTCATTGCATGAGCTCAGCTCTCCCTCTCTCTCTTCCTCTCTCTCTCTTACACACACACACACACACACAGTCACACCTAATAGCCAGGAAGGAAACATTCCAAATGAATTGAAGCTTAAAAACTCTGCTTCCCAGAAGACCCCTCTTGGTTTATGTGCAGGGTTCTTAAGACTTGCTTAGGCATCTGTGGATACAGAGTTAGGATACTTCCTTCTGCCAGTCTCGACAATCACTGTAAGCTGTTCCTAAAGCAGATGGGATTTCGGTGCTGTCAAGTCCATGGCTTCTCCAGGTGAGGTCTATGGCTGTACTGGGATCTCTGGAGAAGGGTCCAGGAAAGGTTCACGACAACGCAAGTCCTTCAGTTTTACCAACGAGGACAAAGTCATATGGTCAACCCTCAGCAACACCCCTAACCCTCTGTTAGGTATCCTCCAGAAGCTCTCTTTTAAGAACTCTCTGGAGGTCAGTGCCGCAGCATAGCAGGTTAAGCCTCCGCCTGCATCTCACATGGGTGTCGGTTCAAATCCCAGCTGCTCCTCTTCTGATCCAGCTCTCTGCTTGTGGCCTGGGAAAGCAGTAGAAGATGGCCCAAGTGCTTAGGGACCCTGCACCTGCATGGGAGATCCAGAAGAAGCTCCCGGCTTTGGATTGGCACAGCTCTGGCCTTTGCAGCCATTTGAGGAGTGAACCAGTGGATGGAAGATCTTCTCTCTCTCTCCCTCATTTTACCTCTCAAATAAATTTTTTTTTTTTTAAAGAGCTTTCTCTGGTCCATAGGTAGATGTTACCTCGGAAGAAAATGAATCATACCAAAGAGGGTTAAGTTGGCTGAGCAGAGGGCCTGCAAACCTCAATAATCTCCCTGAACAGATTCTCTGCCCACAGTGGGCAAAGAGGCATTTTAATTAATTAATTAATTTTTTTTTTAGCTGAGAGGCAAGGAAAGATTTTGGAAAGGACGCACTGCTGTGCTCTTGTGCCTTCTTGGCTGTTACCTTGCCTTTAACCGTAGCCCAAAGGACCAGATATGGAGGGAGTAATTAATTATAATTGGTTACAATTTAAAGATCACAAAGGAAATGCTGAAAACTGGTTTAGGAGAGCATTTTTAGATGTCAGGGCATTAATGATTAATTCTCCCCGCACCTTCACTCAGTAATAGATAAAATGTCAGAGATGGTGACATCTCTTAATTGCTAGTGCAATTCACAATGCAAAAGAATCGACAAGGCGGCTTTTTGTAGCCCATTATCAAAGTGTCAACAATGATTATTGCCAATACAGTTCTACAAATGCCGATTGCAGGGCAGCTGTTTTCTTTCAGATGAGTTCCAGGGGGAATGCTGTGTGTTAAAAGGAGTCGTCTTAGTGCAACCCCTGACTCCGCTGCACAGGCTTTCTTTACCTAATAAAATCAGACAGGAGTTTCGAGAAGAGCTGCAGAAGGATGAACAAAACGCCTATCTGTGAATCCCCCACTCCCTCTCTCTCTCCCTCCAGAACACGGGCTTTTTTAAAGAGTCAGGTCAAATCCCCCAGAAATCAAGTGAGTCCAGTTATGTTTTCTTTTACTTCCCTGGACGCCCTGCTGAGCAGCTTGCTAGCTGGCAGCATGCTAAGACTGTCATTTGTAAGACGCAGTCCGCTCAGCTGTAATTACTAATTTGATGTCACACTGGAATTGCAGCGCAGCTGTGAAAAGATCGACCACCAGGGAGATTCGCGTTTCTCTGTCTCATTTAGAGGAGGCAAAACTGCTGGAGCCATGAATGGAAGATGCCCTTCCATTAAAAAGGAAAGAATTAAAGAATAAAACAAGTCATAGCAGCTGTCAGAATTTGACAACGGCTAAGGGGGGGTGGTGGTGGGAAGCACTGTTCTGCTCTTAAAAAAAAAAAAAAATCCAAGACATCTGTACATGCGTGCTCTGATACTTGTTGCCATGAAAGTGATTCCATTATTGCTGGAATATTACTTCTTTATTTCCTTCAGTTCCATCTGCATTATTATGCTAATACAAATCACACTAATTATGTGTCAAGCTGAACACTAAGGGATGGGACTTGTCTGCACCTATATCACTAAATATTTGAAATGACAGTTTCAAAACTTGTCACCAACAAGCGAAAAGTATGCGAAATTAAAACAGTCATAATGACTCAAATGAAAGATCTGAGAGGAGTAAGAACTGCGATTACTAATTAAGCCATGTCAATGGAGCATGTCTCTGAAAACCGTTCTTTGTACCATAACAATCATTTTAAGGGGAAATAGTTTCACATTGATAGCAATGAAAAGAACCTTCTTGCAAACCATTTGATTTCATTTAGAAAAGGCTATAAAATATAGAAGTGAAATATTTTTAGCCTTCCCCAAATATCAAAAAAAACAGAGGGACGAGTAATCCCTTGGTGGCACTGATGGTTTGATCTGTGAGGACAAAGAATGGTAAGGTTTTAGATGAGTAAAAAACACATGATTGACCATGGAAAGAAAATCCAGAAGTTGGTAGAAAACGAAGAACAAATCCCTTTTTTACAGAATTTAAAAATAATAAAAAAAACCACCCACAACATTCTTAATGGTTGAGCTTCATGAATTCATTTAAGCTATTACAATTTGATAAATATCTGTAGGTTACAAACAAGCTGTCGTGTCAGGTGCAAGCTCTCAGGCAGGTGCACTCCCTTTTGGCGGTACCCAGTTTGACTGCTTTTCCCTTCCTCCTTCCCCGTGAGCATCTGCAACAGGAGGGCAGGAGGGGTGGCCTTCCGCAACAAGAGCTGTCACACACCCAGGCCCCAACAGAAGTCTAGTTTCCTGTATTCCTCCTTGGGACACTGCTATAAACCACCATAATGTTTGCACAGTGTAACGTTCACTGAGACTGCATGTGCAAAATGCACTTAAAAAAAAAAAAGGTTTTGGGGCCAGCGCTGTGGCACAGTGGGTTAAAGCCCCAGCCTGCAGCGCTGGCATCCCATGTGGGTGCAGGTTTGAGTCCCAGCTGTTCCTTTTCCAATCCAGCTCTCTGCTGTGGCCTGGGAAAGCAGTGGAAGATGGCCCAAATCCTTGGGCCCCTGTACCTGCATGGGAGAACCAGAGGAAGCTCCTGGCTCCTAGCTTCAGATCAGCTCAGCTCTGGCCATTGCAGTCATTTGGGGAGTGAATCAGCAGAATGGAAGCTCTCTCTCTCTCTTTCTCTCTGGCTCTGCCTCTCTCTGTAACTCTGTCTTTGAAATCAATAAAATAATTCTTCAAAAAAAAAAAAGTTTCTTTTATTTGAAAGGCAGAGTTACAGAGAGAGGAGAGACAGAGATCTTCTATCTGCTGGTTCACTCTAAGTGGCCACAAAGACTAGGGCTGGGCCAGGCTGAAGCCAGGAGCCAGGAGCTTCTTCTGGGTCTCCTACATGAGTGCAGGAGCCCAAGCACTTGGGCCATCTCCTGCTGTTTTCCCAGGCACGTTAGCAGGGAGCTGGATCAGAAGTGGAGTGACCAGGGACTTGAACCGGCACCCCCATGGGATTCTGGAGTCACAGGTGGCAGCTTAACCTGTTATGCCAATGCCAGCCCCAGCTGTGACCTTTCTCTAAGCCCACTCCCAAGGGAGATGTTTGGAGAAACAACTACTACATACTTCTATTCATATTAGGGACAGGATCAAAGTGTGTTAGTGGACTCAGCTGATTAAACAAATTCTACATTCTCATTTTCTTCCAGGAAAACCTACACCAATAAAGGAGCCAGCCGTTTCCGGTGGGCAGGGCCGTGGACTGTGGTTCATGCCCTGGTTTCTGGAACGTGCACAGTCCTCTCAGCAGAACAGTGGGGAGCAAGACTGGGAACTCAACGTTCTGTGCCTGAGGAAATGCTACAGCCAAGGCAACATCAAATGCTTGTGCCTTCCCTTCATGCTCACCCTTGTCTTCTTTTTTTGCTTATTAGAAAGGCTGAGCTGCAGCTACAACTAGAACCAGAGCTAGAGGCAGAGCGAGAGATTCCTCATCTGCTAGCTCACTCCCCAAATGCCCATAAACAGCTGGGCTGGGCCAGGAGCCCAGAACTTAATCCAGGTCTCCCTGGTGGACGGTAGAGACCCAGTTAGTACCTGCTGCCTCCCAGGGTGCACCTCAGCAGAAAGCAGAATCAGAAGCCAAACCGAGCTGCGAACCCAGGAACTCTGATGGGGAATGTGGCCATCCTGCACGGCCTCTTTACCACTTTGCACACGACCACTGCAGGTCCTTCTTTCGTGATGGGGGCTTCGACAGCAGGCACACATCCGTTAATGCGCAGGCGGAACACAACAGGTGAAGCAGGATGCTCTGTTAAGCTTCCTTCTCTCTTCCTCACTTCGTCTCCCACTGCCATCTGGTGCCAACTCCCAGCTGTGCTCACCGGCCAGCTCTCCAGTGGTTTTCCCGTTGGGTCCCGTGGACAACTCCCGGTCTACAATCTCCCTGGCTTTGTGGAATCGCCGATACTGGAAGTTCTCTTTCTCTGGTGTCTGGGCCATAGGAGACTGCAAGTGTGCTAGGGTAGGGGCCGAGCAGCTTGTTCCCCAGAGCATTCTTACGAAGCTTGGCAGATGCTTGCTCCTAATCCACACCCAAGGAAGATGTCCGGAATGAGCCAGAGCTTTCTGGCTCCTCTTCCATCTCTGGCTGAGCCTTCGCAGGCCTCTCCTTCAGCGACGACATTCTTCTGGGCTGGTTCTTGAAATGCTTTTCTTCCGCTCCACACTCTCCTGGTGACTTCATGTGCTTCCCTGTCCTGGGAAGATTCCAAGCTCTCTCTTCCAGCCAAGACTGGCCTGCTCTGACGCCACGCTAACATTGCAGGCTGCTCCTCCAGTCCTGGACGGCATTCCAGGCTCTGGCCTGCTCCAACTCTGGCTGTTGCAGATGTCTGGGGAGTGAACTAGCAGATGGCAGCTCTTTGTCTCTGCCTCTCAAATAAACAAACACAACTCCTCTCCCCAGCTCATCTTCCCTGCTTCCTGTTTCAGTGAGTGGCATGAACACTCACCAAGCTGTCCAAATCAGAAACGTGGGAGTCACCCTTCACCCACTTCTCTCCTGGGCACCAGTCCCCTCCTACATTCCATCTCTGAGTTCTGTTGATTCTTCCTCCTCTTCTTCTTCTTCTTCTTTTTTTAAAAAGATTTATTTATTTATTTGAAAGGCAGAGTGAAAAAGAGAAAGGAGGAGAGAGATCTTCCATTCAATGGGTCACTCCCCAAATGCCTGCAACAACCAGGGCTAGCCAGGCTGAAGCCAGGGGCCTAGACCCATCCAGGTCTCCCATATGGGTGGCACTTGGGTCTTTCTTTGCTGCCTCCCAGCTGCACCGACAAGGAGCCAGATCAGAAGCAGAGCAGCCAGGACTCCAACCTGTGCTCTGATACGGGATGCCAGCATCACAGGCAGCATCTTAACCTCCTGTACCACAACACTGGCTCTAATTCTTCTTCCAAACTCTCTCTGATCTATCCACACCTACTACACTCTCCAACTGGCCTGGTCTTCTGTGGCCTCGTCTCTCCTTCCAGGGAGGGGGAACTTGCACCTGCTGTTCTGACTGACACCTACTTATCTTTTGGTTTCCAAACATCTCCTCCCAGAAGACTTTTCCTGATGCTGTCCAGCCCAAGTCAGGCACTCTTGCTGTGAGCTCGAGAGCACTCTGGGTGTCCCCACAGAGTATTCATCAGGCAATATCTCTAGCTCCTGTTTGACACCTGCATGCCTTGCCAGATGTGTCCACCTGGCTCATTATTCTAACCTTGCAGCTAGAAGAGCAACCATAAAGATAGTTACAAACACCTCTGCACGAGTAAGTGGAAGCAGATTAACAAATTTTTTTAAGGTTTGTTTACTTATTTATATGAAAGGCAGAGACACAGAGAAGGAGGGAGAGAGGGAGGGGGAGAGAGAGAAAGAGAGAGAGAAAGATCTTTCATTTGCTGGCTTGCTCCCCAAATGGCCACAATAGCCAGAGCTGGGCCAGGCCAAAGCCAGGAGCCAGGAGCTTCTTTCTGGTCTCCCACATGGGTGGCAGGGACCCAAGGACTTGGGTCATCTTCTGCTGCCCTCCCAGGAGTATTAGCTAGAATCGGGATTGGAAGTGGAGCAGACTCAAACTGGTTCCCATATGGGAAGCTGGCACTGCAGGCAGTGGCCCAACACTCCACACCACAGCCCCGGCCCCACAGATCTACAAATTTGTAAAATTAGTAATAAAAATGCATGATATCACTCTAAAAGAATGTAATTTACAAAATGGACAGCCAGCACCTGGAGCCAGCTTTCCAATGGAATGGTCAAGGAAAGGCACTTCCGGGCGACAAGAGGGACGACGAAGTCGAGGCTTACTTTTCACGTCGGCACAGGAGGGTTTGGGCCAAGTTAGGTTCACATACAGGAAGCTACGTCCCAATTTCTCATCGAAACAGATCTTTCAAGGTGACTCTTTCTAGACTCTCATACAATAAACTAACGTGTTAGTTACCTAATGGTCAACAAGTCAGGAAAAGGTAAAAAGAGG
The DNA here is from genome assembly GCF_033115175.1 of Lepus europaeus. Classification (NCBI taxonomy): domain Eukaryota; kingdom Metazoa; phylum Chordata; class Mammalia; order Lagomorpha; family Leporidae; genus Lepus; species Lepus europaeus. Next base: position 48,123,854 of record NC_084840.1, read on the forward strand.
TAGCTCCTTCATCTCTAATTTTCAAGTAAAAAAGTACTCTACTTGCATTTTATTTTGTGTTGTTGGAGAAGTCCGCAGGTGAGCAAACAGGCTTAGGGACGTGTGGAGGCTTCCTGAGGGTCACGGCTGGTTAGGTGGTGGGGAGGGCGGCTGGGGAGCCGAGCCCTGACCTCAAGCTTACTGCACAGGGGCTGTGTCTCGCGAGCACGGTGCCGTGAAATGTTCCTCTCAACCACACCGACAACTGACAGCTAAGTCCTTATTCAGGAAGGAGCACGCTCCTCAGCCCCCACCGACAAGGCATTTCCCGCCAGCCGCAGTGGCCAGGAAACTCCAAGAACCATGCCGGCCTGGAAGAACAGATGTGCAGCTCCCCAGGCCCCGGGGCTGCGGCGAGGGAGGTATCCACGTGCTTACCTTTTCTTTGTCGCTAGCTTCTCGAGCCACTGTTGAGCCCTGAAACACAAAGAGACAATGAAAACATGGCCACACCAGACACCAGGCTGTCGCGCACTGTGAAACAGGAAATCGGTCATGGCGGGGTTGGTCCATGGGCCACCCGGCTCTGGGGCACGTCCCGCCCTCTGCAGGCATCTTGTCCCCTACCCACTCCCCTCCGCCCTGTCTTCTCTCTAGTCCTTGCTCGCCGGCTGGAAACCCACAGCTGACCATCACCTGCTAAACCCACATCTTGAATCCCCTGCCATACATGGTATCTTCCTACCCTCAAAAGGGGCAGCAGGCCATCGTCTGGCTCCAGCACTGCGGGGCCTCGGGCACCCCTCCCCGGCAAGATGCCCTTGACTGTCTCCGAAACTCTGCTCTCTCCCCTGCTGTGCAGGTTCTGCCAGCCGCCTTCTCTCCTGCACCGTAAGTCCCCATGGGCACTTTCTGAGCTTGCTCGCGCTTTAGAGGTTCCTTCAGAGACCCACGTTTGCTGGCTCCTCATTTGTGCCAGGCCCTATGCGGAGCGTGGAGGGAAAGGGTGGCAGGAAACATGGGCCTTGGCCTCAGCGCTGTCTACTCCACGGTGCTGGCTTTCGGTGCCAGGCCTTAGCGCTCTGGGTCATTGCAGGTGAGCTGGGGTAGGAGGCAGGCAGGGAAGCTTGCCTTTGTGTGTGCAGATTTTAATTCAGAGGACAGGCCGGGACACAAGTGGCCGGGGGTGGGGAGGCCTCGGTGTGCCGCCTGATGAGGGCTGTGTGTGCTGTGTGCTCCCAGTGGTGGTCCGGGCATCTCACCTGCAGCAGGTGCTGGTGTCACTGGGAAGTGGCTGGGGCTGGTCTCCCCACAACACTGGACACACACGCTGCCATGAGGTCAGCAGAGCCACCTGTCTGCCTGACTCCCGCCTAGTGTCTTGGGACACATGAGGTGGCCTGGGAAAAGTGAAAGTGGCCCCACTGGCCCCCAGGGAGCTAAACCTTCAACTCCAGGGCTAGCTTCACAAGGCAGCTCAGGCCCTGGGTAATTCACAGCCCCAGGAAAGATGCTGGAGGGGAGGGGAGCCACGGCCAGATGGCCAGCCTCCCCAAGGTCAATCCTCCACGGCCTAGGCCGGGGTCGGGGGATCTGAGAGACCCTGCGCCAGCCCAGGGAAAGGCTCCACGTTTCTTGGGGATGAGATGGAGGAGCACAAGGCTGACTCCCCAACGATGGGCGACGTGAGAGCCTCACGAGGGAAACCCGGGGACCACCCCGCAGCAGCGCAGCAGGCAGCCGAGAGGCACTGCCAGCAGCTGCCACTTGGTCATCTGCGGTGGTCTCCTTTCCTTCCCCGAGGGCTTCCTGAATGTGGGCCACACATACCTTCCTTTACACACTGGTTTCCAACAAAGGATGTCCCCAGATTTAGAAAAACAAAGCCACAGACGGGGCCATCTGTTAACATGTGAGCACTGCCTGTGCTGCTGGCTGGGGGCAAACTGTTCAGGCCACTTTGTGTTTTAACCAGGAAGTTGGTCTGCGTGTGTCTTCCCTCCAGTGCGTCCCTCTACTTCCCTCCCGGGGAATGATCTCTGTGTAAACGCGTCCAGGTCATCAGCCTGGACGTATACCCACCCGAGTTTAAATCCCCCCCCGCCCCTCACCACAACTGAGACAAAAAGAGGAAAGCTAGGCTAATAAGTTAAGGCTGAGAGTTTGGGCCATGAAATGATGGAAAACGTGCAGATTCCATTACAATGCCAAGTCCTGGCAAGAAGAGGATTTCTTATTCTACAAGTGAAAGAGAGAAAGCATGACGTGCAAGGCAAATTAAAACAATAACCTCCAACCTCCATGCATAACTGACATCAGGATGTGGTTCCCAGACGTGTAATTCCTTGTGCGCTCAGGCGCTGGAGGCTGATTAAAAAAAACACTGGACAGAACACCTGCCCTCAAGCACCTCGACACCCAGTGGAATGGATGAGGCAGCCAAGACCCGCCGACCAATTCCCACACGCTACGCCTTATGCTGGACGTGACAGCAAACCTTCACAATGCTGCACATGGGGGTAACGGTATCCCTGTTTTAACGGATGAAGAAACTGGATCAGAGGGTAAGCAACTTGCACTCAGTTAACAAGTCATAAAACCAGCGCACGCAGCTCCAGAGGCTCCTCTGGCTCCCCGCACGGAGGCAGGCTGCCCTCAGCGGCACCACAAAGGCTTCGAGAAGCAGTTCTGAGCGCCGGCTGGGATCTCCCCAGGGGCCAAGCCGTGGAGACAGGCCAGAGCAAGGCCGCCTTTCAGAAGCTGATCCAGTTTACAAGGACGTCAGAGGCTGGGGACAAGCCCAGAGCACTTTCTTTACTGGCACTAGCATTTCTCAAAGCGTGATCCCAAGAATCTCAGAGGGTGGGTGGGTTCCAAGACCCTTCAGGAGTTTGCAGAGATAAAACTACTTTTATAATATGACTGGGACATGACTTTCTCTTTCTACTGTCTTGCTGCTCCCTTGGATACTGTTAAGAATAATAGTGGCTTTGTAACACTGCTGGTAGCGTAGCAGAAAACAAGCGCCAAGGGTGCCAGCAGTGACTGCGACTGCCAAATGGAACGGACTGGCATCACTGTGGAGGTCTCCCATCACTGCAGAGCGGCCGCTGAAGCCACACATGTTGGCATCGCGACTTGTTGGTAGTATGTGAGCCCCCGATCCTCCACCGTCAGGCTCTAAGCAAGCATGGGCAGCAACACAATTCGCGTAATCAAGCGGTGACGCTGGAGGATCCCCCCCCTCCCGGCACTGTTCTGAGCACCACGTATGCACAAGGCACTTGTGTTTGTAAAGGAACAGTTTCTCGAGACCCCTCTCTGGGATAGTCTGAGTTACAAGCTGAACTAGCCGCCTTTTTCACCAAACAGCATTTTTACTTGAAAGAATTTGTAATCTAGGTTTACTCAGACCTTGGGGCAGATGTCTGCTCAAAACCAAACGAAGTCACGATGGCTTGTGTGTCTGTGTGTGTCTGTGTGTGTCGGGGGTGCGTGTGCTGTCGCCTCACAGAAACCCACAGACAGCACTTCTGGCCCATGATTCAATCTGAACTTTCAACTGAAAACCCAAATTTTGAGACACGTGTATCACTCACTCTGAGCTTGACAGCTTCCTCACTCGTGGAAGACCTTTCTGATACCAGCGGTGGTGGCTGCAATACTTTTTAACACTGCAGAATGGAACAGGTCAGTAATTGGAAGAGCCACGGACCGCAGGGAACCAGACGTTCCACATGGGTGACTCTTAACATATCACACGTTCAGACTGATGCGTGCGACAGATGGACAGGTTTTCGTGATAGGAATACACAGAGCTCGCTGACGTGTTTCCAGATTGCACGCGATAATTAAACTTTGAGAAATAACCCCTCGTCAAGTTTTGGTGTAGTATCAAAGAAGGCTAAGCAGAGTTATTTAGAAGAAGTGACTGCAGCACTCCCAGCCTCCTTTCCCAAGTGCACAGCTTCCAAGAGGTCAGAGTGCTCCCCAGGACGGCGGAGTCAGCTGGGATGCTGCAGCCACCTCGCGGTAAGCCGGCTGTCACTGAGGCCGGCGGAAAGGCCAAGCAATGCTGCCTGTCTCACTAATGGCTTCCTCACTCTTTTCAATAAACTACGTATCTTCACAGTTCTCACGTTAAGTTCTAATACTGCAAATTATTCATAAACACAGCTCTTTTAAGAACATGAACAAAAAGAACCTGAAATTAAAAAAGAAATCAACCTGACAACCAACTGATGCAGACCTGAGGTTGGCAGACTTCCTAAGAAAGGTCACGGGGTCAACGTTTGAGGCCTGGTGGTCCAGGACCGTCTCCTGTGTGACTGCTCACCTCTGCGTCCGTGCAACAGCCGCCGCAGACACTCCAGAAGCCATGCGCATGGCAGTGTGCCAATAAAACTTTATTACAAACGCGGCCCCCTCCCCAGAGTGGGCCAGGTCGGAGTTCACCAGCCCCTACCTTGGATGTTTCCCCGTGCTGGTGATGCTAGCAGTCAGATCGTGTTCCTCTATAGAATTCCCAGGGTTCCCCTCACCCCAAGTGTTGGAAGTGACTGGTCTTGGGCCCGGTGTGCCAACTGTTCCCTCTGCCAGGAACATTCTTTCCTCAAGTTGGCTGCAGTGACTCCTCCCGACAGCCTGTCTGCTTCTATCCGCAGCACTGACCGCCCCCAACATGCTGCACCCTGAGGATGTCCACTCAGTGCCCGTCGCTGCCCCCGCAGCATCAGCTCTGCGTGGCGCCCCTCACTATCCCCGCACCTGGAACGGGGGCTGGTGCACAGCTGGTGCAGAATGAACAGACACGGCATCTCCAAAGCATGGAAGCGCCGACAGCTCACCAGGGCAGCCAACTGTGCCATCAGCTGGTGAGCCGGAGGCCGTGAGCGATGCCCAGGCATTTCGTATCATCAGCTATGACACGGACTGGATGGATGAGTGAGCTTGAGGCCCTGCACAAACATTACCAGAAGTAATCTCACCTTTAAGTCGTATTTCCTATATACAGACAGACGGTGGCTGAACACATTCCTGGTAACAATCACGTATATTTCCACTCCGTCGACATTAAGCCGGTACATGCCCAGGAACTGGGGGAGAAGAGTGATCCCGTGACATTCCACTATGTACTGCAGGGAAGACAAAGAAAAAGGCGAAGGTCCAATCAGAACACGCTCCAGAGACGTAAAGCACAACTCCAGCCGATGGCATTCACGCAAAGGAAAACCCTTCAGCCAGCGAGGTCGTGTTTACACGGGATCACCACACTTGCACTGTTTACTGATCAGATCTGTGCTTGGCACGTGTACACAGATACTAAGAAAATTCTGTTTTATCTCCGAAGAGATCCTTTTCCTAACACTTCAAACTCGTTTGTAAAGTTATAACTTGGATATAAAAGTGCGAAGCAACAGGACAAATGGTTGGTCCTTCCTGAAATCCTTTTGAGGTGAGGTCACACTCCATCCAGGCCTCCTATCATCTACTCCAGAATCCTGACCATGACTTTACAAGGGGAAGGCTGGGCAACTTGACCATCAAGACTGGCTGCTGCTGCTTCTTTTTTAAACACTTATTTGAAGGGTAGAGAGAGACAGACAGACACACACACATACCCAGCTTCCATTCTTCAAATGCCTGCCACAGCCAGGGCTTGGTTGGGGCCAAAGGTGGGAGCCAGGAACTCAATCCAGGTCTCCCGCATGAGTGGCAGGAACACAACGACTTGAGCCACCATTGCTGCCTTCCAGAGTCAGCACCAGCGGGGTGCTGGTGTCAGGAGCCGGAGCTGGGTATTGAACCCAGGAACTCTCGTGGGGGATGCTAGGCCGGACTCAAAATCAGCTTCTTTAACAGCACTGAAGCCACAATGGAGGATGAAACCATACTGTGCTGGGTCTCAGGAGTTGGCAGGGCTGAGCTCTGGCGGTCGTTTCCCAGAGACTTTAACATCTAGAGCTAAGCAGGGGTGAGAACGGGTCTCCTTGCTACCATGGATCATTTGCGCCTGCTCTATACACAGACGGGGATTCTCTGCCTCCGGGTTGTTATTCACCAAGTCCGTTGGATGAACCCCAGGGCTGACATCATTTCCAAAGTGAGTTGCAAAAACACAACACCGCCTTCAGTCTTTAATGACCATTCTCCAAACGGCTCCAAGGGCCCACCAGATGGCGCTGTCTCCTGACTGGCAGACATAATATAAACAGGGTCCAGAGCAAGTTTAAAGTTTTCCTTTCCTTAAAAGCAGAGGAAAAATTTTTCAGAAAAAAAGTATGCCTATGACATATTTGAAATCTCCAGGCTAGTGGCCAGCATGAATAGCGTGAGCTGAATACGGTAAACCCCGAGCACATTTACACAGACGCCTGGGAGAACTTCGCCAGATGCTAGCAGTGGAATTTAGGGTGATTTTTATTTATTTATTTATTTTTTCCACCCTACTTGGATTTCTCTTTTTTCCCCAATGGGAATTTCATAAAAAATAAAAGTAATTAGAATGTTGTCCTTTCAGACTTTTTAGTGGTATGCACTGCTAAATCATCTCTGATAATATTTAACCACCTTAGGTATTGAAAGCCTTTCATTTTTATGGGACGTGGGCACTGCAGGAAATGTCTTGATCTGCTGTGCCATGACACCAGTCCCTTTAATTTGATGTCTTTTCTGAGTGGTTTTACCTCAGCTTAGTATTTGAAATCAGATGAGTGTAGCATTTTCTATTTCTCTCCTTTCAAAGCATAATCAATTAACTTGGAATTTTGCTAATGCACAACAGGTCGGAAGTAGCCCTTGGCTGAAAAGAAAACTTTGCACATCGTAACTGTAGATGTAAACAGGGCAGTTGTCGGCTGCCTCTGCAGACAGGCGGGTGCATGGGCCTGAGGCACGGGGACCGGGGACCGCTGGGTTCTGCCGGGCCAGCACAGCCAGAAGCCTCCGTGTTACGGGCGGTGGAGGCTCGGGCAAGTTCCTCGTCCCTGTGCGTGTTAGTGTCCCCTTCCAGACAGCACGCGCCTGGTTCCTGCCGCGAAGGCTGCTGGGCAGATGACAGACAACAAGGCTATCGCAGCACCTCACCCTGGGGCTGCGCCCCGCGCTCAAGATGGCCGTGATGGGGCTTCTATTCGCGGCTCTGGCACCGTCCGTGTGGTGCGTGAAACCAGCTCGCAGCGACGCCCTGTGTCTGGGGAGCACTCTGTGGTGGGAACTTTCCAGGCCCACAAGACACGACCCTGGGCCCCTGGCACCTGCCAGTGTCAGTGTGGCTGTCACTGCGTCTCTCTGCCACTCCGCTCAGACGGTTCTCGTCATGGGCTCCCTGTTAGAAGCCCCGCTGAGACAGGCTCTCCTGGGTCAGGATCGGCACTCACGTTGCTGACTCTGCCCTAGAAACTTCGTGAATATTACTCAGGGAAGCTCTTCTGAGTTTTCTTTTACTCAGGGAAAAATACCCACAGATTATATTCTGTGACAACCCCCCCCACCCCACACACCTAATCTAAGGCTAGATCTGCTGGGGCCAGTGTTGCTCAGCAGGTTAAACCAACGCCTGCCATGCCAGCACCCCAAGCCAGAGTCCTGGCTGCCCTCCTTCCAATCCAGCTCCCTGCTAATGCACCTGGGAAAGCAGTGGAAGACGGCCAAGAACTTGGGTCCCTGACACGCATGTGGGAGACCCGGATGGAGTTTCTGGCTCCTGGCTCCCGCCTGGCCCAGCCATGGCCAGTGAATCTGCAGATGAAAGTGACCCCCTCTCTGCCACTTTCTCCTTCAAATAAATAAGGATAAAATCTTTAAAACATTTTTTTTAAGCAACACTAGATCTATCACTACACAGAATAAAACAGATCAAATTGGATCTACTGGGTGGGTGTTCAGCCCGGTGGTTGAGATGCCAGGATCCCACAGCAGCGTGCCTGGTATTCAGTAATTGGCATCAGCTCCCGATTCCAAAGGCAGAGCCTGGGAGGCAGAGGTGATGGTCAAGTACTTGGGTTCCTGGCATCCACGTGGAAGACCTGGATGGAGTTCTCAGCTCCGAGCTCTCACATTAGCCCAACCCCAGCTGGTACCAGGATTTGGGGAGTCAATCAGTGGGTGGGGAGCTCTCTCTCTGCCTTTCAAGCAAGTAAATGAAAAATTTTTAAAAATCTGAACTACTTCCTCAGTGTCTATGTGTACTGATGGCTCACCTAGGGGGCTCTCAGATGAAAATTACAGATTATGAATCCACTTAAAAATCCTTGAGTACATAAACATATACAACACCACAAATCATCACATTTAAGTCCATCTAGGAGATCCCAGGACTGCCAAACAGCAGAGGGTGCCCAGAGCATGGGAAGCATTTAGGATGCAACATTTTGCAGAAGAGAACGTTCTATCCGAGGAGTGAGTTTCTGGCTGTGGGTCTGGGGCAGAGGATCCACTCACTTGTTTGTAAAGGAACTCCAGGGCTGGAGGAGGCCACGGTCCTCCAGTACCACCATGCAGCCGCCGACACCAAGGGGCCTGCAGGTAATCCTTTCAGCCTCTTCACCAGCTGCCCCAGGGTATGCTAAAGTCCTAGCACCCACGGGCTTATCTACAAGGACCCCTACACACACAAACTGCAAGAGGAGATCTCAACACCTGGGGGTTTGTGAATTCACAGCCATAGCTTTAGCTGGGGCTCTTGGCACAACTCAGCTACTCCTGGTGCTATGGGTCCAGCGTTACCTTCACTAACTGTGTGACCTCGGGTGTCACTCAACCTTGCCGAGGCTCCTGATTTAGAGGTCAGGAGTAACAGCAGCTCCTAACCCACAGGGTTTTAGTGATGATTAAATTAACAAATTATTGGACGTTAACAGTGGGTTAACGTCCTGGCCTAAAGTGCAGGCATCCCATATTGGTGCTGGTTCAAGACCTGGCTGCTCCACTTCCAATCCAGCTCTCTGCTGTGGCCTGGGAAAGCACTGGAAGATGGCCCAAGTCCTTGGGCCCCTGCACCTGCGTAGGAGACCCGGAAGAAGTTCCTGGCTCCTGGCTTCGGATTGGCACAGCTCCGGCCATTGTGGCCAATTGGGGAGTGATCCAGCGGATGGAAGACCCCTCTCTCTCTCTCTCTCTCTGCCTCGCCTATCTCTGTGTAACTCTGACTTTCAAATAAATAAATAAATCTTTAAAAAATAAATTAGCAAATTATAAAGTTGTTAGGACAGAGCCTATTGCAGGTTGTCGTGAAACAAGAGGACTTCAAGAAGTTCAAGGAAAAATGAAATTCAGATAGAATTTAAGAACGTAGATTTTTATCACTCAACTTAAGCTCCATCAAAGTCAAGACACTATTATAAGAATTGATAGCAGTCATTTAGTTCACCCCTAAAGAGCTGAGGGTCCAGGGAATTGAACCACGGTAATGCCGATTTTTAACATTATTACCTGGAGAGAAAGGGGTGCCCCTTACAGAGCTTTTTGAAACAGAATGAAATAGGGAGCCAGATCAGGACTGTCTTATAGGGCAGATGTCAATCATCTCCCACCAAGACTCTCACAGAACGGCCCCTGTTAGACTAGAGGAGCAGGTGCACAGTCACAAGGAGGCCTCTCTGGGGGTTTTTATGTGGAGACTCTGGCTCCTGCTCTACAGACACTCTACTAATAAGCAGATGTTACCAGCCCTTGGCCCCCCCAAAAGTCAACAGCAAAATGCTTTGAGCATCCCCACAAAAAACTGATGCTGTTACCGTCTCTCTCTCTTTTTTAAGATTTATTTATTTGGCCGGCGCCATGGCTCACTAGGCTAATCCTCCACCTGCGGCGCCGGTACCCCGGGTTCTAGTCCCAGTTGGGGCGTCGGATTCTGTCCCAGTTGCTCCTCTTCCAGTCCAGCCCTCTGCTGTGACCCGGGAGTGCAGTGGAGGATGGCCCAAGTGCTTGGGCCCTGCACCCGCATGGGAGACCAGGAGAAGCATCTGGCTCCTGGCTTTGGATCGGCACGGTGCGCCGGCCACAGCAGCCATTGGGGGGTGAACCAACAGAAAAGGAAGACCTTTCTCTCTGTCTCTCTCTCTCACTGTCCACTCTGCCTGTCAAAAAAAAAAAAAGATTTATTTATTTATTTGAAAGGCAAAGTTAAAGAGAAGCAGAGAGAGTGAGAGAGTGAGAGAGAGAGAAAGAGTGAGAGGTCTTCCATCTGCTGGTTCACTCCCTAAATGGCCACAATGGCTGGAGCTGGGCCAATCTGAAGCCAGGAGCCAGGAGCTTCTTCCAGGTCTCCCAAGCAGGTGCAGGGGCCCAAGCACTTGGGCCATCCTCTACTGCTTTCCCAGGCCATAGCAGAAAGCAGGATCAGAAGTGGACAGCCAGGACTGGAACCTTGCCTATATGGAATGCCAGCACTGCAGGTGGCGACTTTACCCACTACACCATGGTGCCGACCCCATGCCTTTTGCTCTTAAGCAGTCTGCTTTTGCTTTTGACTGGACCACGTCTTTCTCTTGGCAGCCGTTGCTTTGATAGTGCTTTCTCTGCAGGACTGTGCTGATAACGCCATGTTTCATCTCCTGTTCCAATCCTGCAAAGGGACGCTCCATGATTTGGATCTCATGTGTTCCAGGGGTTCTGGAAAGCTCTGCTCCTGCCTGCAGCTGATCTGGCTGTAGCAATTTTGGCACCCGTTGAGCAGAGTTGGCTCCACTTTAATTTTTCAGTCAGAATTGCATGAGCTGGACCCGTTTGAAGACTGATGGTGTTGGCTGCTGCTTCTACCGCTGATCATCAGTCTCTTCCATCAAGGCATGAATGGGATAACTCTGTCCCCTGCTACTGCAGCCTTCAACACCAGCACTGTCCTGTCTCTTCTTAAAATGACCTCTCCACTTGTAAGCTGCTGATTTCTTGGGGGTGTCGTCCCCTCCAACTTTTTGTGAAGCACCAACAAAAACCTTACCATTCTTCCACCCAAGCTGTAATCATAAATTTGATGTTTGTCCTTGCTTCAATTATTTTTAAAGATTTATTTATTTATTTCAAAGGCAGTCTTACAGCTCACTCAACAAACGGCCGACAACAGTCAGGACTGGGTCAGGCTGAAGCCAAGAGCCAGGAGCTTCTTCTGAATCTCCCTCGTGGGTACAGGGGCCCGAGCACTTGGACTATCTCTTGCTGTTTCCCAGGTGCATTAGCAGGGAGGTAGACTGGAAGTAGAGCAGCTGGGACTCGAACCGATGCCCACACAGGTTGCCAATGCTGCAGGCTGTTTTATCAGATGTCACGTTGCTGTGTTGGGGGCTCTTTTCAGACTGATGCCTTGTTCTTTTTAGTGTCTGTAGCTAGCAGGAGCTTGCTTTGGTGTAAAACATTTCTGAAATCTGTGCATATCTCCCCCCTCAACAATGTGCATTTTCCATGAACTATACGAAAATGTCTTCTACAGAAATGGCTTCTGTCATCTGAACCTTTTCCATTTTCTTCAGGCCTCAAAATCCCTCTCTCACATTCATTCGTACATTCATTTAAAAAATACTTATTATGCATTATGCATCCATAGTATGCCCAGCACTGTGCTGACCACACAGGAAAGACTGATCCTCCACCAAAGGGGCGATGGAACCCTGTGGGAGTGAGGGCCTCGGCCTCCTCTTCCCATTGCCGAATCTCCCACAATCTGCTGGGCAGCTCCAGTGGAAGGCCGGAGGGTGGCGCTTGCGAGACACAGCTCCGCGGTCCCCGAGTCCCACGTTGTTGGCTTCTCATGCTTTACCCACCTCCTTCCCTAACCCCAATTGTCATCAAAGGTTCTACAGTTTCTCCTGGAAAACAAACATTAACAAAACCAAAACAAAAGGAGAAACGCTCCCTCCACGGCAGAGACATGGTGGCCGGTGCAGCGCCAGGGCACTCGGGTCATCGGGACACCCACTCGCCAGGTGTTAGTGTGTGAGTCCTTCTGTTTCAGAGGAGCACGTTCAAGTACTTGGAGAAGAACACGCTGTGTAATTTAATAAAAAAAAAGGGATGCAACTATGGTAAAACATAATAACTCTTCAATCCAAGTAACGAGAATAAGCTATTAATCTTTTTTATGTTTTTGTTTATTTTTGACAGGCAGAGTGGATAGTGAGAGAGAGAGACAGAGAGAAAGGTCTTCCTTTGCCGTTGGTTCACCCTCCAATGGCCACTGCGGACGGCGCATCTCACTGATCCGAAGCCAGGAGCCAGGTGCTTCTCCTGGTCTCCCATGCGGGTGCAGGGCCCAAGCACTTGGGCCATCCTTCACTGCCTTCCCAGGCCATAGCAGAGAGCTGGCCTGGAAGAGGGGCAACCGGGATAGAATTCGGCGCCCCAACCGGGACTAGAACCTGGTGTGCCAGCGCCGCAAGGCAGAGGATTAGCCTGTTAAGCCACAGTGCTGGCCTCTTTTTTATGTTTGCAAGTTTTTATACCAAAAAGTAAAAACAAAGCCTCTTTGGTTGGCCCTGCCTCCTTTTCTACCCATGGGCTCTCTCTTGACTAACCTTACAATGTCGTCTACACTGACATGACAGCACTGTCTACACTTATTTCCGGTTCCGCCCTGCTCCCCACCCATTCTGTAACTCATTCTGCCTCTTCCCTCCTCAGCGCACCTCTCCTGCTAAGGCCATCAGTGACTCTGGAGTGGCTAAAGGTGACGATGCTTGTCGCCTTTCTCTTGCTTGGCCCATTCTGGCTGGTGCTCTTCCTGTGGCTGTGCAGACACCGTGTGCTCCTCGCTTCTCTCCTTCCACTCCTGGCCGATTCTTCCTCCTCTCTGTGCCCACTAAACACGGATTAGCTCAGGGCTTCGCCCCGGGGGGCCTGGGGCCGCCTCGCTCTGCCCTGGTTGTGGGCCACCTCAGCCAGCACTGTTTCTGCCTCTGTTTGCACCCAGTAGCCCTCCAGCTCATTTCAGTCAACAGCCTTTCCTGTGGGCTTATGTCCACACAGGGTTCAGCCGGGTTCACACGGCTTCCCTGCTCGATGTCAGCTCCGTGAAGGGGTCACTGAACCTATTTTGTTCTGTGTGAACTCCCCAGCACTCAGCAAGACCTAGCATGTAAAAGCTTGACTTCATTAATTACTGTTGAATAAATAAATGTATGGGGCGATTAAAAAAATCCAAGATTTTTTAGAAAAAGATTTATTAATTTACTTGAAGGGGAGAGTTACAGAGAAGCAGAAGCAGAGGCAGAGAGAGAGAGAGGGAGAGAGAGGTCTTCCATCGGCTGGTTCATTCCTCAAATGGCCCCAACAGCCAGAGCTGGGCTGATCCAAAGCTAGGAGCCAGGAGCTTCTTCTGGGTCTCCCATGTGGGTGCAGGGGCCCAAGGACTTGGGCCATCTTCCACTGCTTTCCCAGGCCACAGCAGAGAGCTGGATCTGAAATGGAGCAGCTGGGTCTTGAACCAGTGCCATATGGGATGCCGGCACTGCAGGTGGCAGCTTTACCCATTATGCCAAAGTGCCAGCCCCCAAGATTTTTTTTTTAGCAGATGCGTATTGCCTTTGCTATCTTTATAATTAACACCATGACTCTCACCTCCAGGTGTTGTAAATATGAAAATTCTGGATTCTGAAGGCAGGAAAACAATCCAGGGTGATTTATGATGAAAGGGGAGCCCATGCTTTTTCTCATGATGGCCGTGATAAATGAAGGACATTACATGAGAAGAAAGGCAGGAAAAAAGATGGCATGTGTCAGGCACGAGGAGAACAAGGAGTAGCCGCCAAGTAATTGCTTAAGGATGTTAATCTCGTAAGTGCTGCGGGTGCCGGGAGCGACTCTGGGGGGGCGGGGAGAGCGCCGCCGTGAGCGGTTACTACCACACATGCGTGCGTGGCGTCCGTCACCCAGGGCTCTGGGGAAGGAGGCAGAGAGGAATTGCGACGCTAGTGATGATCAAGCTGTGGCCGAAAGTGGGTGAAGAATTTCCTTCTCGGATTTACATGGAATTCCCACTCAAAAGTCTCCCAGCTTCCCGAAGCGAACAGGGACTCAAAGAATTGGTCCCATTGGCCCCTGTAACCTCAGGGCCACGTGCACAGCCCACGGGCCTCCCTGGTCTGAACCAGGGAGAAAGCTGCAGAATTACAGATAAGGGAGACAAGACCTGCGATGACACAAGCAGGCCCAGGTGCTGAGGAGAGGGAGCCCGCCACCAGCACCTGACGCGTCCCTAAGGAGCTTTCCAGGGATTGACTACATTTTAAATGAGAATAGGAATTCCCAATTTCAGGGAATCTCCATAGGATAAAAACTTGCCAAAAATGAGTAACTGTGTGTATGTGTGCGCGCGTGTGTGTTTATAAAGTGGGACAATGTTTTATAAATATTAGAGAGGCTAAAAAATTATTTCTGTCCTGCACTGCTTTTAGGATCACAACTCTGAGCACCTTTCCTGCAAAACACCAACATCATAGACAAATTAGCAGAATAACTTGCCAATGAATGCGTCACAAAGAAGAGGGGTCCCGGGGGCCCCACGACGCCATGCTTTCTGTTTGTTAATCGTCTGTTACTCTGCATGAGCACCCTCTCGTTTTCAATGGTCACACACGCCCTCGGCAGCTTTAAGCTTCTTGTTAGCACTGTGGATGCAATCACAAGGCGGTCTGAGGGTTCTGCTTCACTTCTAGGTTACGAGAACAGAAAAGCGACAGCTTCGTCCTCGGGGCCACTCTAAGAGAGGAGCAGACACGTCTTCCGCTTTCAGCCACGTGGTCTGGATGTGGCCACCGGGCACGCCTTCCCCACTGGCATAAGCACAAACCCAGCACGGATTTACACACTTGGCAGGAGCCTGGCGGGTTCCTGTCCATGGCCACTCTGAGATCCCCAGGGAGACAAGGCTGAAAATGCACCAAACACACCTCAACCCTGGCCACTCCATGTGTGGCTCAGAGATGCGGAGCATACATCAGACCAGAGATTCTCATCCTGGGAGAGCCGCAGCACAGCATCTCTCCTTTGGATGGCTCCTCACCACACACTACCCGCCCCACCCGCTGTTATTGCCACCTCCTGGGGCTCTCCAGCTCACCTGTTTCCCTCATCCCAAATCTAGACACTCTGCCTGGCACCAGGGGCGGCAGCCCTGGCCCACAGATGCTCAGTGCAGCCATGCCGTGCAGCCTGCACCTGAACATAGGCGGAACACGCACTCCCAATGTTCGAACAAGCGAATGTGAGCACCTTCAGCTCTTACTGCACCTCCTGTGCGTAGCCAGGTCAAGGACACTTATTCTGACACTCTCGGTGTTAAATTCGCTGCATGTCATTAAACGGTGCACATTCCTGCATTCTCACAGCTGTGTGACACATGTCATCTCCCTTCATTATTTATCGTGCAGTGGCTACTGTTTTTCTTAAGACTGCTCTCAGAAATTTTTATATTGGTTGGTAAGGTTTAGCCTGTAGCCTCCATTTCTAACACTAACACTTTTCTGCCCTTTAAAAAAAAAATTTAGAAATGATGCCAAGGTGTCAATAAAAGGCAAATAAATGTTCCCTGTTCCCAAGCCTCCCTTAGAAGTTTTTCCTGGGCGGCTGCAGGCCTGTTAGGGCTGCAGTGCAGTGATAAACTGAAAATGCAGCAGCCACAGCTCCCCCTGCCTTTGGTCCTTCCCTCTGAGGCTCTCACCAAGAAGAAGGTGTGTTATGAATCCCGATCTGTTGCTCTTCTCATGCAAAATGCATCGCAGGAGACCGTTCACAGCTGACTGAGGTTTCAGCAGCGCGGTCCTAAGTGAGGCTCTGCAAGGGATAAATATTTATACCTCCGCATGACAGGGTGAACCTGGCTCCGGCTTGCGGAAATTGCTGTTATTATCGTGTTTCACTCATTTTTTTTTCCAAGGCTGGAAGTGACAATTTAATATAGTGTCAAATTAATACTTCAATGCAAAGTCTTGTTTCATTGAATGTTTTTGAAAGGTTGAATTATCTGTAATCCGTATTGTGCCTCTGGCTATGTTTACAGCTCACTCCAGTAACACAGAGAGGTGGGAGGGAGGGAATGAGAAGAGAGAGGGAGGAGGAAAAAAAAAACAAGGCAGCCTGAAATTATGGATTGCTTTGTTTTAGAATGATCAAACAAATAAATCATCCAAATTTTCCTTGAATTGGTGTCTTGCTATGTTTTAGGCTAATGGCTATAAGGCTCCATTAATAGAATTTTTATTTTGATTTCAAATAGCTTTAAAGTAAAAAAAACAATGTAAGGATGACTACATTTAAACGAATAAGAAAACTAAACTTCACTGCCTTCCGTACGTCTCAGGAAAAGGCTGAAAAGGGACAGGACCCTCTGCAGCGCTTTCGAGCACTCCCAGAACTGGGATGCTGCAGGACATACCCCAGCGCCAGTGCTGACGCGGCCACTGCCACTCCCTGCACACCACCACCCAGACCTGGAGGCCCGTCACTGTTTCATCAGAACGCAGCAATGCTGTCAAGCACACGGTGACGCTCTTTATGGCGTCCACTGCAATTAGTGCACAGTGGCTGCTCCAGGTGTCACCACTGGGGAGTCCAGGTGTGTCAAAGACAGGAGGGCCCCTGAACCATCTCCCTCCCCTCTCATGAGGAGCTGGCCCCTCACTGACCTGTGCCTGGGGCCAGGGGGCAAACATCCAAGCAGGCGAGGAGCTGGGGGGCAGCCGTGGCCTGGGGAGGAGGGGCGGCACACAGCCAGGCTATGCTGGCAGAAGCCCACAGGTGGAGGGACAGAGACCCCAGTCAGGTGGGGGAAGTGAGCCTGGGGGCTCCCACTCACAGCCAAAACCCTCGCAAGGAGTTGCAGAGTACTGGGGTGGCAGCCCCCACCCCAGCCAAAGTCTCTGGAAAACAGCCTGCCGAGGCCTTCCCCGATTAAGGCGAAGCGATCTGAGTGAGACCATCCAGGAAGGGAAGGCAGGTGCTGCAGGCATGATGGCTCGGGAGCCAGGCTCGGTGCCCTCCAGGGAAGGCCTTGCCGCCCCTGCTGGGGGAGTATGGTCAGCACGTCCACCGCACTGCAGCCCGGGGGGCATGCTGCACAGTGCCTGCAGCCGGGCTGAGGCCTATCAGGACCTGGGCTCCTGTCTCCCTCCGCCCACCCCTGCTTCTTCCTCCTCCCTCCACTCGGCCTGACAGTCAGCAGACCCAGAGACTGCAAACTCAGGCTCCCAGGGCCTGCAGAGCTCAGCACGATGAGAAAGGCATCAACAGTGATGGAACAATGCTGGAAGAAATACAGTGTGGCCTCAGAGATGAGCTCGGGCGCTGTGGACGGAGAAGCTGAAGCACTGAGAGGAAGCACCCCTGGGCAGGTGCGACGGCCAAGGAGAGGAGCAGGGCTGGACGGCGCCTCTGGGGCACGTGGCCAGAGCCGGGCAGAGGTCTGGGGGTGCCCAGTGCAAAAGCCCCCACCTCGGCGTGTGAGGCCAGGGTGACAGCGTCACACACACAGCTGTGGGAGGGTCAGGAGGAGACAGGGATGTTTTACATGCAAACAGCACACTACAAGTGGCCCGCTGGCAAGCTACAGGGCATGACTTGGCCCACAGGAAGGCCACAGATGGCCAACGCTGTCCCAGCATTCCTGAGAGAGAGAAGCCCTGCTGGCAGCCGGGGGCGGGAGGGGGTTCACCTGAACCTCAGTCATCCAGGACCCATGGGCTGGACACTCGAGTGGGCCTGCAAGCTCCAGAATACGCCCAGGAGGCCATGGGATGTCCAGACAGCAGGCACCGCCCTGTCCCTCACCAGGGGCTCGGTGGGATGTCAAGTGCAGCCAGACCTGCGGGATTCTTGGGTCTGTGCACAGGGAAAGGCCCAGCAGCACAGGCGCACCCCGCGTGTGCGTGTTAGTGAAATGGCGCAGTCTTATCTGTGGCACGATCTACACCCCTGCCGCCACTGCTGGAAGCCAGGTGACCACACTGCCCAACCACAGGTGTCAGCTCCACCCCTACCCTAATGGGATTCGCTGTTCCTACTTCCTTGCCCACTCTCCAGCAAAGGTTTAACAGGACCTGATCCTGAACATGTGTGTGTGTGTGTGTGCGCGCGCGCGCGTGTCTCTCTCTTCTGTTCTCCTCTCTCTCCTTCGTCCCTTCCCTCCGGTCTGTCAGGTTTCCCCACCAATAAACCCTTTCCCTTATTCCAGTGTTTGGTGTGGTTTGTGGCAGCCTTCCAGGGCCGACCACCCCCGCCCCCTCCCACTAGGAGGGGGAGGAGTCTCACTCTGCTCAGGCCTCTTCCTGTGAATGGGACCACAGGGCCACTGTCTCCCCAGGGAAGCATACACAGACGCACTCTAAGGAGGCTCCCCCAGAATCAAGAGTTCATGCTCAAACCCTGCATTGGAGTTTGAGCTATTAACTGGCTCACCTGGCAGAGAGTTCAGATTTTGGGAGCATAACTTGTGGATTCAGCTAAAGTTAATAATTATTTCCCAAATATAAAAGACAAGAGGAGATTTCAGGTTACTTCATTAATTTTTCAACCTACTGACTACTTCGAAATAAAACATAAATGAATTTCAACCTTGTATTTCAAAAGCTTGAAATTAGGTGTTCATAGTATGAATATTTTCATAAAGTATTTTCTGATCATCTACATAGGTGCTGGCTAAGTGAGACTCTCCCAGGGTCTGGTGCTGTGGCACAGCTTGTTAAAGCCCAGTTCCCTAAAGTTACAGCTTCTAAAATGTTACAGACAGTGCCTCTTTGTTTTAATTAAAACTGAAGCCGCCTCATTCCAAAACTCACAATGAATTCAGGTTGGGGGGAGGGGGGGTATCAGTCAATTTAGGAGAAATGAGACATTCAAGAGGCTCTTCATCATTTTTTTTTTTCTCCTTTTTAAGTGTTCTTCCAACATGGTTTGGTGAGTCAGGTGCTACACACTATTTCTAGGACTTGAGTTTGTGGTAGCCTAGCAAGAATGTGAAGAGAAGGATACTTACACCAAAACACGACTTTCCCACCCATGTGACACAGAAAACCCAATGAGGGGAAGGCACTGACTGTGCATTCTTCCACTGGTCTGAGAGAGGGCGCTGCCCTCTCAGCACACGGTGGAAATGAAGGCAGGATTTAGGCAGCATAGAAAGAATAGGGCACGATACCAGAGCCCGGACAAAAGAAATCCAACTTCTGAGGGTTCACATCCTGGTAACTCTGCACCAGTGCCACACTCTGTCAGAAAGCAGGCCCCCTAGTGGACGGAACAGCCAGTGACTGGATTCCTTGGGGAGGGAGGAAATGGCATGAATACAAGAATGGCCTGTAATTACCCTTAGGCGGCAGACCCTGTTCTGAGCATGTTGTAAACACGAGTCCACTTAATTAGTGCAATGGCAATGAAGCAGGTGCTCCTATCCAAGCATACGGACAAGGAAGTAAGTGTGCAGAGGTTAGGCGACTTGTCCGAGGTCAGGGGCAGAGCTGAGACCTGAAGGCCACCGGCTGGCTCCGAACCCCTGCTCCCCATCATCTGCCACACATACCACGCTGCTGGCAGGTGCGCTGTGTTAGAAAATCAGTCCCAGCGAGCAGCACTCATTCAAACAGCCAGCAGGTGCCACGTCTCTAAGGGCTGCCACGACAAGGCAGCAAGTGTGGGTGGGCGTTATTTCATGGACACAAAGAGGAAAGGGAAGAGAAAAGGGCACCTGAGAAGTCAACGCTATTAGAAAGAGCAGCAGCGTATCCCCAGGAGGGGCCTCAGAGAGCCCACGGCAGGTGTGGTGCCGCAGCTGGACAGAGCTCAGCTACGGCCCTGACTTGGGCAGCTCAGGAGCACAGCCCACGAGGAGCAAAACTGCAACCCAAAGCGAGAGGAGTGGTAGTTACCACACAACAGGAGACAGGACTGTCTGAGACTAGACACAGCCCCTGGAAGGGGTCTAGGCCTCTGTGGAGTTGGGGTGGGGGCCTGGTCCTAGGCTCTGACTCCCGAAGGCGAGCTGGAACAGCACGGGAACCACGGCATGGCAGAGGCTCTGCCTGGGACCATGTACCACCGAGTGGCCTTGGTCCACTCAAGGTCTCAGAGAGGCATGCGAGGACGTTCCCATGGAGGACAGCACTGGTGAGGGCCCAGAGGCCGCATGTGCTGCACCTGCCCCTGCGGTACAGCCTGTGCGGTACAGCGGCCTGGAAGGACACCTTTTTAAAAGGTCTGGGGCTGGCACTGTGGTACAGTAAGCTAAGCCTCTGCCTGCAGTGCTGGCATCCCATATGGGCACCAGTTCGAGTCCTGGTTGCTCCACGTCCGATCCAGCTCCTTGCTAATGTGCTTGGGAAAGCAGTAGAGGATGGCTCAGGTGCTTGGGTCCCTGCACCCATGTGGGAGACCCAGAAGAAACTGCTCCTGGCTCCTGGCTTTGGATCTGCCCAGCTCCATCTGTTGCGGCCATTTGGGGAGTGAACCAGTTGATGGAGGTCCCTCTGTTTGTCTGTAATTCTACCTCTCAAATAAATAAATAAAAATCTTAAAAATAAAAAAAAAAAAGGTCTGCAGCTTCCATGTGTGTTCCAGGGCTGTTGCATGGTTGCTGTTGTACAGCAAGTCAGGTGTCTGAGTCCTCTCTATGGGGAACACCCTGGGACAGCCTGATCAGACCTGCCATCAGTATCAGTTACTGTTTTCCTCCTGAGTCTCGCTTTCCTTTGCATCTTCAGGCACCGCTGCTCTGGTTGCCCTTTCTACTCTGGCTGCTGGGAAGCTCAGGTCAAACCGGTGGCCCTCAAAACAGCAAGGGTGTTGCTGAACGAAATCTCAGGCTCACTCCAGGCTCCATTTTGTGCCTTTCCCCCCTTCCCCTACCTTCCTACCTTATTCTATCTTGTATTTCACATTTCTTTGAAGACCACCTTAAATCTGCTGGAATGAATGAATGGAATAAAAAGAAAGCTGTGTGGGAAAACTGAGCGCGGATTCTGCCTGAGTAACCAGCCCTAACAACCAAGGACCTTCGTCTTTGTGTCCTTACAGTCAACTGTGGTAATACTGGCTATTCTCAATCTTTGGGACCCTTTAAATCGTACTTAGAATAATTCTGTTTCTAAGAAGAAAGAAAAACATAGGTGCTGGCTAAATGAGACTCTCCCAGGGGCTGGTGCTGTGGCGCAGTTTGTTAAAGCCCAGGCCTGCAGCGTCGGCATCCCATATGGGTGCCGGTTCGAGTTCCAGCTGCTTCACTTCTGATCCAGCTCGCTGCTAATGTGCCTGGGAAAGCAGCAGAGGACGGCCCAAGCCCTTGGGGCCCTGCAGCATGTGGAAGACCCAAAAGAAGCCCTTTGCTCCTGGCTTCTGATTAGCTCAGCTCTAGCCATTGTGGCTATTTCGGGAGTGAACGAGTGGATGGAAGGCCTTTCTCTCTGTATCTCTACCTCTCTGTAACTCTTTCAAATAGAGAAAATAAATCTTTAAGAAAACAAAGAGACTCTCCCAAATAAACAGCACACCAGAAAAAGACCAATTTTGTAGAAGCCGAAAGGGAACTCTGTAGCACTGTTCAAGCTCCTGCCATGTGTCCTAGACTTATTTGGATCCCCAGCGGATTTTATGTACGACTTGGACATGTCAAACCCCTGCATGTTAGGTTACAGTAACTCTTAGGGAAAATGTTTCAAGTTGTGATTGCTGTAGAGTCAAAGGGTTCTGAATTCAGAGTTGCCATCCCAAGGTTGACAGCTGAATTCAGGGTCACACTTTATTTTTTGAAAGATTTATTTATTTATTTGAAAGTCAGAGTTACAGAGAGGCAGAGGCAGAGAGAGAGAGAGAGCGAGCGAGAGCGAGTGCTCTTCCATCCTCTGGTTCATTCCCCAAATGGCTGTAACAATGGCTGGCGCTGGGCTGATCCGAAGCCAGGAGCCAGGAGCTTCTTCCAGGTCTCCTACACAGGTGCAGGGGCCCAAGGACTTGGGCTGCCTTCTACTGCTTTCCCAGGCCATAGCAGAGAGTTGGATTGGAAGTGGAGCAGTTGGGACTTGAACCAGTGCCAATATGGGATGCTGGCACTGTAGGCAGCCGCTTTACCTGCTAAACCACAGCTCCGGCTAGAGTCATACTTTATTAGAATGGTATCCTAGCCACTCACCAGGTAATACAAGAGCCAACATTTGCTTTGCATGTTCTGATACAACGGAAAGTATAAGAAGAGAGTATGACATCAAATTCCAGAGGGGAAAACTCAAAAGGTAGACATTTTAACAGCTGAAGAGATAAGTGTTGCAATCTGAAACTCAGCTCATTCAGAAGCCAGACAGCCTGTGTCTCCACCTTCACAAGTACTATCCTGGCATTTCATTTTCATTGTTTTCTTTTTCCTTTTTTTATCTGACAGGCAGAGTTAGTGCGAGAGAGAAAGGTTTTCCTTTCTGTTGGTTCACCCCCAAATGGCTGCTCCGATCTGAAGCCAGGAGCCAGGTGCTTCCTCCTGCTCTCTGATGCGGGTACAGGGGCCCAAGGACTTGGGCCATCCTCCACTGCCTTCCCGGGCCACAGCAGAGAGCTGGACTGGAGAGGAGCAACCGGGACCAGAACCCGGCGCCTATATGGGATGCTGGTGCCACAGGCGGAGAATTAACCAAGTGAGCCACGGCGCCGGCCCCTACTGTTTTCTTAATTTGGGAAGGAGGGGTAGGGAGGAGGAGGAAGAGAGACAGAAGAGAGCTTCTTCATCTACTGTTCTACACTCCAAATGCCCACAATGGCTGGGGGTGGGGCTGGGCTGAGGCCAAAGTCAGGAGTAAGGAACTCAATCCAGGTCTCCCACATGAGTGGCAGGAACCCAGTTACTTAGGCCATCACGGCTGCCTCCAAGGGTCTACATTAGCAGGAAATTGGAGCTAGGGGCCGGAGCCAGGGAACGAATCCAAGCACTTCAGCGAGGGAAGCGGGTGTCTGCCAAATGCCGGCCTCTACTCTGCCACTTAGAAATTTCCTTTACAACAAACAACAGCACGAGCACTATAGAACAAATTGCAGAAGGAATAGAGATGTTATAAAAGATTTATTAGGTGATAAATGAATTTAGATTTTGGCTAAGGCTTTTAGAAAATAAATTACAGGCAGTGCTACGTTTCTAGAAACAGAATGTGGTCCGAAGATTTTCTATAGGTTTTACTGTGAGCAAAACACAATTGATTGCAAAGACTGGAAGAATAAGCTAGGCCAGGAAATAATCCATGATGCCAGAGCATAAGCCGCCACCACAGCAGTGCTTTGAAAGCCCTTTGAACAGACATCTCAGTGCTAACAGATCCAAATGGGCACTGCCTTCAAGGCAGCACTCCGAGAGGCGATACTTAATAAATGTGCTTGTTGAAACTCCCCAAATCCTTCCATCCAGGCAGCCAGGGCCCAGGGCACTTTATTTTGTGACAGCTGATTTTTATCTTTAAGAGATTTGGAGCTTATTTAGGTAAGAAAGCAAAGCATGACTCCTCTGTGGACTGAGTGCCCGTGTCCTCCAAAATCCCCAAGGCCATGGCATCTGCAGGTGGGGCTTCAGGGAGGCAGTGAATTAGGTCAGGAAGGCTGGGGCCCTCAGAATGGGATTAGCGCCCTTACTAGAGGGGCTGATTCCCTTTCTCCCTCCCTCCTTGTGAGCAAGGCCAGGGAGACTGCCCTCACCAGACCTGCTCACGTTAGCACCCTGCCAGCCGACCTCTGGTCTAGAACTGGGCATCTGGCCTCGTGGTGAAGCCACTGGTTGGGACACCCATGTCCCACGCCTGCAGTGCCTGGGTACCATTTTTGGCCCTGGCTCCTGATTCCAGCTTCCTACTAGTGACCTCAAGTGACTGGATTCCTGCCACCCACGTGGGGGATGTGGACTGTGTGGGTTTTTTTGCTCCTGGCTCTGGGCCAGCCTCACCCACTGTGGGCGTTTGCAGAGTAGACCAGCAGATGGCAGTCCTTCCAGAAAGTCACCAGGTCTGCGGTGCTTTGTTGAGACAGCCGGAGGAGATGAAGGCTGCAGAGGCAACAGTGAGTGTGTGCTCCAGGCAGGGATCGGTGCCAAAGGGGACTGCTGCGACATTGCACCAGCAGTCCTGTCTGAGCCACAAGATTACACCTTCCCAGAATGACTTCACTGCTACGAACTGCTGTTAAAAGACAGGCATGATCTTATCATGATGCCACCACCGCCACCCACACCACACGGCATGTGAGGCAAACGCTGCGCTAGGTACTTGCCCCATATTTCCAAGTTAATCCTCAGGCCTCCAGAGCTAGGTGTTACTAGCATCCCCAGCACACAAATGAAGAAAACGGGCCTTAGAGTCAAGACAGCACGTGGTCAGCAAACGACAGTGCTGGATCTGAACCTGGAACCGTATGACTTTGGACGTCACGCTCTTGGTACTGCACAGTGAGGCCTCTAGCAATGAGGCTGGGGCCTGTGAACATGGGCAAACCAGCCCTGGAACCGACTGCACGAGCCAGACCCGCTGGTGCCCAGGGCAGTCCATTTTATCCCCAGGGCGATCAGGAAGGGATGATGCTCGGAGAAACCCGGGGCAGCAAGCAGCCCGGCACTCACCTTTGGAAAGCAGAGAATTTTCCCAGCAGCTGCTGGTGAGCCAGGATGAGTCGTGACAGGGAGAGCAGGTGGGATTTGGGGGTCTAAACAGATAAACACTCAGAGCTCAGCGACTCGTTTCTGGGGCAGGCAGAGAGGCTTCTAGAAGTTACCAAGTCTTAGGTGGTGGTCACTGAACCCACCGCACAGAAGGGTGCTTAGCATAAAAGTGCTAGCACTCTTTACAGCATAAGCAGTCCTGAGTGCTAACTGTCAGTAGTCTGGACACAGCGATTTGAGAGCTGGGCCAGAGGTGACGATGCTGGGCACGTCATCCTTTCCCAACTGCACATCCAAACCTTTGGCCTTGATCATGACGTGTCACGAACGCTAACCTCCTCAGGGTCCCAAACGAAAACAAAGAAGTTACCTGGTGGTATTTCTTCAGGATGTTGTGCATCTCGGCCACGTCTTCGCTGGTGATGGTCTTGATGACGTATCTCTTGTCGTAGGACGTGTGGAACCGTGCCCCGCTGCGGGCCTGCGAGTCGTTGGGAAGGGGTGCGCTTCTGGTCAAGGAATTCTTCCCGGAGCGGGACAGGGGTGGACGGGTGGGAGGGGAGGGAAGAGAACCGGTTAAAGGGGTGGCTTTTCTGATGCCCAGATGAGCTGTCGTCACAGCAAGTTTTCAAGAGCATCTGTGTTGGGAATGAACCGGTCAGCAGGATGACAACATCTTGCGGCTCTCAGAACTCAGGCGGCCAGCCTCTCGGATGAAATGGCATCAGCTTGACTACCACACCACGCTCTTAAGGTGGGCTGGGGGCTAGAATTGTGATCAAAGCTACTTTATTCTCCTGGTTCTTCTTTTCAGAGTTGGACAGGAGCTCAAATTTTTCTTCTGAATAAAGTTAGGAGCTAGTTATGAAACCAAGGTCGACCGTCCCATGCTATCTCTGTGCGTGATAGGCGCTGGGCCAAGACCTCGGCTAGGCCATTCCCCTGGCTCTGGTAACATCCCTACGCGACGTTCACGGTCATTGTCCTCATCACCACATGCGTGATGCATGCTGGGGAGAAGAGGGGTGGAATAAACAGGCCAAGGCCACAGCGCCAGTAAGGGAACAGCTGGAGTTCCAACTCAGGCGTGGTCGGCTCAGAACCAAGTCCTTTGACCAGGGACCACGGCCTCCGGGACTATGCCCCAGAGGAGGGAGGCAGGGGCCTGGGGCTCAGCATTCTGAAGCAGCTCCTCACAAGAGCCTGCTCTGGTCCAGCCTCCGCTCCACCGAGTCTGAGCACTCGTGGCTCCCTGGGGGCAGACGAGGAGGAGCTGGGAGCAGGGGCTCTGAGCTCGGGCTTTTCTGGCGGCACTCAGTGCAGCGTCTGGCTCATACTGTGTACGCCGCCGCCAGGTAAGCCTGGTGTGGGAAAGCTTAGACAGATAATTCTAAGTTCAGGGGCTGGAAGCCGCACCTCCTTCGCTCTGAGTTGCCATGTTCACCTACCTGTCAATCAGGGGACCCCTCCCCAGGAAGTACCTCCTCTTACCCAGGATGTGAGAGTGGTACCACATAAATACTTCTGTTTTTCTAAGCTTATAAAAAGCCAGGTAGACGGAAGCTCGGGCTCTCCCCCTCGTGGACTCAGGACGGGCAGAGCAGGGTATAGTAATTCTCTTTCCCTGGCCTACTCTCCCTAAATAAAGCCCTAATGGGCCTGTGTATTTTTCTTTCCTTTTTTTTTTTTTTTTTTTTTTTTTTTTTAGATTTATTTATTTGGAAGTTAGAGCTACAGAGAGGCAGAGGCAGAGAGAAAGAGGTCTTCCATCTGCTGGTTCACTCCCCAAATGGCCACAACGACCAGAAGCTGAGCGATCTGAAGCCAGGAGCCAAGAGCCTCTTCTGGGTCTCCCAAGCAGGTACAGGGGCCCAAGGACTTGGGCCATCCTCCACTGCTTTCCCAGGCCACAGCAGAGAGATGAATCGGAAGTGGGGCAGCCAGGACTTGAACCCATGCCCATATATAGGATGCCGGCACTGTAGGTGGCAGCTTTACTTGCTATGCCAAAGCGCTGGCCCTGGGTCTGTGTATTTTTCTCACTTTGTAAATAAAGTGTATCATACTGCATGCCGTGTTTATGCCTGTACTTAGAATTCTTCTCTAAGTAAAAGACAAGAGTCTGGAAATTTAATTTAAGTCCAGCCTAGCCCACAACAAGCCTACCCTCCTCTCATGGAGGCTCTTCCATTGTCTCTCCCCCTTATAGCGTCTGGAAGCCTCTTGCCCATGCCCCACCTTTCTTGCCCTGGCCCTCAGACCCTGGCTTGGCACAGCCCTGCCCCTAGAAGCCATCCCTGCTAACTGCCCTTGAGTTGGCTCCAGAGGTGCAGTGGTTCTCCCGCTCTGCTAACACCCCCAGGCCATGGTCATGGTTACTACCCAAAGGGACCACATAGACCTCACCCCCGCCACTTCCTCTCCTTATTGGGCAATCGAAGACTGCAGTGGGCCAAAGGTGGTCTGGGTCTCAGAACAGAGAGGTCTTCAGGGGAAGGTGTTGTTTCTGCCCCAGGCATTTTCCATGGAAAAGTCCCCTTCCACCCACTATCTCCAAGGCTCCCTGTCTTTCCCTTTCTCTCTAGATGAAACCACAGAGGACTGAACAGGGATGAGGCAGAATCGAGTCACAGAGGTGCAGCTGGGCAAGCAAACCCCTTACTTCTGGGGGCCCTTGTTTCCACTGTGGCAACGGATTCTTACATTCTGAGTTAGCCTGTGGGCATCCAAATGTAAGCAGAGCCAAGATGGCTGGAGAACGGAATCTGCCTTCCCTAGAGTATTAGAAAATCCAAGTGAAGACAAAAATCAGTGCAACTCCTAGTGACTTCAAATAGCAGAATCTGGCAGTGTTCAGTTATTCTTAAGGTAAATGAAATTTGCTGGATAGACTGAGAATGACAAAATGGTTTTCATGCTGAAATGACTATATGAGGGAGGGACAGGCATTTGGCACAGTGGCTGAGTGGCAGCTTGGGACACCCACATTCAATATCAGAGTGCCTGGTTTCAGGCCTGGCAACTCCACTTCCGCTCAAGTTCCCTGCTAATGTGTGCCCTTTGTGGGGGTGGTTGGGCAGCAGGTGATGGCTCAAGTAGTTGGGTCCCTGCAACCCATGCGGGGGACCTGGACTGAGTTCTGAGCCAGTAGCATCAGACTGCCCCTCCCCTGCTGTTGAGGACATTTTGTGAGTGAACCAGCAGACTGGAGCTCTCTGTCTCTCTGCCTTTCAAATAAAATAAAAATACACTTAGAAAAATTTTTACGTGACTATAGTAAAACAGTTTAATTCTCAATGACATTGCTGTTTCTCAAACAAATACAATAATAAAACCCAACAAAAGTCTTTACACTATTTCTTAGAATAAAAAGGAAGAAATTCAAAGTAAATGAACTATTTTTGGGTTTTAAATACTAGTGGGGAAAAATCAATTATTATAATTGCCTAACTTTTTCCTCCTAAACATTAATCTGCAAAAGGATAGTTATTCCAAATAAAACAAGAACTCTAGGATTAAGACTGCAAATAATTTTCAGACATAAAATTAAAGCAGGAACAATCAACTTTATGACAGCCGGGTGGAACGGACCATAAGCTTTGTAAAACTGACAACAGAGGTAAAATACCTTTGGGAGGGGGAGGACAAGGAAGAGTAGACGAGAACCACATTGTGCGAAGGATGGGGTTATGGCGGCCCACGTTCACAGTGCGTTTTGTGTGGGAGGGAACAGTGTTCGATTTCGGGCCACTGGGGGAGAACAGGGCTGAAAACTGTGCTGTCAGTGCTTCCTAAACCTAATAAGCACCTGAGCCACTGGGGGGAAGAGGGGTGCACAGTCTTGGTCTCCTCGTCCAGGGCAGGGTTAGGTAGCATTTTAAGAAGTAGATGCTAGGCCGGCACCGCGGCTTAACAGGCTAATCCTCCGCCTTGTGGCGCCGGCACACCGGGTTCTAGTCCCGGTCGGGGCACCGATCCTGTCCCGGTTGCCCCTCTTCCAGGCCAGCTCTCTGCTGTGGCCAGGGAGTGCAGTGGAGGATGGCCCAAGTGCTTGGGCCCTGCACCCCATGGGAGACCAGGATAAGCCCCTGGCTCCTGCCATCAGATCAGCGCGGTGCGCTGGCCGCAGCGCGCTACCGCGGCGGCCATTGGAGGGTGAACCAACGGCAAAAGGAAGACCTTTCTCTCTGTCTCTCTCTCTCACTGTCCACTCTGCCTGTCAAAAAAAAAAAAAATTAAAAAAAAAAAAAAAAGAAGTAGATGCTGCTCATGGGGCTGGTCTGCAGAGCACACGTGAGAGCCCAGAGTCACCGGCTGGTGCTTCCAATGTGCTTCCTGTGCGGTCACTGCAGGCTTTCTTGCATTAGTGCTTTCCCCATTATATCCTCTCCACCCCCAGTTTGGTTAAAATGGGAAATTTTATAGTTATAGATGAATTACTTATGACAGTCACTGAATTAATTAAATACTGTATTAATTAATCATTGGATTAATTAATTAATTAAAGGGACCTTTAGTAACACTGACTACTGACAAGGCAATATATGAGCTTATGAAGGGCTAGGAATGACTAATCAAGAAATGTAAAAATTCATTAGCTCAGACGTTACCCTTTCCCAAATTCTTTGCCTTTCTTCAATGTTCAATGACATTTTTATTATAGACTTTGCATTAGGATACTACTCATATACAAGTATTAGCCCTGGGATATAAGATCTCATGAATTCTAATCTCAATTCTGTCTTAATCCACTTTATTAATGGTTACATGCATGGTCCCAATCCACAATATCTGTGAAAAAAAATTATTATTATTATTATTATTATTTTAGAAAGGCAGAGAGAGGGAGAAAGAGCCAGGTCATCCACTGGTTCACTCTCCAAATGCTCTCAGTGGCTGAGGCTAGAGCTAGGACCTGGGAACACAAGCCAGGTCTCTCAAGTGGGTGGCAGGAATCAGTTACTGGAGCCAGCGCCACAGTCCCCAGTAACCTACACTGTTGGGAACGTTCTTGGTTTCCCAAATGTAGGATGTAACTTTCCTGTCCCTGTGAACATAAAAAAAAGTGATGAAGAGTGGGGCCAGCGCCATGGCACAGTAAGTTAATCCTCCGCCTGTGGTGCCAGCATCCTATATGGGCGCTGGTTCTAGTTCCTGGCTGCTCCTCTTCCATTCCAGCTCTCTGCTGTGGCCTGGGAAAGCAGTAGAAGATGGCCCAAGTCTTTGGGTCCCCGCACTTGCATGGGAGACCTGGAAGAAGCTCCTGGCTTTGGATCGGAGCAGCTCTGGCCATTGCGACCATTTGGGGAGTAAACCATCGGATGGAAGACCTCTCTGTCTCTCCCTCTCACTGCCTATAACTCTACCTCTCAAATAATTAAATAAATAAATAAAAAG
The DNA here is from genome assembly GCF_033115175.1 of Lepus europaeus. NCBI lineage: Eukaryota > Metazoa > Chordata > Mammalia > Lagomorpha > Leporidae > Lepus > Lepus europaeus. The sequence continues at coordinate 48,153,825 of NC_084840.1, forward strand.
TGATGACAAGTAAGCCCAGGACAGAGGCCAGCCTGAGATGCAGATGAGATCCACCTCAAGGCCTAAGAAGCACCACTGACAGCATCAGTGTGGTTTGCACCAAGGCAACTCCTAGTCTCCAGGTGATGCCCTGACTTGGGGAATGTCTCCCTTTTCCACCTGTCTTTATGAGAAAGCTGTCAGACGGGATTACCCAAAGAAACCCACCCAGGGCTTGGAGACATCGACTCTCATTGGAAAACAAATTCTCTGCCCTGGACAGAGCTCAGGCACTCGTATGCTCTCTAACAAGGTGACACTTCTTAAATTCAAGCCCCCTTCCACCCTCCGGGCCCCCAGGTCCTGAACCCATCTGCTCAGAAGTGATAGGTTATTTCCTATGGCTCTGATTATATAACAACTTGTATCTTTATTTTTTTAAAAAAAGATTTATTTATTTATTTGAAGGAGAGAGCGAGAGAGAGACAGCGACAGAGAGAGACAGAGAGACAGAGACAGGCAGTGAGAGCTTCCATCAGCTGGTTCACTCCCCAAATGGACACAATGGCTGGAGCTAGGCTGGTCTGAAGCCAGGAGCCAGGAGCTTCTTCTGGGTGTCCCACATGGATGTAGGAGCCCAAACACTTGGACCATTCTCTGCTGCTTTCTCAGGCCCTTAGCAGGGAACTGGGTCAGAAATAGAGCATCTAAGACTGGAGTCCATATGGGACGCCGGCACTGCAGGTGGCAGCTTTACCTGCTGTGCCACAGCGCTGGCCTCCAACTTTGTATTTTTAAAAGAGGATTTAAAACAATTTACAAAGGAGCTTCAAGTTGGAAATTCCCAGTCCACAAGGTCTCCCTTCTATCCTTGACTTCTGCTCACTCCCAGCATCCTCTCAGACCAACAAGAAGAGACAGTGAGAGGGATAGGCAAATGGAGTAGCAGGCAAAGGAAAAGGGACAGGAGACGTCAACACGGGAACTTTGGTTACTTGAAAGCAGGGACTCTGAGGCCCCACCAAATCCCCCTGCACAAACCCCTTACTCTGTCATCTGCTATCAGCAACTACAACTGGACTGAACGGTCTTCCGACTTCTCCCCAACGATCACTGCATATTAGTCGCTGCTGTCAGTGGGGTGCAGAGACTTAGGAAATGCACATGACTTCCTATTAGTTTATGGGGGGGCAAATGATAAATTGCATTGGGCACCTGCACCCAGGTGGGAGACCAGGAAGCAGCACCTGGCTCCTGGCTTCGGATTGGCGCGGCGCTGGCTGTAGTGGTCATTTGGGGGATGAACCAGTGGAAGGAAGATGTTTTTTTTCCTCTCTCTCTCTCACTGTCTAACTCTGTCAAATACATAAAAATAAATAAATATAAAGAAACTGCAGAAGACATGCTCTAGTCACTGGCTACTCTGTTCTTCTATGCATTCATAGTTTCAAATTCTGAACTAGGTAACTCCTTAAACCCACTTGCTCTAAATGAAAACACTGTTATCATAAGGTGTTCTAAGGAAAAAAAAAGTTGCCAAAAATAAATGTTGAGGGGGGGCAAAAAAAGTCTCTTACTGCAGATAAACTAACTTCAAACCGCAAGCAGTCTCCTTTTATAACGGCTTCAGTAAGATAGAACTCACATACTCTGCAATTCGCCTCTTTAAAGTATACAGTTCAGTGGTTTTTAGTATTCACAAAGTGCTACAACCATCACCACAACCAATTTAAAAAGGTTTTTCAGCACGCTAAAAAGAAATACCACACACTGGTTTGCAGTCACTCCCATGCTTTCTCCTACCCCTCTCAACCTGGAGGCCACTCATCTATTTCCTGCCTGTAAATTTCCCCATCCTGGATACCTCATATCAATGTAATCATAGGGTACACAGGTGCTTGGGATTGGACCAAACATTCTCTGGCAGGTGGAACTAAACACACCAGCCCCAGTGAGCTGACCCACCATGCCAGCTTGCTCCACATGAGCAAGGGGATGCTGTGGGAGCCTGCACTGGCTGTGCCACAGCCAGGGAATGTAGCTTCTGAGGATGCTCCTGGGTTTGCTGGGGACCCTAGCTCAGGATGAAATTAACTTTTAGACCAAAATTCAAGATGTAAGGCAAAGCTGTCAGATGCAGGGCAGGTCAGAAAATGACATTAGGTCTGTTTTTTTTATTTTGGTCTGTCTTGCAACTTGGCGAGCAAACATACGTCTCTTTGCCAGATGCATTTTCGGCCCTGTGATATCCCATCTCAAACTCTGTCTGAAGTCCTGGGGCCATGCCAACAGAAACAGGAAATAAAGGAAGATAGTGAAAGCTGATGCTTACTCTCCAACCACCTTCTTACATTTATATCTGGAGACATTGATTGTCTCTTCCCTTGAAGAAGGGATTTATCACACGGGCCTTCCCATCCCCTTCTCTACGCCTGTGCTGGAGGTGTGCATTTCTGCACTGGGAAGTCCAGGAGGGCGGAGCCTCCAGAAGCACAAGTCAATTTAATTAGCTCGCTCTTACCACCAATCCTGGACGTGCTTTAGAAACAGCCTGACTTAGCAACCATTACTTTCTCCCGTACTTATTCTTTGAAAAAAAATAAAGATAAAAAAGCATTCTGCCCATTTAATCCTCTTGAACTAATCATGAAGTCCTGTACACAATCTTGACGCTTTCCTTTTAAATGCTCGTTTGTACATTCTGCTAAAGTGGAAAGCTTTAATTTTCAGTCAAAGGAAAGGCCATGTGAAGTCAGTTCCGGCACACACACATGTGTAAAAGCCCTCATCTTACCAAGGGGGCATGTTCCCTTACAGAGAAGAATCTAAGTGACAGTCACCTACTCACGGAGATTTAGCAACAGATTCGGGGATCTGACGGCTGGGTGGGCCCCACTTCACAGATGCGGAAACTGAGACCCATCAGGGCTAAGTTAGTGGTTTGTGGTCACAGCATCACTCACTGAAGACCCAAGACTGAAACCAGGCTTCCCAGCCCCTACACTGCCTGTTTCATGAACCTAAAACCTGGGAACAGATTGTTGCTCTGCTGACAACTCGGGATTAGGATTACAGGCCTCAAGTGTGACGGCCCAGGAGACAGCAGCGGCTGCCCAGAGAAGGCAGGCTCACGTTTGACCCGTCTGAGTGGGCCCAGATGGTCCTCTGGCCTTTTCGGAGAGTTAAAGGCCTATGTGCTCGCTTGAGCATTGGCATCAAGGGTTTATTAAATGCCCACTGAGTTCAAAGCCCTGTGTTAAGCTCTTGGGGAATCTCAGAGATGTTCTGCACTGTTATCCCAAGCACAGAATGGCTTTCATTATAGTAGGGAGTGAGCCATGGTGCAATTCCATGCTCATCAATAATGAAGCAATTTATAAGAAAAGAAGAACATAAAAATGGAAGGGGCTGACCAACGGGGAGAGCCGCAGAGCCACTGCAACTTCACAGAGTGCTGCAAGATCGCCTTTTAAGATCTCGGGCTGGTGCTAGACTACAGAAATTAAAATGCCAGAAGCTGGGCAGATAGATGTTTGGTGTGGTGGTTAAGATGCTACTTGGGACGTCCAAATCCCGAATCAGAGTGCCAGGGTTTGGGTCGCTGCTCGGCTCTCGATTCCAGCTTCCTGCTACTGTGCACCCTGGGAGGCAGCAGGTGATGGCTCAAGTACTTGGGTCACCACCCATGTGGGAGACCCGGGTTGTGTTCCCAGTTCCCACCTGGCTCCAGCCCAGCTCTGGCAATTGTGGTCATTTGGGGAGTGAATCAAGCAGCACACGGGAGCTGTCTCTCCCTGTGCCTCTCAAACAGTAAAAAAAAAAAAAAAAAAAAAAGAACACACACAGACCATGTGACATCACTACCTCTCCATGCAAAACCCGCAGGGCTGCTTGCTGGCTGCAGAGCTGGGCTGAGGCCCTCTGCTCCGTCTCCATATTCTCTGCGTGTCCTGGCTGTTGTCCCACAATTATCTCCCACAATTCTGCCAGGGTCGTGTGAGGTCTCCTGCCCCTGTGCTTCCGACCAGAAGGTTCATGCCTCTTGGTACGCCCCGCCCAGCCCTCCTTCCCTTCCTTCCAGGCGCATGTCTTCAGGGCGTGCCGGGAGCCAGGTATCGTGCTAAAAACTGGGCAGCTGGCACACAAGGCAGACACGGTTGCTTCTCTCCTGCAGTTTAAGTCCATGTGGGAATTCTACGTTTGAAAAAATGTTTTCATTTAATAGACTTGATATTGATACTGGCAGAATGTTTTTTATCCCCTCAAGTTTAGTATACTCTGAAGGCCTTAACATTTCAGAATTTTATTTTTAAACTTGAAACAAGAACATCAAAAGTTTACGATGTTCGCTTTTAAAGTTAATTATTTTAAAATTAGAAGTCTCTGTTACAGACACAAAGAAGAGAGTGCATGAGACGTGATTAATGAGGGATTCTAATTCAGGAGAGGCAGTAGGGGAAAGTAAACCTGGTATTATCCTCCAGGAGGAACAAGAGGGCTGGGTTTCAGTGACGCCCGTTATTCAGACCCGACAGCAGCAGCTCTGTCCTGCATGACGTTTCGGTTTCTGGGGAGCAACCCTGCCTGGCAGCTCAGAAACTTGAACGTAAGCCTCTGCCTGACTTCCCACTGGCCCGGGAGAATGGACAGAGGAGTGTGGACTTTCTTGAGGGTCATCAAGAAAGTGTCATGGTGTCTGGGTTTCTGCGAATCTCGCCAGCACCTGGCTCAGCGTTTGGCATAAAATCGTTGAGAAAAAAAGGGACTGTTCCATTCTGACTCCTCTCCTGCACGGCACGGCATGTCTCACACCGAGCCTGGCACGCAGTAGGTGCAAGCCGACACACACCGAGCTGGCAATCATGGGTGAAATCACAGACCCAAGGGGCGCCAGGCTTAGGATGGCAGCGGCGATGGGAGAAAGGCAACTGTGGCAACAGGAACAGTGGCAGTCCCCAGGGCAGTGCGCACCTGGACACACGCCTTGAGGGTGTGGCAGTGGGGAGTCCCACGGGACAAACAACAAGCAGGAGAACGGGATTCAGCTCAACACAGTACAAACACTTCAAAAACACTAACAGGCTACATTCTGAATCTGGGAGCATTGGGTGTACACACACACACACACACACAAACACATTAGGTGGTGCTATTGTTGATGAATACTCTAGAACTGCTGTTTTAATATGTATTTAACAGCAAGGAAAAGAAGTTTTATTTTAAAAAGATACTTAAGAGGGTAAAGCCACCATGGGTAAAGCTGCAGCCTGCAGTGCTGGCATCCCATATGGGCACCTGTCCAAGTCCCAGCTGCTCCACTTCCGATACAACTCCCTGCTAATGGCCTAGGAAAAGCAGCAGAGGATAACCCAGGTGTTTGGGCCCCTGCCACCCACATGGGAGACCCATATGAAGCTCTTGGCTCCTGGCTTCAGTCTGGCCCAGCCCTGACTACTGCAGACACTTGAGAAGTGAACTAGCTAAGTAGATGGGAGCTCTGTATCTGCCTCTCTCTGTACCTCTCAAACAATAATAAAAAAATACAGACTTCATGACATCATAACCCCACCCCCTCATGCAAAACCCACAGGGCTGCCAGCCAGCTGCAAAGCTAGGCAGATTCCATTGGAAGATTCTCTTCCTACCCCTCCTTCCCTCCCTCCCTCTCCCTGTAACTCTGCTTGCAAATAAATAAATAAATCTTTTTAAAAAGATACTCAAGAAATCAAACCTAGAGAGAGTGAGAGGGGCTGGCATTATGGCACAGAGTGTTAACCTCCGCTTGCAATACCAGCATCCCATATTGCAGTATGATTCAAGTCCTAGTTGCTCCACTTCTGGTCCAGCTACCAGAGATGTGCCTGCAAAGGCACTAGAGGACAGACCAAGTACTGGGGCCCCTGGCTCCCATTTAGGAGGCACAGATGGGGTGCCAGGCTCCTAGCTTTTCCTGCCCAGCCCTGGCTATTGTGGCCATTTGAGGGGCATATCAGCAGATGGAAGATCTCTCTATCATTCTGCCTTTCAAATAAATAACATGACTCTTAAAAAAATTTACAGAAAAGATACAAGTGTTTACACATTTTTCATCTCCTTTTAGGAAGTTTAAGTTCACAGAGGTCAGTGACACAGGCTAATTACTGCATTCTGCTTTGATCAGAGTGGTCAACGTTGGTCAGTACTGGCTTTTTCCATGTGCTGCAAAAAGGCATTCACACAAAGAAGACCAGCTGAGATCTTTCTCCACTAAACTCGAGGGAAGGTCTGAATACAAGGTCTGAACCAGACAGTGGAGCTTCTCATTGCCACACTGACTTAAAGTTGTTCAAAATGTGAACACATCAGGAAAATAAACACAGAAAGGCAAGGCCTGGGGCCCCTCACCAAGCAGTGGCCTCCCAAAGCTGAGAGCCTGGGTCACCGAGCCTGCTTCTCATACCAGGCTAGGAAGTGTAGCCAAAGCCGCTCACAGGCATGGACTGGGGAAAAGACGTTGCCATTTTTTTTTAAGATTTATTTTATTTATTTGAAAGAGTTAGAGAGAGAGAGAGAGAAATCTTCCATCTGCTGGTTCACTCCCCAAATGACTCCAGTGGCCAGAGATGAGCTGATCTGAAGCCAGGAACCAGGAGCTTCTGGGTCTCCCACATGGGTGCAGGGGTCCAAGGACTTGGGCCATCTTCTACTGCTTTTCCATGCCACAGCAGAGAGTTGGATCGGAAGTGGAGCAGCCGGGACTTGAACCGGTGCCCATATGGGATGCTGGCACTACAGGCAGTGGCTTTACCCGCTACACCAGAATGCCAGCCCCAGACCTTGCCTTTTAAACACACAGTATTCAGCTGCCAGTACCCAAAGGAGCAGGGGTGGCCAGTGCGGGGGAGGGGGCTGGGGCTCCCTGTAGCAAGCTCCTGGTAGGGAGACCTGGGACAGGAAAACAAGGTTGGTGGGCAAGCGTCAGCTGCTCAACAGATGAGGCGATGGCCTCTCTGGTCCTGGCCCTGCCCACCTCCGGCCTCCACTCCAGCACCGTCCCACAGCCTGAGCTGCTGTCACCACCTTCTTTTTTCCGAGCCGAGCAGCCAACAGATGGGGTTCAGCCCTGCATTTACAAGCCTGCCTCCAGCTGAAACTTGGGGAGCCCCATGCCCTCTTGGGAGAGAAAGGAATGAGGAATACGAGACTAGGGAGAGAAGAAAAGGATACCTCTAGTTTACTGAAGTTACTCTGAATGCCGACTTTTTTTTTTTCCCCAATAAAAATACAGTTGCCAGAGAGAAAGCAGCAATTAAAATGCCAAGAGCACCAGGCAGCGCTGAGAGGAGGAGTGCGGCGGAATGATTAATTACACTCACACGCTCCTCTGTGCCGATCGCTCGGCCTAAGCGGTTAACAGACTTGCCAATTAGTTACTCGTGAGTCATCCTCCACTTGCCTAATTTCCCCTCAAAGTCTGTACTCAGCAATTTGCACGAACTTAACTTTCAACTGACAGGGTTGTGTTTTTAGGGGGAAAAGAAGGAAGGAAAATGGGCTCACGTATTAGAATTTTAGCCAATGAGCTGGTCATCTCGGGAAACGCTGAAGACCGCTTTCACCTGCTACAGTGCACAACTGGGAACGCAGGGCATCACGGGGGATCTCTTTACAGACCCGGGGATGAGAGGGAGTATGAAGCACTTCATTTCGGTAATGAGTTGAGGACTCTGACAAGGGACCGCGGCACAAGCCCTCGAGGGTCAGTTTCTGGGAAACATCAATGTTGCCACTTCATTAAAAAAAAAAAATAAGATAGGGACAGAGGGAGGAACATACTGTTTGGCATCAGAGTCAGGCAGGGGAGATTTTAAAAATGTCAAAGCTATCTGCTGTTAATTCCTTTACAGTGTCTAATTCATTTTCATATGGTCTCTTCAACTGTGGTAACAGTTCTTAAATTGTATGTGATTATTCACTTTTACTTCACAGAAACCTTTTTTTACTATTCCAATGATTCTTCTTTAAAAGTTACTTATTTTTTCAGCAGTAAATTTCAAGCCCATAATTGTGAGCTAAGTCCTCTCTTAAAAATCAAACCCCAACCTGAGTGTTGGCTCCGGCATGGTTTTCAGAACAAAGCAGGTGCCCACATCCTGCCTGCTGCACTCCTCCTGGTGAGCTCTGGCACACGTGGGGAGCCTGGCTCAGGATCTGGACCTCCGCGAAAGCCACAGCCCAGCCCACGATGGGTGAATGTCACCCGCAGCCTGGCCAGCAATGCTTTTCCAAACACGGCAGCTTCTCATGGCTGAGTGAGCATGGGAGAAATTCTTGGAAATTTTCAACAAGGGGGCGGCTGGGGAGTGGGAGCACAAATCCTCAGGAACGCATACTAAATGTGGTTTGCTTCTGGGACCCTATCCCATCAGGGTGGGGATAAGCTGTCCCAGGACTCAACTTGTAAGGTCACCCAGGGTGGCAACGTGGCAATTAACACACGATAAACTAGGATTTCCAGTACAGGGCTAACTAGTGAATATGTGTGCTGCATTTGATGAGATTTAAAAATATGTCAGTACTTAGGTTCTGAAAAATTTCCATGGTGTTGAAAAAAAAATCTGGGGGGCCAGCATTGTGGCGTGGCAGGTAAAGCCTCTGTCTGTGAAGTGAACATCCCGTATGGGCGCTGGTTCCAGTCCCGGCTGCTCCACTTCCAATCCAGATCCTTGCTGAGACGCCTGGGAAAACAGTGGAAAATGGCCCAAGTGCTTGGGCCTCTGCACCCACGTGGAAGATCTGGAAGAAGCTCCCGGTTCTGGCTTTGGACCAGCCCAGCACCAGCTGTTGCAGCCATTTGGGGAGTGAACCAGGGAATGGAAGACCTCTCCTTCTCAGTCTCTCTCCCTCTCTCTGTAACTCTGCCTTTCAAATAAATCAATAAATCTTAAAGAAAAAAAAAATAAATTGGCTCGCAATAAAGAATTCAGGTAACTAACCAATGTCAGGAGTTTTCTTAGGAATAATGATTTTAAAAATTGAAACAGATGTTCAGAAGTTAGGGCTGAGGACCAGGCAGGTAGGGGGTGGAAAGCAACAGCTCACATTTGTACGTGGCAGGTGTGGGAGGCAAGAGAAAGATGCTCCACAGCCTGTGCCGAGGACTGGGGGGTTCCTGGCAGCCACAGCAGGGCCCTGGCCTTTCCCAGAAGTGCTGCAGTGAGAGTCAGAGGTGGCCAACTTGAAGAACAGCAACGCAGCAAGAAAACACCTCCTGAGATTCCTCAGTGGCCCGTGCAAAGACAGGAAATGGGACTTTTTCACACACACTGCTGACACATCTGATCACAGAAACCAAGAGGTGGCTGTGCTGGGCGAATGCTTCCTCTCGGCAATGAGAGTATCCAGTGAGACTCACCTGCTCGGTCTCTGGGCAGAGGACCGAGGTGTGCGTGGACACAGCATGGCACAGAGGGTCCCTGGGAGAACCCTTTCCCCTTCACAAAGAACACCCAAACTTCTTACGTGCGGGGGGCCGGGGAGGGGGTGGCTATTGTGTAATTGCTTGTGATGCAATTACATCCTATTTCACAGAGCAAGAGGTAGATGACAGCCACATCCCGTTTGAAGCAAATGTCACAGAGGCAACTCACCTGGAAATCCTGGTCATCGATTCCGAATCTCTCCCGCAGATTGCGGAAAACCATGGGGCAGTATTCCTTAAACTTGAAATGGCTCGGCATGTTTTCTCTGAAACGACCACAGGGTGAAGGACAGCTCAGGGAGACAAGGAGTTACCCAGACTTGTGTCCCACTGCCAATGCCGTGCTTGGCGTTCAGGAGCCACTGAAGCCACAGGTGCACAAGGGGACTTGAGAGAGTTCATGGAAAAATGGAATGGAAAGATAAGTTCATTTTACAAAATATTTTTATGAAATCCATGCATAGTTTTTTCATAGCAACACATTTTCCATGAACTCTCTGAAGATCCCTGGTGTTTCACAGAGCCAGTAAGATCTGGGAGACTTGGGAAAGCACTGGTGACATCGTCTTCCCTGTCCCAGGCATGCTGGGACGGTATGGGCTCTTTGTCCCACCCACATGCAATGGCCACTGCCCAAGGAAGAAGTGCAGGAAGGGAGGAGGCTGGGCAGAGGAAAGGTGCAGGGAGGGGAGAGGCCAGGGGCAGCAGAGCAGGCCGCCAACAGCGGGCCCCACGTGCACTCTGTTACTGCCGAGTGAAGCTGACACAGCAAGGCTCTCCCGCACGCCTTGCACAGCCTATTGTACATAAATACCACATTTGAAATTCGGATGGAGAAAATTCCCTCAAAGTCACCCTCCAAACAGCATTATGAGAGAAAGTAATACATCGGCTTTACGGTAGAATGAGGGCCCCACTCGGAAACTTTATCATTGATCCTCACGCGGGAGGGATTTCTCTGGGGCTCCCTCAGCTGGCTCAGAGCTGCTCCCTCCTTGGTTCCCCCGTGGAAGCACACACGGAGATGGCACGCATGCGTGCACCCTGCACACTGAAGCACAGCTGTCGGCACACCTGTCAGTTTTCAGCCACCAGCCAGACGGGGAGCTCACTGAAGGCAGGGCCAGGTCCCCTACAGCACTGCATCTCTGGCTGCTAGTGGGCTGCCTCATATCTAACAAGCGCCCACCAATGAGGCTGTAAACAGCACTCCAACGACAGAGAAAGCTGCTCGGTGCCAACGTGGCATCCAATTATGTTGCACAAAAATGTATCCTAATTCTCTGATGTGGTCCTAATTCCTTGACGCGGTCACTTCTGTTCGTAACGTCATCATTTTCAAAGTTTTCCATAAGACAGTAGAGGATCCTAACTGCTTAAAATATCCAAGCCATTTATGGCTTCAAAAAATTTAAATGGTAATGAGAATATCACTTTTAATGTATGAGATATTCATAGAGAACAATATGCCATATGGCAAAGAGATATTATCCCAGAGGGCCTGCTGCTGCTTCTCTGAAAATCACAGATGGTTGTGTTTATCACAGGATTAACTTCATCAGCAAAACTTTACTCCCACCCATAGAAAAATTACGAGTTCTGAAATTCACAAAAGTCACACTCCTGGCAGCCATGGCAGGGACAGGTCCCACTTGCACTTACTTGTTAAACAGGTGATTGTCCACTTTGATCTTTGAATAGGCTTTGAAGTCATCTGGCATCAACATAACTGGGATCTGAACATGGCTCAGTTCATTGATCTGGAAAAGCAGAAAACAAATGGCGCGGGTTGTTACTACCTAGGTGGGAAGGGCTTGACTCAAACCTGCGCCCTGTGAAGAAAGAGGAGCTTCCCTGCTCACCTTCCCGTCCCCTCACTCCTGCCTTAGCTTTCACCACTGCCTCCCATCTCTTCTCAGGCTGGGCGTGCGGTGGCCACCAGGTGGCAGTAGCAAGGGATGAACCCCAGAGGACAGCCCCTCAGGACCAGCTGCCCCTGCCTTCCCCCATCTACTCTCCTCACTGCCCCTCCGGAACCTCAACCACAAACCCTTTGATCACATGTCCAGGATATCTTCCCTCGGTAGAGAAAATCCCACCTGAGAAAGACGGCTTTAGAAATTTTGTGGTAAATACGTCTTGAAGTAACTGATGCGATTTGTTGATTGATGGACGCAATGCGAGTACGCACCTTTGGTTACCCGAAGAACAACACTGTCGTTCATGTGGTCTTTACCAGGAGCTAAGCTTAAGAACGAACACTGGAGTGGAGCATGAATTTAACAGGACGGGCACGCGCAATGAGGGAGGGAGACACGGGCCCTGGGACTAAATGAGCGGGGCCATGGGCAGACAGTGACAAGAACAACAACAAAGACGTGCCCTGGAGGACCACAGGCAGAACCAAGTCCCACTGACATCCTGGGGAGTGGCGGGGACAGCTTCTGACACGTGACCCTGAACAACGTGCTCTTTCTTTGGGCTCATTAGTTTTGCATCTTGCTTCCCTAAGCTATTCCACCTCCCCTGGTTGCTGGCAGTGAAAACCGCTTCAAAGATTCACACTTCCAGCAGAATGGAAGGAACGCTGGAGGAGCCTTGAGTCCCAGGGACAAAACAAGCCAACAAACAAGCTGGAGAAACACAAGTTCCTTGATGGAGCCGAGTTATAAACACATCGCTGGGCTAGCAGACAACAAAGCAAATCTCCAAGGCAACTTCCTTCCCCCAAAGAGCATTTAATCCACAGGGAATGCAGTGAGCACCAAGCAGGCCTGAGACAAATGCCAACTACAACATCTGCCGGGGCCAGAGGCAGGCCGGGCAACGCACCCAAAGGCTCCCCAGGAAACTCAGAGCCTCAGGGAGCCTCTGCAAAGTGGCCCTGGCCCCGGGTGGAGGTACATGCAGCTGGCCTTTGCGGGAAATTGCCCTAGACCAGGCCTTCAGCATTCCCACAGACTCATGCCCACCAAATACGAGCGCCCGGAGAGGACAGAAAGGAGTACTTTCAAGACTTCACCTATTAAAACAAAAACTAGCAGTGAGATGTATACGGCATGAGCAGGTGGGCTGACACAGCAGTGAAATGCGGCTGCGGAGCATTCAAAGCTTACTTAGATACGCTGTAGTGAAGCTACAGAATGTCAAAAGCAAAAAGAAAGGTGGCTGGAAAGACAGAATGCCAGGGGGCAGCAGATGGACAGCCGCCTCTCGGACCGTGCTGGAGGATCACATGGTAGATATCGCCCAGCCCAGGCTGGGAGGGAGCCTGAGCACCCTCGGGAAAAAGTCAACCTGAAACACCCAAAGTTTGAAAGACAGAAAGGCAACTCAGAACAGACACCCAAGTCGTTTGATGGTAAGCACGATTAGAGAAAAAAAGGCACTTGAATCACTGTGAGACCTGAACTGAGAACAGAGACAGTGCAGGTTGGGAGGAAAAGGTAGGAGCAATCAGGTACCTGCTGCGTTCCCTACAGGGAGAGGCTGCAGAGCACATCCCAAATGATTCCTCACTGTCACATCTGGGCTTCAGGTGGCCGCCTGAAGCCACACCCAACATGGAAGAGGATCAAACACTGACTATTTAAAAATCCATGATTCTCTCAGGCTGCTCAAACCTGCTGCTTAACAGTATCTCCTTTAGAAAGTAAGCAGCGGGTGCTGCATACACCAGCAACTTTTATCAAAGTGCAGGTTCGAGTCCCAGCTGCTCCACTTCTGATCCAGCTCCCTGCTGATGCGCCTGAGAAGCAGTGGAAGATGGCCCAAGTGCTTGGGCCCCTGCATCCATGTGGGAGACCAAGACAGGGTTCCTGGATTCAGCCTGGTCTAGTCCTAGCTGTTGTGCCCATTTTGGGGGAGGGAACCAGTGGTGGGAGGGAAACAGTGGATGCAAGATCTCTCTGGGTGGCTCTACCTTTCAACTAAATACATCTTCAAAAAGAAAGTAAGCAGAAGTGACCCAAAATGGAATGCACAACCTGAGGGCTTCCATCATGGATATCCTCCCCAGCCATCACCTCCTCAGTGCAGTATTTGCCAGTCTGCTCCATGCTGAGCGTGGCTCAAAGGCCAGTCTTCACCCTCATGGTGCTTACAGGTTGGAGGGGTGGATACACTAACAGAAGACTTGGGTGAAGGTAGCATTACAGCAATGGCGAGAGTCAAGAGGGAGACGCCCCCAGCCTGTGAGCCAGCATGCTCATGGCAGCGACCAGGTGCAGGGTCAGGCGAAGCTTCCCTGCACAGGGAGTGCAGGATGAGGGAGGAGAAGGTGGGACAGAGGGGTTCCAGGAAGAAGGCATGCTCAGGACAAGTGCAGAGAAGGTACTGGGGAACCCCGTGGGATAGAGCATGGCCACAGGGCATTGGGAACAGGCGACAGACTCCAGCAATACTGATGCGGCAGAATCAAGAGGACCAGAGAGGCAGGGCAAGACACAGGGAAGCATTGCAGGCAGCGCTCTGGCTGGCTTGCCAGGGTAGATGGTAAGTCTGGTATTTTAGAAGAGCTCAGTTTTGAGCTGCTGTCAGGTAGGCAGGGGGTGGAGGTATGGGGCTGAAGTCCCTGGGGAGGCAGGGGCAGGAGGCAAGAATCTGTATGTCTGTGTGCAACACCGGCTCCCCACAGGAGTGAGGGCACAGACCTGGGGAGCAGGCAGAATGAGAGCCCAGGGACGACTCTGCAGTCTCAACATGTAAGAGCCTGGAGGAGGACGGGAAGGCTTCAGGCTGAAGGAAGGAAGCACCGGCAGCAAGAGAGAAAGGCAAGGCACAAGCAGGCACAGGGGAAGGAAGTGGGAACAGCAACGTGGAATGCCTCTGGGAAGTCAGGCACAGCGAGGACTGAGACATGCCAGAGGGCTGAGCGACACAGAGCAGTCTCTGGTGGCCGGGGGTGCTTTCCTGGAGGCCAGCAGAGGACCCAGCCTGGAGTGAGAAAGGTAAGCAAAGGCAGGCACTGCATATGGCTAGCTTCTATGAAGTCTGGGAGGCCGGGAGGGGACAGAGGTGATGGGGGATGAGGGACAAGGGGAGGCCGAGAGACACAAAGGTGTCACCTGGGACACCTGCCTCCCATAAGAAGTGTCTGGGTTGGAGTCCCACATCCACTTCCAGTGTCCTGCTATTGTGCACCTTAGGAGGAAGGTGATGTCTCCAACAGTTGGGTCCCTACCACCCATGTGGGAGACCCAGATGGAGTTCCGAGACTCTGGCTTCAGCCTGTCCCAGCCCTAACTGTTGTGGGTATTTGGGGGCTGAACGGTGGGTACATGATCTCTTTGTCTCAGTCGCTCTTGCTTTCTGCTTTTTGAAAAAAAGGAAAAAATTTAAAAGAAGAACATAGGAAGGAAAGGCCAGGGGGAGCAGGCCTCCCTCTGGCTCCTCTATTAATAGGAGGAGGACAGGAGAGGGTCCTGGGGGAAAGACGGGCAGTTCTTGTCCACGGGCTCCCATTTTGTCTTGGAAGCAGGAGCCAGGACCAAATAGGAGGGGAGAGGGAGGGAGAGAGATGCAGACTGACGGGTTCGGAGGCTTAGTGAAGTGACTGCAGCATGTGGAGAAACAAGTTTAGAGAGAAATGAGGCTGGGCTTTGGGGCAGGGCTGAGAGCCCATGCGCAGTCAGTGGTTGATTTACGGTGAGTCAAGTAAGCTTTGTGGATTCGCACCCTGGCAGAGCTGGGCCTGTGGCAGTAGCACAGGCAGAGGACAGCTGGCGCCCTTCAGGTTTGAGGGGAGAGGTAAAGGAGTGAGGGGGTTTGGGGACCATCACTCTGGAGACAGCAAGTCAGCGCACAACAGGATCCTGGAGGGCATGGCGCTGCCCGCTGCAGTCGATGGGGTGGGACACTCACAAGCACATACACAGAGCGGCAGGGAAGGAACGCTGGCGTCTAGACGAGAAGTGATGCAGGGGCTCGGACAGAGTTGTGCACTGTTGCAGGCACAGGGGCACGGCTGCTTGGATGCAGGGAAGCCCCTGGGGCTCCAGAGGGCTGGAGAGCCGTCACTGCTGTGTCATTTGACCGTCTGCGAAACACGAACTTTTCATTATTTCTGCAAGCCTCTTCTTTATAAATCAAGACTCCCCCTGACGTGGAGGGAATGGTTGGTCCTCCTTTTTAGGGGAGAAAAAGAGATGAGAAGAGACGGGTTCTCCCAGATTTGCAAGATGCTACAACTGTGAGAGAGTCTTAGCAGCCCTGTGGTCTTTCCTCTGATTTTTCAGATTATCCTACCTCCTGCTATAGCTCTCCCTGTATCATTGTCACTGAGTGGTCGCCAGCCAGCGATTTCACAGCCACTCGGCTGTTCTTCCAGGCTATCTTTCTTTCACAATAGCTTTGCATTTCCATGGGTCTCCCCCTTATACCCCCAAACTTCTTGGTCAAGTGAGTGGCTAGATTTAATGACCTGTGAGCCAACACTTCGCTGCGTAAGAGCCTCAACAGATGCGCACCAGTCTCACTGAGATGTATTAATTACAGCACTGCTTGGTCATCGACAAGCCACATAACTTCTTGGATATTTCTCTCCTTTAGCCTATTACTGTGCCATGACGCCAGCTAAAATATATTGTTTCTCTCCGGTTCAAATCCCCGAGCTGGCACAGGCAACGACAATCAGCCATCACTTTGAATAAGGTCGTGCTAATCTTGTTAATGTCTATATTTCACAGAGTGCTCTAGGCTGTGAACTTCTGGATTGCAAGATATCATTCTTGGATTCCAAAGTCTTGAGTAGGTGGACATTTTAATTTGCTAGTTTAGCAATTACCTAGCCCAACCATTCTATGTGGCCTACCCTAAAACTGGCAGCAAAACTAATCATGGTGTTTACCACCAGTTGATAGTTATCATCAGTAACTTTTAAAACAAAGTGTTTACCCTTTCCTTTGGGCTTTATAGGTGTGGGTACTTACTCTAGGAACACACAAACCTGCCTGTGAGAACTGTCCTACGCAGAGGGGCTGGGGGCTGGGGTCTCCCTGTGTCTTGGGAAGGAACCTCTTGTTCCTAATTATGCTGTGCCAGTCACCCCCAAACACAGGTGTGGAGATGGGCACTGCCTGTCTTCCTGGCCACTGGGCATCACTGCTGGCGGTGCTGGGGCCCAACAGAGGACATAAAATAAAGCAGCTTTGTTGTCACCAGAACGGGGGTGGGTGGGGGTGGCGGCCAGTACAAAGTGCTGAAATGTTCCTCATTGTACTATAATTCGGGAGCCGGCCAGAGGGGAGCGGGGAGAGCAGCTGAGGTTGCATCCAGCCTGGCCTTCAATTCACTTGAAGACTTGGTGCTAACTTTACTGCTAATACTGGTGGACATGTGCCAAGCACCACATTAGTAAGCGCTCCAGGGGTAGAATCTTATCTGATCTTTGCAACTATGGGGAGTAAGTCCCATTGTTGTCCCCATTTCACAGACAAGGAAATGGAGGCTTAGTGAGATTAGGTAAATTACTAGCTACTAAATGGCAGTGCTGTACCTGGAGCCCAGCCTAAGCTTATTCTTCAGTCATGGTTAACTCACCTGAGTTGCCACAAACATAAAATTCAGGGAGCTGGACTGGCTGAGCCTAAGAGCCTTTCAAATCCTTCACAGCCTATGGCAAGAGTCACAGCAAACTCTTCACACAGCTCCAGAAACTACTGTTTATTGTGTTACACACTTCTACAGGAGTCCTTATTTAAAAAATAAGTGGTAACAAAACAGCCATTGAAAAAAACTGAGCAAATGCACATTTAATCAAATATGTGCCATGATCTACTACACTTACTCCAGTTATGATTTCCACAGTGCAATTTAAATTTGGAAAGATCTGTGTCACCAAAAAGTCATTTCTCTGACATTGTATGTCAACTTCAAAACAGGGAAAATAAATATTCTTCCAAGTTCCACTAAATCTTAACGACCTGCATGAACAGTATTCTTGAACGATGTGAAATCAATGATCAAGGTAATTGTTTATTAAAGCCAACTGCCTAAGTTTTCCTTTATGAAGACGATGACTAACACAAGCATAGTAAAATTTGTATGAGCCTTTCTTTTTACAACACGAGAAAGTCCAACTCAGAAAAGGCATCTTGATTCCTCTCCCCTGCAAGGCATTAACGTGTACTTCCACATCAGTTACCCCCAGTGCCTAAAACACAGGTCTGTTTTGTTGTGTGCTAGATCTGCTGACTGCAGTATCACTCCTGCAGATTCAAGACTGGATTCACACTGGTGAGAGAACAGAGGTTGCAATTAAGCTGCAAAAATGTGAATAATAATTAGCTACTGGACAAGGAATGCATGAATGAGACCCAGCTGGTAATAGGTCTGAAATTAAGCCACACGAAGGTGTCCTCTCAAAGCCATTTCACACTGAGACCTTAAAAAAAAAAAAAAAAAACTATTTTTTTTTTAGTCAAGCAAAGAATATGTTCACAAACTATGAGACATTACTAATGACAATTAATTCAGATACAGTCACCCTTAACACTATGTTCTTAGACTCATACATAATTAGCAACTGCTCTGCATTCAAGCAAGAATACACAGAGTACCCCCACCCCAAAAAGCCAGACAGCAGCCGCTGACTTAATCTGATTATAATGAAGACAATCCCATACAAATTATGGCAGACTGAGATGAAATAGGGGGCAGGGGGCAGGTGAGGCGTTGGCGGGCATGGTGGACCAGCCTTGTTTCTACAGCGGCCGGTCGCTCCACCATCAGGGAAGGCCGCAGATGGTAATGGTGGAACGGGAGTTAGCCTGAAAGGACCATTCATCCAGTCTCAAGACTGAGACAGGAAACAGCTCACTTTATCTCCAGATCAACACTCCTACCACTTGATGTGACTATGTGACTACATATTTTAAAACAGTTCAACCTTTCTTTATACTTCTGTGTACTATTTAAAACATTTTATTTAAAGGCAAACAAGGGACCAGCACTCTGATGTAGCAGGTAAAGCTGCTGCCTACAACGGTAGCATCCCATATGGGCGCCTGTTCAAATCCTGGCTGCTCCACTTCCAATCCAGCTCTCTGCTATGACCTGGGAAAGCAGTAGAAGATGGCCCAAGTCCTTGGGCCCCTGCACCCACATGAGAGATCCAGAAGAGGCTCCTGGCTCCGGATCGGGTGCAGCTCCGGCCATTGCAGCCATCTGGGGAGTAAACCAGTGGATAGAAGACATCTCTCTCTCTCTGCTTCTGCTTCTCTTTAGCTCTTTCAAATAAAATTAATAAATTAAAAAAAAAAGGCAAACAAACAAACAAACAAACAGAAAAAAACCCTAGAGGTCTTGCTTATAGTTTTCAGATTTATTACTAGTCATCTGATACATGTGATCCTATTATAAATGTTTTGTGTTTTTTATATAAAATTTATTTCCTGTTTCTTGCTTGGTTGAAAACTAAAATTGATATTTCTGTGTACAAAAAATAAGATAACAATTCAATAATAAAAATAAAGTGAGATTGCACAGTGAGAAAGTAGGGCAAGAAAAGCCCAAAGGATTTAAGGTCAGGAAGGACCCAATGGGGGGAAAGAGAATGTAGTGCACAACTCAACATGACTGTTGTTCTGTATACTGTTTTACCTTCAATTAACTTCTTAGGGAGATCAAATAATAAATACATGCTAGCAGATTCTATGGACTTCACATGTTTTCAATTGCTTCTGGCTTCTACAAGAGGATCCTAGGTGCATACTCAAAAAATGTAGCATATCGGGTTAAGTTGATGCTTGTAACAAAGCCAGTGGCACACATTGGAGTATGGGATCAAGACCTTGCTGCTCCACTTCTGATCCAGCTCCTTGCTAATGTGCCTAGGAATATAGCAGAAGATAGCTTAAGGACTTGGGCCCCTGCCACCCACGTGGAGAAATGGATGGAGTTCCAGGCTCCTGGCTTCAGCTGGCCGAGCCCCAACCCACACAACTATTTGGGGAGTGAACCAGTGGATGAAAACTCTCTCTCACTCTCTAATTCTGCCTTTCAAACAAATAAAATATGTCTTAAAAATAAGTTCACCATTATTACTAAAAATCCCCATCATCGCCACCGTTTTCTTACTGGTCTCTGGAAACAGACACATTTCACCTACTGGGGCTCATCCTAAAAAAAAAAAACAAAATTCCTCTGTGACTCTACAGCTGACAAAGCATGCAAAGATTCTCCCCAGCAAATAATTTACTTTAAACATTTTCTGCCCTGAGGTTCATTCGCTTTAGAAAATGAATTTTAAAAAAGCTAAAGTTACCACTACTGAGAGATAAGTGGTGAGGGTATTCCCAGAATTGCTGGAATGAACCATGGCTGGAAGTTCTGGCAGGTTCTGTCTCAGCAGCGGGCCTGTGCACATGGCAATCACCACTCATGCTGCTCCTCCCCAAAGGCCCACTAAGTGACCTCAGGTGCATTTCTAAGAAAATATTTTCCATCGTGTGACCTGGAAAACACCATGGGACTTGCCCCTCCCTCCCACCTAGAGCTGCACCCCTGGTCTCTGGACAGGTGCTCTGAGGACTGTAACAATAAACATCAACCAGTCAGCGCCTTCCAGATTGGCAGAGAACTACTCCCATCAAGTAGGGTACTTATGAGTGGCCCTTCCAATATCTGGGAGTAGACTTCCAACAAATGCTGGTGTCCCATTTGTGGTACACAAATCCCGTTTACAGATCAAAGTTCATGGTTTTTGTGGCTATGCAGTAGCAATCATAACATCCTTGAGAATAAAGACCATCATAAGGCACTATTTTCTCTTGCTTTTTTTCTACTAACTTTCTTACTAGCAAGCTTGGCAGTGGTGGTGGGATACTTAAAATGGTTTTCACTTTTGAGAGAGACAGAGAGAAAGGTCTTCCTTTACCATTGGTTCACCCTCCAATGGCCGCCGCACTGCGGCTGGCGCACCGCGCTGATCCGAAGCCAGGAGCCAGGTGCTTTTCCTGGTCTCCCATGTGGGTGCAGGGCCCAAGGACTTGGGCCATCCTCCACTGCACTCCTGGGCCACAGCAGAGAGCTGGCCTGGAAGAGGAGCAGAATCAGGCGCCCCGACCGGGACTAGAACCCGGTGTGCCAGTGCTGCAGGCGGAGGATTAGCCTAGTGAGCCGTGGCGCTGGCCGTGTTTTCACTATTTTTTTGAAACCCATTCATAATTTCTAATTATATATGAGGAGAAAAAAAGACAACATGAAGTGTAACATCAGCTCTCCTTTGGAAATAACTTTTTATATTCTTTTAGTGAATGCAGTTTGAAATAATTAGGAACTTCAGAAACTGAAGTCCCAGGATGACTCAGGCAAAGAGCCCGCCCTTGGAGCAACGTGGCTCCTGTTACAGCTTACATGGCAAGTGGAAGACCAATTGGAAAGTTCTGAGGTTTCAGAGGGACAGGCAGAGCAAATTAGAGCTAATTACAGAGGTAGCTAGGAAACAAGCAGCTAAAACGCTGGTGAAACGTGTTTTTATTTGTCTTGGGGCAAGAGGTCGGTTTTGAAGGCTGCCCCATCCACATTCATGTTCCAAGGCTGTTTCTGAATAGTTAATGCTTTGCATTTGCAGGTGAGATGAAATCAAAGACCCAAATGTATTTGAATTCAAATCTTCTTCTGAAAGGTGAGCTCCCTCCCCATACCTAGAACATAAATGCCCTATTCTGGTCGCCAAGCGAGTGGAGACGTGGGTGAAGGCAGAGAGCTCGGCCACTTCAGCGTCTGGGAACTCCGAAGTCTGCGTTAACACACTCCAGGGGAGGTTTATGTTGAACAAGGCTCATTAAGGCAGTCTTTTGATTAATGGCTTCTTGACTGAAATTCAAATGTCATCAGAAACATTTAAACTCTTGCTTAGAATTTCACTTCAATTTATAACATGGACGCATACTCTGCCATCTGTCAACTTGGTTCTGCAAGATCAATCAGAGGCTTTTTCGGTGGACAGGCCTGGCTGGCTGGCCCGCTGCCAATTTCGTCCAAACAAATGTAGTCATGTTAAAATTTTACCTCCTGTGAACCACAGAATCTGACATGAAATTACTGAATTAAGGCCAAAAATCTATAAGCTATTACAGAGGTAATACTGGCTTTTTAGAAATTCAGGAAAGACCTTGCCAATGAAAACAAGAGCTTACAACGTGGTTCACTCAGGCTCCGGTCCTGCCACTTGCCTAACCTGATCTCACATTATACTTCCTAAAAATTAACTTATTTGAACGGCAGAGAGACAGAGTAAGAAACACACACACACACACAGAGAGAGAGAAAGAGAAAGAGAGATCTTCCATCTTGGTTCACTTCCCAAATCCCAGCAACAGCTGGCAGCTGTACCTGGACAAAGCCAGGAGCCAGGAACTCCATGGGGGTCTCCCATGTGGGTGGCAGAAACAAAAGTAACTGGGTATCATCTACTGCCTCCCAGGACCATTAGCAGGAAGCTGTATTGGAAGTGGAGCAGGACTTGAACCCAGGCACTCTGTGTCCCCCCCCCCCCAAAGATTCATTTATTTATTTGAAAGTCAGAGTTAACAGAGGGAGAGAAGGAGACGCAGAGAGAGAGAGAGAGAGAGAGAGAGAGAGAGGTCTTCCATCCGCTGGTTCACTCCCAAATTGGCTGCAACACCTGGAGCTGGTCCGATCCGATGCCAGGAGCCTGGAGCTTCTTCCAGGTCTCCCACGTGAGTACAGGGGTCCAAGCACTTGAGCCATCCTCTACTGCCTTCCCAGGCCATAGCAGAGAGCTGTATCAGAAGTGGAGCAGTCGGGATTCAAACCGGTGCCCACATGGGATGCTGGCACTGCAGGTGGCAGCTTTACCCACTATGCCACAGTGCCAGCCTTGAACCCAGGCACTCTGATACAGGATGCTGGCTTCCCAAGTGGCAACTTAACCCACTGCAACACAACACCTGCCCATTGCATAATGCTTTCAAAAAATGAGTTTGAAAAGAAATTGGTAAATGATGTGTTGTTTGGCCTAGATAGTGATTTAGAAAATGCTTAACTAATTGCTAATCTTTTCAGACTTTGAGAAAATTTACATACAAATTTGGAATTCCGAATTCTGTTAAAAACAGAGAGGAGGGATCTGGCATGTGCCTGGCATCCCTGAGCAGCTGTGGGGATGGACACCCTCGTCAGACATGGTTCCCATCATTCTCTTCAGCCTTCTCCCTGAACGGCTTTGCTCATCCCAGGGCTTCAGCCGCCAGGGCACCCCAAGGGCCAGCTCTTGGGAGGCACCCCCACAAATACACACGCATCACAGACTGACCCTCCGCCACGTTCCTAGCTCCTAGAAGACACAGATGAGCTCCCATGGATGTGACAGGGCAGGGACAAGGGCAGGAAGAGAAGCCAGAGCTGTGAGATTCCAATGAAGGATACTGCAGGACCCTGGCCTTTCTTTGAAATCAACAGAAAGACATGAAAGAAATGCTAGGTGAACACACTGCAGCTGCCTGTAACCACCACCTCAGCCTTGCAGGACAGACGCCCAGAGAAGATGGGGAAGGGGCAGGTGTTTCGTGCAGAGTTCAGGACGCTGCTTTGGATGCCTGCATCCCATATTCAAATGCCTAGGTTCAAGTTCTGCCTCTGTTTCTGATGCTAGCTTCCTGCTAATGCTCTTCCTGGGAGGCAGCAAATGATGCCCCTAGTTCTTGGACCCAGACAGAGCTCTGGGCTCCTGGCTTTGTCCTGGCCCAGTCCTGGCTGTTGCAAGCATTTGGGAAGTGAACCAGTGGATACAAGGTGTGTGTGTGTCTCTCTCTCTCTCTGCCTTTCAAATAAAAATACGTATGTTAGAATTTTAAAAAAAGGAAAGATGGACTATGGAGATGACATCAGCTGAATTGCTGCACCAGCTGAATCCTGAGGCCACCCCTGCCATCCTTCCCAGCTACACAAAAGCACCCGTTATGCCAGTGGAAGTGAGGTTTCTGCCCCTTGTAACTGAAGACATCCAAATACAATACTCAGACTACTTGGCAGATGTCAAGTGAACAGGAACTTCACTTGTCTGGTTGATGATGTGAATACTAGCAATTACACCACGCTCTGAAAAAAAGCTGACCTTGAAAGTTTCAAGTGGACAGACAGATCTGACTTTTTAGTCGGCTACCTAACAGGCCAGTATGATCAGACAACTCTTGGTGCACGTCTGTACACTCATCTTGAGATGAGGACACCCTGACACAGCAGTGCCCTGGTGACTGCAGAGGGACAGGCTTTGAAAGGCAGTGGACGCTGCAAGGTCAGGACAGCTGTGGCCAGGACGTGCAGGAGCCCTGTGGGGTGTAACCCGTGTTCAGAGAGCCACATCTGCAGATAAACAGACAATGAAGAGATGGCCCCATGCATTCAGACAACCAACTGCATGTGCACATCATTAATAAAACCTGCACAATGAGGAAGGCGGGGAGGGGCACACCCAGTTCAGGGGTTTTTGAGGATTTTTTGAGCAGACTTTGCCATCGAGGGTTAATATTAAGATTTGAGAAGGGAAGAGCTGGATTCCCAACTCTGTCAGGGTGGAACTTTGGCTTTTCTTCCCATGAGCAGAGCAGAGGGGCAGGCAGTTCCACTTGCTGCCCAAAGCTATGCTGCAAGAACAGGGTGAGGATGGCCACCATCAGGGAGTTCACATAGCTCTCCAGGGTCCCCGCTCACGTGGTGGGCTGCCCGTGGACTTCTATCTCCTTCCCTTCTAGAGACCCTGCTAAAAATCAGATTGGGGGGTGGGCAGCCATAACAAGGACAATTGAAGGCAGACAATAGAAAAGGCAAAACTCCAAGGAACAATTTTAAGAGTCAGAAAATAAGTAGAGGATTGTTAACCACCAGAAGCTGCTGCCAGCCGAGTGCCGGGGCCACCCAATGCTACGCTCCCCTACACATCAGGGCCTCCGCAGTGGGAGCTCGGGTAGCACAAAGAGGACGCCTTGCCTGTTGCAACCCAGCGGACTAGCTCCCCAGACACAGAACCCAAGAGGCCTCAGGTGTGGGGAGGCCAAGCACACAGCAGGGCTGGTGGGGCTCAGCTGGGCACAGGGCCTGGTGGAAATCTGTGCTCCAACCCCTGGGACCCGAAGTCTCCTCCCTCTGCTCTGTCACAGTCACACCTGCAGCCTGCTGGGTCCCTCCCTCAGGGCAGACTGGAAGACCCCTCCCCGGAGAGAAGACTCCAGCTGCTGGCCTGCCCCCAGCCACCAGCCACCCGCACTGCTCCAACTGTCTCCCACAGGGCGTGAATGGACAGTGGCAAAGACACCTGAGGAACACCTCTGGGGTGAGAAGGCAGTAAACAAGTCTGATTTCTTCAGTGCTGTTTAACATCAGGCAGTTCTGAATCGCCAAAGGTCCTCAAGGTAAAGTGAGGGCTAGTTATATATTATTTTAATTGAAATGAAGGATGAGAGGAGGGAGGACGAGGTTGGGAGATCTGTAGCACCGTCCATCACAGCAGAGTCAACAGGTAACAATGCCTCACACTGACAAATGCCCCGACAGCAGCACGGGCACAGCGCCCAGAGGAGCAGAAGTCAGCATCAGGGCAACCAATGATGCATCTGTGCGAACTAACACGGAGCGCTCTCAGGCCTAGCGACTGAGACGCCCACATCCCGTGTCTGTGCCTGAGTCAGATCCCAGGTTGGACTCCAGACTCCAGCTTCCTGCTAATGCAGACCCTGGGAGGCAGCAGTGTGGCTCAAGCGATTGGGTTCCCGCCACTCATGGGGGAGACCTGGACTGAAACACCAGCTCCTGGCTGCCAGGGCCTACTGTTGGCATTTGGGGGGTGAACCAGTGGATAGGAGTCCTTTCTCTGTGAAACACACACACACACACACACACACGGTCTGTAAGAGACAGTGTGAAGTAAAAAAGGTAAGATACAGACATGTTTAATATGCCCCCATTTCTGTTGTTTTACAAAGCTTACACATTCACGCACTTGTCAGTGAAACTTACTAAAAGCCAACTCCGAGAGTGTACTTGGAGGTCTGGGTTGGGTACTTCTGCACAGTTTAAATTCTTTACCTCATGCTATTTTCTCCGTAATGATGAGAGGAACCCAAAGCATGAAGCCCCTAACTTGGGGGAGTAATACGACTCTAAGGCAGCAGTCTCCCTGGGCAGGGGATGGAACTGCTATTTATTCGATATCTGGCAGAGTAATCTTTATAAAATGAATCACACATGGGGAACCGTCATGAGCTGCACGTCATAAGGGAGCTATCCCAAGGAAGGAGTCGGAATCCCACAGTGGGAGGGGCTGGCCGCGGGAACATCACACCTTCGCCTCCGACTGTAGTTGTGTGTGCCCAGCTAAGTAGATGCACAGATCTTCACTGAGCTAAATAACCCTCACAAGACAGACAACTGCTTCAAAGGATGCCTGAAAAGAAACCGCGGGCTTAAGATAATGCTAAAAACACAAGCACCACTTAACAAGAGCACAGCTGGATTCCTAGTGCATTCTCTCTTGAGCTGTCACACTGTGAGGTCAAAGAGTTGATGCTTTAATTGGATTTAACAAGAATTATTTTAAAACAATTGAAATAATTAGAAAGGCCTTAGGACGAATGTGGATTTCCATCCATTTTTGCTCTTGGCAAAGTTTTCCAAGCATCCACAGTGCTTTGAGATATTAGCTAACAATGGAGCTATCAGAATAGAAAGTCACTGTGGACAGACACCGGCAGTCTTCCCACTGGTGTTTCACGCCATGCGGCGCGGCATGACGATTCAGCCCTTCCCTTCACGAAATTTTATTAATTCAATGATTGATGGAGACACGATTCTTTCTAGGTTGCTTGAACAGGCCACTGGGGGAAACATTTGATATTCCTACCACAGTGCAAATAGCAGGAAGCACATGAAAACCGAAGGGGCAGCAAATTCAAACACTGCTGAAAGAAGCACAGAGCACACTGGTCGTTCCTGGAAGCCTGAGGGTGAAAATCCGCTGCGTTACGGCTCTGCCGAAGTGCAGAGGGCAGTCACACCTTCCCCTGATATCCGCTGCGCTCTCTCCTGTATGCTAAGAGCTGCTGCGTGCGGTTGACAGGGAAGCAGACTATGAGCCTAAAGCAGCCTCGGGATTTAAGAGATGAGTCCATGCTTTTCCTTTACAAACTGGTGGGCCTTCCCAGGGGTCTAAGGTACCTTTTGGTAGCATGCTACCTAGCAGCAAAAAGATATAAACACACCCAAGGTTCCAGGTTCCTTTCCCAATGAAGGTGAGACTCACTGTTGAGTAAGAAAGTAACTGCTTTTCAAGACAAGCCGAAGTTTTGAAAAGAGAGAAGTCTAAAAACAGATGTTTGGAAATGTTTCCACTGTTTTGTCATCCTGTTGCCAGAAGCAATTTAACTGCGTCACCTACGAAAACTCTTGTTATCAGCACACTCAAAAACTTGGAGATAGAATGTTCTAGGCATGAGACATCTTGTCAGTTTTGGATCCATATCTTAATAGATTTTGAGTCCACTGTTAGAGGTTGAGAAATGCAATCAATTTCTAATAAATTTTGAAGTTTTCAGGGAAAATTTGCTGCTGACAGTCAACTAAAATCTTTGTATAACAGCTGGGGTTGACTGAGAGAAAGCAGTATGATGATTTACTGAAAATGGTCAGAGATACAGTTTCTTCCATTTGCATTTACAAATTTTGTGAGGTATACTTTTTTAGCAATGAAAGCTATTAAAATCAATTATCAAAATATGCAGAATTTAGAGCTACACTTAAAAGAAAATCACTAGTAAGACAAAATTCTCAAAAATTCAAGAACCAGTATATGAATCTTTGATGAGAACAAGAGATTTTTTTGTGGTAAAAATACTTAATCTTACCTTCTTAGTTTTCAGATATGCTGTAAAATATGCAAAGACATTATATCTGTATAGGAGGGCACTTTCAAATGATTGTGGAAAATGGATTTAAAAGATAAATTTATATTGGCACAAAACTCTGGCATGTGTGCAGTTTCTTCTTTTCGAAGACTCTGTCACATGACTCCAAGGTACAACTCACAATATATGATACCACGCTCCAATACCATGATATACCATGCTCCAATACCACAATACCATGCTCTGATGTCACACACAGACACACAACCGTGTGGTTGAAAAAAAACTGAAGTCTACCGTTCAAAGCGAGATTTTGAAAAACGCACCTAGTGGAGAACAGGGCCTCTGGCCGAGGACTTTGGGGAATGAGAGAGGTCTCGGGTATCTCTCACACCACTGTCTCCCAGTCAGCTGGTGCACTCTGAGAGTGCTTCAGGCAGTCAGTGAGCGAGTGACGGGAGCCCCTCCCATCCACAGCACTGCCACAGCCACACAAGTGCAGAACCTTCCCCACAGACCTCTGAAGTCAGGCTCTCACGAACAGGTGAGAAACACAGGTGGCGCGCTCAGCGGTGCAGTGAGTGGCACAATCAGCCTCCCTTCTGATAAGCCCCATGCCGGGCCACCCTTGTCCACTCTGGACCCTGGGGTCCTGCAGTGGCCCCACACGGACAGAGACGACACCACTGCTGTGGCCAGCCATGTGGTGCTTTACAAGGAAGCACGCGGAGCTCTTCGGTGGGCTAATGGGAGGACGCCTTCCAGGAGCTCACAAAACCTAGGGAGTCTGGGATAAAAACTGACATCAGATGACGGCACAGGACTGCCATCTAAGCATCTAAGTCTCAGTCTTCCATGGTAATGTCCCCTCCCTCCCATTTCTAAAATATACTCCGTACACCTTGCTTCCGAGCTCAGAGGTTTCTCGATCTGACACGCTGAATTAGTCATTTTCCTGGTAAGTTAGGTTCTTTAGTCTCAAAGATTATTTCAAGCATGTGCGAATGCATGCCTTTCAAAAATGAAAGCTGAGAGGCCGCTCGAGTCTTGTCTAAACAAGAAATAATTGTTTAGCAAACAATATTCCAAAGTTATTGTCGTTCACCACAAGAGGATATTGTTTGTAAGGCATACCAGACTACATTTCTTACATAATTTTCTTCTGTCACTGAGAATGTTTCTGAAAGCTGAGGACAAGTTATCCTGTTCAGCAAATCATCACACAAAGACTTTTCAGTCTGGGGTTTAGCACCCCTATACTTCTGTCATTACACCGAACTGCAAAAAGTCACTTTTTCATATACGTGCAAATTTACATTCTGATGTTAAGAAAGTGATGTGGCTTAAAGATAATTATTGGCTCAGACAATTCCTTTTTCAAGGCTAGGACTTTTTTTTTTTTTTTTTTTTTTTTTTTTTAAGACAGGCAGAGTGGACAGTGTGAGAGAGAGACAGAGAGAAAGGCCTTCCTTTGCCGTTGGTTCACCCTCCAATGGCCGCCGCAGCTGGCGCACCGCGCTTATCCGATGGCAGGAGCCAGGTGCTTCTCCTGGTCTCCCATGGGGTGCAGGGCCCAAGCACTTGGGCCATCCTCCACTGCACTCCCTGGCCACAGCAGAGAGCTGGCCTGGAAGAGGGGCAACCGGGACAGAATCCAGTGCCCGACCAGAACTAGAACCCGGTGTGCCGGCGCCACAGGCGGAGGTACTGAGCCACGGTACCAGCCGAAGGCTAGGACATTTTTAACCCTTTACTGAGATGCATGTATACTCACCAGTACAAGTTCTTACATGCTCTACAAATAACAAAAATAACAAGCACCCTTTTTATTCTGCCTAAAAAAAAAAAAAAAACTTTCACAGTTACATGATTAATTCATTTTAAAAAAACATGTCATACCAATTAACATATATTTCCTACCTGCAAATATTCCTATTCACAAACTGTCAAAAGAACAAAATTGCTACTGCTTCTTTTCATTATTTTGGGAGAAAAGAACAGTCACCATCATATGGGCTTTGCATAAATAATTCTCTCCTTTCTCTGCCTCCTCCCACAATTCTGTGTATTCTATAAACCCTAAAAATAGATGAGCAGGGGCCAGCACTGTGGTGTAGTAGGCTAAGCCTCTGCCTGTGACATCCCATGTCCTGGCACCAGTTCGTATCCTTGGTGCTCCTCTTCTGATACAGCTCTCTGCTAGTGCACCTGGGAAAGCAGTGGAAGATGGTCCAAGTTCTTGGGCCCATGCACCCACGTGGGAGACCCAGAGGAAGCTCCTGGCTCCTGGCTTTGGATTGGCTCAGCTTTGGCCATTGTGGCCAATTGGGGAGTGAGCCAGTGGATGGAAGACCTTTCTGTCTCTCCCTCTCTGTCCTTAACTCTACTTCTCAAATAAATAAGTAAAATCTTAAAAAAAAAAAAAAATAGATGAGCAAATGAACCAAAGAATTAGACGACAGAATTTTAACTCCTAATTGAGGCAGTGGACATTATTTTCTCATTCTCCATCTGCCGTGACACGCATTAGGACGCAGCTCCCACTGGACTTGACACCTGGAAACTTCTGAAAGTTCAGGCAGGGACTCCAGCTCTCCACTGTAACAAAAGATCCACATTCTTCTTTTTGCCGTTCTACTGCCTCTTTTGTTACTTCTTATGAATTGTTTGAGGCTGACAGTTTTCATTGAGTTAAAGATCAGAATGTGGGCATTTGACCGCTCTCTCCTCCCTGCCCACTCGGCATCCTAAACACACCCCTAGGGACAGCATGCCATCGTCCTGTGTGGGCTCTCACGGGCTCCGCAGATTTTAAACAGTGCATTCACTTGTTCCACATTTTCTGCTGAGCATCTCTCTGACATGAACTCTAAGCAACCAAGACATATAGTATAGCCTTCGCCTGCTTACCAAGCAGATGAAGTCTAATACAGACTTGATATAAACTTACATTCGTTAAACCAAAATCTAAGATGTAAAGAAAGATAAGGAAAGCGGCCTGATGTGGCCTCGTCTATGCTTGCTGTGGTCCACGACCAATTAGGCTCTCCACTGCTGCCACCTAGCTATGTGAGGGGTTTGCCTGTGTGCGAGGACCCTTACTGCTAAATTTAAGAATCTCCACGATCATCAGCGAGAGCAACTGTGTGAGGACCCTCGCTCCTTATGG
Organism: Lepus europaeus; assembly: GCF_033115175.1. Classification (NCBI taxonomy): domain Eukaryota; kingdom Metazoa; phylum Chordata; class Mammalia; order Lagomorpha; family Leporidae; genus Lepus; species Lepus europaeus. Next base: position 48,184,294 of record NC_084840.1, read on the forward strand.
AACGCCGTGCAAGGGGAATGTTAGGAGCATGGGCATTAGCTGTGATAGGCGGCTAAAGCACAGTTTCTCATAATGAGACAGCAGCTGGCCTGTAGCTGTTTCTCCCCCTACAAACTGGTAAGCACCTTAAGAGGGGAACTGGGCCCATGCGTCTCTGGATACTCCTGCCCATTCCCTAAGACCAACTCTAAGAAGGAGCTGTTGAATAAACTTTAAATTAATTCATTCACTTTATTTTTTTAAAAAAGACTTATTTATTCATTTGAAAGTCAGAGTTACACACAGAGAGAAGGAGAGGCAGAGAGAGAAAGAGAGCAAGGTATTCCATCCACTGGTTCACTCCCCAATTGGCCACAACAGTTGGAGCTGAGCTGATTTGAAGTCAGGCGCCAGGAGCTTCTTCTGGGTCTCCCAGGCAGGTGCAGGGGTCCAAGGACTTGGGCCACCTTCTACTGTTTTCTCAGGCTGTGGCAGAGAGCTGGATCAGAAGTGGAGCAGCCGGGACTCAAACCAGCGCCCATATGGGATGCCAGCACTGCAGGCGGCAGCTTTACCCACTACGCCAGAGTGCCGGCCCCAATTCCTTTACTTTTAAGCTTTCAAAGTGACTTTACTATTATGCTGAGCAAAAACAAATGCTAATAATTTACACTGCTCTTTCAGAAAACCAATAAGCCATACCAATGATTAAGCTCCTATTCACCAAATTACTAAAATTTGGACTGATTAAATGCAAAATGACTTACTTAAAGATTACTTTATTGGTGTAAATAAATGAAATGTTCTCCAAACACTACTCGCACCACTCTTGAGGAAGATAATGTCTATTTTGTACATTCCATAACATTTCAAGCTTAAAAAGAAAGTTCATGCTCATTATTTAAATCACCTTTATGGCCGGCGCCACAGCTCACTAGGCTAATCCTCCGCCTAGCAGCGCCAGCACTCCGGATTCTAGTCCCAGTCGGGGCGCTGGATTCTGTCCCGGTTGCCCCTCTTCCAGGCCAGCTCTCTGCTGTGGCCAGGGAGTGAAGGATGGCCCAGGTGCTTGGGCCCTGCACCCCATGGGAGACCAGGAGAAGCACCTGGCTCTTGCTTTCCGATTGGCGCAGTGCGCCGGCCACGGCGGCCATTGGAGGGTGAACCAACGGAAGGAAGACCTTTCTCTCTATCTCTCTCTCACTGTCCACTCTGCCTGTCAAAAAAAAAAAAGATTTATTAAATCACCTTTATAGTATTAGGAGCCTTTATGATCACCCAAAGGCCGTACCCAGAATGCCGTAAGTGTACCTGTGTGAAGTAACAGTAACTCGCCCCAGTAAACCAGCAGCAGCGCCCACCCAAAGTGCTGACACACAGAACAGAACGTTTATTAGACTTCAGTTAGTGATTTGAGGGTGCATTCAGCTTTAACATACGAGCACTTTAAACTCGACATCTCTAAAGATATGTTACTGAAACACTGGAAATTGAAGGAAAAAAAAAAAAAAAAACAACAACAACTCAACAGCCAGCTATTACAATCACACTTTTCCTATTATTTTACTTCCATGCGGTTAAAAATGTTTACTTCCTTGGATCGGTTACAAATGAGACGCCCGCAGCTCCCAGACCTATGATTACTCTAAGACAACTGCAATAATATCTCCACTGGCCCAGCATGCTGGGATGGGATCACCATTTGTGTTCTGAGGAAAATAATCTTATCGACTGATTTAATTATATAATAGGTTGTCCTTTTTTAGAAAAACAGTTCATTATATTTCAAAAAGCGGAGTGACTTTTAAATACCATATAAACAACACTGGCGAGAAATTTAAAATACAAACAACAGACCCTAAATGTGAGCTTTCAAGTGATCTGCCACTTCTGATGAGGAGATGGGGCTCGCCGTGCCATGGCTTAGGGAAATGTCGTGGCCCTCGTCTGCTGATTAGGCACATCTCCTGAGACATTCCTTTCAAAATGGGACTAAGAAAAACAAATGTACCTTTATTACGTGGAAAGAAAACTAAGTATGAGATGTTCCCCCAAAAAGTGTGACCCTGCAGCCGCCCTCACCGTCCGGTGCTATCTGGGAGGAAGACGCCGCTGGCCTCCAGGAGCCGGCTCCCCAGCATGGGCGGCCTGCGCGAAGAGCCAGGACGCAGGTCTCAGTGGCCCGTGTGGGCTCCTTGCCTGAGAGCAGATCTGGTCCCCCAGGGGACTCCCTAGCCCCCAGGTTCTTAGGCTGGCTGGGTCCCTCGCCCAGTCTTCTTCCCCGCCCCACCCTTTGTGTTCTTTCCCAGCTAATCAGCCTGCAGAGCGGAAAGGCTACTGAGTTTGAAGTAGCAGGGGAACAGGGGTTTTCTTGTTTGATGCGAACCTGTCAGTGACACTGGGGCACTTTTAACAGTGACTTAAGCACTGCCGAGTATCCCCTTTAACCCCTTAACAGTTTACGTGGTTTATATTCTTTCCTCTGACCCTATGGCGTAGAACACTGGCCACGTTTACTCTACTGGTGAGGCTATACAGACTGTTTTAAATGCCCTACTTCGTAGCTTCTCAGATATATAAGGACTGCTAAAAATATGACTGCATAGAAGTCATCTTTACAACATACGCAATGGTGATTTGGCAACAGAAACTGCTTTGTCTTGTAGATGTGAATCCACCAAGTCAGCAGCTTCTAGAACTGTCGTGTTTGTTCACTTTACAGCAAAGACCCTACTGTTCTGGTTTTGGACATTAGCAAATATAGGATTATCAACAAAACACTAGAAAGGACCACAGAGGATAACAACAACAACAACAAAAAATCTCGAAGACAGTAACAAAAAAACTCATGTTCCACAAGCCATGGTTTCAGGAATTCCAACATCTAACTAATGCTGAGGAAAAACATGCAAATCTGAGGTCTGACTCACCACTACCAATGATTACATTGTACCCGAGTCCTCCCAACCAAGCCAGCAGACGCAGGCAAGGTGTGACATGCTACTTCTCCTCAGGAGAGTAAATATTAATGGATAGCAACACCCACACCAGCGTGAGACAGCTGGGCAGGAGCTAAAATGACAGCTTCTTATCACACATCAGGAGCCAAGTCACATCCAGTGCCCAGACAGCAGCAGAGTTAAGACCACAGCAGACATGATGGTCAGCTGCACTTTGTACTGACAATCAATAAAGTTTCTTTTTCTTTTTTTAAAGATTTATTATTTATGTGAAAACCAGAGAAACAGAGAAAGATCTTCTATCTATTGGTTTGCTCCCCAAATGGTTGCAACAGCCAGGGCCAGGCCAGGCTGAAGCCAGGAACCTGGGACTCTATCCAGGTCTCCTACACAGGCTCAGGGGCCCTAAGACCTGGGCCATCTTCCGCTGCTTTCCCAGGCACGACAGCAGGGAGCTGCATGGGAAGTGGAGCAGCAGGACTCAAGCAGCTCCCATGTGGGATGATGGCAATCACTGGCAGCTTAACTGGCTATGCTACAGTAAGTTTCTGTACTTTAGCAATTATCTCTCTTCCAAATTAAGCTTTTAAAGAATAACCTTTCTGGAAATGAAGATAATAACAGGTTATAACTGTTACTGGGTTGTTTGTGACCCCCCAGGTTGTATTTTGAAGTCATGACCCTCAAATAGGAATATGCTTAACACAGGGCAGTTAGGAGATAACCACAGTTATATGAGGTCATGGCGGGGGCAGAGAGGGGTCCTTGCTCCTCCCGGGCTAATGCCCCTGTAAGAAGGGACATTAGAGAGCTCGTTCTCTCACCACTGTCCCCTCGTAATGTGAGGACCAGTGAGAAGACAGCCCTTACCAGAAGCCAAACCTGGCTGGGGTCTTGGGACTTTTTTTTTTTATTCTGTAAGAGAATAAATTTCTGTTGTCAAGCTGCCTAGCTTATGGTAGTTTGTTATGGCAGCTCTAGCTGACTAATACAGTAACCCACGGAGTAACAAAAAATCAGTTTGATTTCCAGAAATACAAATATGTACATAGAGACGACACCGTGGAATTCCAACTAATAAATGGATCAGGAAGGATAAAATTTTGTAAAGCAGTGATGTACAAATACCACAGTGATAACTTTCTGTTTAAGCATCAGCACTGGATGCTAAAATTAGTGAGCAAAAGTATGGTGAGAAATAGGATATTTACATAATCCCCAAGCAGAGCCCCAAAAGGCACTTAAGAACAAAGGGAAAAATAGCTGCTTTACGTTAGAAAAAACTGACATTACCGTAAGAAGCAACCAAAGTTAGCGGTCTCAGTAGCTGGCCCTGGGCACCTGTGCCTCCTACTGTGATGCATGGAAGACCGGAATGCAACCATTAGGAAGCAGATCCTGGTTGAAACCCAGTCTATGCCACAACTTGTCCTGTTTCATGAGAGGTGTGAAGGTCATGAGTGACAAAGACAGGCAGTGTTCTAGACTAAAGGAGACGAAGCGGACGACCAACGCACATGTGGTCCCGGACCAGAGAGGAGACAACAGTGGGACAACCCGGGGAATCGTTAAGTACGAGCTGCAGATTATGTAATAGTAGTGTAACAGCACGTTATGTAAGGTTATGTAAGAAGTTAATATCTGGGGGAAGGGTATACTGAGCTTTTTCTACAATTTTTTTTTTTTTTGCAACACTTTTATAGGCCCCAGATTATTTCAAGGTGAAGAGAGAAAACAAATACTGAAATGGTATTTTTAGTACAGTACCTACACCACCGTTTGTCCCGAACAATCTGCACCGTGCTTTCCAAAGTTAACAACTCGACCTGGGCTGGATTTGCAGTTCTCACACCACCAAATGCATCTCACATACAGGTCCCTGGAATCCTGCTCTCACGCCCCACAGGGAATAGCAGTCATCATCTGTCCTACCCCATGAGCAAACAGCATGTGGCTCAGGTGCAGGAGCCACACGGGCACCCTCAGCACGGAGCTCTGTGCCCAGCTCAGTGCTCAGTGAGCCAAGGAGTCCCAGAGGCTTATTTTGGAAAAAAAATTACAGGATAAAGGCATGGGGCATAGGACATAAAATATTCTTGATTGTGCTACCTTATCAAGTTTCAGGAATAGTTTTCTGCTAGGAGGGGAAACAAACAAACAAACAAAAACTAGCCTTACTTTTGGAAAGTACAGTTTCAAAACTTTGTTTTATATCCTCTTGGCTTTTCTATTTGTGCGGCACCTTTCCATCCTCAGCACTCGCCAGTTCTAAAAACGGATAGTCACAGCACACCACCAAAGCTAACATTGATTTAGGGTTTACTACGCATCAGACAATCTGCTAATTGCTTTACAGTCTCTCTTAGGTAATCATCTGAACAACCCTGGGACAAGGACATGCTGTATACCCCACCCCTTCACAGTCAAAGAGAACTTGGGCTGAGCGTGGTTCAAGGTCGTAGCGAGCCGCCTGTGGTGCAGGCTGGGTCCAGGGCTGATCAGTGCAACTCCAGAACCTGGGCTCTCAGCCACCTCTAAACTGCCTCTTGTTTTATATACACATAAATAAATGAAAAGGACATCAATTTTAAAAAGAAAAAGGAACCTGCTCAGCGACTTAAAGCAGCCAGAGGAAAACCGCCCGAGGGCTAGATGGCATCCAGATAAAAAAGAGTCAAGGTAAAAATGCGCTTATCTGCCTTTTGAGGCTGGACACAATTCTCTGCCTCTTTTATTTCACCCACTCACCCACAGCAAAAATTCCTCAGTGAGAGGAGTCTTGGCTTAGCCTCAGCTGCTAGCAAAAGGGGAAGATAGCATGCTCATCACTTAGGAAGGGCTGGGGCTTTGAGCGCTGCCTGGAGCCGGATCTGAGTCCGCCAGCAGGGAGGAGGTACCAGGCGGCAGGACCAGGACAGGGGTCAGCACGGAGTCCCTCCCAAGTGGACCAATGCTCCCTAATGCTGCACTCACGAGCTGCTGGTCATGCTCTCTGAAAACACTTCCCATGACTGGTAGCCGCGGGAGAGAGACAACAAGTGCTAACCACTTTAGTGTGGCGTTGTTCTCTCAGACCTTTGCCCCGGTGTGGGGGGTCAACTGGGCCCAAGCAAATGAAAGACCAGGCAAATGGGGGTCCATGTGCAGAGAAGCTGACGGGAGTCTTTTCATGGCATCTCAGAAGCGGTGCTCGAAGCATGGTCTCCCAAGCCCACAACGGTGCCTGGTGCATGGCGACTGCGCCATGCTGTCACTGCCGTCACTGTGCCCTGGGTGCTGCTCTGGAGCAGAGCAGATAAATCCATGCTGACTTTCATGGAAGACAAAATGTGGTTAAATCAAAATGTGACTATCTGATCCGGCGTCATTTTGAGCATGCCGCTAAACTCAAAAACCGCAGCTGATACTCCTCATAGCAGATGCCCTACCACCCCCAGCAGCTGTAAAATCAGAGCACAGACCCAGGGGCTCGGCCAGGGAGGCTCCACAGCAACGGGACACATCCAGGAGTGGCTCTGTCTGGTCCCTTTCATTACTACGGGCAAGTCAACAACTCCCATGTGACACAGGTTCTACCACGGGAACCATGTCTTCATCGGGTATAGCGCCTTCCTTTCCTACAGTACTGGTTTCAAGTTCATTTCCTTAGTGGTTACAGGTTTGGGGGAACATTTAGACATTTGCTGACAATGTTCAAACAACTTTAGAATGTTGTATCCTTTTTTTTTTTTTCAGCTCTTTGGAGCAACAGTATACCACATTCCACACATACATATTGCTAACCTGCCTGAGGTTACTGCTAACCTCATTTGTTTATTGTAATCAATTAAATGTCCATATGCATTTATTCATTTTTAAAGAGTTATTCATTTATTTGAAAGGTAGTGTGACAGAGAGAGAGAAAGAGATCTTCCATTAACTAGTTCACTCCCCAAATGGCTGCCATGACTGGGGCCGGGCCAAGCTGAAGCCAGAATCCTAGAACTCCATCCAGGTCTCCCACATGGGTGGCAGGGGCCCAAGTACTCAGGCCATCTTCTGCTATCCAAGGCACAGTAGCGGGGAGCTAGATGATCAATGGAGAAGCCAGAACGCAGGACGGCATCTCAGGTGATGCTTAACCCATTTGTAAAATTGATTAAAAGGTGATTATAGAAGGAGACTGCTTTCAAGAAAGGATCCACCTGAAGATTCCTTTCCAAGATCCACCTTGCACTCCGTCTCCCACTGTCTTCTGCTGCAGAGGTGAAAGGTGTTCCAAGAGCATTCGTTCTCCTGGTACATGGGAACAAGGCAGCGTACACAACACCTGCCCGCAACAAAAATTCATCTCCAATGTCACCAAATATTCACTGGCCGTTTACTCAGTTGGAAAATGTTCTCCTTAAGAGTCAAGTTTCATCTTTTTACAAACATTTCGTGGTTGAGGTCCCCAAAGAGAATCTCCCAATTTGTGTAATCTGGGACTGCTCAGGAAATAATTACTGCTCTTTAACTGGGCCTGTACAGATGTAATCATCTCTGTGCCCACATTCTTCAGAGATCTGTGTTGGGGGGGGGGGGGAGGGGGAACGGCAGCAAGGCGAGGCACAACTGAGTGGCAGAAACGGTAAGGGGAGAAGGTGTGGCAGCAGCTTTAGGCAGGCAGGGCGGAGCAGGCCAGGCACAGGGGACTCAGCCAGTGAAGCTACTCTCTGTGACACCACATCGGTGGGGATAAGTCACAGCACATTTATCAAAACCCCCAGCATGTGTAACATGGAGAGAATCAAAAGGAAATTGTGGGTTTTGGTCGCTATGACACATCAATGCCAATCCTCCAATGAAACCAATGTCTCCACGCTGGCATGGCCGGGCAAGTCACTGGCAGGGCACGGGCACACACAGGGTGTGGGTCGGCAAGGGCAGGGGGAACCTAAAACTTTTCTAAAAATTAAAACCTATTACACAGAAAGGAAAAGGGCTAGGAGGGTGAAACGCTAAAATGGCATTGAGAAGAAAGAGGCTGTTACTTACTGAGTTTGTCTGAGGGGGAGATGCAAGAGCCACACCTGAGAACTGCAGAGAAGGGCTTGGATTGCAGGGTTAAGAGAACAAGTCATTGACCATAGGAACTCACAGCCAGGGGCTTCAGGCCGGGAAGGCTGGGGGGACGCCCGATCTGCGGGTGTCGAGGTGTGGTGGGTTTTGAGCCAGAGGGTTCTTTGAAGTCACAGGATGAGGACCTATAAGGAGTTCGGCTCACAGTGTGTGGAATGGAGTTGGGGCAAGGATGAGGACCGTAGGCAGGAAATCAGAATGCTGGCCCAAGTGCCACCAGGCACAGGATGTGCAGGGCTTGGGGGAGGGGCTCAGAAGAGGGGAGGAAAGGGGAGAGGAGGGGCTTTGCGCCTTTGAGACTAGGAGAACATTACCTAAGACAGGAAATGCAAAGAGGTCTTCTAGTGTGTAGAAGAGGCATTACTTTGGAAGGTGCACAGATTTCTCATGTAGAGATGCCCAACAGGCAAGTACAAGGACCGTTCTGAGGCTAAAAATTCATTGAGAAGAAATCAGCAAATGGATTTCAGTTTAAGCTTCCAGAGGAGCTGCAGCCAAGGAACTGAGAGCCTCACAGGGGGATTCACAGTGGCAACAGACAATGCCACCACGTTCAGGAAGACGACTCCACAAAGAAGTCTGAAAAGGAGCTCCTAGAGAAAGAAGAACCAATAGGAAAAAGGAAAGGTTCTTTCCTGATCCAGCTCAGGGAAGTGCAGACAGCTACCTTCACCATCACAAGTAGTTGATTCTGGGAACCCTTCTCTGCTCCCCACCTCTCAGTGCAGAGACACAGACATTGTTAAGCACGAACCACACTCTTACCTATCTGAAAGTTTATAACCTAGGTCAGGAGATACAGACATGTACTTCGAAGTCTGAAGTACGTGGTTCCTTGCCTATGAACAGTGCAGTGAATCCCGCCTCCTAGTGCCTACAGTGCTACAGAGCCCCCAACCATGCAGACTCTGTCTTGGCTGTGAAACTTAACTTTTGTCCCTAAGGACATCAGCAGACTACACGGTAAGCACAAGCCTGACAAGCAGATGACCCTGAGCTTGTCCTTCTGGAATGCTGCTACCATCGCCTCAGCTGACCCACAGGACGTGTAAGGGGAGCACTCTGGGTCCCACAGCTCCAGTGGATTCCTCAGGTGACTGCAGCCACATGAGTGAGACCAGAAGTACTGCCCAGAGCCTACCCATAAAGAGTTGTTTTAAAGCCACTAGGTTTAAGGGTTATTTATTAGACAGCAATGAAATAGCTGCCATAGGACATTTTGAAGGTGGGGAGCAAAGTATACACATATGGGTGGAAAAGAAGTAAATCTGGAATGGAAGTAGTAGGTTTGGGGTGGATTACAACAAGCATACGTCACTTAAGGGATACGTTCTGAGAATTCTGTCGCTATGCGGATTCTGTTGTGCACATCATAGAATGCACTAACGCAACCTACATGTGCGAGCCTCTCACTCAAGGTAGACTTTTGATGCAATCAAGAGACGTGGTGAACAGGCGATGCACGAAGCTGCTGATGGTGTAACACAGCACAAGCACACTGTGTTTCATTTGCAAGTAGAAGGAGTTCAGCACACTCTAAAATTAGAATACAAAGTACAATGCAGTAAGTATATGGGCAAACCAGTAAAACAGTCACTTTGGAATCAAGGATTATCTACTGCTCCCAACTGTATGTGCTGTACTTTTATATGACTGGCAGTTCAGGGAGTCTGTTTACAGCTGCAGCATCAGACATGCGAGTCATCCACTGTACTGTGATGTCACTAAGTGAATGGGATCTTTTTTAGCTCTATTATAATGTTATGGCAACACCGTCATCACTAACCAAAACATTGCTATATGCTTGTATATCCACAGAGCATATGACGATATTTCAAAAGCTACAGAAGATGGAAATTGGTCTGTGCCTTGAAACCTGGGTTGGAATCTCTGGTGCCAAGCACCTTTTCCAGTTGGTTGTTTTTAAACTGTTGTAATATCCTCACCTGTCGATTGCATCCACAATGACCTACAGATCCAGATTCTAGAATTTGAATGCAGAAAGGACCTAGAGATGACCAGAAATGAGGAAACTGGGTTAAAACCAAAGAACTGACTCATCCTGAAGTCATACACATAATTACTTTCAGCATCAAGTCCCCAGTCCAGGCTGGCCACTGTTCAGCCCAGTGTGCTCCAGATGCCATGAACCTGTCTGCCCACAGCCGCACACGACTCATTCATAGACTCTCTCTTCTCCAGAGAGCCAGCCCTTAAGCCCTGGTGCACCTGGGAATTTGTTCTTTTGCTGTCTGTGCAGTGAGGCTCAATAGCTGGATGGAATCACCCAGGTGGGGAAGCCACCAGAGCAGAACCAGGAGCATGAGGGGCACTGGATAAAAGGTCACAGAAGCTATGCTTCCCAGACAAAACCAGGACTCACACCCATCACCACCCAAGAAGCTTGGGACACAAAGGGCGTGCTGCTGTCGAATCCCACAAAACATGCTTGATCTACCTTTAGTCTTGCTGCTGGGTGTGCTGCAGATCGTACAGTTCTTGCTTACTAAAAGGACCTCACAAGTTTACTCTGAAACAGGCATTTTCTGACTCAGAATAATTTTGGATGGATAATTTGATCCTGTAATGGATCCATAAATGAATCACATCTTGGTAAAATCTGTCCTTTGGAGATCCCCCATCTGCAATCTGATCGGCTTATTCTCCCATCACCCCCCTTCTTGAATGGTCCCCCAGGACCAAAAACTACAGAGGAATTTGCACTAATGATTCCCAATGGGGCTCCAGGAAGGTCGCATTCTGGATGATAATCTGCAATTTGAAGCAGGTTTCATCTTCCTCCTTGACTATATTTGCTAAGAATGAATGACTATAATTAAAATAGAAAGCATTAGGTTTTGATTAAAAAACACCCTATGTAATATAAAATTAAAATTAGAGACATTAAAAGCACATCATATTAAATGAACTCCACTCCTCGCTACCACGCTGTCCCCTTTCTTTGAACAATCTCTTCTTGACGTCTCCCTGTTAGGTTTCTATGTACAGATGGCCATATTCTTTGATTAATTTAACCTAAATTTATGGCCTCTCTCAATGACTCTTCTCCTCCTCCCCTCTCCACAGAATCAGTCTTGCTGACTTCCTGCTTTCAATTATTCATCACGTATGCCTTACAGTGTTTCCACGTACAGGAAGGGACTGAAGAGGGCACCACACCGACTCAAGTTCCTCCCTCTCTGGGAAGCCTACTTTCTCTTGAGCCCATCTAGACAGTTTTCAAAGTAAACATTTTAATTGGAAATTATTACCATTCCTCTAGGAAACAGGGATTAATTTTAAAAGGGAGGGAGAAAAAAAAACCACTTCTCTATTTTACTTCTATGTTCAATTGAAAGGAATTCTCTGACACTTTTTGAGGGGGCTTTTTGGCTTTTGTTTTATAAGAAGTTACGTGGGACCTTGAAATACAATGGAGGACAAAGTCTAAAAATCATGGTGCCTTGGAATATTTATTAGTTTCTCTGAAAGAATGCAAAGTAAAATCCTCACATAAGACTCTTTCTAGTAACCATGTTTTTTCAGCATCACAGATCTCCAGGACTTGCTTTTTGCAAAATGTTTTTAAGTATTTTTGTCAGCACCGCCCTGAGGTTGGCTTAACAGGGCCACAGTGAAGGCAAAAGGAATATTCGGAGTCCACAACCACAGCACCAGCCCCTACCTTCAACCTGGGGTGGCAAAATCCAAGCAGTTTGATTATCCTGAAGGAAAAATGAGCCTCGTAGCCAGACACGTAGGGGTAGGTGTTTGTGAAAGGAGCTCTCAGTGCAAACCTTCAGACAAACCAAAGACACTGAAGACAAGCTTAGAGCGTGTCAGCTGAGCAATAAGATAGAGATGAAGTCCAAGGAAGCCAAGAAGGACTACCAAAAGCACATTTAGGTAATGGTCAGTCTTGCCCATACAGGTAATAAAACCAAAAAGTGCTCAGAGAAACACCAGCTGAGCTTGCCAAAAATATCTCTTCACTCCACGCTTAACAGAAATCAAAGGAAGTTAACAAAGAAAGAGCTTTTTGATTACTTCTTAGAGACATGGAAACAAATGGGTTTCTCTTCATTTCTCCTTCCAAGAGTTAAGAGCTTAAAACAGAGAAGGCATGAGTATGCCCAACCTTTACTAGGTCCAAACTGGCTTGGGAATGAGCAGGGGCAAGGTGGATCCTGGTCTATAACCACATCCTGGTCTATAACTTCCTTAAAACCACAGCACAAAATGTCTTTCGGTTTCCTAAGTAAAACACTCAACAGGTGTAGGGGTGACCACTGGTCAACAAGCACACAGTTTCAGTTAGGTAGGGGGAGTAAGCTCTGGTGCTCCATCACACAGCAGGGGAACTAATGAGTAATACTATACTAAATATTCCAGGAGCTATAAAAGACAGGAGTTTCAATGTTCTTACCACAAAGAAATGACAAATATGAGTTGACAGATATGCTAACTAAGCTGATCTGATCTTTCCAAAATGTATATGAGTATCGACACATCATTACCTAATTCCCCAGAAGTATATACATTATTTGTCAATTAAAAAACAAAAACTCACTAAAACCCAAGTGGACTGATTGCTCGCTTGTGGCCAATGAGAAGAGGCCACAGCGTGGAACTGAACACCTTTGTTAGTGTTCTCTTCTCCCCTCAGGGATTTTTATGAACACTAGCAACACCAAAAAGCTGGATTTCATTCATAAGCGGAACAATTCAAGTCCTGCAGTGTCTCCGCCTGCACGAATTCACCGTCCCTGCTTCAGAACATGCAGAAGGCATGAAGGAAATTACTCCGCTGAGCTTCACCCAACACCCAGCCGTATTTCAATGTTCAAACTTGATTAAAACTGGCTGTTTGACTAAGAAGAATCAAATTTCAATCAAATGGGTGTGTTGTCTTTTTTTTTTTTTTTTTTTTTAAAGAAAAAGCAAAAGAAAAATCAGGATGGCCTAGGAAAAGGATTAACAGCATTTTATTAGAACTGAAAGCCACGAGATAAGCTGGTGTTTTGAACTTTTATTAAAACACAGTCATTTAGATGAAGGTGAGTTATTATTAATTCTAGAATATTGGAAAGAAAACGTTAGAATTAAAAGAACATGGACTCATAAATCATGGAAGAATGGTGTCAGTACTGCATCCGGGAGACTGAGCAGCAGGTAGTGCAGTATGGAAAGAAACTCTGGCAACAATTAGAGAGTCTTCTGACAGACAGTCAAGGGGCCGGCTGAGCGGGGCTGTGAAATGAGATTCATCCCTTGGAAACTCAGGCTTCTTTACCAACCCCAGGTGCTTTTAACGGGAAGGAAGCATGAAAGAGCCTAGGCAGCAGCAGAATTGGCTGCAAGGACAGCAGCGGTGGCAGGGAAACAGGCTGGTCAAGACCCAGTGCCCCACTAAGGACCCAAGGAGTGGATTGTGCTGTTGCTGTGTGGCCAGCACATGCTGGCATGGCCAGCCATGCAGAGCCTCAAGGACTGCCTGCCTTCTTTGTGGAGTTCTGCTGAGAGACAGCGATGAGCACATCCTAATAGTCAGACTTCTCTCTACATCCAGTTTATTCACCTCTTCCCCGGCCTGGGAGAATGGAATCTGGACTCTCTGATTGACACTAGGCTGCTTAAACATGGCTCAGTTCTGCATTCCCAAATGCACAGGTCAAGTGCAGCTGAAGTCATGGAGAACAATGTTTAACATACCATAGGAACAAACAGAAAGGACATGGAGCCCAATAAGATCCAGGGGAAAAGCATCAGGAAAAAAAGAAAGGAATAAACAATTCTTTTTTAAAAAAATTTATTTATTTATTTGAAAGGCAGAGTAACAGAGAAGTGGAGGCAGAGAGAGAGAGAGAGGTCTCCCATCTGCTGGTTCACTCCCCAGATGGCTGCAACGGCTGGAGCTGCGCCGATTCAAAGCCAGAAGCTTCTTCCGGGTCTCCCATGCAGGGGTCCAAGTACCTGGGCCATCTTCTACTGCTTTCCCAGGCCATAGCAGAGAACTGGATTGGAAGTAGAGTAGCTGGGACTTGAACTGGTGCCCATATGGGACGCTGGCAGTGGAGGCAGTGGCTTTACCTGCTACGCCACAGTGCCAGCCCCAGGAATAAACAATTCCAAGAGTCTCATAATGACAGGGGAAAGAATATGATTTTATTTGTGTTTCATTTTGAAAAAAATATCTTAAGGCCTCTAAATATCTCATGTGATTAAGCCTCACCAATTCAGACAAAAGGCAATATATGCCTGCAGCTGCACTGTTTATAAGACTTATCAATTTCTTGGAAATTCTATTACAGTCCACGGTGCAGGCTGTGCAGACAGAGGGTACTCGGGAGACCATCTAGCCCAAGCTTTTGTTTTTCACACGAAGACACTGAGGTTCAATGTCATTCACAGGGAAGCTGGGTGCAACTCTGGCGAGTGCATTGCTAGGGGTCTCTGTCTTTATCCACAGCCTGTGTGAGATGGTCCTGAGCTTACCCCGGCTACCCACAACATAGTCTGCCTCAAAAACAGAGCCTCGGGGCCAGTGCCGTGGCTCACTAGGCTAATCCTCCGCCTTGCGGCACCGGCACACCGGGTTCTAGTCCCGGTCGGGGCACCGGATTCTGTCCCGGTTGCCCCTCTTCCAGGCCAGCTCTCTGCTGTGGCCAGGGAGTGCAGTGGAGGATGGCCCAAGTGCTTGGGTCCTGCACCCCATGGGAGACCAGGATAAGCCCCTGGCTCCTGCCATCGGATCAGCGCGGTGCGCCGGCCGCAGCGCGCCAACCGCGGCGGCCATTGGAGGGTGAACCAACGGCAAAAGGAAGACCTTTCTCTCTGTCTCTCTCTCTCACTGTCCACTCTGCCTGTCAAAAAAACAAAACAAAACAAAAAAACAGAGCCTCGGGGCAGGAGTCTGGCACATGACTGAGACGCCACTTGGGATGTCCACATCCCCTGTTGCAGTCCCAGCTCCACTCCTGATCCCAGCTTCCTGCCAGCGCACATCCTGAGAGGCCACAGGTGATGGCTCAGGCACTTAGGTCCCTGCAACCCAACACTGAGACTAGGCTTCTGGCATCAGCCTGACCCAGCCCTGGCTGTTGTAGGTGTTTGGGAAGAGAACCAGCAGATGGAAGATCTTTATCTTTGGGTCTCTGCCCTACACATAAAATGAAAATGAATTGTAAAGAAGAAAAACAAAAAGAAAAAACATTCTCAGTGTACATACTGAGGTGTGACTTTGACAGAGCGGATTTTTGTTCTATTTAAGAGACTTCACAATGCCTTATTGACAGTAGTTCCCCTTATCTGCCATTTTGCTTTCTGTGATTTTAGTTCTCCAAGTTCAACTGTAGTACAAAAAGACGAAATGGAAAGTTCTGAAAATAAACAGAGACCTTGCTCACATAACCTTTCTCTGGTGTGCTGCTGTAATTATTCTATGTATTATGCTGTTCTTTTTAGTTTTTATAACTAACTTTACAAATTAAACTTTATCACAGGTATGCACGTATAGGAAAACATGCTATATACTTGGAGTTTTGTACTAGCTAGGGGGTTTAGGATATCCATGACAGTTAAGGGGCAGTGCTGTAATTAACCCTCAGCATTCTCTTTGGAACACCCTGCTCACCACTCACATCGGATTCCTCCCTGAATGCCAAAACCCTGAGGTTACCACAGGATGTGACTGTGACCCTCTCCCTCCCCAGTCATCACAGAGCTCCCTGCTCCCTGGTCCCGGGCCAGCTCTAGCCTCAAGCAGGGACAGGGTGTCTTCTTTCTAGGGTCTGGGCTTGGGATCTTCTTGCTGGCCTCTCTCCACCACTGAGTGACCAGACACAGAGGATGGGGGTGGCCAGTGTCTACCACAGGCTGGCCTGGAGGAGGCAGAGATGCAGAGCTCAGAAGTAGAGTGGTCCTGGCAGCGTCGGCACTGCAGGTTCCAGCCATGGAGCAGGCTCAGCCACACTGCCAGCATCTTGGAGACAAAGCCCATCTTTGGCTTAGCTGGAACTGGGTTTCTATCACTTACAACCATGGTCCATTAGCATCTCCAGGTTTCACTGATTTTGCTTTGAGATCATTTAATACCTAGTGTATGGTTTGTGACAAAGCAGTTTATTTTGGCAAATAAAATTACATTAATAAAAACAGGATAGGCTGGCAAAATCAACTTTGCCATTCAAATCTCAGTGTACAATTTATTAAAGCAAACAGCAATTACTGTGGCAGGCCCTGGGGCACAGTGGTTAAGCCACTGCTTGGAATGCCCACATCCCATATTGGAGTCCTGGTTTGAGTCCTAGCTACACTGTGTTTCCAATCTGGCTTCCTGCTAATGCACCTGGGGAGGCAGTCGATGATGGCCCAGGTCCTTGGGTCCATGCCACACACGTGGGAGAGCAGGATGTAGTTCCTGGCTCCTGGCTTCAGCCTGGCCCAGCTGCAAGCATTTGTAAAGGGAAACAGCAGATAGACAATCCCCCCCCGCCCCCGCCCCCCGACCCTTTTCTCTGCCTTTCAAATAAATTAATCTTTTTTAAAAAAACTTGATCACTTTTAACTTGATAAATTTTAAATATACAGTTTTATATTCTCAAAGTGACAGCATTTACAATGTTGCTTGAGAGATCTGCCTCTTACAGAGTGAACATTGCACATTTTCAGGAAAACATCCAGGAGTTAGAATGACAGAGATTTCTGTGCCCCACAGTGAGAAGGAGCTGAATCTTGCTCACAAACACCTGATAACTTTCCAGTCTTCCCAGATGGTTAATCGCCGCCAAGTTTTCTCGTGTAGCTTAAATGTCTGCTACGATGTTGGGAGTCCATTTCCTCGTCTGTTGTGGAGGGGAGGGACTGCTCACACCCCCCTGAATATCGCCTGCCTCTCTTGCACAGCAGTGTTCCCTAGGCCCTGGCGCTGG
Organism: Lepus europaeus; assembly: GCF_033115175.1. NCBI lineage: Eukaryota > Metazoa > Chordata > Mammalia > Lagomorpha > Leporidae > Lepus > Lepus europaeus. The sequence goes on from NC_084840.1 coordinate 48,201,263, forward strand.
CGAGGAGGATGGGAGTGGGAAATCAGAATGGGGCCGGGCCACTGAGAGTCCCTAGTGACCTGGTCCCAACCCCCTCCACACCCCTGTCTCACCACACACAAACTGTCTTGCCTAGCAGTTGGCAAACTATGCCTTTTGGGCCGCCTGGCTGTCTCCTGCTTCTGTAAACACAGTTTTACTGGATCAGAGTCCTGCTCCGGCATTCCCCGTGTTACCTGTTGCTGTGTTTTGTGCCATGACAGCAGGGTTAAGTAACTGAGAGATTGTGTGGCCTGCAGTGCCTAGAATATGGTCTTCTTGACAGAATACGTTGGCTCACCCATACATTGGCATCAGAAAAAGAGTTAATCCCGTCAGGGCTTCCTGCTTAATCCAGTTGTCACAAGAGTCCCAGTCATCACCTCGCTGCGCTCCAAGGGTCTCCTAACCTGACCCAGTTGACCCCTCAACCCAGGTCCCCAGATTCTTGCATGGGGCTCCCAGAAGTCATGATTTGTCCTGAGCAGGAATTCATCTCTCTACTGGTCCTTCTCCGATCTTTTCTCGCTGACCAAATTATGATTATATCCAATGGCCATGCTTCCCTTTATAACCTCTCTTTCCTCTCATGTCAAGGGACCACTAGGCCAGCAGGAGGGCTAGGAGCTCTGGGGACCCCTTGTCCATCCAGACCTCCCTCGTGCCTGAACCACTTCCTCTGAAGCACCTGCCCTCAGGTTCTAGCACTCTCCCTCGGCCTTGGCAGAGATCCTGGCCACCTCCCTCTTCCCTTCAGGGTTTGTCACTCCAGAGAACCCAGCCTGCCCCCCAGTATCCACAGCGCAATGGCGCTCACATTTTAATTTATGGCCCTAATCTCTCCTCTGAACTCAAATATCCTGCCTGCCTGATGAGCACTCCCAACCGATGAGCATCTCAAGAAACAAACAACTCATCTGGATCTCATACTTCTCTGTGGCAGTGCCAGGCACCCCCATGCACAGAGTGCACCCTGCGCCCAGGCCTTCGGCAGGTCAAGTGCTTCTCACCACCACTGCCTGGTGGTGACATCTTCCCCACACTGCCTTAGCACCCATCAGTCAGTCAACCCAGGTCATCCTTTACTAACATAATCCAGGGCCTCCATCTCCACAACTCTACTCCCCTCTCCAGCCTCCAGTGGCTCCACAGTGCTCCTCCTTCCCACCTCCCACCTGAGGGCTCCTGCATGAGGGACAGCCCCCCCCCCCCCACCAGTCTCTCCCCTTGGATCTCTGCTTAGACATCCCCTTAGCAGAGAGGATGCCCCTGACCACACTCAGCACCTCCATGCCCCCTCCCCCAGCCTGAATTTCCTGCACAGCACTTGTCACCACCTTATATTGTAACTTGATCTGTTCTTTTTTTTAAGCCCCCCCCCACCCGAATGTAAGACACGACTGAGCCGGGGGAGGGGGGGTGGTCCTAGGTGGTCTGGTTCCCCCACCAGTGTGTATCTCCCAGGACCCAGATTAGTGCCAGACTTAGGCCATAAGTATTTGATGAATAAATTCAATAAACCAACCAAGTCACCACTGTATATATTAAGTGGCAGCTTCCCCTAACAGGAGGAGTTAAAAAACTGCTTCTATTAATTTCCAGATATTCCTACAAATTTCAATTCTGTAAGATCCAAGCAATTTCACACAATATTGTTTTCAAGGGTTTACTGCCTACCTATTTCTCCTCTGAAAGGGGGGAAAAAAATCAAATCATCAGGTTAAATCAAAGTCCCTACAACTATTTAGAATTTACTTCTACATATCAAATACCCCAAACAGAGCTAGCTATTAAATTCCTTTGTATTACACTGTCTCCACAGTAGGTGGAAGAAATGATTTGGGCCCCAGACTCAGGTAGATGTGTAAACCACAAAGTCCTAAATCAGTAATTCTAAGAAGGAGGAAAATTAATCCAACTGGGGGGTCCTAAGGTCACTGGGGGCCTGTCTGGGGACAGTCATTCTTGCAAGAGGGCTGCTACAGAAGCCTGAGTAGGGCCCAGCGCCTCTCTCTGCTTCTGGCTCACCATGTGAGCCTGCTGCTGCCTGTTATTGGCCAGCTGCCCACTCATCAGATGCTACACCCAGTGGGGCCACCCTGATCTTGTACTCCTACCTCCAAGACTATGGGCTAAAGAAATCTTTGCCCTTTATAAAGCTGGGCTTCCTCAGGTAGTTTGTTATAGTATCAAAAAGCTGATATACAAAAATACAATGTTTCATTAGGAAATGAGTGAAGATTACAAATATTAGTGCCTATGACCTTGTAGTTGTATTTTGTGAGTTGGTAAACAAATGGAAGACAATAATATGAACTTTGCTGGAGGTAATGAGTGGAAAATATCTTGAAAAAAATGAGGCCAGGTGACATATTATTTAGTTATTTAATTAATCCAGAAAAACTACTTTTAATTCTGTGATCAATTTCCCTGAAAAACACTGGTGAGCTGGGCGGGGCAGATCAACAGAGGACTGCCTCTGAGAGCCAGCTTTCCTGAGGACGAAAGGAAGAAAGTGTCTGGAGGTCAGCACTTCAGTCTTGAAGGACCCCCCTGCTCGGCAAGGAAGACAATGGCTGGTGCCAAATATGACTGGAGACCGAGCCAAGAGGAGGGAGGAGAGGGAGAAGGTTTCCACGAACTTTTATACCTTACTTAAAAAAAAAAAAATTCAGATAGCCTTCCATTGAGTTTTGATTGCTCTTACATAAGACAACTTAACAATGGCTCTAACAACTCATTCTGTTTTCTAATTCTCCTGCACTAACAAGGGGAAGGTGGGGTTTTCAACCCACATATTTTTCTAAAAAACAGCCTTGAGTTCTGAGAGGCAAGAAACAGACTGGTTTGAATGACAACGACAACAACAAAATCAAGACCACCCTTGCTTCTGCTGAGAATAATAATCCAGATGGCCGATTTGTTTATCAGAGTCCAAGCTTCAGGACAAACTCACTGTTTTAGCTTGGGAGGCCCTGAAGCCATGCAGGGGTGGAAAGCCAGGGTGGTCCTCCTGGGATGGCCAGCGAGGAGCAGGTTCACCTGCACGGTGTGAGGGTTAGGCAAAGGCCAAAACACACTCACTGAAGACGAAGGTCCTGTAGTTACATCATGCTTGGGACAGGCTGGCAGAAAACACTTTTCTCTTTAATTACTGCCTTCTACTGTTTGCAGATTAAGTAGAACTGGACTTACAGAAAACAATCAGTAGGCAGGATGCAAACTACAGGCCCTTCACGGCCTGGCTCCTGGGGGTTTCTCTCATTAAAATAAACAAACAGGACTGTTTATTTATAGTACAAGGTTTTCTCAAAGGACGGAAATCTGCTTTCCAAAAAATAAATAAATAAATAAATAAATGCTAGCGGGCTAAAGTAGAATAGGAAATGCAGGAGTTCATGACAACTCTTTTCACTCTGCCTCACTTCCCTGGAGCTGGGAAGCCCATTTTGATGTGCGTGTGTGCCCACACGCCAGTTTCTATAGCACAGCACAGGGCTGTGTGTGTGTGTGTGAGAGAGAGAGAGAGACAGAGAGCGAGAAAGAACAAGCGTGAGAGTGAGCAGCCTGCCCGAATGCACACTCTTCACAGAAATGTGTCATTATTCAGGGAAAGGCTTTGGGGGTGGAGGCGTAAGCAGAGACACAGACAGGAAAATGACAGGAGCACGAGGAGGCATGAATGAGGACCGTGAGGCTCTCCTGGGAGGTGCTGGTTGAGGCATCCCATCTTCAGCCCCATCTGATGTCACAGGATCTACACGGTGTGGAAGACAACAGCATAAAGAAAAAAGCTTGACAAGAATTCAGTGTGCATTCAGGACAACAGATGGGCTGCTGACACTTCTTCCCACAACCAGCCCCCTTAATGATGTTCCAGGTAATGTGGGAAATGCCCCGAGGGTCACTGGCAATCAAGCCTCAGTAAATGACCCCATGAAAACCTGCTGGGACAGCAGGCAGGTGCATGTGACCCGTTGGGGTTTTTACACGACAAAATGTCCAGCAAGTTGCAGTTGAGGGAGGATTCAGCATTAGCGCTGGACGCAGACACTGAGGAAAAGAAAACCAGTGTGTGAAGAAAACAAGGACTCTGCTCCGAGAGACACGTGTGGAAGATCAGAACAAGCCGTTAAGGAGAGCATGCCAACCTTCTCTTTACTCACAGCCTTATCTGAAAATGCTCCTGAATACTTTCCTAAACCTACTCATCCTTCAAGGCTGTCCAGATTTGATTTCCTTCCACCTCAAAGCCTTCCTGGAATATTCTAGCCCTGAATGATCTTCCTTCCAGGCTCCGTCCCACCAGGGTTACTTAACACAGTTCAGAGGGTTGATGTGCATAGCCGGCTGTCCTCTTTTCTACAAAGGCTGGATCTTAAAACAGACTAAATAAAAAGAAAACAAAGTCAGTGAGAGTAACTATAGAAAATAGTCACAGAACTAAAATACTAGCCCTCAGTTTTTGTTTTTTTTTTTTTTAAATTAAAAAGGGGGGATGATTTTACACACATATGCACAGCCAGACATTCTGCTCCTACTACAAGAGGGCATTAAATGGTCCTCCGGTAATTAGTGTCTCAAAAAAAAAAAAAAAAAAAAAAAAAAAGAAAGAAAGAAAGAAAGGAAAGAAAAGAAAAGAAAAAGAAAAGCAATGTGAAGGGAATCTCTGCCAAGGGACAGCTTCTTTTCATGATTCCTCTTCCTCATGGATATCTCTGAAAACATTTAAACACTTGCTGCAGACAATGAACATTTTGCCTTTCCCCATGTATTTTCCTTCAGACTGGAAAAATGGTCCTTAATATCTGACTGTCTCCTGTCAATTTGTGAATATTTCTGACTTCATGGGAGGGAACCATAAAACAGTCAACATTTCTTAGGCAGTTTGTCTCCCAGGAAGAACCCAAAGCAGATTAACCGCAATCAAACATGAAAAAACTCTCCTGCTCTTGTGGTCTGAAACAAGCACATTTTCTTCACATGCTCCAAGGCAACAAATGTAATTGAATGTAACAATTTAAAATACAGTCCCAGACTAATGAGCCAGAAGCTGTTCTGCCAGGCCACAATGTCTTTGAGACACGCATTTGGCCAAGAGGCTACAGAATATAAACATTCCTGAAGCAGAAAAGCAACTCGGCAAAGCACCTTGTGATCATCAGATCTTGACCCAAAGACACATTACTTGCTTGGGGGCTGTAAATATGCTCTGCCACACAGGATCTGACTTTCAAGAATCAGTCCTGGGGCTGAAACTGTGGCTCAGCAGGTTAAAGCCTAGCCTGCAGTGCCGGCATCCCATATGGGCACCGGATTGAGTCTCAGATGCCCCACTTTCGATCTACCTCCTTGCTAATGTGCCCGGAAAAGCAGTGAAGATGGCCCAAGTTCTTGGGTCCCTGCACTCATGTGGGAGACCCAGAAAAAGCTTCTGGCTCCTGATCGGCTCATCTCCAGCCATTGTGGCCACTTGGGGAGAGAACCAGCAGATGGAAGACCTCTCTCTCCCTGTAACTCTCTTTCAAGTAAATAAAATAGAAATCTTAAAAAAAAAATACTAAATGCTTAGAAAAAAATCAATTCTCTGAGAGTAAAATGAAATTTTTACAACACAGAAATCCCCAGAGAAAGTAATTCACTCCTCTGGGCACAAGGATATTTTCATTCATGGTTCTGTGAATTTAACTGTGTCATCCAATGTATCAGAATAAAAATTTCACCAAAAATTCCTGCTATTGCTCTTTGTTTAATGGTTTCTCTGAAAGGGACTGCCAAATTCTCAATGTTCCATCATGCATTTATTTACCAGTTATCAAGGAACTTATGAATAATTTAACATTTTCCTGTATTCCACTATCAGATAGGTCTAAAACGTCTCTACATTTCTTCCTCCTTCAACTGCAATTTTTCCACTCAAAGAGAAGTTTCTTTACTGTTTTAAGTTCACATTTTAAAATATTAATTTGGTTGTCAAGTGAATTATCTTGCACGTAAGAGGGCAGAGTGGTTGGCGTTTGAACCAAATTGCCATCTTTTTCCTATGGAAGGGCCATGCTGCACCCCCCAATACAGTGCAGGTGGCCAAATAGCATTGCAAGGAAACACACTCCCAGCCCTTGGGGAGCTAATAAAGTTACCAGAGAGGAGCTGTGCACACACACAGAGGAAGAAGGAAAGCACAGGCACTGGGCTAATGGTTAACCTGAACAGACCAACCTAGCTCACCTCCACGGTGCGAGCATGCTCCCTGAGTCGTCATGATACCAGGACAGGATACACAGTACATGAGGCAACAGACAACTTGACTTAAACAGGACTAAACCATGGCCCGGGCAGGCTCCCTCGTGACTTGCAGAGTGCATCCAGAAGGAATGGCCCTGGGAAAATGCTTAAGTTGATCAATTCTTGAGCAAACTACCACCAGCCGTATTTACTTTCTGTATTTCCCTTGTGGCCACTGATAGGACCCTCTCCTCCCTCTGGTCACACAGTGTGCCAGGTAGCCCCTGCAGGAGGAGGTCTCACCTTGTATTCAGACCTTGTCTGTCTGTGTTGTCTGCCTTCCCCCATCCGGCCATATACTCTTTGGGGACACAGACTAGTTTTACCCCAGAACCCACCAATAGGACTAGGCTCAACAGATATTAGAACTAAACCCAAATGCTGCCAGATGGTGCTCAAAACTTGTCTAGGCTCTTCCCTCACCATAGGTAGGCTCCCTTATGTCCCACTCCCTGAGGGACTTCTGAGGGGAGGTGATCTCATAATCCCTGCGAGGAATTTAGGAGTGGGTGTACATGTTTTTGCTGTCATGTCCCTCTTTCCAGTCTCAGTTTCCTTAACTATAAAACAGAAAAAGAAACATTTGCCCTATGTACTGGAAGTGAAGTACCAGCGCATGCTATAACAGCACTGTGGAAACGCGAGAGGACATATGTTTGCTCCACTTTATTACTAACATACTGCATTTCTGGCCTCAGATGCACACTCTCTCACTTAGGTGTCACTCAGTGTACGTCAGGACAGTTAATAATCTTAATGGAGATAAACTCAGTTTATTTTAAATGAACCTTCCCAGGATAGCCTAGCTGCCAACAGGACTAGATATATGAATCAACCTCTGTTCTTTCTAGAAATGGCCTGTTTCCAAAAATAAAGATATTCCTTGCTAAATTAGACACAGCTCTCTTTTAGGAGATACACTCACTCTACTTGCAATTTTTTCTCCTGCCTTTTGCTGCTCTACATGCTGGAGCCACTCCCCAGCCCTCCCCCAAGGTTTCCTCTTCCATGCCTGGCTCTGAGCCTCACCTCCATGTGCTGCCTCCCAGATATGTCACCCCTGTCCACTCCTTCCTGAGGGCTCCATATCCAAGGGCTATCCCACCCCTCTCTATGTAGAGAGCTCAGAGGCACTCTCACTGCCTGATTAACTATTCTAGAAACATAGGATTTTCATTCTTCTTCCACACCTGATCTCTCCCTAAGTCTAACTCCTTGGCCACCACGATTGTCTAAGCCACCAGCACCCATCCAGGCACCCCTGTTCTGTCTGCCACAGCAGATGCTGAACCACATTTTGTCCCTCCTCCAAGCCATTCTCCAAACTACAGCTGCTGTGATGGTTTTAAAACTCTTATCTGGGGGCTGGCGATGTGGCGCAGTGGGTTAACGCCCTGGCCCGAAGCACCGGCATCTCACATGGGCGCCGGTTCGAGACCTGGCTGCTCCACTTCGGATCCAGCTCTCTGCTATGGCCTGGGAAAGCAGGAGAAGATGGCCCAAGTCCTTGGGCCTCTGCATCCGCATGGGAGACCTGGAGGAAGCTCCTGGCTCCTGGCTTCAGGTCGGCACAGCTCCGGCCGTTGCAGCCAATTGAGGAGTAAAGCAGTAGATGGAAGACCTCTCTCTCTCTCTCTACCTCTCCTCTCTCTGTGTAACTCTTTCAAATAAATAAATAAATCTTAAAAAAAAATTAAAAATTAAAAAAAACCCACTCATCTGCTATCATTCCTGTCCTGAAAAGACTGAGCCCCAGCTGAGCAGCCCCATCCTCAGCTCTGCGTGCCCTCACTTCTCCTGGGTCATCCGGCCTTCCCTGGCTCCTCAGTGAGCCCCAGGCCCAGTTCTGCCTGCAATGCTCTCATCCACCCACGTTGGCTTCAGCTGGCAAACCCCATGTCCCTGCTTAAACTCACTGTCCCCCAAGGGTGTTCCCAGCACCCCAGTTCACTTCTGGTTTGGATTAAGTTCTCAGATTTGTCTCCAAGCATCCTGTACCTGTCCCCTTGAGCTTCACACACTGACACTGGGGGTCCTCGGTGTCTGATTTCTGTCTGCTGGGAACAGTGAACCCTGGGAGGGCAAGTGGGGGGCCCGGCAGTGGTGAGGGCAGATGTGCTTCCTCCTCTTGTCCTGCCTGCACTGCTCGGGATGGAGGGCAAAACAGTCCATTTCTCAAACATCCCAGCCGCAAGGGTTCTGCGTACAGAGATCACAATTCCCACCCTGCAGCTGCTTCTTTAGCATTCACCAAGGTTCTCTGAGCCACCGTGAATACAGGCTGATGCATTTAACTCCTTACTATCTACATTAGCACCAGTAGATCTGTTTTCTGGAGCCAGACTCTCACTGATAGCGTTCAGTAAGTGCTGAATGACCACTAATTACTACACATGACTAAATTTATAAACTACACACATGACAATTTTGAACTCTCCACTTTAGCAAACAGGCTATATTAAAACCCTGAACTGTGATTTTTGGGGAATGAATCCCTTTGAGTAGTCTTCGTGGTAATCAACACAGGTTATGACCTGGGTCGGCAGGCAGAGGAGGGTGGCTGAGGACTGCCAACCACTGCCTCGTGAGGCTGCCTACTTTAAAAGAAAAAAAAAAAAAAAGATTTATTTTAATTATTTGAAAGACAGAGTTACAGAGAGAGGTAGAGACAGAGAGTGAGGGGTCTTCCATCTTTTTTTAATTTTAAAAAATTTTTTGACAGGCAGAGTTAGACAGTGAGAGAGAAAGAGACAGAGAAAGGTCTTCCTTCCATTGGTTCACCCCCCAAATGGCCACTTCGGCTGCGCGCTGCGCCAATCCGAAGCCAGGAGCCAGGTGCTTCTTCCTGGTCTCCCATGCGGGTGCAGGGTCCAAGCACTTGGGCCATCCTCCACTGCCCTCCCGGGCCACAGCAGAGAGCTGGACTGGAAGAGGAGCAACCAGGACAGAATCCAGTGCCCCAACTGGGACTAGAACCCAGGGTGCTGGCCAAGGGGTCTTCCATCTACTGGTTCATTCCCCAAATGGCCACAGTGGCAGGAACTACACCGATCCGAAGCCAGGAGCCTCCTCGGGGGCTCCCAGGTAGGTGCAGGGGCCCAAGGACCTGGGCCATCTTCCACTGCTATCTCAGGCCATAGCAGAGAGCTGGATCGGAAGAGGAGCAGCCAGGACTAGAACCGGCACCCATATGAGATGCTTCAGGCCAGGGCTTTAACCCACTGCACCACAGCGCCACCCCCAAGGTTGCCTACTTTTACGTCTGAGTGTGTACTATCCCTTTGCCTTTCAATAAATCCTGCTTTTTTGGCTCACTTCTATATTTCCCAGTTGTATTCATACACTCCCGAAGACAAGTACCTGGACTAAGTAAAGCCAAGGGTCTCTTGATCCCAACATAATTTGGGGGTCCCTAGCACCACACCACACAGTATCAAGCATTGTGTGTCATGGCTTGAAGGCAGCATTTGCTTTGGAAGTAGTCAAATGTGCATTAAAACTAAAAATCAAAAAAGTCTCACTGTGTGATAAATTCATAGTCTCACAACTCAGACTCAGGTCATGTTTGCCATGTGCGACACAGGGAAATGGAAAATGACATTTACTCAGTGAATAATACACAAATAATTCCCGCTGCAAGAGCTGCTCCTTGTTCTACCCTGTGAGCAAGGGCCTCCGGGCGGGGGGGGTGGGGGGGTGGGGGTGGGTGGGTCTGATCACACTGCAAAAGCTCAGGGCCCTTGGAGGATAACTGGGAAGGAAAGGCAGTTTGAAAGAGCACGCTAGGAAGGACGGAAGGAAAAGAAGGCAAGTCCTCCCCTGTCGCCTCCGTGATGGGGGCGTGGGAGACCAGGAAATGACTGGCGCAGAGTTTGTTCCACTGCGAAGTCAGGCCACTTCCTTCCCGTCCTCCCCACCCCTCTGCCACTGGTCACCCTCAGAGTCCCCTATACCCTGCACAGTGATGAAATGGCTTCTTCTCAAAGTTCTAACCCCTCAAGTCTCTCCACACACACCCGTTTCGCTGGAGGAAGGGAACTCTAGCAACAAAAAGCTCACCAGCCACCCATCTGAATCCTTCCTTTAATGGCTGGGGACAGCAGACAAGACACTGAGAACCCTGGGGTAGAGAGAAACCCAAAAGAGGAAGGAGGGTGGCAGCCCTGAGCAGCTGGTAGACAACAGGGCTGAAGAACGGCTGGGCGTAACACTGCTCTGAGCTGAGCTCCGGGACTTCCACAGTTGCTCCAGCCACCCCACCCACTCACGGCCAGGGAAGGCTTTGGTAAGGCGTGCTTTCGCAGGAGCAGACATCTGTAGGTCAGTGTCGACGACAAGACAGATGACAAAAACAGCGGCTTCTGGGGGACCGAGGAGTGTCCCTGCTTGCTACCAGGCACAGATTCAACAACACGGGAGAAAGGAAACCCTGCAGCTGCAGGTTCTGGAGGGGGATCCAACCTTGCTTGGGCACAGGTGCCCCAGGCCATCAATAGTTCCAATTTAGTTTTGAAAAACAGATGTTTCAGTCATTTTTCAGGAAAATTGAATCTCATAAATGTTTCTGGAACCGCTATGAAAATGTCCCTCGAGATGCATCATTTTATTTCCTCCAGGTTGGTCCTTGGTCATTCAGCACTCACTGAACTTCCCCCCAGGGGAACACCAATTCCTCAGGAAGTGGGAAATACAACTTTCACTTTCCCAGAGTTCACCCTGTGAGGAGGGGAAAATGTGCAAAAGTAGGCATTCAGAGGGCACAAGCGACCCAAATCACAAAGGATAAAATGTTAACAGTCAGAGATTCCTATTTACAACCTTATCTGTGTTCTTAACATAGGCTAAGTTAAAGGCAGCAGGACAGCAGCTGGTTAGCCATTACGAGCTATCTTCAAAGAGTGATTTTTTTTTAATAGTTTTACTTTTTACTTATTCAAGAGGCGGAGAGAGAGAGAGAGAGAGAGAGAGAGACAGCTCTCATCTGCTGTTTTACTCCTCAGTGGCCTACAACAGCTAGGGCAGGACCAGGCTAAAGCCAGGAACCAGGAACTCAATCCAGGTCTCTCATGCAACTGGAGGGACTCAAATACTTGAGTAGCATCTGCTGTCTCTTTCACTGGCAGAAAGCTGGAATCAGAGCCAGAGCCAGGAATCGAACCTCAAATACACAGGTGTCTCTGTCATTAGGTCAAAGGCCAGCACCACATTTTAAAGCGATGTAAGGGTGGTCCTGTATGTAACTCCCCAAAAAGCACCTGGTCCTCATGCTGTTTCCAGCAGGCTGAGAGCTCCCACAGGCGAGAGGCACTGTGGCGTCGTGGATGCAAGACCCCATGTGGAGTGGGGAGACCCGGGCTATGGATTCCAGGCAAGTGAAAACCTCAGAGCCCTCTCTTCATACTTGTAAGTTGTAATATCACCCATTTATAAGGAGGTGGCAAACGATACGACAGTGCATTGGAAACTACAAAGGGTGATGCCTGTGGTATTACAAATTGAAGCCAAAGAGGAAGGCTACGGCAAAAGGGGGCCTGCGGTTTTGGCTGAGGAAAGTGCAGAGGACAGAAATGAGTGGACTAGGGTACAGCGCCTCTACAGAGGGCGGAAAGCCTGACCACACTGGGGGTGGGAGGACTTGAGCTATCCTCTACTGCTTTTCCAGGCCATAGCAGGTAGCTAGATTGGAAGTGGAGCAGCCAGGTCTCAAACTGGTGTCCATGTGGGATGCCAGCACTGCAGGTGCCGGCTGTGTGCCACTGTTGTGGCACCAGTCCTCAGCTTTTCAGGTCATCCATGGCTTCTGCTAGAGAAGAGTTTCGTTTTTCTGTTCCTGGGGGTGAGTGTATTATGTAGGGCCGTGTTGTTCCATGGAGACGTCACCAAGAGCTGGGAGTGGGCATCACCAGTTCTGACGCCAGGCCTTCCCTAATTTGCATCTTGGGAAGGTCAAAGAGCAAGCCTCCTACCTCTCCATGGCTTCTGGGAAGTGTCAATGCCTCAGTGACACCCAGAGCCCTCCCCGCTCGTGTTCTTCTCTCAACACCCAGACCACACTTAAGGAACTCATTTGTGATGACTCACCAGTGAGTGTCACGTCACTTTCTCCTTCTGGCTCAGCGCTGTCTCCTGTGAAGGAACCCTGGTCTTTCAGCCACTCAGCACCCTTGGTCCCCGCTGGTAGCTGTTTCTTGTGCTCTTACCCGAGGTGCCCGTTGCCCCGATTCCCAGCCTGGCTCCAGAAATGGAACGCGTGGACTGTGCCCAAGAAATAAGCATTTTGTGTTCACTGCGCATGATGACGGCTTTGAGGTCAGACTCATGACCCATTCTGGGCCAGTGACAGGTGGGTCTGAGATTTCCACTCACATTGTGAGGGGAAGGAAGAGACACAGTCCTGCTGGGCCCAGCGATGAAAAAAGGTAGGGCTTGGGCTGTGGAGGCCCTGGTGATCACAGGGTAAAGATAAAGCAAATGTAAAGAAAAAAGAAAGCACCAGGCGGGGCACATTGTGATGCAACTATGCTTGGAGTTTTATTTACATCCCAGTAATTTCTGATGTAAGCCAGTTTGGTAATGCTCACTCACATAAAAAACAGACTTAAAAACTCAAGACCTCAGTGACTTGCCAACTAGATTTTAAACTCCCCGGGCTAGACTAAGTGTCCCATGGTTCCAAACAGTGCCAAAGACAGTCCCCTGTACCATGTGTACACCTTGGGTCCAGGGTTATGCTTTCTGTCCATCCCAATACCCAACCCTGAGCCTGCCGCACCCAGCTTCTGCTTGTTACTTCAGGGACCTCAGGCCTCCCTGTGAACAAAACTCTCATACTCATCAACTGCGCTGTGGTCCAAGGGGCACAGACAACTGCCCCTGGCAGCGGCACACCTTCACCTCCAGGCACCCACAAAGAGAAGCTGGGAACAACCCCAAACCACAGAGGGCAATGGATGGCTCCTGGAAACAAGGCACAAGCCTTCCATCAGCACATCCAGTAACAGGTGCCTTTTCAAGGAACTTCTGAATGTTATTTTTCATTTCTATGGGTCTAGCACAATCCCTCCAAGAACAACTTCATGTGTTTCTATTCACCTGCAGGATCCCCCAAAAGATGCTTTTAATCTCCCTCATCCAAAACAAAGGAAAAGACTGCTTTACCAAGATAAAAATAGCCTAAAATCAATGTAGAGTCTGCACTGGTAAGCCTAAGTGTCTTTAACCCTAACATAAGCATCTTCTCAAAGAATATGCCCCCACCAAAGAAAGCAAGGACCTGATGACATAGCTGGAATGTCAGAAATGTGTTTGCTAACACACGCGATCCTGGGAAATGCAGAAGTGTGGTTGGACTGTCTACCCTGCCAGACCTGGGACGAGAGACAATGCACGGGAGTGCTGTTATCAACACTACTCGTTTTTAAAAGGGGTTATAATCAAGCTAAATTTAAGATCCAGTAGTTTCTGTTGTTTTGTTTTGATGGACGTGAGTGCTGTTGTGAAAGCATTTCCAGACTTAGAAAATGGCGTCTACCTATTCTGGGGGGCTACAAGCCTTCCTGAGGTCACTACTACAGAAATATGTGTGCCTGGAGAACAGGCAGGAAGAGAAACATGTAATTTTTTTTTCCTAAGCAGTCGCCTATGATTACAACACGAAAGTTCTTTACTCACACCACAGGAAAAATGCTTCCTAAAAATTTCCTTTGTGGACTTTTTCAGAATTAGATGTCTGAAGGCTTGCTGTACTTTAAATAGGTGGCAATAAAGTGTCATGTTATGCCATAAATAAGTCATTTAGGAAAAACACTGCTAATCAGAAAATGTAACAGTTACACCCCCACACCACCCCCTCGCAAAAGACTAACTAAACCTGCTGAATGTGATCTAAACGGAAAGGAAGAGATATTCATTCGGATGACAAAGTTAGTCCTGGGAAGAAGGAAACATGCTGTGGAATAATACTATCTCTAACACTTGTACTACATGGAAAAGGGATACTTTAAAAAGTTCATGAAAAAAATCAAAGTTTATTTTGGCACAAAAAATCTATGACATGCACAATGTACCAAAATAAACTCATCATTTTTTGTTAGATTTATTTAATTGAAAAGCAGAGTGATAGAGAGAAAGGAGACACACACACACACACATCCTCTGTCTACTGGCTTACTCCCCAAATAGCTTCAGCATTCAAGTCTGGGCCAGAACAAGCCAGGAGCTGGACATCCTGCAGTCTCCCACGTGGGTGCAGGGGCCCACACACCTGGGACGACCTCCACTGCCTTCCCCGGCACATCAGCAGGGGGCTGGATAGGAAGTGGGGCAGCCTGGACTGGGACTTGAACCAGTGCTCCAATATGAAGTCCTGGCTTCACAGCAGTGGCTTTATTTGTTGTGCTGCAAGATCAGTTCCTAAACCTACACTTTTAGTTCCATTTGTTCATGGACTTTTTAAAGAATCCTTGTACTGGTGTAGAAGCCAACCATGGTAAATTAATATTTTAGAAACATACAGGAATCTGAGAACTTAAAAGAAAACATGTTAAATTGATGCAAATCAGTTAAAAATAAAAACAGGAAGGACAACAGATTTAAATTACCAAGACTAAAATACAAGGAGACTATGAATTCAAGAACTACAGATCCACTTTTTTAAAATAAAATAAATAATAAGTGTTTTTGACTAGATTTTTAGCACATCTCTTCTATTTCGTCAGCCCACTGGAGTTATATAGTTGTTCTGCGGCAAAAGCTCTCATAGGAATGAGGACGAGGACGTCCCTCCTTTTTAATTAACTCTAAGCCGTCACCTTAAGCCCAACAGTGTCACAGGCATTTTACACATATTATCTCATAAAGTCTGTAGAGTAATTTCATTAGATATGCATGACTTATTTATTACTTGAGAAACAAAGGAACAGAGAGAGAGACAGAGAAAGCAAATGACAGACACACACACAGAGAATTCCCATCTATTGGTTCGCCTGCAACAGCTGGGTATGGGCCAGTGCCAATGCTGGGAGCCTGAAACTCGGTCCAGGTCTCCCACTTGGGTGGCAGGCACTCAACCACTTTAGCCATCATTGCTTTCTTCTAGGGTCGGCATTAGCAGGAAGCTGGAATGTGAAACAGAGACAGGACTTGAACCCAGATACTCTGATATGGGACATGGGTGTCCTAACTGTTATATCAAGTCACCTGCCCTTAGATACGGATTTTTTAATCTCCATTTTAAAGAAGGAAAAACAGAGTTCAGGAAGTTGAAGTCATCTGAGGTTATAGGTTATATTTAATCCCAGAATACTGGAAAACCGAGCTCAAGGCTTTTCATACCCTTTTGATAAGGAGTCTGCAGTGCGCCTAAGTAAGTCTCCAGGCTCCTCAAGGCTGCCCAGGCCAGCTCACTACTGAGGAATGCATACCCAGCAGAACTGAAGCACTGTGCAGTCTGCCCCAGCTCTGCTGGCCACTCACTTGGCCTCCGCTCCCTCTCTACCCTGGGAAGAGGCTGGAAAGCATGGGCTGTGGCTCCTTCTGGTTGTAACAGTTGGGCTTTATCCAGTCTTCAATGGTTTTGTTTCTTTGTTTATGCATACACCACACACAATACTCATGATACACGTGCGGCCACAAAATGACTCACGCACTTTGAGGGCTAATAAGATGACAGGCTCTTATTTAATGGCCTCAAAGGCAGACCTACTACTGAGCTCTCCCTCAGGCTGTTTCCACGGTGACATGGCTGGGGGCTGTGGTCCAGGGTTGGATCTCTTGGTTCAGCTGCAGTCTCACATCCTGCGAGACTTCCTGACCAGCCCTCGTGCTTCCCCTCCCCAACAGAACTCTCGGTCCTTCCAGGCCTCCGGAACAGACCCTGGGTCCTGAACACCCTTCCCAGCCTTTGGTGATTGTTGCCAGGACTCCCTCCCCTGCTAGATGACCGCTCCCAGAAGGCATGAACACCATCTCAAGTACGCCTGCATCCCCAGCACCTACCCACTCCTTGCTACAATGCCTGGCACACAACTGGTGTTCAGTAGGTGTTCCTTGAGTCCTGCATTTTCTTTTTTTAAAAAGGGCGAGCAGGAAAGAAGATGAGAAGAAAGAATGCGGGTGACTGACATGCGTTGACACTCAGGAGCCCACGGAACAAATACCAACTACAGGCCTCTTTCATTTTGCATGTATTTCTAAAAAGCAAGAAGATTCATAAATTGATTCATCTTGCTAATTATTTTTGAGAATCTTACCTTAATTCCAAATGTAGCATCTCCTTCCATTTTTCTTTAATAATCTGCTCATCCCTCTACCTCCTGATATCAATAAATGCTTTAGTACCTTACATCTCTGTAACTCAAGAAAACTTACAGGTCTTTAAAGCAAAAAAATGGATGTACTATATTGCAATGGTGTACGCCTGCCATTCCATTCATACATTGCTCACAACACATAGAATGTACAATGCTGAGAGTAAAATAAACACTACACCCCGGGTAATAAAGACATGTCAACACAGGTTCATTGATCCTAAAACTTACCCACTGAGGTGTGGGATGTCACCAGCAGGGAGGTTGTGGGAGTGTGGGACAGGCTATAGCACCTCTACTTACTATCTGCTCAATTGTGCTCTGAATCTAAAATGGCTTTAAAAAATAAAGTTGATTAAAAAAAAAAAAAAGTGTCAGGGAACCTGAACTCCACTTCAGTGAATCCACACTGGTAAGGAGCTGCATGGTTTAAGGTAAACCATTTATTCACCCTTGTGGTTGCAAGCTACAATATAACAAAATCATTTTCGCAAGTGCCTGAAAATGCATCATATGGAGCTTTCCCATGAAAGATACGTATTTATCCTCAAGATTCATCTTGTTTTCAATTCAGCCTTGTATACACAAGGCTACGCCTATGTGTACAAATGCTGTTTATATAACAAGACAGGAAATGCTACCTGTTCTGAAAGCAAGCCACAGAATCAGAAGAAGGCTTCAAAGGAGGGGCTGTTTTAAATTGAGTTTGAAGAAGGAAGAGGGGGCACACAGACCAGGGGAGGGATGTTAATAATGGAATACTAGGGCACTTAAAAAATTTCATGGAAATGCACACTATAAAATAAATACATGTCAACATTTTTTGCACCAAAATAAGCTTACCTTTGAATTTCCTTTTACCATGAACTCTCTGAAATACTTATAAAAAGGGAGGAAGCAGGGAAGTTGGACATGAGGGACGGAAAAAGTTCCGATATGAGCGATCTCCCTCCCCGGGAATGAGATGGAGGCTGGGGCAGCCCCCACGCTTATCCTCTCACCACTAGGCCCTCCCAACCTCTTCCCTCCCTCAACGGCTCCCTGGCTCCCCTGCAAGCACAGTTCCCACTGCCCTTCTCGTTCTGTGGCCTTTTCTTCATCCCCCAATGCTGCTGGCAGGTCCTGGGAGGTGTACTCTTCTAAACTATAAGCAAGCTCCCCGAGGCCAAGGGACTTGCTTTTTATAGTGCAATACTGCGTGGGTAGTGCACACCCTACAAGCACTGAACCACTGAGTTCACAGAGGAGGAGATTAGCTTCATGTTCCAGAGCACACACTCAAGAATGCAGGAGCCACAGAGAAGAGACTGACAACTAGAAAATTAGCTTCAGTATGAAAAGCAAAGACTAACACTATGAAGAACAAGGGAAGGTGATGTGAAAATGAGTCAGATACGAAAATGGATCTCACAATTTGGGAGAACTGAACCAGCAGAAACAATAACCTTGATGGTTTATTTTAAATCCAACTCAGAAAAGATGCATGCAAGGATTGACCAGAGAAAAACAAAAATAAGTATCTGCTACCTATGCTGGAGCAAGCAAAGAGAAAAGCTTGCCGTATTTTTTTAAGATTTATTTATTTATTTTAAAGTCAGAGTTACACACAGAGAGGCAGAGAGGAAGAGAGAGGGAGAGAGGGAGAGAGGGAGGGAGGGAGGGAGGGAGAGAGAGAGAGGGAGGGAGACAGAGGCAGAGAGAGAGAGAGAGGTCTTCCATCTACTGGTTCACTCCCCAAATGGCCAAAATGGCTGGAGCTGCATTTATCCAAAGCCAGGAGCTTCTTCCAGGTAGCCCATGGGGTGCAGGGGCCCAAGCACTTGAGCCATCTTCTACTGCTTTCCCAGGACATAGCAGAGAGCTGGATCAGAAGTGGAGCAGCTAGGACTCAAATCGGCGTCCATATGGGATGCCGGCACTACAGGCGGCAGCTTCACCCCCTATGCCACAGTGCCGGTCCCAAGCTTACCACCCTCTCCTAAGTCTCCACTTGTGTGGTCCACTACACTTTCATTCTCAGAAACTCTCAATGGCTTCACTGAGGAGTCTGTAGTCCTTTCTCAGACTGCATTCCTCCATTAGTTGTATCTACCTTCCCATCTTCCAAGTCCTCTTCTTTTCCTAAACGTAATTCACAGAACTGAGAGCCGTCTCCAAGGTCACGAGCGTTTTCTCTCTGGTTTGGGTCTCCAAGGTCACGAGCGTTTTCTCTCTGGTTTGGGTTTAACATTTCAGGGAAGACTCTGCTGAGTGCTGAAGATTTCTGCACTCAGCCTGTATTTGGTTTCTGTGTGTATGACAACAGAAGCAACTGCAGCCCTCTTGCACATAATTATGGGTTCTTGCCTTCCGTGTTCAGCTCTTCCCTTTAAGATGCTGGATATGTCACTGTTCACATGGCAGAAAAATGTGCTCTTGAACTGGCTTAAAAGCTCACTTGTGAAGATGTGGAGTCCAGTAACATAAAAGGGGTTGTTAGAGGGATGACCACTTGAATGGCTAAAAACTCACCAGCACTTACCAGGAAATGGAGACGGTTATATTAGCCAAGCATAGCTGGAAATGACGAAGAGCCAATGGCAGAGACACCCAAAGACTCACACAGGTTTTCTCTTCCCAGAAAAGCCATGCCAGGGGAAAGCCAGGAAACGAAGCCTGGGCTTGGAGTGGAAGCACAAGTCTGCGAGGGCCCGGTGTGATTCCGAGACCCACGGGGCACGCTGGCTCAGGACGCAGAAGGGAGGAGGCAGTGCTGGTGGCAGCCCAGAATCAGGATGCACACTCTTCCTGACAGTCTGGGGACTCCTGGTAGACGGGCTGTCTGAGCTTCGTGTTGGCGGTAAATTCACGGGATGATCCTGGCAATTTTGGCCACATTTAAACACTTGGCTTGCTGCTTAACTAGCTGTATGGTCGCGAATGGTATTTTTCGGAGACTCTTTCATTTTCTGTAAGAAGGACTATTTGTTGTGACTACAACTTAGTAACAGGTGTTCAATGTGTATTTGCTAAATTAGTACATAAATGCTTAGTTGAAACAACATGTAAGAAACTGGCACACAATTAGTGCCTAATAAATGTTCATTACCTCGACTTTCCTCTTACTGTCTGTGAGATTCTTCTGTGTCTAGTTTCCATGTTGTTGTCTGTTCGGCTCTTTTTTAATGTATCATATGAACAAGGTAAATTTTTTTTTACTATAAAAGAAATACATGTTCACCTTAGGAGGTGAACAAATTACATATTGGATTTATAAACTGAGAAATAACTTGTATGTAAGTTAGGTATTTCATTGAAAGTTTGCAACTTATGTCAGAAGATTTAAAGAATGCAAAGAAAAGAGGAAAAAAAAATCACTCAATTATCCAGGGAGAGTCACTTTGAATGTTTTGATGTAATGGTACATTCCTCTAGACCCTTTTATATACTAAGGTTTAGAATTTTACAAAAAGAAAATGTCATATTGTATTATTTTGCAAATTAATTCTTCACTAATTTTCCAAATAATGTTACATGATTTTTAATGACATAGGACTCAACTGTATAATACCATAATATAATTTACCATTGTGTATTTATGATTTTTCCCTTCATTTTGGTCATTATAAACAGTTGGATGGGGCTACAGCTGTAGCACAGTAGGTTAAGCTATGGTTTGCAATGCTCACATCCCATATCAGAGTACCAGTTTGAGTCTCGGCTACTCTACCTCACAAGCAACTTCCTGCTAATGCACCTGGGAAATCAGTGGATGATAGCCCAAGCACCTAGATCCCTGGATCCCTGGATACCACACAGGAGACCTACACGGAGTTCCTGGCTCTTGGCTTTGGCCAAACTCAAATTCCCTCCATTGCATCCATCTGGGCAGTGAACCAGCAGATGGAAGATCTTTCTGTCACTCTGCTTTTCCAATGAACAAATCTTTAAAAAAATACACAGAGTTGAATAATTAATATCACCATACATCTGTTTTGTAAAAAGGTAGTCCTAATTAGCTAAATCATTATAAAGTCTTAGGCCTTTAATCACTGGGGTCGGGGTTGGCATCTATTTTGATCTTGAATAGACCAAAGTATTGTTCAGAGAAACTTTACTAAAATATATTATCATCATTCTCATCAGCAATTTGGATTACTACTGTGCTTGGATATATTCTTGTTCATTGGCTATTCATATTTCTTTATTTATATATTTCTCCTATTTATGCTTCCACCCATTTTCTATAGAAGTATTCTTTTCCTGTTGATCACACACACAACAGTATGCCTTTATGGCTACCAATTTTTGGAAGCACTGATAATGAGAACTTTTCCTTCTTATGCAGTTAGATTTACCAATCTTTCCCTTTTTGTCTTCAGTTTAGTATCCATGTGCTTTTTTTTTTTTTTTTTTTTTTTTGACAGGCAGAGTTAGATAGTGAGAGACAGAGAGACAGGTCTTCCTTCCGTTGGTACACCCCCCAAATGGCTGCTATGGCTGGCGCGCTGTGCTGATCCGAAGCCACGAGCCAGGTGCTTCTTCCTGGTCTCCCATGTGGGTGCAGGGTCCAAGCACTTGGGCCATCCTCCACTGCCTTCCCGGGCCACAGCAGAGAGCTGGACTGGAAGAGGAGCAACTGGGACAGAATCTGGCGCCCCAACCGGGACTAGAAACTGGGGTGCTGGCGTCGCAGGCAGAGGATTAGCCTAGTGAGCCACGGCACTGGCCATCCATGTGCTTTTAAACAGAAGTTTGATGCCTGTGGAATGTTTTGCTTTTTGCTTTTTAATACTAATGCTTTGGAGACAAAATTAAAATTCTGCTTTATAATTTTAATACAAATTACTACTTCAGAGGCACAAATATTTCTAGGTCTTAAAACATATCACATTTGTAAATTGAGAACTAAGTGTTTGTGGCACATTGCATTGAAAGTTGGAGGCTCAAATCAGAATGCTAATAACACAATGTTGAAAATTAGATGCAACTGTTCTTATGTTCCCCACTCCAAGAAAAGTTTGATTTTTCTTTCACATTATATAATCATGCGATTCTTGAAAAGAAATTCTAGTAGGGAAAAATGGAAAAAAAAAAAAAAAAACCACTGCTGTAGCTCCAGTACCTAAGAACCACCACTAACATTTTGTTCATTTTTGCATACATATCTTTTTGTATATATTCAATACATTCATATAGACATATATACATTTCTACATTTAAGAAAGAAAAATTGGCTTTAAGATATCTGTCTTTATCACCTCACTTTTCCTGTCATCCACAAAGCTCACAGCCAGTGTTGGCAGCCTAGTTCATATGTAAGACAACAAAAGCAATTCAGAGAAATGCTTTGTATGTGTTTTTTTTTTTTTTCATTTTTGACAGAGTGGATAGTGAGAGAGAGAGAGAGAGACAGAGAGAAAGGTCTTCCTTTTGCTGTTGGTTCACCCTCCAATGGCCGCCACGGTAGCACGCTGCGGCCGGCGCACCGCGCTGATCCGATGGCAGGAGCCAGGTGCTTCTCCTGGTCTCCCATGGGGTGCAGGGCCCAAGCACTTGGGCCATCCTCCACTGCACTCCCTGGCCACAGCAGAGAGCTGGCCTGGAAGAGGGGCAACCGGGACAGGATCCGTGCCCCGACTGGGACTAGAACCAGGTGTGCCGGCGCCGCAAGGCGGAGGATTAGCCTAGTGAGCTGCGGTGCCGGCCTGTATGTGTTTTTACTAGGGGAAATTTTCACACAGTTCTGTGAACTTCCTTTTTCCTAAATCACTTCACACAGACCCTTGCTACTCAATTGCTCTAACTCACTTTTAGTTATTCCAGAGGAGGAATGCCCAACAACGTATTGGCCATTCCACTAAGAAGGTCATTTAATCTCTTTCCAATGTTTTGATGCCATACACAATGATGCAATAAACAAAATCTGGATAATCATCTATAGGATAGATGGTCAGGTATGGAACTGAGTGATCAAAGTCTATAGATAGTTTTTAGTTTTGGTAGCTGGTTCCAAATGGCTTTCCAGAAATATTACATAAACTTGTTAACATTCCCTCTAACATTTGAGATAGGTCTCTAATAAATTTGACCAAGTTAAAGCTGCCCTGTTACCTATATCATAGGGAAAAAGCCAAATACACTGAATAAATTTTAATCATTCCCCCCAAATTCAAATAATAAGGTTATGTGCTACTTTAATTACTGTTTCCCGTAACACTCTTACCTAGCCACTGATATTACAGAGGGAAACAAAGAAACGAGTATATGATTGAACATCCCTAATCTCCAAATCCCAAACCCCAAATGTTCTGAAATCTACAACATTTTGAGCACTGACATGACACTCAAAATCTTTCAGATTCTGGAGTATTTTGCATTCCAGACTTTTGGAGTAGGGATGCACAACCAGTAAAGTCTACACAAACAGTCTAAAATCCACAGAAACTCCAACATCTGAAAAAAAGGGTTTTTTTTTTAATTTTTTTTTTTTTTTTTTTGACAGGCAGAGTGGACAGTGAGAGAGAGACAGACAGAAAGGTCTTCCTTTTGCCGTTGGTTCACCCTCCAATGGCCGCCGCGGTAGCGCGCTGCGGCCAGCGCACCACGCTGATCCGATGGCAGGAGCCAGGTACTTCTCCTGGTCTCCCATGGGGTGCAGGGCCCAAGGACTTGGGCCATCCTCCACTGCACTCCCTGGCCACAGCAGAGAGCTGGCCTGGAAGAGGGGCAACCGGGACAGGATCGGTGCCCTGACTGGGACTAGAACCCGTGTGCTGGCGCCGCAAGGCGGAGGATTAGCCTAGTGAGCCGTGGCGCTGGCGAAAAAAAGTTTTAAGATAAGGGATACTCAACCTGTTTTACACATTTTTTTTTTTAATCACGAGCTTCAAAGCAAACATCTGAACAATGGTGAGAGCTACAATGACTCTGAAATATATTGAACAACCTATTGGTTATCAACCACAGTTTTTAGATTGGGCATTTAAACCACAGCAGGGGAAGCTACCTATGTACAAAAGTCACAAGAGCAACAGTGACCTTTGAATGCCTCTTTCCCTAGTTCACCGAAGAAAAGATCAGGTTTTTGTGCAGCAGGAAGGCATTAATTTAGGAAGCCTGCTTTGGAAAAAAGGATATAGCCAAATACAAAGGGAGAACCAAAGAGCCATTCTTTGATTCTACTCTGAAGGCATTCCCCAACACCAAGAGCCCTCTTGTCAACAGCTAGCAGGTGGCTCATCATCAGACGCTTCCTTCAACTTGCAAACCCAACCATGGCTCTTCTAAAGTACTCCCTGCACCATGTCCGGGCATCTGCTTTTTCTCTTCTTGTTGTTTTTCTATAGCATCATCTGAAACACGGCTCTCATAAGGAGACCCTTGCATGTGTCAAGAGTTTTAAACAGTCCTATGCTGACAGGAACCGTGTGCCAATACAGCATCTGAATAACTAAGGCTTAGTTCTCTGCCAGAAACTTAATCAGTGGCTGATGCCAATCGACCAGGGCACATGTAAAATCTGCAGGTAAATCCATTCACTGTTTCAGGAAAGCTTACTTTTCAGGCAAATACACTGACTACTAATAGTTACACCACACAAAATGACAAGAAAAATTTTCATGCTTCTGACCACAGAACATAACTTTGTGGGAATAATAATGTGTTGACTGGCACAGAACTCCCTCACCAGATTCAGAACAATAGCCTCCAACTTGTTATACCAGCTAACAGTGTATGCCACCAGTATTCATGACTCCAGTGAGACCAAGATCTTGATAAAGCAGCATGGAAATTAAAATAACTAGTGTTTAATTACATTTCCTTAATTTAATTTCTCATGGGGGAAAAAGAAAGAAACCAGCAAGTTTTGACATATGGATTCAAGTACAGCACCCTACTCTTGAAACACTGTATAATTATATATCATCCAATACCAAATTGTAATTATGGTAGCAAATACCTTAAGATTCCATTATAAATACACCCTCCCCTTAAGATTTATTTATGGGGCCAACGTCCTATATGGGTGCCAATTCGAGTCCTGGCTGTTCCACTTCTGATTCAACTCTTTGCTAAATGCAGCTAGGAAACAGTGGAAGATGGCCCAACCCCTTGGGCCCCTATACCCTCGTGGGAGACCCAGAAGAAACTCCTGCCTCCTGACTTTGCATTGGCTCAGCTTTGGCCATTGCAGCCATTTAGGAAGTGAACCAGTGAATGGAAGATCTCTCTCTCTCTCTCTCACATCTCTCTGCCTCTGCCTCTCTGTAGCTCTGCCCTTCAAATAAATAAAATAAATTTTAAAAAAATTATTTATTTGAAAGGCAGAGTTTCAGAGAGATGGAAAGATAGAGAAAGAGAGATCCTCCATCTGCTGGTTCACTCCCGAAATGGCTACAATAACTGGGGCTGGGCTAGGCAGAAGCCAGGAGCGTCGAACTCCATCCAGGTCTTCCACACAGATGGCATGGGCCCAAGCACTTGAGCCATCCTCCACTGCTTTCCCAGGCACATTAGCAGGGAACTGGGTCAGAAGTGGAGAAGCCAGGACTCAAATCAGTGCTCATAAAGGATACTGGCATCACAGGTGGCAGCTTAACCTGCTACACCCCAACTCCCGCCCCTAATCTCATGGTTTTGAGTGGGCTGTGTTCTTTCAAAGGATTAAAGTAGGAAAGTCACACCTCTGTGTTTTTCCTCATTCTTCAACAAATAGGATTACTTATAAAAGCAATGGTCATTAAAAAACAACACCTGGGGCCGGCGCTGTGGCTATGGAGTAAAGCTGCTGCTCTCAGTATCAGCATCCTAGGGGCGCTGGTTTGAGACCCAACTGCTCCACTTCCAATCCAGCTCTCTGGTATGGCCTAGGAAAGCAGTGGAAGACAGCCCAAGTCCTTGGGCTCCTGCACCAGCATGGGAGACCCAGAAGAACCTCCTGGCTCCTGGCTTCAGATCAGCATAGCTCCGGCTGAGCACAGCTCTGGCTGTTGCAGCCATTTGGGAAGTGAACCAGAGGTTGGAAGACCTCTCTCTCTCTCTCTCTCTCTCTCTCTCTCTCTCTCTGCCTGTGCCTCTCTATAACTCTGCCTTTCAAATAAGTCAATCAATCTTAAAAAAAAAAAAAAAACCAGCAAATGAAGTATGCAAAGTCACAGGTCACAAGACACATATTTTCACATTAAAATATTATTAGGGGAGGTTATCAAATTGAAATTCTTTAGAAAGTGAACACTTTGTGTTACTTCTTCTTAACTAGAAAATGAATTTCTTCCAAACAGCTCTCCCTTGAGACTAATACTCATTCCTATAAAAATGAACATTTGAAAAAACTTTGAGCAGCAATTTTTAAATCCCCCAAAAATGTTTCAGAAGTAGTTCATACTTTCATGACTGATAATGACTCTTAATCGCAAAAAATTCTGAAGTTTTCAATGGATTTCTAAGTACTACTATTATTCCATCTGTTGGTTCATTCCCCAAATGGCCGTGACAGCCAGAGCTGTGCCAATCTGAAGCCAGGAGCCAGGAGCTTCTTCTGGGTCTCCTACATGGGTGCAGGGGCCCAAACACTTGGGCCATCTTCCACTGCTTTCCCAGGCCATGGCAGAGAGCTGGATCAGAAGTGGAGCAGCCAGGACTCGAACCAGTGCCCATATGGGATGCCGGCACTGCAGGCGGCAGCTTTACCCACTATGCTACATCACCAGCCCCTAAGTATTATTATTTTTTAAATTGGTGTTTTAAAGTCCCTGCATAGAAATTTATAGTCTAGAAGTTTCTCAGTAGGCTTTTTCATCAGACTCTCGCCAACTAGAGAGACAATGGATAGATTTCGAAGCCAAACTAAGACCTTTCCTGATTAATTAGCCAAAAGTTATGTTATATGAACTAGATGCTTCTTGATCATATTTCAAAATAGTACAGGGTAAAAGCTCTTTGTTTTATTACAAAATAGGCAACTCCTGATAGAAAACTGAACTGTGTTTCAAAAGTGAATTTCTAAGCTTATTGTTTGAAACTCGGTATGTCTAACCCAGTTCACAAAGTTCTTTATGATCCATAACATGTATGAAATATTATGTGTGTACCAATACAAAAGTTAGAAAATAATTTCCTGTGCAATATACATTCTATCAGCAACATTAGACACTAAATAAAACACTAAAGGAAATTACATAAACAAACATTAACTTCTCATGAAGTATAGTGCTTGAAGCAAAACATGGTTTTTATGAAAAAGAAAGAAAGAAATGAAGGAAGGAAGGAAGAAAAAAGCACAAATGGAATAATTTAATAACAAACTTTCAGGATGTTTCTGCATGTCTCACTTTTATTAAGTCAATTATCTGTCTTTACGTATTTCATTTTAAATAAAATATTCCTAGTTGCTAGTTGGTAAAAATATATCATTACTAGTTCATCAAATATTAGCTTAAATGTGTTAAAGAAAAGCACATCTAGCTGGAGAGAAAGTCCATTGGGGTAAAAAGCAGGTCTATGAGATTCAGCACATCCACTTTTGAAAATTTTACCAAATAATCTTTACTAGTAAAAGATACGAATGGTCTTCTGGTTTCTAGTCTGCACACTTGTTTATTTGCAGAAGTGCAGTGAGAGTGAATTATGATCTGTTTGTTGACTCGCTGACCACTGCTACAGAGAGGGGGGCTGTGCTGGCCCCCAGAAGCAGAGGGTCTCATCCCAATGTTACTTAATGAGGTCGCAGTCAGCATTCAGATATAAATTACTGCCCAACTTTACAATGACCTGCAGATTTAAAAAAAAAAAAATTGTTTGCTTAGTTTAAAGGCAGAGACAGATCACCCATCCTCTGGTTTACTCCCCAAATGACCCGAAACAGCTGGGGCTGAGCCAAACTGAAGTCAGGAGCTTAGAATGCACTCTAAGTACCCAAGCACTTGGGCCATCACCTGCTGCCTCCCAGGTGCACCTTAGTATGAAGGTGGCCAGAAGCAGAACCCAGGCACCCCCATATGGGATGCAGGCAGCACAAGCAATATCTTAATTGCTATGCCAAATGTCCACTCTTCAATTTTTAATTCCATTTTCCATGAACTTTTTGAAGTATGCTCACACACACACACACACACATGAAATTAAAATATTGGCCTAACATATTACCAAAATGGCTAATCCAGTAAGCTAGAATCAAAAGAGGAACCCAGACTCAAATCCAGGCACTCCAATTTAGTGTCCCAAGCAGCATCTTAAAATTTCACTGCTTCCCCAAATGCCTGCTTGACATTTAGTACTTCTTAGTACTTTCATTAATTACTGTCTTTTAATAAATTAATCATAACATATGTAATTTAAAATTCACTTTGATGACTAAAAAGTAGGACCACACACCCACTCTTCCAGATATGAACAGCTGTGCCCTTCTGCAGAGTGTCCACTACAAAACCCACAGGTCCACTTACTCATCCACTCATCCAAGAGCTGTTTATCGCACGTGTACTGTGTGCCAGAATCCATTCTAGTGGTTAAGCGGAGGTTAAGCCATTAGGAATGGCTATGATTTTTACATTTTTTTCATCTGCATTTTCTGCACTTTCCATGATGAACATATATGGTTTATATAATTTGAAAGCTAAGTTAGTAACAATAACTCACTATATAAAACAGTTCTTAGCACACCATAGAAATCTGAAAACCTACTGTTAACTATTTGACATGTTACAACAGGAATCTTATTTGTCATTAATATTAAAATTCTTGGCTTTCTCCACCAAAAATTTAGAACAGTCCTATAATTTTGGTCTAATTTTAAAAAGTGACAGTACATTTGGTCTCCCTCTCTTTTCCTGGCACAGAACTCCTAAACCCCTTGGATGCTCCGAACTGACAGTGGCTTAGCAAATGAGGGAACTAAAGGCTGGAAGCCTCCATGCAGTCTCAGGATGGGAGCTACTGACCAGATAGACCAGGACAGCTAATCAGCAATTGCCAAGGATTCAGTGAATGTCTGGAGAGTTTCTGGAGAGCTGAACAGGCAGAGGGTCCACACATGGAGCAGGCTGGGGGACACTGTGCCCCTAGCCCCCTACCCTGCCCTCGACATCTCTTCATCTGGTGTTTGTGGTGTCCTTCATAATTTTTTTTTTTTTTAATAGTAACCCAGTACAGGTTTCCCTGAATGCTGAGAGCGGCTCTAGCAAATTAAACTAATCAGAGGAGGGGTTATGGGAGCTCCTGGTATCTGAAGTGAGGGAGGGGGTGCAACTGTGGGCACGGAGCCCTCAACCTGTGGGATGTGACCCTGGCTCTACATAGATGGTGCCAGCACAGGACCGAATCTGAGGACACCAGCTGCTGCTGCAGCACTACCTGCTTGGGGGGTGGGGGCCCTCCGCCCCTCCCCCAGTACACACCTGGTCTCAGAAGCCTGTCACAAGAGAACGGGGAAAATTACTTTTGAGTTTGCTTCTTTGCTATACTAACACTGTGAGTACTACTGTTTGAGGTCATTTCTTAGTAAAGGTCTGGGGAGAAAACTACACACACATACACACTTGTTTATATAACACAGTATTCAAAAATTTATGGAAAATATGAATTATGAAAAAAATGCATAGATTTCAAAAAAATTTTAATGCCAAAATAAACTTATCTTTAAAAAAGTTATTTGTTGAATTTATTTGAAAAGGGGGAGGAGGGGTCGATCTTTCCATCCACTGATTCATTCCCCAAATGCTCACAACAGCTAGAGCTGGACCTGCTAAAATCAGGTACTTAATCCAAGTCTCCAAAGTGAATGGTAGGGACCCAAATACTTGAGCCATCACCTGCCGCCTCCCAGTGTGCACATTAGCAAGAAAGCCAGCAGTGGAACCCACGCACTCTCACGTGGGATGCGGGCAACACAAGCAGTACCTTGCTATGCCAAATGTCTGCCCCTAAACTGTTCTTTTAATTTGTCCATGAACTTTCTGAAGTACCTTCATACGTACACATACACACACACAGAGGAATCAAAAAATATTAACCTAAAATAGCTAATTCAATAAACTATTAAATATCTTTGGCAATAAAGAATTGTTTAATATAAACAAATAGAGGCCAGCGCTGTGGCGCAGTGGGTTAACGCCCTAGCCTGAAGCACCGGCATCCCATATGGGCACCGGTTCAAGTCCCTGCTGCTCCACTTCCCATCCAACTCTCTGCTATGGCCTGGGAAAGCAGTAGAAGATGGCCCAAATCCTTGGGCCCCTGCAACCATGTGGGAGACCCGGAAGAAGCTCTTGGCTCCTGGCTTTGGATCGACACAGCTCCGGCCATTGCGGCCAATTGGGGAGTGAACCATCAGATGGAAGATCTCTCTCTCTCTCTCTCTTTCCCTCTCTCTGCCTCTCCTCTCTCTGTGTCACTCTTTCAAATAAATAAATCAATCTTAAAAATATATAAACAAATAAAAATGCAGCAAAAGAAGGAGCAAGAAAGACCTAGTGAGCCTTCATTACTGGTCTCCTCTCGGTGGAGACTGTACAGCTGATTAATTTTTTATTAAAGATTTATTTTGGGGCCAGCATTATAGCATAACAGGTAAAGCCGCTGCCCTTGAGCTGGCATCAAGTCCAGCTGCCCCACTTCGGATCCCTGCTAATGATCTGGGAAAAGTAGCGGAGGATGGCCCAAGTTCTTGGACCCCTGCCACTCACGTGAATGACCCAAATGAAGCTCCTGGATCCTGGTTTCTGCCTGGTCCAACCCTATGAGCCAGCAGACAGAAGATCTCTCTCACTTAACAAGAAGGGAGTTAAGTCTGTGGGTCATCTACACATACACATGCAGGGGTGGGAACTGGGGAAAGGCTAGAGAAAATAGAAAGGAGAGAAAATAGAAAGGAGCAGTTGAGCCTAGAGGAGATGGAGACAGATTCCAGAAGGGCAGAAAGACAGAGGCCTAGACAAGACAGACCTGGACATGAAGTATAATAGTCACAAAATGGGAAAAAGTAACACTCTGCAAATCAAAGGTGAGCCCACTTGGAATGTCCTTGTTCAAAATGTTGCCAAACTCCAGACAGCAAATACTGAACCCTCAACACTCTATGAAGGCAGGGGCTGAGAGGTGAGTGTGGTTACTCACCAAGAAGCAACAATATAAAAAGCTTTCAAGGAAATGAATTCCTTAGAATCCTCCTAGGATCAACACAGCCTCATTTTCAGGTTTAAAAACAAACAAACTGGATCTGGGGATCTCATTCCTCCAGCCTCATTTGCCTCTGAACACATCTGGGTACTATGTGACTTGTTATATAATTGCCTCTGATGTGAGCATTATACAAGGCTCCTGATCCCCACATGTGACGATGTCATCAAACTCCGGTATAACCTCTTCCGGGAAGTCTTCTCCACTGCTCCCCACCAAGGATGCTCTGCGTTCCTTCCTGTGTGCTACGAAACAGACCATGCACACCTCTATGGATGCTGCACCACAATTATGCTCATCTCTACCCTCCTACTACTAGACTGATCCCTTAGGGGCAAGAACCAAGTTTCATTCATTTTTGTGAGTCCAGAACTTAATGAAGGAAAATACAATAAATAAAGGCCTGTAGTGCTCCAAGAACGCCCACCGAGTATACGACAGTGCCTGCCACTTGCGCTGTGAATGAATGAAATGAAGGAATTTAAAGAACCACAACAGTCTTCTTCCAAAACCAGGGCATATTAAATTCAAAACAGCATGCAATATCCAGAAAGAAATATTAAAGGGTACAAGAGTTACTAAAAATTGACACAGTTTAAACAAACTCAATTCCGAAACAACCAAATCTTCATTTTCTGTTCCTGAAGCACCTCAGCCCAGACCTTTTTTAGAAGAGAAAAAATATCCCACTTTCATGGAACTGTGGACTCTTACGTAACAGGGAGACGGGAAGCAGTTTCCAACCCAGCCGACAATAAACCAGACCCTTCAGCAGGGTGACGGACAGTCCCGGTAATTTCATCCCAGGGAGAACAATAACAGGTACTATTTTTACACATACCAGTATTTAATCCGTTTTCCTAGTAATATACTGGATGCACTAATTTCTATGGGTTAATTATGTACTCCCTCAGACAGAACAGCTTTGTTCAATGAAACCAGGAGAATATTACAGCCAAAAGAAAAGTCATCGCACCAGCTGAAAGGGCCGACTTCTTTTCTTCAGCAACTTGCTGTGCGAGAAAGACTTTTTGAGCCCCACCCTCTTGATTATACACAGAACTTTTGCTTCACTTCTCGTGCTTCTTCCTGTTTCTAATTTGGTGCCCGTTTCTGTGCCTGCTCACACGGAACATGTAACCACAGAGACACAGCCTTCTACTTTCCTTAACAGCTTAGACTCAGCGCAAGTAGCGGGCACTGTCGTGTACACGGTGGGTGTTCTCAGAGCACTACAGGCCTTTATGTTGGCATCTGGGCTACTCCCCTCTAACAGTCCCTTCCATGTTACGTCACTTTCTTTCAGTGAGTTCTCCCTTCAAAATCAATGTTCCCAGGCTCATCAGACACCTCAACTCCTCCGAGCCATGCTGTAGTGGGTAGAGAGAGAGGGAGGAAGAGACTTGGGAGCAAAAGCGAGGAATACTAGCTGCTTGCATGACTGCAAGTTTGTTCCTTCAGTCACCCAGATGTGCATCCAGCGACTACTGCTGTGTGTGGACTTCACGGCAGGCGCTATGCTAAGTACAGTTTTTAAACCCCTGGCCTCGGCTGACAGTAGATGGAAATATTTTCCAAAAGCTGGATTTTATAATTACAGGTGCTTTATAACATTAAAAATGGATTTGATTACTCACCAGTTTTGTCTGATTAAGAAGTGTCCAACTAAACTCTTCACAGGCAGTTAACCGGTAGCCTATGTTACCACCAGAGAGAACTTACTTGTCCAAAGGAAACACAGCTCAGAACAGTCACCCCTGGAACGTACATCTTTCTGTACCTCCATCCTGACTATCTGCATTGTTAATCACTCACATAGTGTTGACTGGCACACTGGTTGAGTATTGAAATGAGTGGGGAGAGCGACAAGCAACAAGGCATGTCCTGGGCATTCTTCTACCATAGGCACCATGACCATGGAACATTACCTGACACCTTTGCTTTAACTCTCATGATACTGTTGAGGAAAAAAAAACATTAAGTTAAAAAAAACCAATAAGCTACACCAATAGAACTTTACAGTGACAACACATGGCTCCCAGCTGCCACTGCAACTCTCCTCTAAGATTTCAAGTGCCAACCAACCAGTCTTCCACCAGAATCTTAATATATTTTATTACTAAAGAGAACAAGTTTCACTTATTTCATACATAATTCTAAGAAAAAAATCAATGCTTTCCCCCCTCTTCCTTCTTTTCTTCTTTTAATTTTTGTAATAACATACTTTCAACTTACTTTATAATCACAGGCCTAATCCTCCACTCAATAAAGAATTCAACGAGTGCAAAGTAGATCACTGTTCCTGAGGCGTGCAGACAGGCTATAAACAATAACCACATCTCAAGATGTCAATTTCACTCACCTAGGTTACTTTTTTTTTGTACTTTGTATAGGAGTTACCACAAATCACAGAAAACATATTTGTTTTTTGGGGTCTGACTTAGTTCCCTAAGCATACTGGTGTCCAGCTGCACCGTTTTGTTGCAAGGGACAGAATGGCATTCCTTTTTATGGCCGGGTATGGCACATTCTCTTTGTCCAGTCATAAGTTGATGGACACCTGGGTTGATGTCCTATCTTAGCTATTGTGAATTGAGCTGCTATAATCAGATCCTTAAATTCAGTTTTCAGATTGATCAAGCCTCAGCCTTCTGCCTTACTGTTTGAGCAAAATAGCATTTCATGTTACATACTGCCAGATCAAGGTGGGTATTCTAAAAACCTGAATTAGACAGGAAGTATCCTCTAACGCATCACTTCACTTCATTTTGCCTTCCCAGCACAGAGTGGCAATGGTAACAGCCCAACCCTGGGGAGCATCTGGACTCAGCAATAAGCTGATGAGGGAGACATTTTTTGACAGCTATCCACAATCCAGCTCTTCATAGGCCCTCCTTCCTAAGGAATCACAGAGCAAGAAGGAGAAAATTCATGTGTTCAACTGGGTCCCTGCTCACTTCCAGCACTCTTCTGAGTGCCGAGGATGCCGTGGTGAACAAAATATAATTCCTTGCCTTCATGGAGCTCCTTAGGAGAAGAAACGGGCAAAGAAAACCCAGAGGAGTCAGGGTTATTCACTGATGGAGAGGAGAGCTTAGTAGCAAGGGGTAGGAAGTGGGTGTCAGTGAGACAGGACAGAAACAAGACTCAAAAAAAAATTAAGCCCTTTCCAACTTGACTTGTATCCATCTCCAACTCCAAACCAACCAGAGGCAAGGTGCATCCCACACTCTACCATCACAGACCCATACAGTCTCATCAGGGACTTCCCTCACCCTAACCCATGCCCAGAGTAGCTCAGTGCAACCGATATTTGACCCATCTGGGGAGGCAGCGGTGTGCAACACCACCTTTCTAAGCTTGCTATATGTGAACAAGTAATAGTGCCTACACAGACAGGTGCAAACTGAAGTGCCCTGTACTGAGGGGGCTGAGCCAGAGACCAAGAAGGCTGAGCAATGCCTCCCTAACCCAACAGAAACTCCTGTCTGGCTTCCACTGGAAAGTCAATTGGTAGAAACTCTTCCTGCCTTGCTGCTCTTTTGTATTCCTGCACCTGCCCCCAGTAAACCTTGTCTGGCTTGACTGCGAAACACTGGGTAAGTTCTATAATAAGTGAGTCAAGAACTTGAGTCAGTCTTACTAGGGGGTTGCTGTTTTGTCCAAGGGGCTCAGTCCAGAAAGTTCTCTCTGGAAACCTTTTGGCAAAGACTTCATTTCTGTGTGTCATACACACACACACACACACACACGCAGATGTTAGCTCAAGCTTAAGAAGTGTTACTGCTGGTGCATTAGTCTGATACAAGCTAAGCTGCCAACACTAGAAAAAGGGGAGGGAAACATTGTTTCATTGCAAATAATTTCCTTGTATTTCTCTGCTATAGTTAGGGCATTATATCCATTAAAAAAAAAAAAACTATAATCAGTGAACTTCACATCAAGACAGGGAGGAGAAAATTTGACATGTGTTGTGAAAAGGGAGACGCCGGGTCTGCCTGGGTTGAGGATCCATTCTTATTGTGTGGTATTCACTCATCAAGTAGGTACTAGCATTTATTCCTTGGGAAGAAATTATTGTGGGAACTTAAGAGGCATGTCAAATAAATAATTACAAGTTGTAAAAGTGTTATAAAGGAAACACATAGGACCAGCAGGCTTTATGGAACAGCAAGTTAAGCCGCTGCCAGCAATGCCAGCATCCCATATGAGTGCCAGTTTCAGTCCCAGCTGCTCCACTTCTGATCCAGCTCCTTGGAAAACAGAGGAGAATGGCCCAAGTACATGGGCCCTGCAATCCACATGGGAGATCTGGATGGAATTCTAGGCTCTGGGCTGTTGGGGCCATCTGGGGAGTGAACAAGTGAATGGGAAATCAATTATTCAATCTCTCTCTCAAATAAATACAAATAAAAAAACTTTAGAGGAAACATTCAAAAGCTTATCCAGAGGCAGGGTTGGGGGGAGGTGTATTTAGGTGGGAGAGTCAGGGAAGCATTCTGTGAGGTGCCTGCAATGAGGGCACGTGGGCTGTGGAACGGCCAGGCCATCTCAGCTGGGCTGGCCACGTGCAGGGGCTCCCACACAGCAGCACAGTGGCCAGTAGCTGCCATGAGGGACCGTGCAGAATGATAAAGCGAAATGGGCTCAGAGATGACAAATGTTGAAGCTGAGTTACATGTTCATGGGGAGATCTGCACTTATTCTATGTTGAAAGGATTTATAGTTTCCATTAATAGAAAAGCAAAAGCAAAAAAAAAAAAAAAAAGAGTCCTCAAAACTATCTATAGTTGACAGTTTCCTGCAAATTATTTGCTTAGGTTAGATCACGTTAAACATCCTAAACTACCAGCAACTGTTTTAAAAAATGAAACTAAAGTATAACAGCATCTCAGCCAGTGGTGAAGGCACCCAGGAAGCCTCGTTGCCAAAGTCTAATTAACAGCAACAGGTTGATGGCTTATTAAAAGAAGCCTGAGCATGCTCTAACGAACAGTCGACAGGAAAGGCCACCCAGGGATATTAAAAGAATCTAAAAACACTCATCTTCTGTGTGGCTCTTCCAAATAAGAGGCTGACCACTAATTATATTAACACAGATTTTACAGGGTCAAGACATCACTTAAAGCTCCTCTGCATTTTTTCAGGCCTTTTAAACC
This sequence comes from Lepus europaeus, assembly GCF_033115175.1. Taxonomy (NCBI): domain Eukaryota; kingdom Metazoa; phylum Chordata; class Mammalia; order Lagomorpha; family Leporidae; genus Lepus; species Lepus europaeus. Next base: position 48,237,189 of record NC_084840.1, read on the forward strand.
ATTTCTAACCGATGATAAAAAACTACACTCAATTTTAATGGCCGAACTCTTTTTTTTACATGTCTTCATTTTTGTCACAACTGCATGGAAAGTATCAGTTGCCCCAGTTTTAGCCCTTCCACTCCCCTTCAAGAATACATAAGAAATTAAATACCAGGGACCACAGCAAAGAGTCAGCACAGTTCCACTTTCCCCGAGAGGCTCCCCTGCAGGTTACACATGAGCACACATAGCTCCACAAGTGTGCCTAGCCTCATATGGTCCCTAAATTCTGCAGAAACAGTTTCTTCTCCTACCTTAAAGAAAGCAGAGAAAGAGCAAGGGATTGTGAAGGCAACTCAGCTCTGTGAGATGAATTTGCTAAGACAAAAGCTTCCTCTACAGCAGATCCATGTTCCTTCCTCCAATCAGATGCCCAGACTGCTCAATTTCTGATGTCAAATGTTTAACAACTCCAACTTTGGAAGAGGCTTCCCATGCCTCCCTAAACAAAGCAGCCTTCAATAACAACAGTTCCAAAGCATAACAATAAATGTGCAGGGAGCTCTCATCCAGGTCGTGGCTGAATACTTTAGGGTGTGTTATTACAGAATATAATGCAGCTAGTAAAGTAAAAAACACTGTCCCCAAGGGATCTGCATTATTTAAAACACTGCACTGCACCATTTAAAACTTTAATTATATAAACAATACTATCAAAAAAGGGAAAAGAAAACCAACAAAATTAGAGAAAATATTTGCAAATTACATATCTGGTAATGGATCTGTACACAAAATACATGAAAAATTCATACAGCTCCTCGATAAAGACAGGGCAGGTGCTTGGTCTAATGGTTAAGGCGCTTCAGTTCAAGTCCTGACTGAATCAGCTCCTGATTCCAGTTTACCACTACCTGGGAGGTGGCAGGTGGTGACTCAAGTAGTGTGGTCTCTGCCACCCACATGGAAGACCAAACTGAGTTCCTTGCTCCTGAACCCTCAGAGGTAGCCTCACAAATAAATAAAAATTGGGGAAAAAATAGTATTAAGGAACCCAGCTTTAAATACGCAAAATATTCAAATAGATATTTCTCCAAAGAAGCAGCAAAAATGGCCAGTAAGCATATGAAAAGATCTGAACATCGCTAGCCATTTGGAAAATGTAAATCAATACCATAATGGGATGCCACCTTGAAACACAATAGGATGACTACAATAAAAAAGTACCAAGTGTTGGCAGGGATGTAGTGAAGTTGGAACCCTCACACGCTGCTGGTAATGATGTGATAATACAGATACCTGGGGAAACATTTTGGCAATTCCTCAGAAAGTTAAACACACAGTTATTATAGAATTGAACAATTTTGCTCTTAGATATACACACCCAAGATAAACAAAAACACATGTCCACACACAAACTTGTACACACATGTTCTAAGCAGCATTATTCACAATAGCCAAAAAAGTAGAAACAACTCAAATGCCCATCGATTGGGACTGGACAAACAAAATTTGACCTATCCCTACACTGGAGCACTTACTACTGATCTTAAGAAGGAATAGTGTGTGGTGACATGCCATAGCATGGATGAACCTGAGAAGCAGGATGCTCTGTGACCAACACCAGTCACAAAGGACCACACACACAGCTACAGAGGCAGGAAGTGGATTAGTGGTTGCCTAAGGTTGGGGTGGGAGTGGGGGGACAAAAACACACTAAAATTAGATGATAGTAGTTATGCAACTCTGTGAATGTACTAAAAAAACTGAGTTACATACTTTAAGTACTGCTTAAATTGTATACTTTACAACATATGAACTATATCCCAGGACAGCCATAAAAAATTGCTTTAAAAAGTTCTCTAATTAGGAAACCTAGAAATACAGAAAATAAAAAGCATGTAATACTTTTGCATTTTGTGAGTTTTTCTGAACTCCATTAAAACAGGTTGCTGTGGTCATTAAAAATTGTTTCTGAAATATACTTAATGATGATATGAAAAATAGTATAAAACTGTGATTTTATAAAATAGGAATGTACTTTTAAAGAAAAGGTTGGAATAGTGACTGCCTTTAGATGGTAGAATTATAAATTTAAATATTATGCATCATAAATTTCTACTCTTTTATAGCTCTCCCTCAACAGGTGAGCATTATATGTATCATCATAAAAATAAGTAGCTTTTCAGGTGCCCCACAGGCACCGGGAAATGAGGCATGCAAGTACAGCGGTCACTACAGCTCCTCACTGGCATCCTCTCCTAGAGGGTAATCTTCTCCTTTCAGGCATCTCCCCAGACGTTGCTACTTAGGAACATTACTTCAGGAAAAGCATCCTAAAATGGTACAGCTGCCACCCCTTTAATGGCTCCTAACAACATGGTCAGGGATGAGAGTGCTGCTCAGCCACATGGTGCTCCTGTGCCAGCTCAGATGGGCTGGCAGATCCAAGGTGGGCACTCCCCGACCCCCCACCCACCCAGCCACCCACCCACACACACACCTCCCTATATCTGGGCTTTGGGGGTGGCTGTTGACTGGGGTGCCTTCATTTTGGCCACGTGGCTTCCCCTCATGTGGCCACCTGGACCGAGCTTCTTTTCTGCAGTGGCTGGTTTTTGAGAGGCCAAGACAGAAGCTGCAGGGTCCTACGGGCTTGGCCTGGCAATGCTGCAGCATCACCATGACCACATCCTGTTGGTCACGGTCAGTCAGAGGGCCAGCCTACACACAGGAGGGAGAAACAGTCTCCAGGTGCTGAGAAGACACGAGGACACAGGAGACCGGGAACGGCTGCTGAACCTGCCGGCAAGCAGCCTGGACACCCAGCAGAAAACAATTTCCAACAGGCTGAACCCCTGGCTGTTAACACACATACATTATAGACAAGTGGTGTGCTACAGCGAGCCTGCTACACAGCCCCTATTTTCCAATGTCCTGAAGAATTAACAGAGTTACTCTCCTGAAAAGATGTTGGCCCTTTAATTTGATGAACTGGACTCAATTTGCTAAAGACTTAACTATTTAAAAAAAAAAATGCAGATATTGGTACTCCTTTGCTTTGGTAGGGACAGGCAAACTTTTCCTGCAAAGGGTCATACAAAAATATCCTAGGCTCTGTGGGCCCTACAGTCTGTCACGACTTCTCAGCCCTGCTGCTGCAGCGCCAAAGCTGCTATAAATAGGCGAAGAAACCAGGGTGGCTGCGTTCCAATAAAACTTATTTATGGACATGGAAATTTGAATTTCATGTAATTTTCATGTGTCATGAAATTTTCTTCCTTTGATTTTCTTAAAAAATATTTTTGCCATTTTTATTTACAGATGTAAAAACCATTAGCTCATGGCCCACCACACAAAAACAGGCAGCAGGCCAGATCTGGCTCACGGACCAGCTCCTCCACTCGAATCCATCTGAAAGACACGGTAACAAGGTCGATAGAGGAAGCACTCAGAGGGGCCTTTATTGAAAGTGGATAGTAGGGAAAAAACTATGCGTGGACTTGAAAATTTTTTTGCATCAAAATAAATGCCTTTGCACTTCATTTTCTGGGAACGTTTTGAAGTCTCCATATACTCCATGTGTAGGATAAAACAATTCTTAGCTACAAATTTCTCACTGTCCTCAAACTACTCCTTAAGAATCACTCTGACTTGCTACCAAACTTTTCTCAGTACTTCAGTTCTTGGCTTCACTTAACCTGTGTCGTCACTGTGCACCGCCTTTGCCAGGAGGCTGTGCCGACCCTCACAACTCATGGAGGTCCACCTTCTCTTCTCCACAATGCGTCAGCAACCTAAAGACTAGGAAACTGCCATTTTGATCGTTTCTTTCCTTAGGTACTGTTTTATTTTACTGACAAAACAAATTACTGGTGACTATGTTATCAACAGTGTCCATGAACCTAAAAAAAAAAAAAAAAAAAAAAAGCGCTGCCAATGTGACACTTACTGTTTACCCTGCTGCTGGTGGTGGCAGAACCAGGGACCAGCTGTCATCAGCTGAAGCGCTTCAGACCTCTGAAATACTGAGTGTCTGCTCTCACATAAACCCGCCTCAGATGTGGGTCTGCCAGATCTGAATCTGGCTCCTGAAGACTCCACCCAGGGAGGGTAACCACAATGCGGAGTTAGTTAGGGTTAACGGGCATCACATTGTCCCTTTTGTGTAACACGTAGTATTCTCACCTAGCATCTGACGATATCCAGAAGGCCCCACAATCTTAAAATACACTCTACCTGCATCTGAAACTTCAGGCAGCACCAACCCACCCTGTTACCTGGGGTCTTCTTTCCATTAGAATGATCTTTTAGGGGGCCGGTGCTGTGGCACAGCGGGTAAAAGTCCTGGCCTGCAGTACCGACATCCCATATGGGTGCCAGTTCGGGTCCTGGCTGTTCCTCTTCCGATCCAGCTCTCTGCTATGGCCTGGGAAAGCAGCAGCAGATGGCCCAAGTCCTTGGGCCCCTGCACCCACGTGGAAGACCCAGAAGAAGCTCCTGGCTTCAGATCAGCTGACTGTTGTGGCCATTTGGGGAGTGAACTGCCAGAGAGAAGACCTCTCTCTCTCTCTCTCTCTCTCTCTCTCTCTCTCTGCTGGCTCTACCTCTCTGTAACTCTTTTAAATAAATAAAATAAAATAAATGATCTTTTGGATCCTTCTGCTTTTTTGTCCAGCAGAAGCCATCCCTGACACATACAGAACAAAGCTCATTTTATATTTTAGTGCAGAACAGATGAAAATGGATCAAATACAGCTCCCCGCTAGTGGCCTGGGAAAAGCAGTGGAAGATGGCCCAAGTGCCTGGGCTCCCACATGGGAGACTGATGAAGCTCCTAGCTCCTGGCTTTGCCCTGGCCATTGCAGATCTCTGGGAAGTGAACCGGCGGTTGGAAGACATTTCTGTTTCTCCCCCTCTCTCTGCAACTCTTTCAAATAAATTAATTAAATATTTTTTTAAAAAATAAAGTGACTTCATTTAATAAAAAAAATGGATCACCTTGCACTACCCAGTCAACCATCAGCCTCTCACAAGGGGAGCTCTCTGGGACGACGGCTGGCTGACTCCGCTCTCACAGCCACGGTAGTGAGACTCACGGCTTTCCTTTGGAGTCTTAACAGTCCTCACTTTGCTCCACACAGCTTGCCCCTGGAGACAGACTCACAGTGCGTGGCTTTGTGATCCTGAGTCTCCCACCCGACTTTGTGAGGCACGGAAGTCGGAGGACGCACAGGGGAGCTGGGAGAGCTGGGTGTCACCCTGACCTTGCCACATATACAAGGGTCCTTCAAAAAGTTCACAGGAAAAAATGCAAGTAAAGTTCATTATGGTGCAAAGAAAAAAAAATTTAAATTCATGCAGCTTTTTTTTTTTTAACACTCATTTTTCATGAACTTTCTGAAGACCCCGTAGGGTCAGCTTAGCCATGTCAGTTAACCATCTGTGACGGGTTTCCTCACCTGTCAGCACGCCCCCTCTCTTCCTCTAAGGCTGGTGTAAAGGTCAAATGACAAAGGTGAAACTACTTTGTCAATCAGGACACAGAAGTCGTTTTCTTTTCTTGTGAGCTTTCCTCCTTGGGCAACAACAGCTACCTTTTCTCTGTTTCTGCAGGGCTTAACCAATGTCTGTTTAGCAGATGCTCTGTACTGCTTTCTGACCACAGCTTCATCTTTCAGGACCGGGACTCCTTTCAACTGGAATTTCTTCTCATGGTTTGGTCCCTCTTTTAGTGGCTCCTGTCTTAACCTTTCCCAGTTCTCTCCTACATTTCCTACCACAACAGGGAACACACAGACACACACACACATGTGCTTCAAAGTTTAAAGTGCAAGATCTTGAAATATTCTCTTCCTGCTTCTGCTGGCATTGTGCAGCCACCGCCTCACCACCACTGGCTACTCGGGGCAGCCAAATGACTGTTAGCATCTACCAGAATCCCCACCTGAACCACCAAGAAGCGGCCTAGAATCACATGCATTATAGAGTCATTTTCATTTTTCTAAAGTGAACACAGTTTGGTGTATTAAGTTTCCCACTCACCATTTCATGTCTGTGGCAAACCACCTTTTAACTTTATCTTCCCCGTTGGTTTGTTGTCTTACTAGCTATACATTCTTTATCAAAATGTAAATTTAGGTACTCCCAAAGATACTACTGATTGAATCTTTTGTATTAAATACCAGCACTGACATTTGTGGTAACAGTAGAGGTAATAAGTGCCCTTGATATCAATCCTCCGCCCCCTTTACTTCTCTTGCCAAGGGAAATTGCTTTAAAAAGACTGAAGCTAATCCGCCCTCCCCTGAAGCTTATAGCCAGTGTATTTTACCATTCTCTCAACTGTACTCGTTTGCTTCACTACGTGCCTTCTCACACATCTGTTCACGATAACTTGTTCCTGGCTTGCCTTGTCCTCTGGAACATTTCCTACCTAACAAAAGATGGCATTAGTGAAACATACGTCTGTCAGAAACCTGAACTCCCTCCCGACAGGCGCTGTCAGCTCAAGCTCCCCATTGCTAGATGTCCGGCCTGCAGGTCGCCAGAATCTGCGTGCCCTCTATGCAAGCATGCAGGTGTCTCAGGCATGCAGCAGAGCGACCATTTGTAGCGCAGCCTTGAGCTCCTTGGGCACTTCCGGGAAACGCTCGCCTGCGACTCAGCATTTCCTGCCCCGCGTCCTTACACAGCATGGCTCCCTCCATCGTGCCCACAGCTGCGCCACCGCAGCACACCACATGCAGCTGCCTAGTGGCTGTACTGCTGGCCAGTTCAGCAAGCATCTCTGCTAGTGGAACAGATGAATGACAAAACCTCATTAGTGGTGACAATCTTGTCATCTAACATCAACTCTGACAGATCTGCCATGAAAATACACATGTATTTAAAGAGTTCTTATGTTTATATTTTCAACAGAATGTTGATGCAAAATACCGTTTTGAGACTGCTTACAGTCATGAAATGCAAATTTGAACTTAGAGTCCCGTAGCATGAGAGAATGTACTCATAATTTTTCAGAGTAGTTTAACATAAAGTATTAATGTAGATGCTTTAGCAGATTTTTCTGCAGGGGCCCAAGTGCTTGGGCCATCTTCCACTGCTTTCCCAGGCCACAGTAGAGAGCTGGGTCTGAAGAGAAGCATCCAGGACTAGAACCAGTGTCCACGTGGGATGCCGGTGCCGCAGGCAGATGATTAACCTACTGCACCACAGCGCCGGCCCCCAACCAGTGTTTCTGACATTTAGTATCAGCTCGAGTACTTACTTTCACAGGCAAAAAAGATACCAAAGTTTCTGCTTCTCTGAGCTATAGAATAAACGGCAGTAAATTTCAGAAGAAAGATAAATCATTAAAAAGAGAACTTCTTATGCAATCTTGGTCACAACAGAATCAAAGGCTTAGGGCTGAGAGAGTGAAAAGCCTCCTCATCCTACCACCCACCTGGAGCTGGTGCTGTCCAAACAGCAGCAGGCTAGGAGGCCAGCAGATGGCAACTCCAGTCACACACACAAATACCATGCTGTCCTCTACCGTGGTACTGGTACACTAATCTGAACATCCAAAAATCCAAAACTTTCCGAGCACCAACATGACGCTGGTGACAGACAAAATGCAGGTGCACTGTATAAAATTACTGTCGGGCTCTATGCAAACGTGTACATGAAACATAAATTCTAGGTTTCAACCCAGCTCCTATCCCCCAAGATATCTCATTGTGCTTATGAAAATATTTCAAAATCCAGAAGAAAAAAAATCCCAAAACATTTCTGGTACCAAACACTTCAGATAAGGGGGCACTCAATCTGTAATTTGATACCAATAATTATTACAATTATTCCAATCATTTACTTTTTATATATGAGCATAGTATCCCTTTCCTTTTCATTCCAATGTTTCCTCTTGAGTGAGGGTTTGGGGATGGAGTTAAGGCTGGCAGGACAGGTATGTGGTACAAACCCAAGCCTGCCCACAGGGAAGTCCCTACTTGTCGATATGCACCCTTCTTGCCCATCACCATGGAAGACCACTCCAAAGCACGCTGGAGCAGCACACACCTGGACAATTTCAGAAACAAGAAACTCATTATTCCTAAGGGCAGCTGACTGCCTCCTCGGACACCTTGAACTCCTAGATGTTCTTGTTTGATGAAGGAAATCTAATCTCCCAATAATTTTCCACAAATCACATCTTAATTAAGGCCACAGATGAACTGGGAGAGGAGACTTTAAATCCCTGGGTTCTTTGCAGAGTTCAGAAAAGCGGTATCAGGAGATACCAGAAAGACCGCTTTCTTTCTGTCAGTTATCCTAAGCTGAGGAGCTGATCAACAACTGTGGAAAACAAGCTCTATTTTCTTCTTCCACTTATTAATGGAGTACTTGGAAGACTAGGTAACATTTCAGTATTTTAAAACTCCTCAGGCTGGCTCAGCTCGGTTAGTCCCTTTGAATCTGACATGTCTTCAAACACCAGAATCACATCCAGGGCCTTATGTTGTGAGAAGCACACGACCCCCGAAGCGCACACACATTCTGCTTCCCTTCGCAATTATTTAACCCAGCACATGTGGGCTCACTCACGGAGCAGCAGTTGGAATCGTATTTGTTTTACTTGCATTAAATTCTTGTAAATTAAGTGTGATGATCTGATATGCTTATGCTGTGACACTCCATGTGACACTATACTAATTTAAGCTCCCAGTAAGCAAGAATAAGTCAGATTATTTTTAAAGGGATGAAGGGAAAATCAACTCCAGACTTAAAGAAAAACTATTCCCTACCTAGCCAGTTGCTGTGACATGGAGGGAGTTGGAAGACCCTATGCCAAACGAAATAAGCCAGGCACAAAGAACAAAAGATTGCATGACCTCACTGATATCTGGACTTTTTTTTTTAATGTCAAATCTACAGAGAAAGAATACAAGTGGCTTTACAACCACAAGGTGGGAGCAGAGGGGGTGTAGGTGAGAGGAGCAGATGCGCAGGGCAAACAAGTCTAGAGAGCCAATGCACAGTTAACAAAATTTATGGCATCTGGGATTTTTGTTAAATAAGTAGATTTTAGCTACCTTTGTCAGAAAAAAAACCACCTATGTGAGATGATACATATGTTAATTTGCTTCACTATAGTAACCATTTTATTATCTATATGTATCCCCTAACACATATCAATGTGCACTACAGAAGAGAAATCAACGACTTCTTTTACCTGGGAAAGCGTGGAGCCATATGACAGCAGCCTAACAGACTATGGCCACTGCAGACTGAGGGCGTTGCTCTGATACCCTGCAGCCTCTCCCCTAACTGCCCTAACTTTTCATCAGGTCAAGAAACTGAGACACAAAAGCAGGATCACTGTAAGCACATCCCTGAGTAAGGCCAGACTTCCTTTTCTCTCTCTAAACACTTGAGCTCTGCAGAAAGGGGGGCGGGGGAAGAGTCTTGGGGTGGAATCTGGTGCAGTGCTTGGGAGGCACACATCCCAGCAGAGCGTCTGGGTTCCAGTCCTGGGTCTGCTCCCAACTCCAGCTTCCTCCTAATGTGCATCCTGGGAAGCAGCAGGTGATGGCACAAGTGCTGGATCCTACCAACCACTTGGGAAACCTAGACTGAGTTACTGCCTCCTGGCTTCAGCCTAGCACAGTCCCAGCTGGTGTGGGCACCTGAGGAGTGAACCAGTGGGTGGGAACGCTCTGTCTCATTCCACCTGTGTTGTCTGTCTCTGCTTTTCAAATAAACTGAATGAATGAATAAATAAATATGTTAAAGTCTTTAATTGTTTATCCCAAGAAGACACTTTATTCTAATTATTTCTTCAAACTTGTATTAATCATGCCCCTTAACAGCATTACAGCAGCAGCATAACAAAAATTTTGGGGTAGGAGAAATGACTCCATGCTAACATTTTCCATTCTATACAAATGAGAACACTGAGGCACACAGAGGTTAGTCAGTTTGATCAAAGTCACAAAGCCAGTAAGTGCTGGGACCAGGACTGAGCGGGGTCAGTCCATGCTATGGTTTGTTTGTGGTTTGCCCCCAAAAGACTTGGCCCTTAATGGGACCGTCCAGAAGGGTGGTGGAACCTCTGAGAGGTGGGTCCAGTGGGAGGTGAATGGGTCCTGAATTCCCAGCAACAGGACAGAGGCTACCTAGCAGGGATTCTGGCCCTCAGAGGATGAGGTAAGTATTTGTCAAACTTCCCTCCCTGTGCTCTGTCTTCCTCATGTGCCACCGTGGCACATGCCTGCCAAGGAACACCTGCTGCTGGATGCTTCCAGATGGGGTCCCTGATCCTGGAGTCTCAGCCTCCAAAACTGTGAACTAGACTTTTCTTTACAAAGTACACTGTTTCCAGCATTTTTGTTATAGCAAGGCAAAATGGTCTAAGGAAACCCCTGAGTCTGAACTCCTAGGCTCCAAGCTCAACTCTCTCCTCTAGGTAGAGTATCAGGGCCACATTTAAATCACTACGGTTTCCCCTCCTTGGAAATCATTAACCCCATTGATTGCTGTAAGATTCTGCTTTCCAGGCCAGCACTGTGGCGTAGTGGGCTAAGCCTCCACCTGCAGTGCTGGCATCCCATATGGGCACCAGTTCAAGTCCTACCTGCTCCTCTTCTGATCCAGCTCTCTGCTTATGGCCTGGGAAAGCAGTCGAAGAAGGCCCAAATCCTTGGACCCCTACAGCCACGTGTGAGACCTGGAAGAAGCTCCTGGCTTCTGATCAACCCAGCTCCAGCCATTGCGGCCAATTGGGGAGTCAACCAGTGGATAGCAGACCTTTCTCTCTGTCTCTCCTTCTCTCTGTAACTCTACCTCTCAAATAAAATCTTTAAAAAATTCACTGTTTTCCTGTGTTTTTCACCACTTGCAAGATTTTGAAATAAAATTTGGAATATTTCCATCTCTCTCCTTTTGGAAGAGACACAAAATAGAAGCACCTCCTCCTTCCTTTCGAGGAGCACAAACACCAGGCAGGGGCAGGAAGAATGGAGCGCCCTGAAACTACCATGACTACAGCCAGACCCTCGCATTCTCCTCACCTCCTTGTGTACTCACAACAACGCAGCAACAAATAGCACCCATTTCATAGAGGGGCAAACTGAGCCTGGAGAGATCAACATACTGTCCAGGGCGGGAAGGGTGAGAATATGAAACTGCCGGGCTCCAAAGCCCACGCTTTTGAAAAATTACACAACGCTGCTTGACGGTGCAAATGAATAAAGGGACACAACAAGAGCAGTGGGGTTATGAACTGTGGGGCCACCTGAGCATGCCCAGGAGGGACACTTGCTCCAGGCTGCAAAGGATGACCCGCCTTCGTCTCGCGCACACTTTATCTATTCGGTCCCCAAACAATATTAAGAGGGAGTGGGCAGAAGTGGTGATATCCCCATTTGCAAAGAAGAAAACTGAAGTTTCGTGAAAGCCTCAAAAATGACAGGGCTGCAGCGAGTTAATCCGCGGCTGTCATGCAGGCATCCCTGTGGGAGCACCAGTTGGATGCTTTGCTTCCAAGCCAGCTCCCTGCTAATGCTCCAGAGGGGTCAGCAGAAGATGGCCCAAGGATGGATGGATTTCCAGGCTCCTGGCTTTGGCCTGGACCAAGTCTGGCTGTTGTAGTCATCTGGGGAGTAAACCAGTGTATGGAAAATCTCTCTCTGTCACTCTGCCTTTTAAAGTTTCAAATAAATAAATCTTTTTTTTAATGCCAGAGTTTCAAACCACCCTGCTGTTTGTACTGTGCTCAAGGAATGCCACTGTGCACACAGGCCACAGCACTGCCGCCTGCTCTAACACAACTCAGGATGATGGCTGTGATTCAGATGAGCCCAGAGCTCTGCAGCGCGGCTGGAGCAGGCTCCTGCCCTCCTCTGTCCTTGCCATCCACCTCCCGAGCGCTCACACTCTCCCAGGACCTTACAGTCACAGAGCCAGGAGCCCCATTCCATTTCTCCTCACCTCTGTCTGTGACAGAGCCCTGGGCTTCATTCTTACTCTCTCGCTCCTCCTCCTGCCCGGATGACTCCAGGGCTTGTTCCTTCCTTGCTTGTGCATCTACAAGGAGCCTTGTGGGTTTCCTCCAGAAGTTCTTAGAAACATTTGTGATTCCTGATTGTTTTCAAATTTTCTCCCTTACTTTTCATTGTAAATCATTAACCCTTATGCCATCTGTCTAAAATAGCATTAGGCACATGAGCGCAGAAGCATTTGTTGTTTATGTAGATTGCACCTGACTCCACAAATGACGAGGTGGCTCCTCCATCACCCCCATGCTTGGAAGTCGTTTTCTCTATGTTCAGTCACACTCTTGATAACAAGAGAAAGAAACTCTGCTCCCAGCATAATGCTCAGCCCATCCAGGCTTCAGCAAAGGACTCGTAAGAGCACACTGCAAAGAGCATAGCTGGTTAGAAAGTGCTGTGGAAGGCATCCTAGAACTACAGTCAAGATGACACATTCCTTGTCAGTAGCACGTTGACACACGCCAGAAACTTCAGGGGCTGTGTCTACTAAGAAGCTTAGACCTGGGGGCGGCAGTGCGGGTTAAAGCCCCTGCCTGCAGCGCCGACATCTCATATGGGTGCCGGTTCGAGTCCCGGCTGCTCCTCTTCTGATATAGCTCTCTGCTATGGCCTGGGAAAGCTGTAGAAGATGGCCCAAGCCCTTGGGCCCCTGTACCCATGGGAGACCTGGAAGAAGCTCCTGGCTCCTGGCTTTGGATCAGCTCAGCTCTGGCCGTTGCGGTCATTTTGGGAAGTGAACCAGTGGAATGGAAGACCTCTCTCCCTCTGGCTCTACCTCTCTTTCTGTAACTCTTTCAAATAAATAATAAAAATAATTCTTAAAAAAAAAAAAGAAGTTCAGAATTAAACTTCAAGTTCAAGTCAGCTTCATTAGCCAGGACTGTGCAAAATGTTATAGCAAACATATATTTCCATTCCTTTTCTTTCTTCTTCTTCTTTTTTTTTTAACAACTTGATGTTTTTACTGTTTGCTTTTTGGTTATTTTTTAAAACTGTGCTGGGATTTCAGTGCCTTGGAGGCTGCTCTTGGAGAGTGGATACATGATAAGGATTTCACCTTTATCATGGACAGTTCAACAGTGATTCGCCGTTGCTTCCTGATTCACTTAGAAGGCTACTGCTCAGGAAATGAGAATGTATTTATGAGTATTCTGCACGTTTCAACAATGGCTAGATGAAGCATGTGTCTATGATAAGGAAGCAAAAAAATGAAAACCAAAGATGATTTCAAGGCCATATGTTTGGGAAATAAGAAAACAGGGGCCAAGAGATTTGAGAAGGAAATCAGCCTTTAGGAAGTCAGAGAGCACCAGATCCACACAGGTCTGCATCTGGGGAGCTGCTGGTCACCCACGGAATCCACACAGGAGCTTCATGCAGCCAGGAGCCCGCTGCTCATTACAGAGATGTAATTCTAGCCCTGACTCTACCACTGAGTGCTGTCTCTTTATTTCTCTCTGTATAAAATGAAGGGATTATGGAAGGGGGGAATCACAAGTACCATCTGGTTCTAATATTTTATGATTTTTAAAAATGGAACCATATCAATGGGGAGAATGTGATGAAAGAGGCGCAAATCTGGAGTCTCTCCCCCCTTTGTTTACATCCTGTACTTGGAAATCTCCTAAGGGTACACAGTGGGGCAGGGTAAAGCAACACACTCTCCTGGGTGCCAGAAGAAACTAGCAGAACCCTGACTCACAGTAAATTTTACCTCTAAAGGTAAGAAATGCAGCTTTTATGAACACCAGCAATTCTTACTTGGGCTCATATGTGAGATGGCCGTGCTGCTGGCCTAATATCAGAAAACAAGACCCCAAAACTATGTGTGGCATCAGGGCATGCTGAGCACCCTGAACACAGGGAACCCCACAGCCTGAGAAGCTGCCCACGAACCAAGGGCCCCTGCCCTTCCCATCATTCCCCTCCAAGTGCAGGGAGAGGCTCTTTTCTGAAGTGCCCTGATGGAACTAAAGAAGGGATCTACCAACAAGGAACACGATTACCTCCAATCCCCTTACTGAAATGTTGTTAACCAAAGAAGATTAGATTAAACCCATCGCAGGGGAAGAGACTGGAAGTCATACTCTACATTGAGAGCCCTGAGAATTTTGTCGCAGGACCAGCGTCTGTTCTTTGGGTGCATTCGCATCCCTAAAAATCAAGAGCTGCCCCTCCACCTGCACATCCCCACTCCCTCTCCGCTGTGGAGAGGCCTCTGTGAGCGTCTGAACCTCCCCAGGTGTGGGGCGCTCGCTTTCTGACCCCTACACCTTAACAGATGCGTGTGCTTTCGCTCCTGTTCCTCTGTCTGCTGCCAGTTTATCTCAGCAGACTTAAAAGAGCAGATCCTCTGGAGTAGGGAGGAATTCCTCCTGCCCCATAATCTCAGGAAGAATTACTGGGCCCCTCGGCCATCTGCTCAGCTCACTTACAGTAGTATACAATCTGCGCGGCATGAAAAGCAAAACCTTCAGGAGACGAGGTGGGCAGTGACCACAGAAACATTCTGCACACACTGCTGCTCTGGTTTCCTCATGACGAAACACACAGAATTGTTTTAGGGATGATTACTACATTCCTCTTTCACATGAACACAATGCATGCCAGATTTCCTAACCTACCTATGACTGCAGGTGACTGTTGGTAATATGCTACCTGGCAGACACTTTTCAAAATAAGCTGACTTAATCAAGTGCAAGAAAATAACTGGCCTATTGGGAAAGAAATTCATACCAGGGAGAAAGCATTTGAAGAAGAGCTGTGTGTGTAACTGCAGAGAATTTAGTAACACTTTCCTAACCTACTTGAATCTTTTCAGTGAATGAAAAAGGGGTTTTATTTTTTTAACACCTCCACATCCTTATTACTAAAACCTGCAACACATTTTCTGAAAACCTAATGATAAGTAGGACAACAGAAATTACTGATAGGGGCTGGGGTTGTGGTTCAAATCCCTACTGCTCCACTTCCCATCTAGCTCCCTGCTAATGTGCCTGGGAAAAGCAGCAGAAGATGGCTGGGGAGTGAACCAGTGGATGGACACTCTCTCTCTCTCACTCTCCATCTCTTTCTCTATCTCTTTCAAATAAGTAAAAGAAATCTTAAAAAAAATTCAGTCAAATTTTGTGTGTGTGTGTGTGTGTGTATTCACCTGAATAGTCAGGGAACTTTCACCTATTTTATTTAGGTTTTCATTTTTTTTCAAATTCCAACCAGAAGCTAAATACAATTGGAAACTGGTAAGCATTAGTTTTACTCCAAAGGAGTAGGATCATTCAGATCTACTCCAATAAAAGTATGCAACCCTTAAGCAAAGCCTTTCTCCATTTAAAAGAATCAGTTAAATTTTAATAAACAATTTTGTATAACTGGTGGATGGTTTGAAATGAAAATCACTAATTAATAAGAATAGTCAGAACCCATGTTACCTATTTACATCACTGTATCTTTGTGAGGTAACTTTTCCTTTTTAGTTATTTTAACTTTTAAACTAAATAACAAAATGGATCCAATGTAGGATCAGATCTTCAAATCGCTTCATCACAAGTAGATAACAACATTTCAAAAAACAAATTCCGTGGGGCCGGCGCTGTGACCTAGTAGGTTAAGTTTCCACCCACAGTGCTGGAATCCTATATGGGCGCCGGTTCGAGTCCTGACTGCTCCTCTTCTGATCCAGCTCTCTGCTATGGCCTGGGAAAGCAGTAGCAGATGTTTGGGCCCCTGCACTTGCTTAGGAGACCCGGAAGAAGCTCCTGGCTCTCGGCTTCAGATTAACCCAGCTCCGGCCATTGCAGCCATTTGGGGAATGAACCAGCAGATGGAAGACCTTTCTCTCCCTCCCTCTCTCTGTCTGTAACTCTCAAATAAATAAATAAAATGTTTGTATCAAAAAATTCATCTTCATAGATTTGATTTGGAGGGGAAAAAACTTAAATCCATTATCAAATCCAGTTTATTTTTGCTTTTCCCAAATTCACAAAAAGTGGCAATTGTTATGATCATTTATTACCTAATTGTCTTTCCCAAAATAATATTTCTTTTAATCAAAGAATTTCCTGGAATGGGTACACACACACAAAAAATCCTTAATTATATCAAACAAATATATCTGCTTTAAACCAAAATATACAATGTATGTATGCCTTATCACATTCGACATACAAAAGATCTCTGCCCACTGCCATCTCACCTCAGAGCGTCTTATGTTCTCCCCCAATTACAGAGGCAGTACATGCTGAGTATTTAAAAAAAAAAAAAAAAGCCTATAAAAAGATATATGGGGCTGGCACCGCCGCTCACTTGGCTAATCCTCCACCTGTGGCACCAGTACCCTGGGTTCTAATCCCGTTGGGGCGCCGGATTCTGTCCCGGTTGCCCCTCTTCCAGTTCTCTGCTGTGGCCCGGGAAGGCAGTGGAGGATGGCCCAGGTGCTTGGGCCCTGCACCCTCATGGGAGACCAGGAGGAAGCACCTGGCTCCTGGCTTCGGATCGGCGCAGCATGCCGGCAGTGGCAGCCATTTGGGGGGTGAACCAACGGAAAAAAGGAAGACCTTTCTCTCTGTCTCTCTCTCTCACTAACTCTGCCTGTCAAAAAAAAAAAAAAAAAAGATATATGGACGAAGTGAAAAATCATCTGTAACCCCTTTCCTCCCTAGAGAGACCATGATGTTTTACAAACACACCATGTCCTCATTCAATACGACAGACAGTCATTTCTCCATATCAATACACAAATTCCCACCAACCTGTGTGAGGACTACAGAGCATCTCAATACACAGACACACAGAATTAAGCTTTGTCCAAATATGCCACTAATGGATGCTTATATTACTTCCAACTTGTTTTCTGCTAATAAAAAAAAAATGTGCTTTATTTTTGGTTTTGGAAAGAAGCACAAGCTATAATGATCTCTCCAGCAGTTATAAGTAAATATTTTTAGTTTAACTCATTACTTAGGACTACCACACATCCTATCAGAATAGTTTTTTCATGGTGGGTGTTGGCTGCAGTGGCTCAGGTCACTGTTTCGGACATCTGCATCCCATGTGGGAGTGCCTGGTTTGAACACCAGCTCCTCAAATACTCATCCTAGGACACAGAAGATGATGGTGCAGGAACTTGGGTCCCTGCCACCCACATGGGAGATGCAGGTGGAGTTCCTCAGCTTCTGGCTTCAGCCTGGCCCACTGGAGAGTAAACCAGCAGTTGGAAGAGCTCGCCTCTCTCTCCCTCTCTTTCAAATAAAATATAAATAAATAAATAAAAAGTTAAAGAATAGTCGTTACTACCATAAATAGCCAAATTAAAATGGAATTCTCATATGGTTTCTCATTTTGGAGGTTCAGCAATGGGAATAGATCTGATTTGAAATAGTATTTGGTCACACATGTTAAATGGAAAACAACTGCTTCCACTCAAATATTACTCTAGGGGTGGGCATTTAGCCTACTGGGTAAGACACTGCATCCCATCTCAGAGTGCCTGGATCCTATCCCCAGCTCTGGCTCCTGACTCCAGTTTCCTACCAAGTTGGACCCCAGCAGAAAGCAGTGATGGCTCAAGTGACTGGGTTCCTACTGCCCATGTGAGAGACTTAGACTGAATACCCAGCCCTGCCCCAGCCACTGCTGGCCTGTGGGAAATGAGCCAGCAAACAGGTGTTCTCTGTGTCTCTCATTTTTCTTTCCTTCGCAAACCATATATATATATATAATGTTTTAATTTTAAGAAAGTGTTACTTGGGCTGGCGCTGTGGCGCACTAGGTTAATCTTCCGCCTGTGGCGCCGGCATCCCATATGGGCACTGGTTCTAGTCCTGGTTGCTCCTCTTCCAGACCGGCTCTCTGCTGTGGCCTGGGAAGGCACTGGAGGATGGCCCAAGTGCTTGGGCCCCTGCACCCACATGGGAGACCAGGAAGAGGCTCCTGGCTCCAGGGTTATGGCAAAGCAGGCTAAGCCATTGCTTGTGACACTAGCATCCCATATCAGAATGCCAGTTTGAGTCCCTGATGCTTTGCTTCCAATCCAGCTCCCTACTAATGCACCTGAGAAAGTAGCAGAAGATGGCCTAAATGCTTGGACTCCTATCACCCATTCAGGAGACCCATCCAGAGTTCCTGGCTCCAGGCTTTGGCTTGGCCCAGCCCCAGAAATTGCAACCATTTTGGGCGAATGCACCAGAACATGGAAGATCTCTGAATCTCTGCCTCTCTCTCTGTCTCCCTCTGTGTCACACTATCTTTCAAATAAATAAACAAATCTTGAAATGCCACCAGACTGTGTCTGAGTCACAGACCATATGGTCGGCAGAAGTGGTAAACTGCAAACAGTGGGCACCCACTGCCTGTGGGGTCCCAGCACCCTGGGCCTCACAAGTAACCAATTTCAAGTTGAACCACACTCCCTCATTCAACTGCATATGGCCACCCCAAAGGGACCCTGAACATGTAAGAAAGCACAGATTTAATCTCACTGCCTTTATTTAAGCAAACCAGAAACAACACACTTTACATTTCAGAGAACTGGAGGATTCTAAAGCAGAATGCAAAAAGAAGTTGTGAGTAGTGGGCCAGGTGGAAGCTGCTCTCCACAGGGGAGCCTGACTCCCCACATTCTCACGTGTGCACCTCTCTTGTTAAACTGCCCCAAAACCCTATGAACAGAGATTTTAATTGGTGAGGAGCAACTGTAAAGAAAAAGGCATTTTCTATTTCTAATCTTTGCTGTTCAAAACCAGAGATGTGATTAAAAAAAAAAAAGTGATCACATTGCTGGGGTCAAAAACTGGCACAACCCATTCAGAAAACAGCGCGGCAATGTAGAAGAGCCTTAAAACATTCACACCCAAGGGGCCAGCACTGTGGCATAGTGGGCTAAGCCTCCATCTGAGGCGCCGGCATCCCACATGGGCACCAGTTCAAGTCCCGACTGCTCCTCTTCAGATCCAACTCTCTGCTATGGCCTGGAAAATCTGTGGAAGATGGCCCAAATGCTTGGGCCTCTGCATCCATGTGGGAGACTCGGAAGAACTTCCAGGCTCCTGGCTTTGGATAGGCCCAGCTCTGGCCATGAGGCCATCTGGGGAGTGAGCCAGCAGAAGGAAGATCTCGATCTCTCTCTCTCTCTCTCTCTCTCTCTGCCTGTGCCTCTCTGTAACTCTGCCTTTCAAATAAATAAATCTTTAAAAAAAATTTATATCCTTTGCTCATATAATTCCCCAGAAGAGAAAGTTGTTCTCAACAAATCATCTAAAACAAGAAAAAAGTTTTGCACAAGGAGATGTTGATAGCAGCATTATTTATGGTACTAAAAGCTAGAACATATGAACTATTAAAAAATTCACTGGACTGTTAGGCAGTTATTAAAAGTTAAAACATCCGGGGCCAGTGCTGTGGCACAAATAAATCCTTCGCCTGCAGTGCAGGCATTCCATATGAGTGCTGGTTTGATTCCTGGCTGCTCCTCTTCCAATCCAGCTCTCTGCTATGGCTTGGGAAAGCAGTAGAGGATGGCCCAAAACCTTGGGCCCCTGCATCCATGTGGGAGACCGGGAAGAAGCACCTGGCTCCTGGCTTTCAACTGGCGCAGCCCCAGCCATTGCGGCCATCTGGGGAGTGAACCAACAAAAGGAAGACCTTTCTCTGTCTCTCCCTCTCACTGTCTGCAACTCTACCTCTCAAATAAATAAATAAATAAAATCTAAAAGAAAATTAAAACAGCCTTGTGATGAATAAATAATATAAGGAAATATAAAGAAAGCATAATCTCAATAAGATCTTAAAAAAAGATATTAGATATATACAACCATATGTATATTAGAGACATACAACAGTAACACTGGTTGCTTCTGAGTGGAATGGTTAAGCTATCTGTTCCACATATTTGTGTGTTATCTTTGAAGTTTTCAGGAAACATGTATTGGGGCCAGTGTCATGGCTCAGTGGGTTGAGCATCCCATACGGGCACTGGCTCAAGTCCCAGTTGCTCTGCTTTCAATCCAGCTCCCTGCTAACATGCCTGGGGCGGCAGCAAAACACAGCCCAAGTACTTGAACTCCTGCCACCCATGTGGAAGACCCGGATGGAATTCCAGGCTTTTGGCTTCAATCTGGCCCAGCCACAGCTATTGTAGCCATCTGCATAATGAACCAGCAGATGGAAAACCTCTCTCTGTGTAACTGTGTCTTTCAAATAAATGAAGTAAATTAAAAAAAAATATATATATATATATACACACATATATCTGTTGTTATCGGAACTTAAATTCTACTGAAACTATGAGTGTCTCTAGTTCACCTAAATAAACAAGAAGAAAGGAGTTTTATTTAACACATTGTAAAAATATTCACTGTTGTGTATTTACTGGGTCAAATGTTCACTGGCATGTTTTAAACTTGTGACTATCTGCTGCCAAAACTGCAAGAGAAGAGTAAATAAGAGCAAGGGATATACTAATAGGGGCGTCTCCTCGTCGATTTTTCCTCCTTTACAACGTCTCTTGAACTTGCTCCTGTCCTACTACTTTGGCTTAATGTACCAAAAAAAAAGTGCCATATGTGTTGATCATAACTGTTTCAAAACAGCTCTTTCTACGCCCAGACATCTGAACTTTTCATCTGGGTGCAGGCAGAACCTAACTTATGAACGGGTTCTGTTCCAGATGATCACATGGAGGTTGGCTGTGCGCTTATGTGGGAGACGTGTTCCAAGCAAGCCCTAATCTTGTCTAAAAGCCCGAGGCTTTGGTTCTGAGAGAAGAGGAGCCAGCTGAAAAGTTTCTTTTCACTTTGCTGGGCACAGCAGCAAGCCAAGAGCCAACTATGGGAAAGGAGCCGCCTGGCAGCACAGAGAGAAGGGTCATTTTGGAGCCTCGAGATCTAAGGGTCAGAGTGCACCTGTGAAAGGTGCTTCACCACACCTTGGAGTGTGAGAGAGTAGGGGAGCAAGATGGCCAGGCTTAAAAATACATATTGGTTTGCAAAACTGCTGATTTTCTAATACAGAATGGACTCAACAAATATAAAAGTGAGGATCACTTAATGGAAGGAATAACTGAGTTTCTAAATTACACCTATTAGGACAAAATGTCCAAAAATGAGAGAAAACCTTTTAATTAGTCCTTCCCAGATAGAGCACCTGGCCACTTGGAGCAAGAGGAAGAACAGGTGAAGGAACAAGGCTCCCTGTCCTGCTTTCTGACTGGGTTTGCCACCTTTGGCTGTGCTCACCTATGTGCATCCACCTGCTGTTACCTGGAGGCACTACACTGTGAGGGACACAAGGAAAATTGCACAGGAACAATTCCTGCATCACATGGTGCATTCCTTATTTACTCATCTTGTATAGGGAGAGCTGCATTATGGAAACATGCATGTGGCAGAAAAGACTGCACAACTACCCGTTTTCCAAAGCAGATCCAAACCTTACTTCTGTGCAGCCTATATACCACCTGAGAGCCCCCTCGGAGATCCCAACACGAGGGGAGACAACATGAGAAACCGTGGACGGTCCAAGAACAGGGCAGCTGCTAGCTCATGGGACCTCGGCGCCTACCAGAAAGCCAACCTCCTCTGTGCAGGGTGCCTGCCTCTGGTGAGTGCAACCTCTTCCCATGGTGTGCAGGTGATGATGCTGACTTCTGCCCCATCCCGATCCCAAGGCCAAGAGCCTTGGTACCCAGTAAATGCAACAGAGGCCATTCAAGGATTGACTAATACCAAACATCTTCCTCAGAGTCCAGGTGGAAAAAACAAGAACAGGGGCCGATTCTGTGGCAGGTTAAAGCCCCGGTGCAAGCCAGCACCCCATATGGGCACTAGTTCAAGTCCTGGCTGCTCCACTTCTGATCCAGCTCTCTGCTATGGCCTGGGAAAGCAGCGGAGGATAGCTCAAGTGCTTTGGCCCCTGCACACAGATGGGAGACCCAGAAGAAGCTCCTGGCTCCTGGCTTTGGATCAGCTCAGCTCCAGCCATTGTGGCCATTTGAGGGGTGAACCAGCAAATGGAAGACCTCTCTCCCTCTCTGTCTGTACCTGTCTCTGTAACTCTCAAATAAATAAAATAAACCTTTTCAAAGTAAAAACAAAAACAAAGCACACTTGTTACAAGTCAGTAACACCACGCCCTAAATGAATGTTAGACTGTCTAGCAACTTACAGGTATGATTCTACTCCTAAATGACCTCATATCCCGGCCTAAAGAAATTAATGCGTACAGAGGTAACTTAAATAGGAACACATCCACAAGAATGGAAATGCATGGCCCTGTATAAATGGGAAGCAGAATGGCAAATTCCTTGAAAATGCCACATGCCTGTCACGTTTTTGTCTATCTTACTGGCTTTGTTTACAATCCATTTTTTCCAGTCTCTTCACCAGGCCAATTCCAATCAACTCTTGAAGAATTTTAAGGTCCAATTCACACACCACTAACTCTTCTCAGGCACCTTCTTAGTCCTGTAGGTCTCATGGCATCTGAGCATACAAACCCTTGGCACAGTGGGGTGGGGGTAGTGGGCCTGAAGGGCACTGCCCAGGAGGATTCTGAGTGCCCCTCCACTCAGTGGTGACCAGCAGCCAAGCCGGCACCACAGGAGACCCTGCTCCTGAAGCCACAGTCGGTTGGATCTGGATAGTGTCCAACTCTCTTTGTTTCATTCTTAATGAACTTGAAATTAGGATTCAGAGTATCTAATTATCATATGAATGTGCCTAGATCTGAGGACAAATAAATTAGGGAACTATATGGCATCTACATGAGTGCAGAGATGCTGAGAAAAACTAATATTCTTAGAGAAGGGGTTCATTGAAAGTGATGCAAAGATTAGAGACCCTGCTGCCCCAAGACAGAGTGAGGGATGAGGCCTCTTTAGACCCTGGTCTATGTGGGGCTCAGTGGAGGCTGCTGCCCTTACGCTCCAGGAGCTACCCAATAATCCTTCTCTCTTTTCTTTAGCTAATCTGATTTATGTGACTGTCGTGTGCAACCAAATAAATTCTGAACAAGGCACTCCTCTTATTGCCCCCATTCACCACCTGCTTATGAGCCCCTTCCCAGGGAGACTGTAAACTCCTCCACAGACCAACTTTCTTGTCTTTCTTTATCCGAGGCATTGATCAGTACCTAATAGTTAGCAAATGGTCAATAACTAGTGAAAAGATCTTATTCAGAAGATCTGTTAAGAACATTCTTTGGAAAGGTAGGAATTCTTCTCTTTGGATACGGATACAAAGCTTAAAATCAATTTTGAAAAGAGCTGTGCGGTAGGCAGGCTGCCCAGTGCTGGTGATGCACTTACCCAAGCACAGGATTCTCCCTGTAACAACCTGCCCACAAGACAAAGGGAGGCCTCTTAGTATGCAAGGGAATATATACCAAAACATATGTACAAAAGCCTCACACCTCAGGTCTGTCAGTATGCTTTCAAGTAATTTCAATCTTTTCAATACAGATGATTAGTTATAAATAATTGTGACAATTTATAGTCATTAGATTATAGGAATTTTCATACAAAATCACACATGCGCATACAAAACACACTGCATATAATACCACATGTCAAAAGTTTTTTTAAATGATCAAACTATAGCATACTCCCCCATAAAGCAGTAAGTTGATTTTTCAGGTAGGCACAGGGCTTTTGTCAGTTAAAATGCATGAAGATAGGGCAGGCATTTGACTTAGAGATTAAAATACCAGTTAGGAGGCCAGAGTCTCACATCACAGCACCTGGGACTGACTTCCTGCTCTGGCTCCTGATTCCAATTTCCTGCTAATGCAGATAACAGGAGGCAGCAAGGGATGACTCAAGTAGTTGGGTTCCTGCCACCCACATGGGAGACTTGGACTAAGTTCCCGGCTCCAGCTTCAGCCCAAGTTGGGGACTGTTTGTGGGCATTTGAGCGGGAGTGAACCAGTAGATGGGGATGTGTTTCTCTCTCTCTCCTCTCGAACAAAACAGCAAAAATAGCATGCAGAAAGCTATAAAACACAAGCAAACGTAAAGCGTTCTATCTAAAGATCCAAGGTTAATTTTATCCATACCATTTATAGGGAGAAGGTGACTTTATGCTCTTCTTGACATATGAAGGATCATTAATGGAGGAGAAAACAATTCCTAAATTTCACTCATGGAAAAACAAAAGAAAAGGTATAGGGTGGGCATCTGACACAACTATTAAGGCACCACTGAAGGGGCTGGCATTGTGATATAGTGAGTCACGCCGCTGTTTCCAAGGCCAGCATCCTACATCAGTTCAAGTCCTAGCTGCTCAGCTTCTGAACCAGCTCCCTCCTAATGCCCCTGGGAAAGCAGTAGAAGATGGCTCAATTAGTTGGGCCCCTGCCATCTATGTGGGAGACCAGGATGGAGTTCCTGGCTCCTGGCCCAGACCAGGCTGTTATAGACACTTAGGGAGTTAACCAGCAAATGGAAATCAATCAATCAATCAATATCTCTCTCTCTCTCTCTCTCTCTCTCTCCTTCTATTGTTCCATCTCTCTGCCTTTCAAATATAAATAAAATAATTTAAAAAAAGAAACCACTGAGGACACCCACACCCCGTGTTGGAAAAGTGCCTTGGGGTAAAGTCCTGGATCTCCCGACTCCAGCTTCCAGGTAACGCACTCCCTGGGAGGCAGCAGGTGACCGCTCAGTCTCTGCCACTCACATGGGAGACCTGGACTGAGTTCCTGGCTCCTGGCTTCCACCTGGCCCAATCCTGGCTATTGCAGGCATTCGGGGAGCGAGCCAGTGGGTGGAAGATCTCTCGCTTTCTCTTTGCCTTCCAAATAAATATTTTTTTAAAAAAATCTTGTTCTGTAGTAACCCTAGACATTTGACAAAAATGAACCATCTTTTCCAGTGGACCATATTTTCACTTCACTCTAATACTCAAAGAATCCTCTCCATAAGACTGTGAGAATGAGCAGCTCAAAGTCAAAAGGAGGCAAACACAACAACAATCGGTGCCATGAAGAACCAGCAGAAACAGTAGAAACAGATCCAACAAAGATCGGAGATACTGGTATCATCACCACTTTTCAAATGTAAAGATTCTTAAATTTAACTTATGGCAAACTTCTGAATACTAGAACTTTTAGAAGCCTATCTGAAGCCATTAGAAGTCCCGAACTAAATGGAGTATGTCGGTAGTGCACACTGCTGTTCACTCTGTACCACGCTAGTGTCTCAGACTACTGCAAACAAACTGGCGATCTTCACCCAGTTCACCTGGTGGCCCTTCAACATTCTGGCACTATTGGAGACAAGCACTTTGCTCTCAGAACCTTCCCTGCTGGGTTCACAAGGCAAAGTTCTTGTGTTGTCAACATAAGGTCTCTCTGGCAAGGGCTTGTGGTCACCCCATACCTCTTATCTCCAACTTGCAGCAAGTTTCCCCACTCTCTAATGCATTGCATAACGTGCTCAGCAAAAGACTTTAAATATTTTTGCTCAATCATTTAAAAAAAACATTTAATGCTTGATGAAAATTTAATGTGGAGGAGCTCACGGTGCACCAACTGGGCACTAATGGCCAACTGCTCTACTCACTCATTCAACAATATTTACTGAGTGCCTGCTACATAAAAGCACTGTTGTGGGTTCAAGGGATGTGGCCAGTAAATAAGACAAAGTTTCAACTGCTGTGGAACTCAACCTTCTACTTGAGGGAGGTTCATAACAAACATGTAAACCACTCAGTTTCAGCTCTTGTTAAGTGTCATGGGGGAAATCAAAGGGTAACACCACAGGGTGGGGACGACCTTAGATGAAGAGGTCGGACAGGCCATCTGAGGATATAACCCTTTAGCTGGGGGATGAAAGTGAGCTCCTCTTGACCGGGAAGGAGCAGAGCGAGGGACTGCAGGAGTAATGAGGGGAGTGCCAAGGGACAAGGGCAAAGAGGAAAGAGGGGCCAGGCCATCGAGATCTTCAAAGCCATGGGAGTGAGTGGAGCTTTCACTCAAAACGCAAGGGCCAGCTTTTGGAAGGTCTGACTGAGGAAGTGGCAGCATATTGTCTATTTCAGAAAGAATTTGAATTAAAACAGGGAGACCAGTTAGTAGTCAGTGTTCTAGACAAACAGGATTTAAATAGGAAGGAAGATGCAGATTCACAACTCAAAAGTGGGACATGGAGGAGGAGTGGTGAGGAAATGATGAATCAGTCAGCTCCTAGGCTTGGGGCTTCTGCGCACAGGAAGATGTCAGCCCACTTACTGACATGAGGAAGACACTGGTTTAGGGCATGACAGGAGTGGGGCAGAGCAGGGCCAGGGGATCAAATCTTATTTGGGGCATCTCATACTGATATTTACATGAAGATACCTGGTAAGAAACTGAACATGGGGGCCAGCGCTGTGGTGCAGCGGATTAAAGCCCTGGCCTGAAGCGCCAGCATCCCATATGGGTGTCAGTTCTAGCCCCAGCTGCTCTTCTTCCGATCCAGCTCTCTGCTATGGCCTGGGAAAGCAGTACAAGATGGCCCAAGTCTTTGGGCTGCTGCACCCAAATGGGAGACCCAGAAGAAGCTCCTGGCTTCAGAATGGCTCAGCTCTGGCCATTGTGGCCATCTGGGGGAGTGAATCAGCAGATGGAAGACCTCTCTCTCTGTCTCTACCTCTCTCTGTAACTCTGCCTTTCAAATAAATAAAATAAATCTTAAATAAATAAAAAAAGAAACTGAACATGGAGCTGGAGGGAGATGGCAACACACTGAAGACACCAACCTTCTCAACTGGCATAAAATGGTAGCAAAAGCCATGACATTAAATTCAATCATGTAGATAAAATACGTGTGCATGTGTGTAGTTTGTAGGGGTGGGCACCTGGCACAGTGGATAACACACCACTCAGGACACACACATCTGACACCCGGAGTGCCTGGGTTCGTGTCCCAGCTCTGGCTCCTGATGCCAGACTCCTGCTCATGTGCACTCCGGGAGGCAGTGGCGATGGCTCACGTAGCTGGTCCCTGCCATCCACACAGGAGACCCAGATTGAATTCCCAGCTCCTGGCTCTGGCCTGGTCCAGTTAGGCTATTGAAGACATTTGGAAAGTGAACCAGCAAAATGGGAGATCGAGCCCTATGTCTGTCTGGCTCTCTCAAAATAAACAAATAAATAAATAAAATATCCACAGTTGTGAAGACCACCCTGGATAGAGTCATGGGCTTGGCAGCACTTTGGGACTGAATGAAAGAGGAGGAGCTTGATAAGGCAGCTAAGGAGGCATGGCCGTAAGGCAGAAGGAAAACAGGAAAAGCCAAACAAAGAAGCCCCTGGGTTGGAAGCCATAAGCATCACTGGAGATGTTAACAAGAGCAGTGCCTATGGAGCAGTGGGGGTGAAAGCTACACTGGAAACAGGAGAACCTGGCAGGTGGGGGCAGGCAGCAGGAAGACTCTTCAGCATCAGCTATAAAAAGGAACAGAGAAGCTGAGCAGCCACAGTGAGGGCAAAGGAGAGCTATTGCTGTCGCCGGCGCCGTTCCCTGTTCCCTTTGTTATGGGGGAGGGAAGTCCTGCGGCAGAGAGGCGGCCACACAGAAGGCGCTGTGGTAAAGGCAACCATCCACAGCCTCACCATGCAGTCCAGCAGACACCACGCACAGCAGCTGACAGCAGAAGGGGAACTGGAATTGAAGTAGCCACATGTGGCTCGCAGCTGCCAGGGCGGACAGTGCAGGCCTCCTGCATGTTTGTGGACTGCTGCATGTGGCTGCCCAAAGGCTGCTAGATAGGACAGAGGGAGGAGCGGAAGTTGAAGGCCTCTGCTTGCTCAATGCTTTCTAGGTGAGAAAGCAGGGAGGCTACAAGGGGACAAGACACTAGAAAGAAGCTTACTGGGGTGGGGGAGGGGGCAGGTGTGAAATGAACTCAGGGAATAAGCAGGGGAGGCCTTAAAACTCAAAGTGACCCTTGCCAGAACTGATGTTAGTTTTTCTCTGACAAAGATCAACTCTGTGGGAGCCAGCAATGTGGCTCAGCAGGCTGGGCTGCCGCCTGCGACAATAGCATCTAGTATGTGCGCCAGCTCCAGCTGCGCCGTTTCCAATCCAGCTCCCAGCTACTGTGCCTGAGAGGGTGGCAGAAGATGGCCTAAGTGCTTGGACCCTGCCAGCCACATGGGATGGAGCTCCTGGCTCCTGGCCTCAGCCTGGCCCAGCCCTAGCCATTGCTGACCATATCAGGAGTGAACCAGCAGACAGAAGATCTCTTTCTCTGTGTGTAATTCTGCCTTTCAGATAAATAAATAAATCTTTAATTAAAAAAAAAGATCAACTCTGTGACCTTTCAGTCTGGTCTCAGACTCCCTCTGCAGTCAGCTCCTGACATCCTGTCACTTCTACACGTCTTTTTTTTTTTTTTTTAATTAATTTGTTTACATGAAAGGCAGAGAGAGAGAGACACCTTCTATCTGCTAGTTCACTCCCCAAATGGCTGCAACGCCCAGAGCTGGGCCGATCCAAAGCCAGCAGAGCTCCTTCTGGGTCTCCCATGTAGGTGCGGGGGCCCAAGGACTTGGGCCATCTTGCACTGCTTTCCCAGGCCATAGCAGAGAGCTGGATCAGAAGTGGAGCAGCCAGGACTTGAACCGGTGCCCATATGGGATGCCGACACTGCAGGATGCCTCCACACCCATTTCTGCATTTCTAACAGGTGTCTGTGAACTGTGGCCAGCACAGCCTCAGGCCACAACTGTGGCAGATTAACCTGAGCTTACCTTCACCAGGTAAGCTGGTGCATACGGTCCCTGGCTGCATATGGACTCTGGCTGAATATGATCCCAGTCAACGTCAGCTCTGTCCACTCTTCGTTTTCTCGGAGTCCCCAGGCAGAGGTAATCATGACTCAGCCCCTCTTTTCATCTCCTACCACTGTACCCTCTCTGACCCTGCACCAGCCATGCCAGCTTCCTTGCAATTCCCTGAACCTGCTGAGCAAGCACAGCCTCATGGCCTCTGCACAGGACAATCCCTGGCCTGACAAGCTCTTTCCCCAGAGAGCCTCACGCCTAAACCCTTGCCTCCTTTGTACCTCTGCTCAATGTCATCTCCTTGCTGAGGCCAATCCTCGGTCCACGCCATTTATAATCCTCCCCTGCTGCATCCCCACCGGATTTGTTACTGTGCATGTATCTATCACTGGCCTGTCTCCCTTGCAGTTATACTGAGCAATTCCAGGGCAGAGTCCACAATATATCCATTTTGCATCTGAAGCATCTTTCAGTATCTTCTGTGTTAAATGTGAAATAGCAACAGTTGACATAACTTGCAACTAATGAAAATTAGTTTTTTTGACATCTCAAACAACCTAATCAGTAGTGGATATTATAACCCCCCAACACCCAAACCCACACAACAAAACAAAATAGACGCAGAGAATAAAGCCGCGGCACAAAGATAATTCTAAAATGAGAATTCTTCATTTCAAGATACACAGGGACACCAGATGCAATGGTGACATAATACTATGAATCAGAATAAAGTAACAATTAATTAAGCATAAAATAATTTGCCACGTTTCACTATTTAAAATGTATTTTTTAAAAATAATGACAGCTGACACCTATGAAGAACTTATCAGGTGCCAGCAGTTATTTAGGGATCTTGCAAGTACTAGCTTATTTAAGCCACATAACGAACTTCAGTGGCAGGCGCTGTTATGACCTCCTTTTACAAATACAGGACCAAGAGAGGCTACGTAACTTGCTCAAGGTCCCACAGCCAACAAACACCGTGACTCCAGAGTGCGAGAGCTTTAACACTGTGCCCAGGTGGAAACTATAAAGACTTACTTAGAATTTAGAAGCTTATCTTCAGGTAAGTTGCTGTTTTAAAGTTCCTTTCAACACCTTTTAGATGTAAATTATATATTTGTTGTCTCTCTAAATGCTCTGAACATAAATAATTATTTTCTTTCTGTAAAGGGAAAAATATTTTCAAAGAGTTTAACCCATATTACTACAAGGGTACTTCAAAAATTCTTCTTGAAAAAAATGGAATTACAAGGTAAAATGGTTTACTTTGGTGCAAACAAAATTTTTGAAATCTGTTGTTTTTTATAATAGTTTCCATGAACTCCCTCATAGTTAATACTTTGTCCTTGCAAAAACAGCTCTGAAGACTTAGAAGAGATCTCAGAGAAACAAGTAACTGTGGGGCCTGAAACAGTCAGCACAGCTTGGGGTCTAGGGGTACTGGCTAGAATCCAACACCTATTAGCAGAGATCCCAATGGCTTATGAATTCAACTCCACAAGGTTCCTCCCCGGCAGCCTTCTTTCTGGCTGCTTGTGTTCTCCCTGGGTTCCCAATCCACTCCATCCCACCTTCACCTTACTCTTGTGAGAGTACTTACCTGGATCACACCAACCCCTAAGTGGTCCATGAACAGAATTCAAGGACTCCATGGACTTGGCAGGATGACCCCTCTTGTCTTTTCATTTATTTGAAAACACTGTTCTGAGAAGAGGGCCACAGGGGCACAAAAAAGAAAGGAAAAGAGGACAGAGTAGATGTGGGGACATAAGCTAGGAGCTTCTGATAACAGTTTAAGAAAGGAAGATTGGGCCAGCACCGTGGTGTAGCGGGTAAGCCCCTGCCTGCAGTGCTGGCTTCCCATATGGCTGCTCCACTTCTGATGCAGCTCTGCTGTGGCCTGGGAAAGCAGTAGAAGATGGCCCATGTCCTTGGGCCGCTGCACTCACATGGGAGACTTGAGAGAAGCTCCTGGCTTCGGATCAGCCCATCTCTGGCCATTGTGGCCATTTGGGGAGTAAACCAGCAGATGGGAGATCTCCCCCTACCCCTCTCTCTGCCTCTCCTTCTCTTTCTGTGTACCTCAAATAAATACATAAATCTTAAAAAAAAAAAAAGAAAGAAAGAAAAAAAAAAGAAAAGAAAGAAAGAGGAAGATAAACCTGGGCAGGATTCGTATAAGTGAAGATGGACAGGCAGAGACAGGGTCAAGGCCATACTCAGGTGTTCCACATGAAAAACCACATCCTCCACTGTCCTCCTACTTCTAACATTCCAAAAAGGGAAGCTGCCTCTCCTACTGATTTACTTCCTAAACCTTCCAGCTTTCACTCAGATACTGCATCAATCACTCTAGCAAAAAGCACAACCCTGGGTATCAAGCTCTTGAGAACATCTAATGGTGCCACCTCCTTGCTGAGTTTCCCTTTTCCCCTCCTTCCGGTTTCTTCTTCACCCATTCTTCCCCTGAAAGTCAAGAGTCCCCACTGCACACAGAGCTCTAACTTACCCATATGCGCAATGACCAATTCTGCCAGGACAGTTCCTACACCAGCCCTGACTTTGTTCCTGGGCTCCAGCCCAACCTTTCCAGCATCCCACATGTACTGTCACTGGAACATCTACCCATCACCACCTGCAATTCAACATTTCTTAAATCATGGGGCAGGTGTTTGGCAGAACACCACATCCTGCTTCAAGCCCTAACTCTCCCACTTCCAATTCAGTGTCGAATGCACATCCTGGGAAGCAGGTGATGGCTCAAGTGCTTGGGTACCCACCACCACATGGGACACCCAGACAACGCTCCAAGCTCCTGGCTTCATCCTGGCCCAACCTTGACTGTTCCAAGCATTTAGGGAGTGAATCAGCAGGTGGAATTTCCATTTGTCTTTCTGTCTCTCTGCTTTTTAAATAAAATGAAAATAAATTAAAAATGATTTTAAAAGTTTCTTAAATCAAAATTTTTTCTATCTTTATCCAACACAAATTGTTTCTCCTAACTCTTCTAACTCCATCAAAGCGTTACGATTCTTCCAAGGACTCCTCACGTACACTCAGGAGACAAAATCTAACCTTGTCTCCTTCTTACAGCTCTCTTTTACAGCCTCGCTACTCAAAGTGTAACCCAGGGACCAGTAGCCTCAGGCCTCACCTCCATCAGACCTGCAGCACCAGAATCTGCATTGTTTAAAAGTTCCCAAATGATTCATATGCAAGTTAAATTCTGAGAACCACAAGTCTAGTACTTACTATGCCACCAGCCTAACTGCATCTGAATTTTCTCACTTTTAAGCATCATTTACTGAATCCTTATTATATGCCAATTACTGTGATGAGCCTTTAAATAAATTATCTTACTGAACACTCAAAATGACATGGGAGGTTATCACCATTATCTCCATTTCAAGACTGCAAAAATTCAGGCTCAACTGGCTACAATCACCTGCTCACAGAGCCCATGAATGATGGAATCAGGATTTGACCTCATACCAATTGCACCAATTCCATTCAATTCCAAAACTGGTATTTCCAAGAGTCTGCTGGCAGGATCAACTGCCTTGGGCACTGCACTTCCTAACCAACACAGGGGTAGGTTCTGCTGGTTTATCGCGCGCCTTGCCACCAGTGTCTTGGAAGGTACTGCGGACCACCCTGTTTGGAAAAGAGAAGGCACTGTCCTGCATGGGGCAGCATTTAGAATAATGAAGTTCTCTTGAAGGTATCTGATAAATGGAAAAGATGTTTTTTATTCTCAGAATATATTCACTAAATTAGGGAGTATAAAACCACTTCCCTAATAATGAACTTTGCTTTTCTCTGAAAAATGAAGAGACAAAAAAAAATCAGATTAATTTTTGAATGAATGGTTAGTTGGGTTCCATTCAATGAGTTTCATTTAATGTTTAGCTAATTTTTATTTTAACCTAACTGCCTTTTTATATTCTACTCAGTCAAAATCATTTCATAGCCATTTACATCATTTTTAAACCTGGTTTCTTCTTTCACCTTTTTTTATATCCAAGTATAAACCCATGAACCTAAAAGGAATCACTATGTCTCCAAAATAACATTTATCTATTTCAAGTCTTAGATGTTGCTGAGGATTTGATAAAAGCTATGGATGTGGCCTCCAGAAAGCCACATATTCCCCAATGCACAGAAAACATGTCACCTGTTTTAAGGCTAGTCCTTTCAGGCCACCACTCGTGACACTGGCATCTCATGTCAGAGTGCCAGTTCAGGTCCCAGCTATTCCACTTCAATCCAGCTCCTGCTAATGTGCCTGGGCAAGTAGGATGATGGCCCAAGTACTTGGGCCTTGTCACCCTTGTGGGAGACCCGGATAGAGTTCCTGGCTCCTGACTTCAGCCTGGCCATTGCAGCTATTTGGGGAATGAAGCAGTGAATGGAAGATCTTTGAGTTTCTGTGTCTCTGAGTGTGTGTGTGTGTATGCGTGTGTGTGTCCCTCTCTCCCTCTGCCACTCTGCCTTTCAAATAAGCAAAATAAATAAAATTTTAAAAAGGGTTGGCCTTCACAGATCCCCAGGGGTAATCCCCAAAAATAAACACTCCAGCTCTATTACCAGAACAGGCCCCTGCCTGATACTGCCTGCCCGGTGGAGTAAACCAGTTGGCTATGAAGCAGAATAAAGACAAGTGGACAGAAAAGTCCCAAGAGCACCCAAGCACCTGGTTCTTCTTGGGTCCAGTTACCAGTTCTTCCTCCTACTATGCAGCTCCCCCAAATCTTCCTGATATTTGAAATCTTTGCCCAAATGTGGTTTCTAGGGATTGAAATGGAGACTCCTAACACAGGGCTACTTTGAAGTATGCTGTGTTAAACAAGGGTTACGTCCCTTAAAATCACTCTATATCAGTAATGAATGACTTCTTTCAATTATTTAGATAGGTTTGTAAACACTAATTTCTAAAAGGCTCACATTTTGCATGTCTAAGGATCTTTTCATACCTATTTAAAACAAGTCTTGGCTCTTATCATTCAACATGCTCAACACTATTAAAATATCGTTTTAAGAAGTAAACTGCCTGATGATTTTTTAGTTTAATTCCAAATGTTAATGAGACGAAACTGCCTTAAGTCATCTTTTTCTTTATAAATTCAATTATAATATCTGCTTGAAATACTTAAAATAAAAACTGGCACTGATCCATTCACTGATGGATATTTTATGTTAGAAAGCAATAACATTTCAAATTAACCACACAATAGCAGGCTTATTCTGACACTGAGCATTGCCCAAATCAAGATCTTCATTGCCACCGCAATGGTCTTGAAAATGTTCACTTTAATTGTAAGTTTTTACATTTCACTTAAATGGACACTATGTAATAGACTGCAATGCAGTTCAACTACAATCAAACACTTATTTCACAATCTCTTACAATCACCATAAATTTCCCTACCCTCTAGTCAAGGCCCTGAAGATTTCCTGAATGCTGCTGCATTTGCAAGATTATAATAGCACTGCAACCTTTATTACATATACTATTACCATTCTACACATCTTACTATGACACTGTACACCCACTTAACTGTAAAAACAGTTGAATCTTGTTAGTTAGGAGAAAAAACTTGGAAATCATCCAGTCCATCAACCTTATTTCAGAGATGCAAAAACTACTTAACATGCCCAAGGTCAACAGTAGGAATTAAAGAACTAGAACACAGAACCAAAGAGCTTTTTATCACAATATGTGGGAGATGCCCCATCCCCTTATAAGATGCCTAGATGATAAAAATAAATGTGTAGTTTCTCTTTAGTGCTCCAAATTTGTCGTTATTTCTTAATATCCAATGATAAATCCACATGACTGTTCAAAGTACAGAACTACTGTATTCATGACAAACCTTAATTCCGATCACATTAGAGATGTAGGGAAAGACATTTAAATTATCTATTCCTTCTCAGCTATACTTTCTCATGGGTCCCCATTCACATCCAGCACTATGTTTGCTCATTCTTAATATTGCTGACATCCTTATTCTCACATTAAACTGTAAACTTTGAGGCACAGGTCATATAAAACATGTATCTACTACCAGATATTATCTCCTAAAATTAAATCAACAAGAAGTACATGGTATCTAAGAGTTTAGATTTCATCCTTACATACACTCTGGTATTCTTCCCCAAAAATACCAATATATTTAAAACAAATAGACATTTTGAAAAGGAAACTCATGGGAAAGATGCTTTTAATATGAAGGCAGATACCTCTGATATTTGGACATACATATGAGAGGGGTTTTAGCAATCTTTCCCACAGTGGCTGGCACTGCCTATGTCCAATATAAATAATAGGCTTGTATCCTATGGAAACTTCACTCCCCTGGCTATGTATACTAACTTCTCACGAAAACAAAAGTAACACCAAACTTACTACCTACAGATGATACATTATAAGCCTTAAGTAGTTTTGAAATATTTCCAATGCAAGAAACTGTAAAAGAAAAGTAGCAAATCATAAAATCCAGTAGCAGGTAAGCAGTCCCAGTAACACATGCACAGTTGCAAGATTTTCTAAAGTAAACTGGAATTCAGACTGATTCCTGGGGAGCAGGTTTTTTCAGCAGCACACTGTTGACACTACTTTACTAGATTAAACCTTGAAACAAACAATCTCCTGGCCAAAACACCAGAACTCCGAAAGAGATAAAAAAAAAACCCATAAATATGAGTAAGCACAAGGAGACATACATCCTATTCTGTAAATTACAGGTTTCTATCCCAGAAACAACATACTTTTTTTTTAAAAGTGTTTAACAAAATTAGACATAGCTCTAAATTACAGATTTATCACATAGGAAGCCATTCGTTTCATTTTCCCCATAAAACTTGGGGGAGTTTTTGGTGCAGCCATGCACGTATGCTGTTGCAACATCTTACAACTCTGATTTTTTTTTTAAGTGTATTTCAGTTAAAATGAACTTAAGCGGATCACGCATTAAGCTGATAGAAACAATTATTTCTCAACTTTGTTAAAAACAGCCACTCCACGCAATCAGCCCTGTTACTGTTTCACCTTTTCCCCCACCACAATTGGGGGAGAGAAATCCAACAATGATGCTTCTGAGACATCTTAAACAACTTCGTGAAACTGAGAGTGCTCTCTCAAACACCAACGTGGTTTTCTCCCTTCTCCATCACGGTGAAAAGGACACACTGACACCCGTGGACATCAAAAGCACGAAAAGCAAGTTTGCTTCTTTCCCCGGATACCCACTGACTGCAGTGGGCAAGGTCACGGTCAAAATTCGCTGTCTTATTTCTACTTCCGCGGCTCTGCCAACAGCTCCTATCACATTTCCTGATCCCCATCTGAGCTGATTAAAACTGCAGGAGTTCCTCGCGGTAAGATCAGCAGGAGGCTGTTTCGGACCCTCGCACCGCAGACCGCATAGCCCGCGGCGGCGCATCTTCCACAGCCCGTGGCCGTGCGCGAAGCTTCCCCAGGCGTCCTCCTGCAGCCTTTTAAACACAGCCCCGGCGCAGAGGCTGTCAACTCAAGACCCCCCCCATCCGCGCCCGCCGGGACCCCCTCCAGCGGCCCCCGCCCGGACCGCCCTCCGCAGGCGGCGGTGAGCGGAGCGCACTCCCCGCTAGTGGCTCCTCTGCCCGCGATGCGGGAGACGAGCGGCCCAAGATGCTGAACACCAGTGCCACACTTGCATTGGCTTCTTCTTTGCCAAAAGGCCTCCTCGTGTCTAATAATACTTCCTTTAAAGAGAGAGAGGGGGAAAAAAAAAAAGACCTAAGCTCTTAAGCTGCTGCCCCAAATCGTGCTATCCCGACCGCCCGCAGGAGGCTCCGGACGCCCCCAACCTGGAACAGGTACACCTGCCTGGCGGCGGGGGGTACCGGAGCGGTGGCCTGGACTCGGCCCCCAGCAGCCCCTGCCAGGCTGACAGGCAAGGCGGAGCCGTGCCCCGCACAAACTTCCCACTTCCCAAGCTGCGGCGACCTCCCTGCGGGCGGGCGAGCGGACCGCGGGCAGCACCAGCACCGGCCGCAGGGCTCAAACGCAGACCGGACCCCCTCGTGCCGCTCCGGGTCCGAAGGTCCAAAGGGGGCGCAAGTGGCCGGGAGGGGAGAGCGCGCGCCCCGGGGCCGGGGGCGCCGAGGTGGAGGGTGAGACCCAGCAGGTTCCGGCTGCCCGCCCCGCAGCAGCCGCGGCCAGAGGAGGAGGGGAGCGAGGAGGAAGAGGACCGCGCGCCGCAGCCGAGCCCTTACCGAGTGGTTTACCCCCCACATCAGGACGCTGAGCAGCGGGTCGCTGGCCCGGAACAGCTTCACTTTCTGCGCTACGAAGTGCTTCTTCTTGGTCTTGGTCTTGCTCGCCAGCACGGAAGACCCCAGGTTTCCGGGGGTCGCCATGGCCGCCGCCTCCGTCCCCTCCACCGCCGCGCTCCCGAGGCCGGGGACCCGCCCTCTACACACCCGCCCGGGGAGGCAGCCGCATCCCCTCGGCGGCGGCCCCGGCGCGCCGTGCCCGCTTCCGCCTGCCGCCGGCGCGCTCGGCCCCACTCGGCTCGCTCCGCCTGCTCGGCCCAGCTGCGGCGGGAGGCTGTGCCCGGCTCGCGCCCCGGCCCGGCTCCCGCGCCCGCCGCGGCTCCGCGCTCAGCCCGCGGCTGGACCAGGCGCGCCGCGAGCGGCTTCCGCGTTGGGCGCCGGCGTCATGACGCAGGGGGCGGGCGGGCAGCAGCTGCGGCGCCGCCAGGCGGGGCGCGGGACGCGGGGCGCGGCCGCCGGACCGTTAGGCTGCGCGCTCCGGCTCGGGCTCCGGCCGCGGCTCCTGCTTCCCGCGGCCCGGCCGCCCCGGTGCGCAGGAGAGCTCGGGGAGACAGCTCCAGGCCACGCGGAAGAGGCCGCGGGGTGAGCGTTGGCTGCTGGGAGCGTGAGCACTCCGCCGGGTATCCCCTCTGCTCTCCAGAGAGCGGAGAGGAAGGGAGGCGCGGGGAGCGGGGAGGTGGCGGGGAGCCCCCAGAGGCATGAGCCAGGGGAAGCGAGGAGACTCAGGGAGCCGCTGCTTAGCGGTTCCGGGAGTCCCGGAGAGCTGGTGCACCCTGGACGCTGCATGCGGAGCCAGGCTCCCCAAGCGCCAAGTCGAAGCATCTTGGCACGTGGACGTCCACCTTGAAAAGTGCCCCTGAACCGAACTTAATCCGTATGCGCCTTCACCGTTTTTGGCCCTTTGGGTTTGCTTTTTCCCAGACTCCTTGAGTCATTCGAGAGGGAGAATCGCATCTAATCCTCTGGGCTGTCATTCCCTGCCAGCACGGTCCCTAAATTGCACCTCCTACTTGAAGTCCGTCAGCGCAGCGTGTTCCTCACCGTCCCTTCATTACCTACCCACCCCCCCACCCCCACCCCCCACCCCCCACCCCCGCACAGTACCCTCACCTTCTTCCGAGGAAACCTGGTCGCCATCTCCATACGTACCTACATTTAGCTGTTATGCTAGGAGTGCCTGGCCCACCTCTGAGGCTACAAAGTACGTCTAAAAGCCTTCTGTTTTGTAACTTCCCCAGTCATCTCATCGCATGCCAGGTACTCGCTCTAACTCAGAGGGTGACAGTGTCGCCAATTATCAATTTTACCCTGCCCCAATACAGGGCTGTGCTCTGTGCCCTTGGTGTACCCTGCTTGGTTCTGTTTGGGAGACAAAGGATGAGGGATTCCTTAAGGAGCTTGTGGGGGGCGGGTAGGCAGATCCTGTGATCACACTCAGAGGGATGGCCCAGGGTTCTCTAGTTCTTTCCCACTTTCTTCCTACTACTATCAAAAATGATATCTGCTCCCCCGGCATCAACCATCACCACTCTTAGTGGTTAAAACGAAAAAAAAAAAAAAAAAAAAAGGTGTTGTGGCATGAGGGATTAAGGGATGAGGGATTAAGCGGCAGCCCAAGGTGCCTACATCCCATATGGGCATCATTTGTGTCCCTGCTGCTCCACTTCCAATCCAGCTGCCTGCTAATAGCCTGGAGAAAGCAGCAGAAGACGGCTCAAGTGCTTGGGCCCCTGCACCCATATGGGAGACGGGGAGGTGAAGCTCCTGGCTCCTGGCTTCAGCCTAGCCCAGCATTGGCCATTGTGGACACCAGGGGAGTGAACCAGCAAATGGAAGATCTCTCTATCTTCCTCTCTCTTTGGAACTCTGACTTTCAAAATAAATAAATCCTTAAAAAAGAAAACCAAACTCAATTTTGTAGTGAGAAGACATGGGATTGAGCTGTATGTAGCTCACTTGCATAGTTGATCAAATCCCTTTCTCTGAGCCTCGTTTTCTCTGATTGGTGTAATCAGACAAAAATGTCACTTAGGGCTTCTTCTGGACCTGTAATGTAATCCTGCCCTACCATACTTTATAGGGTGTTTGTTAGAATCAAAGCTACACTAGGTAACATCCATGGAAGCCCTCCGTACCCGACACAACAAAGATAAAACGCAGACGGCTTGCAAGCTGTCCCTCACCTCAGACAAGTGCCTGACCGAACCTACCTACATTTGTTCACAGGCACCTTTTAAAAGCCTAAAACCAAGTTCAACCTCTTCCCCCAGCCCACAAGTTGCTTTTTGCAATACAAGAAGTAGCATTCATATCACTGTTACCCCAGCTAGAAGTTCATTTAACAAATTTTCATTGACTCAGGCTTGAAAGCTTAGCATTATCATTGATTATTCCTTCTCATCACCACTCCTTGCTAAGCCCTGTACCAGATTTTGCCCTTGAAAACAATTATGCTAAAACCTTGTTTCTTCCCTGGTG
Organism: Lepus europaeus; assembly: GCF_033115175.1. Taxonomy (NCBI): domain Eukaryota; kingdom Metazoa; phylum Chordata; class Mammalia; order Lagomorpha; family Leporidae; genus Lepus; species Lepus europaeus. The sequence continues at coordinate 48,276,764 of NC_084840.1, forward strand.
CTTTCGTGGTCTTTCCTTGTTGAAATTAATCCTTCCAGCTCAGTGCTTCATGGCACTTTATTGGCTTCATAGTATGTACGTTATACTTAATAGTGTATTAATAATGCAAGATAATGGGTTTGCTGTAAATGCTTAAAAAGCTAAACTCGGTGATGATTAAGTGCAGAATGAGCCTCGAGGAAGGCATTGTCAGGTGAGATTTCACGCCGAGAGCAGCACGCTATGGATGAGTTCAGAGACCAGTGTCATCCTTGTGACAGAAAGACAGGGGCATAGGCATGGAGATGAAGATCTGCATGAAATGTTCGGATATCAGAGAAGGAGACTTAGAACTTTTAAAAGAAGGTCAGTGGTAGGTACTCAGTGCTGTGGTTAACGCACTGCTTGAGATGCCGGTGTCCCATATGGTAGTCCTTGGGTTTTAGTCCCAACTCTGCTTCTGATCCAGCTTCCTACTGGTGCACATCCTGGGAGGCAGCAGGTTGATGGCTCAGATTCTTGAGTCTCTGCTGTCAAGTGGGGCCCTGAATTGAGTTCCAGGCTCCTGGCTTTGGCTTGGCCCAGCTCCAGCTGTTGTGGGCATTTGGAGAGTGAACCAACAAATGGAAAATCTCTTTTCTCTGTCTCTTTGTCACTTTCTTTCTGTCTTTCAAAGTTTTTAAATTTTTTTTTTTGAAGAATTTACTTATTTGGAAGGCAGAACTAAAGAGGGAGATATCTTCCATCCACTGGTTTACTCCCAAAGGGCTGCAAAAGCCAGGGCTAGTCCAACCGGAAGCCAGGAGCCAGGAACTTCATCCAGGTCTCCTATGTGTGTGGCAGGATCCCAAGGACTTGGGCCACCTTCCATGCTTTCCCAAGCACATTAGCAGGGAGCTGGATCAGAAGTGGAGCAGGCCAGTACTTCAACTGACATCCATATGGGATGCCGGCACTGCTTTAAACCCACTATATCACAACACCCGCTCTCAAAGAAATGAAAACTTTTAAAAATACTTATTTATTTATTTGAAAGTCAGAGTGACACAGAGAGAGGAGACGCAGAGAGAGAGAGGTCTTCCATCCACTGGTTCACTGCCCAATTGGCCGCAAACTGCCGGAGCTGTGCTGATCCGAAGCCAGGAGACAGGAGCTTCTTCCAGGTCTCCCACATGGGCAGGGGCCCAAGGACTTAGGCCATCTTCTACTGCTTTCCCAGGCCGTAGCAGAGAGCTGGATCAGAAGTGGAGCAGCCGGGTCTCGAACTGGCACTCATATGGGATGCCGGCATTTCAGGCCAGGGATTTAACCCACTGAGCCACAGTGTCGGTCCCAGAAATGAAATTTTTAAAAGGTAATCTCTTAATGAAAAGTTTGATGATTTAACTAGCTTTGAATGACATTTCATGCCATGTTCACAAATACATTTTGAAATGATTGCCAGTGACTGTTCACGGTAGCGTTGGTGTTCCATGGAGGCTGTGTGAGATGCAGGAGTTCTGAAATCAAAACTGACCTTGGCAGGCACTCAGTGCTGTGGCCAAATTGTGCACAATAGGTGGTCCTCTGGGCTCCAGAAAAAGGTAGCCCATTTCCTGATGTCATGGGGAAGTGGAAGCTCCTCCAAGGCTGCTGGAGCCGCTCAGAGCCCCACCACACTTCCTTCCACCTAGCAGCATGGCAAAGTGTTAATGATTTCAAAACAGGGAGGTGTGAACCTCCTAGGGGAAGGCACTCTGTTGACTCTCATTACTTGGCTGGCCTGGGAGGAGAGCTGGCCAGGTAAAGGCAGGGGGCATCTCTAACAAGAAATTTACAGTTCTGCCTGCAATGTTGCTGACCCTACTTGACCATACCCTCAGCTGCAGTGGTCACTTTGGAAGTTGGGCTGAGTGAAGGGCTTTTCAGCTTGAGCCAATAAGATCTGTGGCTCTGACCTGGGCATCCTTCGACCCCAGGGCAGGTCCATTTCCAGTGATCCAACTCTTGGCAGAGCTGCCAGGGCTCTTCACAAGCTGACTTCTGCTGAAGCCCATGCTTACCACATTGAAAGCCACTGCAGTGGACTGGCCTGTTGGGTCTCCTTGAGGGCAGATCACTGTACAGATCAGCCATTAATAGGCCTGCCACCCATTGCTTCTGATGCCCAGCTTTCTTTTCTCCTGGTTTGTGTTAAAGCAGACCAGAGGATGCAAGTCAAGGGAGTGCCCGTGTCCCATCTCTAATCTTCGGTGGCCTGAACTACAAGTCTATAGTCACAGGCATGTTCTGTAGTAGTTTTTCTAAGGTAGACAATGCCCATGAGGAAAATTATATTCTCACTTTAAAACTTTCTTTCCCCTTTGGTCTGAAAGGGAGGTTTTTTCTACTTACTGTAAAATTCGCTGATGGTGAAGTGAATCTAGCTATGAGATTATTATTTAAGTTCTTATTTTGGCTATGCTATTACAGAAAAATGTTAGCCATCTCTTTTATAAGGTCTAAAGATTAAATTGTGCATCCTACAGATTCCTTCATAATAGAATTAGTTTCCTACCTTGAAGAGAATAGAGAAATGAAAGAACAAGTTGGGCTTAGAATAGAGAAATGAGGGAGCAAGTCCTAGATCACTTGCTGACAATAGCAATATCACATGAATACTTAGCAAACCGTTCAACCATTAGATAACAACTTAAGAAAACATTTACCAGAAGGTCCAATGCCTTCTATAAATTTTAAGAATCATGTATTTGAAAACACCTCTTAAATATCTAACATGGTGTAGTTTGTTTAGCCAGTAAACTTAAGCACAAACATATAAAATGTTTTTAGTGTCTTTCTACTGGTTCACACCTCCCTTAGGATATACCCCATGTGAAGAGATAGATAGGTCTGGGCCTGAATTTACAAGGCCTAAAGCCCACCAGATTATTATCAAGTCTCTTCTATCAGGTTCTATTTGCCTCTCAATCAGAAAAATTACTTGTAGCTTAGACAGCACCTTCTTAGCTCCTCTAATAATGACTCTGTCCTTTGTTCTAGGCCCTGTCTAGTGCACTTGGGCCTCATTCCTTTGTAATCATAACCTCTACTCTACCACCAATGGCTCTACTCCCAACCTGTGTGTACTGATGGTCCTCTCCCCCACTTAATGCTGTATAATTGTTCAAAACCTGGTAAATGCCACTCTTAGGATCATTGGTTACTATCCTCACTCTGTCTTTTATGACCTTGTCTAAATATGATCAGAGTCGGCAAACTTGGAAGGCTTCCATAGCCTTGGCAACTCCATGACGACAGCCTAGAATGGTTACTGGCGCCATAAACTAGAGTGTCAATTTGTTGGGTCAACAACAGGAGCCACTGTGCACTTGCTCCTCATGTGGGATCTCTGTCCTTAATGTGCTGTACATTGTGATTTAATGCTATAACTAGTACTCAAACAGTATGTTTCACTTTGTGTTTCTATGTGGGTGCAAACTGTTGAAATCTTTATACTAAATTGATCTTCTGTATATAAAGAGAATTGAAAATGAATCTTGATGCAAATGGAAGGGGGGAGGGAGCGGGAGAGGGGAGGGTTGCGGGTGGAGGAAGTTATGGGAGGGGAAGCCATTGTAATCCATAAGCTGTACACTGGAAATTTATATTCATTAAATAAAAGTTAAAAAAAATGATTTCAAAACAGGGCATTTTCATCTCTCACAACACATTTCCGTATGAAGTTCCCACAGCCAGGAAGCATTTGAGCAAGGTTCCATTCGGAAGTGCTTAACTGTGACATTGGGCTGGGATAGACACACTGCTGGAAATTGAGGGCTTAGCAACCTAACACATTGATCACTGTGTTCCTCTGGAGTCTACGTGACAATGAATCAGTGCCTGTGTTCTGCCCATCCTTGGGGGAGCCACCAGTTCAGACTGCTTATGCTGTCAAGGGTTCAAGAATTCACCAAGGGTCTTGAAGCGAGGCTTGGCAAGGGAAAGAAGAAGTAGGGAATTTGGCTTCAGGAAGGGCACATGGCTGTTTCAGTCAGGAGACCCCAGCTCCTTCCGTAAGTGCCTCTCCAACAGCCACACCCCTTTGCATTTGTCTGTTCATGTGTTCATCTGGTGCCAGTGTCATTACAGCTCCAAGAAACACCCTGGCAGCCAAGACCACTAAGAAGTCGGGAAATGTCGAGATCACTGAAAGGCTACCGATACCCACTGATTTATGCATCTTGTTGCCATTTTGCTTTGTTTTGTTATACTACAATCAACTTTGTTTACCATCTTAAAACAATATGATGAAAATGTTATATTGACTAAAGTATACAGAAATAGAAGTTGAAATAGCACAGATGCTCTGATATCTTACTCGATTTCTTGAAAGGAGTGTGTTTGGCGTAGCAGTTAACACCCAAGTCCTATTTTGGAATACCTGGCTCCGGCACCTGACTCTAGCTTCCCCACAGTGCAGACCTTGGGAGGCAGTGGTGAGATGGCCCAAGTAACTGGGTTCCTGCCACCCACATAGGAACCTGGATTGAGTTCCCAGCTCCCAACTCCAACTGATCCTTGAGGGTATTTGGGGAGTGAACCAGCAGGTGGGAGATCTCTGTGCCACTTCTCTGTCCCTCTGCATGTCAAATCAATAAAATTGTAAAAAAGAAAAATACTCTTCAATTGGATTAATTCCAAATAGGCTTCTTCCTTGAGGAGTAGAAATCAGCAGCATCTTTGACTTGGACTATTAAGAAAGTGTATGTTATGTTCTTTTCATTGTTTTCTGAAAAAGATCAGAGCAAGATGTGGGACAATTCCAGTCTTTGGTGATGTCATCCAGAGCCCTGCCATTCAAAGTTATTATTTTGGAAGATCATTATTTTTTTTAAAGATTTTATTTTTCTGAAAGGCAGAGTTAAAGAGAAGGAGAGGCAGAGGCAGAGGCAGACAAATCTTCCATCCACTGGTTCACTCCCCAAATGGCTGCAACATCTAGGGCTGGGCCAGACTGAAGCCAGGAGCCAGAAGCTTCATCCAGATCTCCCACGACTGTGGGGGGGCCCCAAGCACTCCACTGCTCTCCCAGGTGCATTAGCAGGAAGCTGGATGGGAAATGGAGCATCCAAGACTCTAATCAGCATCCATATGGGATGCCAGCACTGTGGATGGCGGCTTAACCTGCTATGCCATAGTGGCAGCCCCTTGAACGCCATTATTAAAGCACATGTACTGTGCTGTCACACCTACCCAAGGACAATAAATGGGCTCCAAATGTTTCCAAAATTCACCTATAGCATGAGAGTTTACTTCCTGAGGGGAAGTTATTGACATGATGCAACACAGCCTGCTATCTGAGAGTTCCCAGGGGCTAGCTATGCCTCCTAAGCTCTTCTTGATCTGGCTATAGTTTGGCACCAACTGGTTAGAATTTTCCACTCTGATTTAAATATTGATGGTAGTTCTTCTGGCTCCTTCCTAGACAGTGACAACAATTCCAGGAATCTACCAGTTAGTTGCACTTAACTTGTTTGACCTGACTTGATGAGATGGGACTGGGAGAAGATGGGGTATGAAAGGTTGGCACATGGGCCAACCATTTCCCAAGCTGCCTCATCCCTTCCTGCCAGTCACTGAGTAAGAATTTTTATTAGCCCTGTGTGAGGCTAGGACTAAGTCTCCAGTGACATTATACTCTTATTATGTATACTTTCATAATAAAAATAAATTTCCCACATTACAAGATCAGGTTAAATGAATTATAGTAGATTCACATGGCAGACTATAGTGGCATCCAGTAAAGTAGTATTTTCCCAAAATGTGGTGACATAAAATATTTATGACATGAACATGGCTGAGAAAATAGGAGACAAATTGTATATATGGCATGGTTTAATATTACAAAGTGTGTGTGTGTGTGTGTGTGCATGTAAAGCACTAAAAGAAAAATACATCCTACTGTTGACTGCTGTATCAGGGGCAGTTTGGATGATGGATGGTTTTCAAAATATATTTCTTCATTTTCTAGATTTATCATATACATGTGTGTTACTTTTTTAATAACTTTTTAAAATGCAACCATCTGCACTAGCTAAATAAGTAACATGTAATGGCATTTAACATACTAACCCAATTCTTATAAAGAACAGCCTTTTCAGTTATTTCCTGCCATTTGCTATATTTATTACATAATTTCAGATCTGTTCGCCTAAGCTTGTAGCAGAACAGATCATTTTCCTCTATGTAGGCAGTGGGGGAAGCTCCCTGAGTTCACAGGGTCCCTAGGAAAAAGGAAGTCTACGCATATGAGAAAAAACCGAAGCAGTGTTGCTTCATCTGTCGGGGTGATGTCTTCCCAATGTATGAGGACTATGGACTTCTCAGGGGTCTAGAAAAAATGTGAAAAAAAAATTTTTGCTACAACAGAGAACTAGAAAATGATTTCAATTATGAACATTTGAGTAAACCTTTGCAAAACATAATGCTATCAAGATTATTTACATTTTTATTTTATTATTTTTATTAAAGGCAGAGTTACAGTGTGAGAGACAGGAAGAGAAATTGGAAGTGGAGTGGCCTGGACTTGAACTGGTGCCCATGTGGGATGCCGGCATCACAGGCAGACTTAACCTGCAAGTCATGCCAGCCCTCTGCTACCAAGTTTATTAAATTTAAATTTACTATTAAAAAGTCATTACATTTGCAAGTAATTTTTGAGTTTTTTATTTTATAAATTTGACTAATGATTGAGAAAAATAATAATCAAAAATTAAATGTTAAACACAACATACCAAAAAATTATGTGAAGGGCCAGCATTGTAGCATAGTTAGTGAACATGGCAACTGTGTCTCTGGAATCCTGGCTGCTCCACTTCTGATCCAGCTCCCTGCTAATGGTTTAAGAAAAGCATCAAAAGATGGCCCAAGTGTTTGGGCTCCTGCACCCACATGGGAGACCCACATGAAGCTCCTGGCTCCTGAATTCACATCAGACCAGCTCTGGCTGTTGCAGCCATTTGAGGAGTGAACCAGCAGATGAAAGATCTCTTTCTCCCCCCCCCCCCCCCATATATATAACTCTGGCTTTCAAAATAAATAAATAAATCTTTAAAAAATGAAAAAGTAAAAAAGAAAAGTTTATAGCATGGGTGGCGCTGTGGCCACCGCCTGTAGTGCTGGCATCCATATGGGCAATGGTTCAAGTCCTGGCTGCTCCACTTCTGATCCGGCTCTCTGCTGTGGCCTGGGAAAAGAGTAGAAAACGGCCCAATGGAAAGACAAGACTCTGTGACCAAAAAACATCCTACACAGAGGATCTCTGTGAGACCTCAGAGGAAAGAAAGGGTCATCAAAGAAGGAGACACTCTTCTCTAAAGGAAGAAGAGAACATCCACTTTGCTTATGGCCATGTCCGAATACCAGCAGAGTCTGTGGTCACAAAAGGCTTCCATAGCCTTGGAAGCCCATGACAAGAGCCTCGGATGATCACTGACGTCATAAAAAAGAGTGTTAATTGTTAAAGGAACAACAGTATTCACTGTGCACTTGCTCCCCAGGTAGGACCTCTGTCCCTATTGAATTGTAATATGAGAATTGACAGCAAATTCTCTTCCCAAACTGTACTCTATACATTGTGTGTGGGCGTGGGGGCAAATTGTTGAAGTCTACGATTAGCATAGAGTTGGTCCTCTGTATATGAAATCATACTAAAAATGATTCATAGCAAAGAAGGAGATGGGAGAGGGAATGGGAGGTGGGATAGGAGTGTGGGGGGAGGGTGCTGGGGAAAGAACCACTATATTCCCAAAGTTGTATCTATGTAAAAATGTATTCATTAAATAAAAATTTTAAAATGAAAAAAATAAAGAAAATGGCCCAAGCATTTGGGCCCCTGCACCCACGTGAAAGACCCGGAAGAAGCTCCTGGCTTGGGATTGGCACAGCTCCCATTTGGAGAGTGAACCAGTGGATGGAAGACCACTTTCTCTCTCTCTGCCTCTGCCTCTCTGTAACTCTGCCTTTCAAATAAAATTTTTTTAAAAGCCACTATCTTTATTAAAAACATGTTTATAGTAATAGATGTTCACTTTTAAAAAAACAAATTATCTCAAATAAACAATGTAAGATGCAACTCAAGAACCTAGAAATGCATGAACAAGCCAAAATGAAAGCTAGTAAAAGGAACAAAATAGCAAACATTAGAATATAAATAAGACTACATACAATAGAAAAGATCAATGAAGTGAAGTTGTTTCCTTTTTTGAAAAATCGATAATCTATTTTAAAAGATTTATCTTGTTTATTTTATAGGCAGAGTTAGAGATTTTCCATTCTCTTGTTCAGTCCCCAGATGGCCACAATAGCCAGGGCTGGACCAGGCTGAAGCCAGGAGCCAGAAACCACATGCAGATCTCCCATGTGGGTGGCAGGGTCCCACACATTTGGACTATATGCTGCTGTTTTCCCAGGGACATTAGCGAGGAGCTGGATAGGAAGTGGAGAAGTCGGGGCTGAAACATGTTCATGTGGGATGTCTGCGTGGCAGTCTGCAGTGTAACCCACTGCACCACAATGCTTGCCAATAGCCATTAGATAAATTTACCAAAAGAAAGTGAAGGCAAATAAAATAAGATATGAAAAAGGAGATATTACAATTGATAACACAGAAATGCAAAAGATCTTTAGGGACTAATGTGAAATACTGTATACCAAAAAATTGGAGAAGCTAAAAGAAATAAGTTTCTGGAGACATATAATTTACCAAAATTAAACCATGAAGACATAGAAAACCTGAACAGGTCAATAGCAAGCAATGAAATTGAATCAGTAATAAAAAGTCTCCCAGGGGCCAGTACTGTGGTGTAGTGCCTGCAGTGCCAGCATCCCATATGGGTGCTGGTTTGAGTCCCAGCTGTTCCACTTCCAATCCAGCCCTCTGCTATGGCCTGGGAAAGCAGTGGAAGATGGTCCAAGTCCTTGGGCCCCTGTACTTGCTTGGGAGACCTGGAACAAGCTCCCAGTTCCTGGCTTCGGATAAGTGCAGCTCTGGCCGTTGCAGCCATCTGGGGAGTGAACCAGCAGATGGAAGACCTCACTCTCTGCCTCTCGGTAACTCTGACTTTCAAATAAATAAATAAATCTTTAAAAAAAATAAAATAAAAATAAAAAGTCTTCCAGCAATGAAAAGCTCAGGACCAAATGGCTTCACTGCTGAATTCTTCTAGACTTTAAGGATGAACTAAATAATTCTTCTCAAACTATTCAAAGTATTGAAAAAGGGGAACCCTTCCAAATTCATTCTACTAAGTCAAAATTACCTTTGTTCTAAAACCAAACAAGAACACACAAAAAACAATACTGTAGACCAATATCTTTGATGAACCAAGGTAAAATAAAATGTAAGCAAATTCATCTGCACATGAAAGAGAGTGTTCACCATGATCAAGTGGGATTTACTGTTGGGATGAAGGGGTGCTTGAACATATGTCAATCACTAAGCACTGCACATCACATCAACAGAATAAAGAACAAAAATTACATGATTATCACAATAGACACAGAAAATGCATTTGGTACAAATCAACTTTCATCCATGCTCAAAATCCTGAACAAATTAGGTCTAGAAGGACTATACATCAATGTAATGAAGGATATACATATGACAAACCCACAGTCAACATCACATCGAAAGGAAAAGTTGAAAGCATTTCCTCTAAGATCTGAAACCAGACAAGGCTGTTCATTCTCACTGTAGTTATTCAAGATAGTACTGGAAATTTTAGCCAAAGTAGTTAGACAACAGAAACAAATAAAAGGCATAAACAAACAGGAAATGATCAAATCAAATCACACCTGTTTGCAGATGACATGTTTCTATATATAGGAAAACCTTTCCACCAAAAGACTATAAGAACTGATAAACAAATTGAGTAAAGTTGTAGGATTACAGGATTGATACACAAAAATGGCATTTTTAAAAAAGATTTTATTATTTATTTGAGAGGTAGAGTTACAGAAAGAGGTTCCACTGGTTCACTCCCCAGATGGCCACTTTGATTGGAGCTGGGCCTATCCAAAGTCAGGAGCCAAGAGCTTGTTCACATCTCCCATGTGGGTGCAGGGGCCTAAGCACTTGGGCCAACTTCTACTGCTTTCCCAGGCCATAGCAGAGAGCTGGATAGGAAGAGGAGCAGCCAGGACACTAACTAGCATCCATATGGATGTCGGGGCCACAGGCAGAGACTTAGCCTACTATACCACTGCCCAGCCCGCCCCCAAAATAGCATTTTAATATATGAATAATAAACTCTCAGGAAAAATTAAAAGAACAATGCCATTCACAATAGCTACAAAAAAATAAAGCAAAGCAAAAAACTACTCTAGAGTAGATTTAACAAGGATGTAAAAGACCTACAGTAAAAATGTAAAAATACCAGTGAAAGAGATTGAGGGGCCAGCATTGTGGCATAGCAGGTAAAACTGCCACCTGCAGTACTGGCATCCCATAGAGACACTGGTTCGAGTCCTGGCTACTCCACTTCTGATCCAGCTCCCTGTTAATGTGCCTGGGAAAGCAGTGGAAGATGGCCCAAGTACCTGGGCCCCTATACCTATGAAACTCCTGGCTCCTGGCTTTGGTCTGGCCAGCCCTGGCCATTGCAGCCATTTGGGGAGTGAACCAGTAGATGGAAGACTGATTCTGTGTGTGTCTGTGTGTGTGTGTGCCTCCCTCTCTGTCTGTAACTCTGCATTTCAAATAAATAAATCTTTTTTTTTTTTTTAAAAGAAACTGAAGAAGACTCAAAAAATGGGAAGACTTCTCATGTTGGTAGGTTGGAAGAATTAATGTTAAAATGTTCATACTACACAAAGCAATTTGCAGATTCAGCACAATCCCCATAAAAATACTACAGACAGTCTTCACAGGACTAGAAAAAAAAATCCTAAAGTTCATATGGAAGCACAAAAGATTTTCAATAGTCAAAACAGTTTTGAGCAAAGAGAACAAAACTGGAAGCATCACAATATCTGTGTTCAAGACGCACTACATAGCCATTGTAATCAAAACAGCATGATATTAGCACAAAAACAGACACATAGACCAGTGAAACGGAATGAAAATCCTAGAAATGAATCCACACATCTGCAACAGACTGATTCTCCACAACAGTGCCAAAAGCGTACCCTGGAAAAATGGAAGTCTGTTCATTAAGTTGTGCTAGGAAAACGGCTTACTCACAGAAGATTGAAAGTTGGCCTTGCCCCTACCCCTACATCTCCACCTATACAAAAATCAACTCCAAACCCTAAATGAAAGACCTGAAACTATGAAACTACTGCAAGAAAACATAGGAGAAACACTTTTAGAGTTGGTATAGGCAATGATATTTTGGACATGACCCCAAAAGCACAGGTAACAAAAGCAAAACTAGACAAGATTATACCAAACCAGATGCTTCGGCACTGCAAATGGTGAAGAGAGAACCAAAGAATGGGGGAAAATATTTGCAAACTCTACATCTGAGAAAGGATTAATATCCAGAATATATAATGAACTAAAAAAACTCAGCGAACAACAAATAACTGTTAAGAAATAGGCCAAAGATCTGAAAAAATATTTCACAAAAGAAGAAATGCAAGTAGCCAACAAATTTGTGAAGAAATTCTCAATTTCATTGTATAGCATGATAATGCAAACCCAAACCACAACAGCGTATCATCTCATGGCCGTTGGAAAGGCTGACAGCAAAGACAAAAAATGACATGTTGGTGAGGAGGTAGAGAAAAGGGAGCCCTCATACTCTGTTGGTGAGAATGCAAATTAGTATAGTCATTACAGACAACAGCATAGAGATTCCTCAGAAAACTAAAAATAGATCTAAAACCCACATGTGAAAGATATTCTGTATTCCCATGTTTATTTTAGCACTACTCACAGTAACCAAGATATGGAATCAACCTAGATGCCCATCAATGGATAAATAGATAAAGAATGTGGCAGATAGTCACAATGGATTATTATTCAACCATGAAAATGAATGAAATCCTGACATTTGCAGCAAAAGTAGTTGGAACTACAGATCATTTTGTTAAGTAAAATAAGCAAGACACAGAAAGACAAATACTAAATGTTCTCTGTCATACGTGAAAGCTACAAATAGTATCTGAAGTTAGAATGGTGATTACTAGAGGCTGGAGGTGGTCAGGGAAGGACAATAAAGGGCGTTTGAATAATGGGTACCAAAACACAGTTAAATAGAAGAAATAGGTTCTAGTGTTCCCCCAGCACAGTGGAGCATCTGTAGTTCACAACACTGCATTGTTTTAAAAAACTGCAGAAGAGGAGCTGGTAGGCTCCAGACACAAAGAGACGGTTAGGAAATGAAAAAGCTTGTTGTCTGATTTGATCTTTTTGCACTGTATACAGGAGTTGATACTCTGCACTGTACCCCCATAAAAATATACAAGTATTACATACTAAAAAAGATTTTAAATTAAGAAAATAAACTGTTAGTCATGGCTACAAATCCAAAGAACCAAATTATAAAAATTTTTCTAATGCATTTTGTATTAAGTGTGGGATATGAATACATTTTAATATGCATGATACAGTGGAGTGCAGCTTCTAACACTAATAATTTCCAGCACTAAAGGCAATTTTTGTTTACTTATTTTTATTGAAAGGCAGAAAGAGAGAGAGAGAGACAACTTTCATTCACTGATTCACTCCCCCAAATGCCCACAACAGTCAGGTGTCCTGGTGCAGGTGGAAGCCAGGAACCTGGAGTTCAGTCTGGATCTCCCATGTGGATGGCAGGGACCCAAGTACTTGAACCATCACCTGTGGCCTCCAGGGGTGTGCATTCACAGTCAGCTAAAATTGAAGGTGGAGCTGAGACTCGAACCCAGCTACTCTAACATATGTCTGAACCACTGAATCAAATGTCCTCCACTAAAGGTAATTTTTTAAATGCCCTGGGAGGAATGGAGGTTTATCCTGGCCAAGGGAAAAGTCCGCAATGTCCACAAGCAGGAACAAGGGACACCAGCTCTGTGGAGGTTGCCAGCAGGTGTTTGGCAAGAGAGGAAGCCACACAAGTGTCCGTGAACTTGCTGCTTCCATTTCTCCTGACTGAGGCAGGAGTTAAGTTTGACTATTGTTAGGAGGCTGACATTTTCCTCAGTTAATGGTTTTTTCATTTGTATTTAAGAAAAAATGCATTCATGCAGTTAATATTTGTTGATTGCACACAGCCAAACAGATTGGAAGGTACTGTATATTTTTTTCTCTCCCCTCTTGTAGTTGACAGTCTGAGAGTATACAGACTCTAAGCAAATTAACAAACAATCATATAATTATAGATGTTGACAAGGGTCAGGAAGCTGCTACAGTAATAGAAAATAGTCAAAGTGTTGAGGGAAAACTTCTCCAAGGAAGAAATATGCACGCCTGAAAGAAGAAGTCAGCCACGTAAAGAATGGGGTGAAGAGTGACTGGGACAGAGTGGCCCTGGCCAGCCCGAGTGACAGCTTCTGCTCTAGGACTCAAAGGAGACTTTGCTGACAAGGGATTTAAATTTTATTCTAAGTACAATGGGAGCCCTTTTGAAGCAGAGGGTTCATTTTATAAAAAGATCTCAGTAGCTTCTATGTGGAGAAGAGATTGAAGAGACACAAATATTAAAATAGTGAGATACGGAAACTATTGTAAGAAAAGAGGTAAGAGATGATGGTGTTTAGTCTTGGCATTAAAGATAAGGGGAGAAATGGACAAATTCGTCTACAAGTAGTGTTTGCATGCAGTCAGAGAAGAAGAAGGTGCAAACTGGTCTCACTCCTTAACAGGGCTCACAGTTGAAGATCCAAGTCACCAGTAACTTCTTCATTTACACTTTCAACATTCCTGAAATCCGGGGACACACTAATGTGAGCACCTACTGCTCCTAAAGCAAAAAATTGCCCACCGTCTGCTTGAATGGAAGTATGAGTTCTGAATTGTAGCAAACAAGGGATGAGATACATTCCTTGTCCTTCATGTAACTGTAACAATGCAACACTAAGGAGAAATAATTGATGTGCGTATTTGAAACACAGAAATGTAATGAGATCAGCATGAGGAAAATGATCACAGCCGGCTTCCTCCTGCTGCGTACAACCGGCAGAAGTAGGGCAGTCCCCATGGCCTCTGCTGCCCTTACAGATGGAAGGAAGGACTTCAGACAATGACCTTGAGAGGCAGCAAAGGACAAAGGCCTTGCCATCCAGGTAGTGTGAGGGTCTGTGTGGGTTAACCCCTGCAGTTGCCATCCAGCCACCCAGGGAGAAGAACAGAAGAACTGAAATGGGTAAGAGGAACAAGGAGCCCCCAAGAGATTCCCTTGCTACCCAGGCTGTTTCCACTTCCTGCTCACTGCTCTCAGTTCCTGAAATTTGCAGTTGCAGCTTCTGTAGAAGCAGAGGCAGAAGCAGCTCCCAGAACACTCAGGAGGTGCAGTGTGTTTGCATCTCTAGACCCATCTGTGTCCCTCAGGGCCATCCTCCCAATCGTGGGGAGCCTACCTGACTCTACCTCAGAGAGTTACACAGGCACCTGCACAAAGACCTCAACATCCTAGGCCCGAGTCACCTCACAGTTGTGTGTTTGGCTGCCTACTGCGAAGTGCTGATGACTTTCAATTAATAATCTGCCATCCATCGGTCACCCCTAGACATGCGCCAGTCATTTTGTTGAGTCCCTTTAAATCCTAAAGGGATGGAGCTGGGCCTCACCAAGTTCTCAGAAAGAGCCATCTTTTAACTCCCTTATGTATTTATGGAGCCAGCTAAACTCTGAGAGCAGTGGATGAAATTATTGTTACATAAAATTCTAGGTCTGAATTTCAAAAATGTGAAACTGTTGATCATTTGTATTAGTCATGTCTTTGGATATTACTTGGTTCTTTCTTAGGGAGTTGATTGATGTCATCAAGCTAATTTTCAATGAAGAATCCTATTTTCCTGTATTAAGTTGGATTTTTTTTTTCTGCTTTAGCTTTCAAAATTCAAATTTTACATAGATCATTACACTGATATTTTAAAACTTGTTAAAACAGAACTCAGGGCCTAATCTGAAATCACAGATAGGTTTATTGTTTTTCCTCATTCACTGTTCACATATAGTTGAGGTCTCAGAAACATGAGTGAGATACATTCCAGGCTCTTGAGGAACTCTTAGTTTTGTGGAGAAGAAAAACCAAACCAGATGCTTCCAATGCTGTATAAGACTCGCCAAGCAACACCATAGGATGGTTTTCCTGAGGAAGACCCACTCACTCAGCCAGCGGAGGTGAGGGAAGGAAGGAAGGAAGGAAGGAAAATGGTGGCCATTGGAGCTGAAGAAGGCAATCGTGAAATGATGGTGCTTGAGTTAAAAACTTTATACAACATAAGCACAGCGTCTTTTTTTTTTTTTTCTTTTTTTCTTTACAGGCAGAGTGGACAGTGAGAGAGAGAGAGACAGAGAGAAAAGTCTTCCTTTACCATTGGTTCACTCTCCAATGGCTGCTACGGCCGGCGTACTGCGCTGATCCGAACCCGGGAGCCAGGTGCCTCTCCTGGTCTCCCATGCGGGTGCAGGGCCCAAGCACTTGGGCCATCCTCCATTGCACTCCTGGGCCACAGCAGAGAGCTGGCCTGGAAGAGGGGCAACCGGGACAGAATCTGGCGCCCCGACCGGGACTAGAACCTGGGGTGCCGGCACCGCAGGTGGAGGATTAGCCTATTGAGCCACGGCGCCAGCCCAGCACAGTGTCTTTTGATTTCCTTGCTGTGTGGACACAAGAGCAGTTCAATACACTCCTGTAGAAAGTGCAGGCAGCAGCAGGTGTTTGGTCTGGTAGGTAAGACACTGCTTAGGGCACCCACATCCCATACCGTGGTGCCTGCTCCCTCCTAACGTACACCCTGGGAGGCAGCAGTGATGGCTCAGGTGGTTGCCCCCTCTCATGCGTGTGGGAGATCTGGATTGGGTTCTGGCTTTTGGCATAGATCAGGCCCAACCCTTACTGTTGCAGGCACTTGGCGATTGAGCCTTCAGATGGGAGCTCTCTGTTGGTTTCTGTCCTTCGGCTTCTCAAATAAATAAAAACTAAACAAATAAAAATGCTTAAAAAGCGCAAACAGAACAGAAGGGCATGGACTGAAAAGGGAAGTCCCTTTTCCACCTCCGTTTCCTTCTCCCTTCTACTCCTCCACCCCTACTTTGTCCCGCCCACTCACCCTCTACTACCCTCCTCTTTATATGATCTCAGTGGGTTCTTATTTATTTGAAAGGCAGAATTACAGAGAAGGAGGGAGAGAAAGAGATCTTCCATCTGTTATTTCATTCCCCAGATGGCTGTGATGGTCAGAGGTGGGCCAGGCTGAAGCCAGGAGCCAGAAACCCTATCTGGGTCTCCCACATGGGTGGCAGAGATCCAAGTATTTGAGCCATCTTCCACTGCCTTCCCAGGAGCATTGGAAGGGAGCCGGATTGGAAACAGAGCACTCTGGAACTTGAACTGATGCTCCAGTATGGGATGTTGTCATTGCAAGTGGCAACTTAAGCTGCTGGGCCACAACACTGGCCCCCTTCAAGGTTGTTTTTATGCATTTACATCCACATTTGTGTATGTACTAATATACATTTGCTTTTTATATAACCAGGAATGTACTGTATATATTGGTCCATGGCCTGCTTACTTTCTACTTATCACTCTGCCTTGGCAGTCTTTCCGTAATGGAGTAAGGGGGACTAATCTCATTATCACAAATCTTGTGTATATCAAGTTGCAATTTCCTCCATCTGCCATTGACTTCCCTTAGCTCTTAGCTCAGTGGTTAGCTGAATAGTGGAGCACTTGATCGAGTCCCTTTGCAGTAATCTCAGTCTAATTTTGAGCTTTTCACAGTCTCCATTAGGGAAATGCTCAGCGAAGGTCAATTCTACTCCCCCCTCCCCAGGTAGGGGTGAGAGGCTTGTGAGTTGTGAGTTTAGGATGGAGACCACCCACGGAATGTTGGCCTCCTGGTCTCTAGGAATGTCCCAAGATGACCTCCAGCACAACAGGATCTCTTTTACTCTGGCCTCCAAGCTCTGCAGACTCCTCAGCCCAGTTCATGTTCCCATCAGGGCTACTGTCCCCCCTTCTGAGAGGAGCACAGGGGCTTTGGGTTGCCTGCTGGTGCTTCCTCTGGAACCTCGATCGTCCCCGCCATTGCGTGCTCTGGTCTCGCCCTGGCTCTTCTCTATGATGCTCTCAGATGCCTAAAGTCCTAAATAGGAGTGCCCGGGTTTGATTCTCAGCTTGGGCTCCTGGCTCCAGCTCCCTGCTGGTACAGGTGCTGGGAGGCAGTGGAGATGGTCCAAGTAATTGGGTTCCTGCCACACACATGGGAAACCTGGATGGAGTTCTTGGCTCCTGGTTTTAGCTTCTGTCTGTTATAGTTATTTGGGGATGGGAAAACTCTCTCACTCTGTGTGTGTGTGTGTGTGTCTTAGCTTTTCAAATTAAAAAACTGTTAAATAACGAGTATGCTTTATGTCACAATGGAGCAGTTAAAAGGGATGTCCTTCCATAAATAGTAATGTACTGGGTATTTGTATTCTGACCATATAGAAAACTTTTTGCATTTTTATTTTTAAAAGTCAGACCCCATTGTGGAAAAACCAAGAATGTTAGCTCCATATCTTCTGCTCTTTGTCCTCCCTGGCTGTAGGCACCAGCATTGTCACTCCTAGGTATATATCAAGTAGAGGTAATCATTGGTCGTGAGGTTTGTAGTAAAATATTCCGTGAGCAATTATGACAGTGCCTGGCACATATTAAGTGCTCAATAAGTTTTGCCCTTACTGTTCATTCATGTGACAAATTATTGAGCACCTGCTATGTGGTAGACCCTGTTTTAAGGACTGGCATAGTAAATCAAACAGAAGAAAATATCTGTCCTATTGGAGCTGTTAAAGTGAAAATAATATATATATATATATATATATATATATACACATAATATGTTTGATGGGAAAAATAACTAAGGACAAACCTATAACAGAGAAGAAAGAATGACGTTCAGACGGCATGATCAGAGAAAGCCTCACTGAGAAGGAAATGTTTGGATAACGGCCTGAAGCAGGAATGGAGCCAGCCATGCAGGCACCTTGTCCAGGCCACACAGGTACCTACTCCAGGCGAAGGCTCCGAAGCAGAAAGCTTAAACAATGGGTTTATGCTGCAGAATATTATCCCACTACATTACTATTTATGGAAGGACATCCTTTTTAACTGCTCCATGGTTCCATGGTATAGCAGAGGTCAGCAAACTATTTCCTGAGGGTCCAACCCTGCCCACTGCCTGTCTTTGTTAATAAAGCTTTATGGGACCCCTCAATCATTTATTATTATCTCTGGCTGCTTTCACACCACAACAGTACAGAGTGGATGGCTGAAGCCTGCAAAGCCTAAAATAATGACTGGCTCCTTAGAGAAAAACGTTTGCTGAGTCCTGTGTGCAGGTACTGTCATGTATTCAACTAGGTTCCTAATGGGCAACAAGTTACATTAATATTCTTTTGATTGCAAGACCTAGAAACGCTTTGGAACTAGTTTAAGCAAAGTTGGGGTGGGGAGGAACTGCTGGCTTATGGAAGTGGGAAAATCAGGCGCAGCTGGCTGTAAAGACTGACTGACTGTTTCAAAGAGCGATTTTCCTAGCTGTTGATCAGCCACGGTGAACATTGGTTACTTTCCATGGAGAGCTTCTCTTTGTGTTTCAAGGAGGATGGCCACTGAGAAACCCTGCCTTACACACTGCTGTGCGGAGGGAGCTTCTCTGAACCAGTGTCCGTCTTTCAGTTCCATGAGAGGTCTGAGATCGGCCCTGTTGGCATCAGGTGCATGGCTCTTGGCCTTAGTTCTGTGACCAGGAAAGTTCAGAGCTGCTGGGGGCCAGAGAGAGGCAGGAGCTGTTGTGATTGATGGACCTATTGTCTTGTTTCTAAATGAAATGGAAAGAGGTGATGTCTTGGTGACCTCTGAAGCGAGGATGGCCCTTTTGCATAGCGGCCAGGCCTGCACAGCCCAGCGTTCCCCTGTAGCTGGCTGAAGGCTGCACTGGGAAGGGGTGTCTTGGATAAGGCAGGTCTCTTCCACTGAGGGCAGTTTCCAGAGAGGGCTGCCATCCAGCAACTCGCAGAAACTGGAAATAAAACCTTCAGTGCCTAGCATAACACAGCATGCGTTATGCTGACCACATTTATTAATTTGTGAATTGCCTGTTCAGTCTGTGTCTTTAGTAATTTGTAGTGAGACTGTACTCTGGATATTAATCCTTTATACATTATATGTATTGCAAATATGTTAACTCAGTCTATCACTTGTTTTCCTAAAGGGCCATTTATTCTTTTTTAAATTTT
This sequence comes from Lepus europaeus, assembly GCF_033115175.1. Classification (NCBI taxonomy): domain Eukaryota; kingdom Metazoa; phylum Chordata; class Mammalia; order Lagomorpha; family Leporidae; genus Lepus; species Lepus europaeus. The sequence continues at coordinate 48,296,136 of NC_084840.1, forward strand.
TTATTTAAATTACGCAAGTTCCGTATATTTACTTTAAACTGTTTTAGGAACATAGTGTCACTCCCCTCCAACCCCTTCTCTCCACCTTCTCTCTCAGATTCCCACTCTTAATTTTTACAATGATCTTTTTTCTACACTTAACGATCATATAGTTAGCCCTATCCTAAGTAAAAGAGTTCAACAAATAGTATGAAGAGAAAAAACAAACAAACTTGTCCTCCGTAAAAGAGACAAGGGCTATAAACAATCATTGATTTTTTTTTTTTTTTTTTTTGACAGGCAGAGTGGACAGTGAGAGAGACAGAGAGAAAGGTCTTCCTTTGCCGTTGGTTCACCCTCCAATGGCCGCTGCGGCCGGCTTGCTGCGGCTGGCACACTGCGCTGATCCAAAGCCAGGAGCCAGGTGCTTCCTCCTGGTTTCCCATGCGGGTGCAGGGCCCAAGCACTTGGGCCATCCTCCACTGCACTCCCGGGCCACAGCAGAGAGCTGGCCTGGAAGAGGGGCAACCCGGACAGAATCCGGCGCCCCGACCAGGACTAGAACCCAGTGTGCCGGTGCCGCAGGCGGAGGATTAGCCTATTGAGCCATGGCGTCGGCCACAATCATTGATTCTTTTTTTTTTTTTTTGGGGGGGGGGAATAATATAATTTTTTTTCTTTTTTTATTATTTAATAAATGTGAATTTACAAAGTGCAACTTTTGTATTGTTGTGGCTCCCCCCCCCCACCTCCCTCCCTCCCGCGGCCCTCCGCTCTCCCACTCCCTCTCCCATCCCGCCCTTCATCGAGTTTCATTTTCAATTACCTTCATGTACAGAAGATCAACTTAGTATATACTAAGCAAGGATTTCAACAGGCTGCCCTCACACAACCACACAAGGTATAGGGTACTGTTCGACTAGTAGTGTTGTTTTTAAGTTTCATCGTAAAACACATTAAGGACAAAGATCTTACATGAGGAGCATGTACCCAGTGACTCCCGTTGTTGATTTAACAATTGGCACTCTTATTTATGACGTCAGCAATCACCCGAGGTCATTGATTCTTAAAATGTCTTTCACTCCAATACATTTTATGTCAGGTACTCTTATTAGTTACCTCAAATCAGGGAAAACATATGATATGTGCCTTTTGGGTAATGGCTTATTTTACTAAATATACTGGTTTCCAGTTGCAACCAACTTGTTGCAAAAGACAAGATTTCTTTTTTTTTTTTTTTTTACATCTGTGTAGTACTCCATAGTGTATATATACCATAATTTCTTTATCTAGTCATCAGTTGATGGACATCTGGATTGATTCCATATCTTAGCTATTGTGAATTGTGCTGCAATGAACATGGGGGTACAGATAACTCTTTCATATACTGATTTCTTTTGATTTGGGTAAATTCCCAGAGTGGGATGGCTGTATCGTACGGTAGGTCTATATTCAGATTTCTGAGCTATCTCCATACTGTCTTCCACAGTGGTTATACCAGTTTACATTTCCACCAACAGTGTACCAGGGTACCTTTTTCCCCCACATCCTCGAAAGGGCCATTTATTGAAAAGATCTATCATATTGCTAGATAGTGATATTTGCCAGCTCCTTTCTCCAAGATTATAAAAATATTTTATAGTTTTAAAATATAATTCTATGCTTTTTTATGTGTAGCTTTTTAATTTTTCTGAAATTAATTTCTTCTTCATGAAATGAAAATATTTCAGCATCACATATTTAATACATTATTCTCTACAGACTGGGATAAATAGTCATTTTATCACGTTTTAAATTTTCGTTTTGATGGGAATATTATCTGACTCTCCAGTTCCAATGATTTGTTGCTTACTTTTCTCTTCATACCTCATTTTAAAATCACTGTATTATTACATTTTCATGGCTGATTGGTCAAATCTTCCATCAGGAGTTAATTTCTTCAAAAAAATTTTGATGACACTTAAGCATTTTCTCTTTCTTATGAACTTGAGAATGAGCTTCTCTTGCTGGGATTGCATTAGATTTGCAGGCTACATTGAGGTGTGGCAGCCTTGTAACATTGAGTCTCCTCATCTAAGAGCATGGCGTGGTTGTCTTTTTTGACAACCTTCAGGCGGTAGGTTTTGGGCCTAGCAGTTAAGAGCCTGGTTGAAACACAGTTGTCCCATATCAGAGTGCCCGGGTTAGATTCCTGGCTCCTGCTCGCCATTCAAGCTTCCTGCCAGTTCAGATCCCGAGAAACCGGGGGTGATGGCCCAAGTAGTTGGGTCCCTCCCCATACGTGGTAGACCCAGATTGCATTCTTAGCTCCCACCTCCCAGATTTGGTTCAGCCCTTTCCTAACATTGCAGGCATCTGGGGAGAGAACGAGTGAACGGGAGGTCTGCCTGTCTCTCTGTATCTTCTATCCATCTAACTAAAAACAAAAAAGTTTGGTGGCTTTCAGTAAAGCTTTATACTTTCCCTCACATAGAACTTAGACATTGCTTTGTAAGTTTAGGTCTAAGTATTCTGTCCCCCTTTTGTCAACAGAAGCTTTTTTTTCTACCAATGACATTTTATGCATGTAACAATCTGCTGGTTTTGAGTGCTAGCATTTTTAAAATTTATTTATTTGACAGGTAGAGTTATAGACAGTGAGAAAGAGAGAAAGAAAAGTCTTCCTTCCATTGGTTCACCCCCCAAATGGCCGCACCGGCCGGCGCTGCGCTGATCAGAAGCCAGGAGCCAGGTGCTTCCTCCTGGTCTCCCACGCAGGTGCAGGGCCCAAGCACCTGGGCCATCCTCCACTACCTTCCCAGGCCACAGCAGAGAGCTGGACTAAAAGAGGAGCAACCAGGACTAGAACCGGCCCCATATGGGATGCCGGCGCCGCAGGCAGAGGATTAGCGAAGTGAGCCGCAGCGCTGGCCCCAAGTGCTAGCATTTTATTGTATCCATGTCCTAAGTGAAATTAGTTCACAGTGACATGCTCTTTGATAAATCTGACACAGTTTTGGTAACGGATAAGTTGGGACACATCACATGTTTCTGTTTAGAACTATTTAAATAAGACATGAGTTATCTGTTTATTAAAGTTACAGCAGAACCTACTGATAAAACCACTTTGATACAGTGCCAGTTTCAGAGCTTGGGAATAATTATGTATCTGTTCAGCTTTTATCTTCTTGAGCCAATTTTGATAATCTATGTTTCTAGAAAATTAACAACTCAGATTTTACATGCCATTGATATAAATTTTTATAAAGTCTTCTGTAAATCAGTATCTTTTTTGCCCCAAATTAGATATCATTTCCTATTGCTAATGTTTCAAGTTGTATTTTATTTTTTTAAAAAATATTTATTGGGGCCAGCGCTGTGGCACAGTGGGTCAAGCCACTATCTGCAGTGCTGGCATCCCATATGGGCATCAGTTCGAGTCCTGGCTGATCCACTTCTGATCTAACTCCCTGCTAATAAGCCTGGGAAAGCAGCAGAAGATTGTCCAACTCCTTGAGCCCTTGCCACCCACATGGGAGACCTGGATGGAATTCCAGTCTCCTGGCTTCACCTTGACCCAGCTCTAGCTGTTGAGGCCATTTGGGGAGAGAACCAGTGGATGGAAGTGCTCTCTCTCTCTCTCTCTCTCTGTCTCTTTCTCTCTCTCTCTCTCTCTCTCTCTCTCTGTCTCAGCTCTTGGCTCCTGGCTTCGGATGGGCCCAGCTCAAGCTGTTGTGGCCATTTGAGGAGTGAACCAGTGGATGGAAGACCTCTCTCTTTTTTTCTGTTTCTCTCTGCTTCTGCCTCTCTGTAAATCTGCCTGTCAAATAAATAAATAAATATTTAAAAATATTTATTAAAATCAGAACTATAAAAAGAGAGAGAGGGAGAGACACAGAGAGAAAGACATCTTCCATCCAGTGGTTCACTCCCCAAATGGTCCAGCTGGGGCTGGACCAGGCCAAAGTGAGGAACCAGGAATTCCATCTGGGTCTCCCATGTGGGTGGCAGGGGCCCAAGAGTTTCAGGTATCCTCCGCTGCTTTCCAGGCACATGAGTAGGGCACTAGATCAGAAGTGGAGCAGCCAGGACTTAAAGAAGCATTCATATGGGATGCAGGTGGTGACTTAACCTGCTGTGTCACCATGCTGTCCCCTCATGTTGTATTTTCTAGTTTGTTTCTTGATCCTATTTGCTAAAATTCATGATGCTTTATTCTTTTTTAAAAGAAAAAAAAGTTTCATTGATTAAATCAATTCTCTGAATTTCTTTTTCTATTTCAACTTTTATTTTTCTTAATTCATTTTTTTAGATTAGTCTTTTTCTAGTTTTTGAGCTGAATAATTGTGTTTTTTAATTTGCTTTTGATTGTTATTCTTTTCTGGTATATCCCTTTAAGTGAATGCACGTTTCTCTGGGTACTGCTTTGCCTACATCACACTTTATGATTCATTAGTAATTTCTTATTTTTCACTCTTCTCTAAATAGTTGGTAATTTCATTTAGAATTTTTTGAACCTAACAGGTATTTGAAAATGAAGGACAAAATATTTTAAATAAATAGCCCTACTGAGGGGCTGGCGCTGTGGCGCAGTGGGTTAACACCCTGGCCCCTGAAGTGCTGGCATCCCATATGGGCGCCTGTTCAATACCTGGCAGCTCCACTTCTGATCCAGCTCTCTGCTATGGCCTGGGAAAGCAGAAGATGGCCCTAGTCCTTGGGCCCCTGCACCCGCGTTGGAGACCCAGAAAAAGTTCCTGGCTCCTGGCTTCGGATCTGTGCAGCTCCGGCCATTGCAGCCATCTGGAGAGTGAACCATCAGATGGAAGATTCTCTCTCTCTCTCTCTCTCTCTCTCTCTGTGTGTGTGTGTGTAACTCTTTCAAACAAATAAATAAATCTTTCCAAAAAAAATAAATAGCCCTACTGAAATGAAAAAGAAATCTCTAGAAGTCAGAGAGAAATGGTTTATGGGGAAAGAGTGCTATGTGTTTTCATGGGGACAACTGGAAGGCAGTCTGCTTAAGGTTCAAGCCTGGGAGTCTGACCTTGGGCTTGCATGTTTTAAAAACTGCTAGTGAGCTGTGTGCATAAAGCCTGACTTCAGAAGTCTATCCCGGGGGCAGGTGTCATGGCTTAGAGGGTTAAACTGCCACCTGCAAAACCAGCATCCCATATGAGTGCCTGTTTGTGTTTCAGCTGCTCCACTTCCAGTCCAGCTCCCTAGCTAATGCCCCTGGGAAAGTAGCAGAAGATGGCCCAAGTGCTTGGGGTCCTGGTCACTCATGTGGGAGGCTTAGATGAAGCTCTTGGCTTCTGGCTTCAGCTGGCCCAGCCCTGGTCATTGCAACTATTTGGGCAGTGAATGAGCAGATGGAAGGTCTCTCCCCCTACCTCTCTGTAACTCTGTCTTTCAAATAAATAAAGAAATATTTAAAGAAATAAAATATTCTATCCCACCCATGCAAAACTAGAGAGAACTTTACTTGCTGGCCTGGGAAAAGAGCAAAGACATTTGCCATTCATCTGTCAGTGATTGGACAGAATACCTTCTGCAATCCTACAAGGTCCATCAAGAAATATAAGTGTCTTGCCAGGTGGTTTAATGTCCTATGTGGCTAGAGCAAATTATGGTACATTTGTCACAACACAATGGCATGTCAGGGGACTGCTTCCCCCTAAATTGGGCCATGCAAAGGGTCTTCCAAGAAAGCTTGGGATAGGATTTTGGGAGATGCGATATGTCATGGCTTAACATGGCAGAAGTTTATTATTTAACAGTTCTGGAGGTCAGAGGAATGGGATAGATTTCACTGGGCTGACATCATGGTCTTAGCAGAGCTGAGATCCTTCTGCAGGCTCCAGGGGAGACCCCGTTTCCCTGTCCTTTCCTGCTGTAGTGGCTGTCTGTGTTTCTTGGCCCATGACCCTTTCCTCCACCCTCAAAGCCAGCAGCCTGGTGTTGTTGAATCTCTGACTACACCTGTGCTTCCACACTCACAGCTCCTATCCATGCTCACATTCCTTCTCTGACGTTGACTCCTACCTCCCTCTTACAAGACCCTGGTGGTTATGTTGGCCTCCCTTGAATAATCCGGTACAATTTCCTCCTCTCAGGATCATTAACTTAGTCACATATACCAAGCCCGTTTTTTTTTTTTTTTTTCCCAGATCTCTTGGCCATTTAAATACTGGGCTGTTTGTTTTCTTATGGCCGAGTTTTAAGAGCTCCTTGTATATTTTGGACATAAGGCCTTTACTGGAGGTGTGTTTTGCTAGTATTTTCTTCTAGTCTGTGGCTTGTCTTTTCATCCTCCTAGCAGTATCTTTTGCAGGGTAGATGTTTTCAGCTTTGATAAAGTCTTGTTTTTCAGTTTTTTCCTTCATGATCATGTTTTTCATATCTCAAACCTCATCAACAAACTGAAGATTGCATGGATTTTTTTTCTAGAATTTTTATAGTATTGCATTTTAGGTTTAGATCTAGGACCATTTTGAGTTAATTTTTGTTGAAGTCTTTTGTGTCTAGATTCTCTTTTTCTTTCCTTCCATCCTTCATCCCTTCCTCCTCCACTCTCTCTTTTTCTTTTTTAAAAAAATATGGGTTGTTCCAACATCACTTGTTGAAAACAATGCTACACTCCCTCCCCCCAGAAAATGACTCACTCTTGTTTTGGTCATAGTTAAAAGCAAACAGATGTCCTTTCAGGTCCTTGTAGGTGGATGCAAGCCACAACTGACAGTGGGAAGACACATTTCAGCAGTGTACTTCCCTTGATAAGAAACCATGGGCCCTGGCCTGGCTGAAGCTGGGTAAGGGATTCTGCAGAGAGACCACAGAAGTATCCTTGACTTCACCTTCCTGGCATTGAAAGCCACTCCCCGCTCCCCTGCATTGTAATCTCCACCCCTAGCTGAATATGGAACATGGTAACCTAGTGACCACGTGCACCTGCTCTTTTCTGAATGTGCATAACCTTTTCCAGAGCTTTCCTAAAACTTAGCAAACTTGTGTAACTTCCCTAGAAGCACGCTATACAGAACTTGTAACTGCTGACTGTTTGAAGAGCCTGATTTTTGGTCACAAGACTAACTTTCTCCTGGTTTCACCAACACAAATGCATTCCTTTCTATTTACAGCTCAATCTATTGTCTACATGTTTCCTTTGGCACATATACCAGACAAGAACCCTTACGTTTTCTACCTGATTACAAAAAATATTCTTCCTCTATTGAGTCACTTTTGCTTCTTTTTCAAAGATCAATTCACCATACTTGTGTGGGACTTTTCCTGGGCTCCTTGCTTTATTCCATTGATCTAAGTGTCTGTCCTTTTGCCAGTACCATGCTATCTTGCCTACTCTAGATTTGTAGTAAGTCTTGAAGTTCTATAGTAAAATCCTCCAACTTTGTTCTGTAGTATTGTGTTGGTATTCTGGGTCTTTTGCCTTCTTAAGCAAACTTTAGAATTAGTGTGTGGCTATCTATAAATTAGCTTGCTGGGAATCTATAGATCAAGTAGGAAGGCACTGACATCTCAACAGTATTGACTCTTCTAACCCATGACTCTAAAATATTCCTCTCTTTATTTGGATCTTTGATTTCTTTCATCAAATTTTGTAGTTTCATACATAAAATCTGACACGTAGCTTGTTGGATTTAAACATAAGTATTTCATTCTTTTGTGGGTGCTATTATGAATGTTATTTTGTTTTTAATTTCAGATTCCATTTGTTTATTGCCATTGTGTAACAATGACTTTTGTATGCCAACCTTGTATCCCACAAACTTGTTAACAATCAAGTAGTGTAGTTCCAGGAGTTGGTTTTTAATTTTTTTGTTCTTTAGGGTTTCTACATAGACAAATCCTATCTGTGAAAGAAGACAGGTCTGTTTTTTACTTTCTAATCTGTAAGCCTTTTATTATCTTTCCTTTTTTTTTTTTAATTGTACCAGCCAGGGTTTTCAGCACAATGTTGAATAGGAATAATGAGAGAGGGAATCTCTGCTTTAAGGTGATCTCATTTATAGGACTTTTTGGCAAATGGTCTCTGTCAAATGGGGGAAATTTCCTTTTATTCCTAGTTTGCTGAACATTTTTGCCATGGAAGGATGTTAGATTTTGTCAAATGCTTTTCCTGCATCAACTGATACAACCATATGGTTTTTCTTCCTTAGCCTGTTTATGTGATGGGTTTTGTTAATTTATTTTCAAAAGTTGAACCAATATTGCATAACTGGAATAACTCTCACTTGTCTGTGTGTATGATTCTTTTTTTTTTTAAATCTACTTATTTGAAAGACAGAAGAGAGAGAGAGAGAGATTCCATCTGCTGGTACAGTCCACAAATGCTCATAATAACAGGAGCTGGGCCAGCGCCAAAGCTAGGAGAGAGGAATGCAATCTAGGTCTCCCCTGTGGGTAGAGGAACCCAGTTGCTTGAGCCATCACCAGTGCTTTCCAAGGTCTGCATTAGTAGAAAGCCTGAGTCAGGAGACAGAGCCAGGTGTTGAACCAAGCACTCTGAGGTGGGACGTGGGTGTCTTAGACTCTTAATCACTAAGCCACTCTTCCTTCATTACTCTTTTTGTACACTGTTGGCTCAATTTCCTAATTTTCTGAGAGATGTGAGATATTAGTCTATGAATTTTCTTTCTTTCAGTGTCTTCTTGTGATTTTGGTATTACGGTAATATTAGTCTCATAGAGTGAGTTAAGAAGTAGTCCTTCATCTATTACCTGGAAAAACTCACAGAGAATTATTATCATATCTTCCTTAAATTTTGGTCTAATTTACCAATGAAGTCATTTGGGCCAGATGCTTTTTTTATGTAAGATTTTTATTATGGATTTAATTGTTTTAATAAATATAGACCTAGGTTATCTGAATTTATTTAACTTCTGATCATTTTTCTTGTTCTGAAACCTGTTTTGTCTGATATTATTAGAGCTACTGCAGCTTAATGTTAGTATGGTATATCTCTCTCCATTGCTTTACTTTAACCTATGTCTTTATTTTCAGACTGTGTTTGTTGTAGATAGAATATAGTTGGGTCTTATTTTTTAACAATTCCAATATCTTTGTCTTTAACCTTTTTATTTTTCAGTTTCATCATTTATTTTACTGCTTGATTGAGATATCATTGACAAAAATTTAACTTGTATGTGATGTTTTGACATTCTCCTTTGTGGAATGATTACTATAAGAAAGCTAGTTTGCATATTCATTACCTCATATAGTTAAATATTACTTTTTTTTGTACCTGTTGAAAACATGTAAGGTCTTTCTTTGTAAGTTTAATGCACACAATACAGTATTATTAACTGTGATAACCATCCTCTACATTAGCTTTCCAGAACTCACTCATCTCACATAACTAAAACTTTGCCTCCTTTGACCAGCATAACTCCACAGATACCCAGCAATCACAGTCATACTCTCTGCCTCTGTGAGTTCAACTCTTTTAGGTTCCAAATTAAGTGAGACCATGCAGCATTTGTCTTTCTTTCCTTGCTCTTTCACTTAGGATAATGTACTCCAGGTTCATCCCTATCGTTGTTAATGGTAGAACTTCCTTGCTTTTTTAGGGCCGAATAATATCCCTATGTGTGTGTATGCGTGTGTGAGCATGTATGTATGGGTATGTATACACTTGTATATATACACACATCATCTGTTCTTTGTCCATTCATCCATTGATGGACACCTTGTTGATTCCATATTTTGGCTATTTGAGTAATGCTTCCGTGAATACAATGTGGATAGCTCTTTGAGATACTGAGGTTATTTCATTGGGTATGCTCATATATCCACAAGTGTAATTATGATATCACATGGTAGTTGTATTTTTTATTTTTTGAGAACCCCCTCACTGTTTCTCTTTCTTTTCTCCCTCCTTCCCTCCTCTCTCTCTCTCTCTCTCTCTCTCTCTCTCTCTCTCTCTCTCTCTCTTATTTTGAATACCCTTTTCTGGCTTTGGCATCAGAGTCTAATAAAGTAAGCTTGGAGGTATTCACTCCTCTTCAATTTTTCAGAGTAATTTCAGAAAGAATGATTTTTAATCTTTCTTTAAATACTTGATCAAATTCACCAGTGAAGTCATCAGGTCCTGGATTTTTTTCTGTTGGAAGGTTTTTGATTACTGAATGCTATGTTCTGTCCCCTCTGAAACCCATGTTGAAATTTGATTTCCACTGTAGAGGTGTTAGGAGGTGGGGTCATTAAGGGGTGCTTAGGTCCTTAAGAGGGGCCGATGCCTTTCTTGGGGGACTGGGTTAATTCTCGTGCGACTGGATTAGTAACTACAAGTGTAAGTTGTTGTAAAGTCAGTGTGAGGTTGCCCCTCATGGTTTGCCTTTTCCACAGACACCTGCTTTTCTGTCTGACTTCCACTGTGTTAGTAGCAGCATGAGGCCCTCACCAGATGCAACCGCTTGATCCTGGACTTCCAGCCTGCGGAGTTGTGAGCCAACATACACCTCTTTTGCTTGCAAATTACCCTGGCTCAGGTCTTTCCTTATAACAACAACAACAAAAAAAATGGACTAAGGCAGTAATTCAATCTCCTTACTCATTATTCTCTTCTTTATATGTTCTGTTTCCTCATGATTGATGAGATGTATGTTTCTAGAGATTTATCCATATTTCTTATATATTCAAATTTGTTGATGTCTAAATTTATTATTGGCTCTTCTGATCCTTTGTATTTCTGTATATCAATTGCAATGTCTCCACTTTCATTTATAATTTTATTTATTTGGGTCTTCTCTTTTTTTTCTTTTTCTTGTAAGCCTAGCTATAGATAGGTCCATTTTGTTTACTTTTCAAAAAAAAATATTCTCCAGATAATTTTGCTTATATGTTCATCAGGATATTGGCCTGGAATTTAAATATATAAATATATATAAATTTAAATATATATTTATATATATAAAAATATATAAATATATATATTTAAATATATATATATATATATATAAATATATATGAAAGCTAGAGCATCAGAGGGGGTGGGGGGAAGAGAGAGAGATTTCTTCCGTCTGCTGGTTCACCCCCCAAATGTCTGCAACAGCCAGAGCTCAGCCAGGCCAAAGCTAAGACTCAGGATCTCCATCCAGGTCTCCCACATGGGTGGCAAAGGCTCAAGCACTTGGGCCATCTTCTGCTGCCCTCTCAGGTTCATTAGCTGGAAGCTGGGTCAGGGGTGGAGCAGCTGGGACTCAAGAAGAAGCACTCTGTTACAGGATACCAGCGTTGCAAGTGGTGGATTAACCGGCTACACCACAGCACCAGCCCCTGGCCTGTAATTTTCTTTTTGTGAAGCATCCTTGTCCAGACGACAGACTGACCCTGGCTGTGATTCTTTTTTTTTTTTTTTTTTTTAACTTTTTGACAGGCAGAGTGGACAGTGAGAGAGAGAGACAGAGAGAAAGGTCTGCCTTTACCATTGGTTCACCCTCCAATGGCCGCCGCGGCTGGTGCGCTGCGGCCGGCGCACCGCGCTGTTCTGAAGGCAGGAGCCAGGTGCTTCTCCTGGTCTCCCATGGGGTGCAGGACCCAAGCACTTGGGCCATCCTCTACTGCACTCCCTGGCCACAGCAGAGAGCTGGCCTGGAAGAGGGGCAACCGGGATAGAATCCGGCGCCCCAACCGGGACTAGAACCTGGTGTGCCGGCGCCACTAGGCGGAGGATTAGCCTGTTGAGCCACGGCGCCGGCCAGATTCTTTGTATTCTTAACATAGCATCCAGAAAGACCTATTTAAAAACGCAGGTCATACCCACCACTCTCCTACTCAAAACCCTTGAAGGCCTCCTGGTCCCTGAAGATTATAGTCAAAGTTCATCTCAATGGTGTGCACGTCCCTCTGTGCTCGGGCTCCCATTAGCCGTCTGACCTCTCTCTGCTTTGGCCAGAATGTCTTTCTTGCTGTTTCTGGAACATTCAGTTGTGTTCATGCTGACTCGTTAAACTCTGACTTCTCAGATGAGGTTTCCCCCCAGATAAACACAGCTTACACCCTCACCTCCCTTAAGCAAATTCTTTTAGCATAAGTTTTCCTGTAAACCATATTTAATATCTGCACGTGTGGGTCTGATTCTATATTTTGTCCTTTCTTGTAACGCTCACCCATTGTGGTTTTTCCGTCATGGTTCCTGAGATTTTGACTGTGATATATACCTTGGAAATTTCGGTGTTGGGATTCTCTGAGGCCACTTGGGCCTCTTTGCGCCACACAAGTATTGTGAATTTGGTCCCCAAGCTGACTGAGTGCATGTTTGTGGCCACCATAACTCAGGAGACTTTTTGCCCCTCTGGTTACACAGAGCAAAGGCCAAATGAGGCAAACGCCTTTTTTCAGTGTGCTCGTTTTCTGGTTCACCCTGCTGTGCAGAAGTTCCCGCTGCCGTGGGCAGCCTCTGTTCCACTCTTGTCTGGCACTTCACTTTTAGATGCTGGGACATCAGGATCCTGATGCTGACCTCAGGTTAAATACTGACTGGAGTGCAAATGGAGAAATCCGGCTTTCCAGTGCCTTCCGTCCTCCGGTTGTTTTCCTTTACTTTTCCGGAGACCTAAGAAACACATTTTTGAGACATGTTTTCCTGTTTTAACGATTCTGTATTTGGACAGTCACATCACGTTTACCAAATTCCTGGAAGTGACACAGTCTTTTAATAGATAATGATTGAGAACTTTCTAGAAAATTGTAGCGGCTCTGACGTAAAAAGTGTACAGTGTCAGTCGGGTTTTTTTTTTTTTTTTTTTTTTTTTGTTACTTTTACTAAGATACCTGAGAGAAACTACCCAGGAAGGAAGGAGCTGTCCTTTGTCCCATTGGTCTGGAGATTTACAGCCCCATGTCAGCAGCCCAGATGCTAACAGGCTGGCAGGGGCGGAAGGAGAGGGAGGATCGCGTGGGGAACCAGGAAGCAGGGAGACACGGAACAGGTTCTCTCCTCACAACCCCGAGTCTCTCTTTCTAGGGCCACAGTGATTGGATCCTAGTCCTCACCCCAAGAACCCGGTCCAGGCTGATCACTTTCCAAGGCCTCCCCTTCAGTCTCTGCTTTTCAGTTAAGTTCCGGCCTCAAGCCATTCCTATAAACACATGGGCCTTTGGGGGACACACAAATAATTATCCAAACCATAACAGATATGGATTTTAAAAATATTTAATCATGTACGATTAACGGCATAACATAAAATTTAAAAATCATTAAAAATAAAGAAGCAAATCAGAAAAAAGAATGACAGTTAAGTCAATGATATATTTCTCATTTGCAACATTTGATGCCAGAGGATAAATGGAAATTGACTATCAAGCTAGGATTCTATTCCAGACTGAACCGCACCATATCACTCCCACCAGATCAACACAGATTTAATGGTACAAAGTGGTAGTCATGACTTGGGGAAGTCAAAACTCTAAGTTGCTACTGGTGGAGTATAACTTGGTACAGCTTAGTAGTTTGACAGTATTCAGTGAAATTAAAGGCATGGAATACCTATGACACAGCAATCTCATTTCCCTGGGAAATGCTTTTACATACACCCATGAAAATTTATATAAACATGCATACTGCAGAATTATCATAAAAGCAAAACAAAAAAATGGAGGCAACCTAAATACTCATCAGAAGGAGAATGGATCATTGAATTGAATATTTCACAGCAGCTGAAATAAATGAGCTTGATCTTACATATTTGAATGAAACAGCTTGACTCTTTTATATTGAATTAAAAATGTTTCAGAAATATACATAATGATGTAAATTTAAATTTTTATGGGGTAGGGGATCAGCATAAGTTAACCCAAAATATGCCTCTTTGGCATCAGGATTATCTTCAGCTTAAGGAAATTAGGAGACAGCAGATATGTTAAAAAAGAAATCAAAAGAAGAAAGCTCCTTGTTCTCCCTCTATCTGGTTAAAAGCAGGACATAAATTTTTATGTGTCAATCCAGTTCCCTCTTCCATACAAGGGAGAGGAGAATAATTATTAACCACCAGAATTCTTAATCAACAGAGTCTCTAACCTGCCCAGAGAGGAATCAGCATGAGAAACCTTGGAAACAACAGTTTTCCTCCATCAGTCTCCCCATCTACTTACTTTCTCACAGTTTGCAACACCTAAGAACCTAAACCTTTGCCTTCGCCTTTTTGTTTGTCTTCTCATTTCTGTACAAGTTTATTGGTTTTTTGTTAAGATACCATATTAGCCCTGATTTCTAACCACTGCTTTGAGTTACTCATACTGAATTTCTCCCATGTGTATGTACATGTTAATAATTCAGTTTTCCTCTTATTAAACTGTTTTTCATTAGTTCAATTTCTTGAGGCCCACTTGCAGAGCCTGGGAGGTTAGAGGAAGTTTTTTTTCCCCTTCTCTAGAGCATAAATCTTAAAAATACACAGTACACATCTATATAATACTTATAGAAACACATGTATTTATTAAAATTGCAGAAACAGCACTGGATATTCACCATTTTTAGGGAATAGCTGGCCCTCCATTTATTGTCCAGTATTTCAGTGTGTCAGCTCTTTGGGATCAGCAAGGGATTTCCTCCTCTAGCCCTGCTTGGGACCATGCATGCAGGTGTAGTCTCCCAGCATCTCGACTGGGATCTTATGGCAGGCTGTTGGTGACAGCTGCCCACTGGACCCCTCTGCATGGTTTCTTAAATCCTGAGAGTCTTGCCTTGTCCTCTTCCCTACAGCAGCATTCAAAGAAGGTACTGGTGCAAACTGCCAAATGTCTTGAGATCTGGGCTTGCAAGGACTAAAACTTCACTCCTGTATTACTCTGCTGGTCAAAGAGAGTCACAAGGCCAGGTTTGAACTGGAGGGATATTACAGTCGGAACACAATTTGGCTTCCCAAACTCATGTAGACATTTAAATCCCAGCATCTTAGGTTGACAGCTAATGGATTAATGCTAAAGGCTGATGGAGTAAGGTGAGGCTTGATCCAATTATGGTGTCTGAAGGTGGGGACATTTGGAAGTGATTGCTTCTGATCAGGTTGTTTAGGTGGAGTCAAAGATTGAAGAAGGAGAGACCATATAGAGGCTGGATGAAGTCTCTGCTTCCTGGCTTGCCACGTGACCACCTCTGTGGCATCTTCAGCAGCACTAGGTGCATAAACCAAGGTCCCACCCAATCTTGGACTGTGAACTTCCAAAACTGTAAGCTGAAATGAACCTTTCTCCTTCCTAAATAGCTTCTTTCAGGTATTTTATGAAATATCTGAATAAGGAAAAGCTGACTAATACAAGGAAGGAGAAGAAAACTCCACTGCTTAATGGGAGGCATGGAAAAGTATCATTTAAAGGCTTTTGCGTACAGGCTGTGAAGATCTATTTCACCATGATTGCAAGCAATCCATCAGACTGTTGGGTTGACCAAGTGTATGCTTTACTCCATTTTTTTGTCAAAGTGGTTTTGAAATTATGCCTGTCCTTTATGTTATGATGAACAATGTAGCCTACATATTTGGTCTAGACCTCTTTCCTTTACTGCATCCACTCCACCCCTTCCTGAGAGCTGGTGTCTGTGAGCCCCTCTGTGGCTCCCTTGCTCTTTAACTGATGATGGGTTTGGCAAGTGAGGAGCTTTGGCTGGGGATCAGAGGAAGGGAAGAGATGATTTGGAGTATCGATTCCTCCAGCTCATTCCCTCTGGAATTGACAATTCATGTTCACCTGCAGATTCCAGTTCTGACTGTCAGGACTTTTCTGGTGATGGTGGGAAGGGACACTGTGATGCTGTGTGAAAGGGGACAGCAGCTTGCGGTGTGATATGGGCTCTTCCTGCTCCTTCTGAGTCTTAGCATGTGTCTTGGGTGCTAATTTTCTCCTGGGCCAAGTACTCACATTCTCTGCTGTAATCTGGGTTTAAAGATAATGTTGCCCATTGCTAAAACCAGAGTACAGGGGAGGAGCTCAATTGTGAGGATGGGTCCTGATGTAATTCCCCAATTCCTCATGCTAATCGTATACTCTGGACTCCCATTCATTTGCTTCTTGTATTCGTTTCCTCTGGCTTGGTGCTCTCTGGAACCCTCCTATCTAATGCCGTGTGAACTCTCACCTGGAAAGATCTGACTTCTCATCCAGTGACCACTCTCTTGCACTTTCTTTGTAGGACTCTCTGGAAAACAATTACAACAGCCTCAAAGCTTGTATCCATCCAATGCTATTTGTCTATACCCAGGTATTTTATTGCCATGTTCAATATTTTAAAAAGCTGTATAAGAGTGCCACACCCTAAACATTTTATTTAAACCTACCATGAGACCTGCCTGTGCAGTTAAGTGGTAATTTTAGAGAAGAATTAGACAATTGCTCTACCAAATTGCGGAGATAGCCAGGAATTTTGCATTGTTACTTAACAGATGTATGGCCCTCAGGGGTAAATAGAAGATGAGAGTTCAGTATGCAGAAATCATTCCAAACAGAAGATGTGATTGCCACAGATAGATACCCTGCAATTAAGTTCTTGTAATTTGCATTTTCATTACCTTGATAATGTTTACTCTGTGCAAAAGCACTGAAAAATCAGTGACATTTGGACTTTCATGGGTTCCTCAAAAGTAAGCCCCATAAAGAAAAAAATGAAATACACAGATGGTCCTCTGCTTATGATGGTGTTATGTACCAACAAACCCATAGGAAATTGAAAATATCACAAACCAAGAATGCATTTAATAAATCCAGCCTATAGAACATCCTAGCATGCCACACAGCACACTGTGGAATGTCAGCTGTTGCCCTTTGTGACCGTGGGCCTGATGGGGTGCTGCGACTCACAGCATTGAGGAAAAGGATCGTATCCTTCGTGCCAGCAGGAAAAAGTCCAAATTCAAAATTTGAAGAACGGCTTATACTGAATGCTTGTTGCTTTTGTACCACCATAAAGTAAAAATCACAAGTGAAACCATTTTAAGGTGGGGACTTTCTGTACCTGGATCACACAATACTCAAAATATCAGTAAGCAAAACTCTCTATATTCCCGTTCTAAGTTTAGAGCAATGAAGACTTAAGTTCATCACTCTAAGTGTACTAGTAGATCCTCCCTCAATTAACAAAGCATTCCCTTTGGCTGCTTGCAACGCAACTGGCTATAGCCTAGATTATTCAGATTTTTTAGTTACAAAAATTAGCGATCAGCACCAAAATCCAAATCTGCTTTTAGTTACCAGATAAAATGATAGTATTTTAGATTATCTGGAGCAGTTCCAGGAATAGTAAAGAGAACATAGCTGGTACCTCAGCTATTTGGATTATTTTTGTAATTTTTAAAATGTGACACTTGGCTGGTGTTATGGCACAGTGGATTAAGCTGCCACCTGCAACACCTGCATCCCGCATCAGAGCACTGGTTCAAGTCCCAGTTGGTCTGCTTCTGATCCAGATCACTGCTAATGTGTCTGGGAGAGCAGAGGGAGATGGCCTGAGTATACCCACCCACATGGGAGGCTCAGATGGGGTTCTGGGCCATTGCAGCCATTTGGGGAGTAAACCAGCAGATGAAGGATCTCTCTCTCCCCCCCCTCTCCCTCCCTTCCTCTGTCTCTCTCTTTGACTTTCCCTTTCTCTGTGTGTCACTCTGCCTTTCAAATTCATTCAATAAATCTTTTTTTAAAAAGTGATTTTTGAGAAAGTTGTGGGACTTTAATGTGTTTCAGTTTCTGTCTTAGATAAGAAATAAGAAATATAGAGTACTTTTCTTAAAAATGTATCCTTGTTTACCACACATTAATATCTCTGAAGATGTGTGTGTGTGTGTGTGTTTTGCTTTCTCTCTCTTGTCAGCTCTTGCTATGTAACGAACCACCTCATAACTTAGTGACTTGAGAAAACAATCATTGCTTTCTCTCTTGAGTCTCTGGATCAGGAGCAACCTGGCCTCGGCTCAGCGGGGCAGTTCCTACCGGCTACGGCTGGGCTAGGGGACTCGGCTCAGCTACTTGGTGTTGGGGCTCAGCGGGGCTAGCTCACCTTTCAGCTGGGACCGCATCACCTAGTCTCTTGTTTTCCAGTAGCCTATCCCACATGGTGGTGGAAGTGTGCCCGAGAGATGCAGGTCTATGTTGCATTTCAGCAGTAAAATTATAGAGTCTCTTTGCAAGTATTCATCTATAGCAAACATCAGCTATAAGACTAGAAATATCTTTACCTAGAGTCTCCATTATTAGAAATTATTAGAGGGGCTGGTGCTGTGGCGTAGCGGGTAAAGCCGCCACCTTCAGTGCTGGCATCTCATATGGACTCTGGTTTGAGTCCCGGCTGCTCCACTTCCTATCCGGCTCTCTGCTATGGCCTGGGAAAGCAATGAAAGATTGCACCCAAGTGGGAGACCCAGAAAAAGCTCCTGGCTCCTGGCTTTGGATAGGCGCAGCTCTGGCTGTTGTGGCCATCTGGGGAGTGAACTAGCAGGAGACCTCTCTCTTTCTCTCTGCCTCTGCCTCTCTGTAACTCTGCCTTTCTAATGAATAAATAAATATTTTTAAAAATTATTAGAAAAGTTACCTCTGTAGCTGCTTGGTTATTGGAAGAAATCAGACTATTTCTCTTTGAGTTAAAATACACAACCAAATGAATCTGAAAGCCTTTTATTAAAATTCTTAATAAATAATTAAAAAACAACTGCCAAGCAAATTATGATTAGATCATCATTAGAAAATGACTTATAAAGAGGTTGGCATTTTTAAAAATATGATCTATTTATTTATTTATTTATTTGAGAGGCAGATACACACACACACACAGATCTCCTATTAGCTGGCTCTCTCCCCAAATGCCCATAAGAGCTGGAGTTGGGCAGGGCAGAAGTCGAGAACCAAGAACTCAGGTCTCTCAGGTGAGTGGTAGAAACACAATGACTTAAGCCACTGCCTCTCAGGGGCTGCATTAGCAGTAAGCTAGAACCAGGAACCAGTGCCAGGAATTGGACCCAGGCACTAGATGTTGGATCTGAGCATTGTAACTGGAGTTTTAATCCCTAGGAAATTAGTATTCTTAGCCCAGTTTATTCAGGTTTTTGTTTGTTTGTTTTTGTTTGCTTAACTCTTCCTCCCTTTTGATTGCTTTTATGTGCTATTATTCTCTAAAAAGATAAAATCCAGTAAAGTCTTTGCAGATTTCAGCTGATCAGCTCCACAGTCAACACATACCCAACACATGGATGAATTTATACCAGGTTTGGCAGGGGTATTCTCACTTGGTAGTAGGGATCTAGAATATCCTATTGGGTTTATTAGATGCTCTCTCTCTTTTTTTTTTTTAATTGTTCTTAGACGCATTTTGACATGATGCCACTTAGTTGGGGTTAAGTGGAGTAAATTGTACTTAAGCTATCTCAGTATTTTTTTTTACTAACATCAGTGGCAGTGAAAATTAACAAAATAACTCATTTCACGTATGGGTATAAATGAGAGGCTGGGCTGCACAGTAGGAAGGGGACAGGAGTTTGAATAGATCTTCCTTAACATTCAGAGTAGAAATTCCTCTACAAAACACCTGATATTTGAGTGGCGGTGCCTGTAAATTGCCCTTCTTGCAAGTTAGACAACACTTTATTTAAGAACTTGAGGATGTGTGCGTTGCTGGAAGTGATCCTTTGGGGAACATTAACTCATAATGTTCACAACAGCATGTGCTGTTCTGAAGTGGGTCTTCCTGCCCTCTCAGCTGTGTGTGGTGCTCTGGTGCCTTCCTCTTTCGGGAAACAGTCTCCCCCTCTGACTCCCGAGAGTGGCTCTTTCCTGCTTCTGCTTCCATTTCCATGAGCTGTTCCCACTACCCCTAGTCTCGCTCTGTCTTCCTGCCTTTTAAATACTATTGTCTCTCTAGGGCCCATCTTCACTTTTTCTCTCGGTACTCTGCCCACATTCATTTATTTACACATGGTTGAAATTGGCACCGGTAACATTACTAACTTCCAAATCTAGGAATCTCAGAGCTCTTTCCCAAGTGTTAGACCCATAGATGTTCTCTGGACACAAATCTGCCATGAAACCCACGGTCTTGTCCCCCAGTATCCTGCTGCTTTTTCTCTCTGTGTTTTTTTTTTTTTTCTTAAGCTTAGTCCCTGAGAAAGCTGCACATGTGCCTCCATATTTTAAATTTCAGACTGTTCCCTGCCTCAGTGGCTCCTTGTGCAGTCCTTTTTTTTTTTTTTTTTTTGCCACAGGTCTCAGAGAGGGGACAATAATCACTTGATCTCTTGAGGATTCTGCTGTGCACAGAATTAAATATCCTGTGCTGCCTTCCCTAGACAAGCAACAGTCATTTGTGTCAAAAAAAAAATAAGTGCACTGTATTGCTTGTGTCTTTCCAGAGAATGCGGGACAGCCCATTTGGGTACCAGCCAGAAACATCAAGCGTGCATCTGACAGTCAACCAGAATCAGCTGAACAAGACTGAGAGCCCGCCTTGTTAGCAGACGCACCTGCCCTATCATCCTACCCTGAGAAACTGCCCATAGCCACATCCGTTACTGTTTTATACCCCACTAGCTTTGGTCAGCCACTCAAACGGCCCACAGCCTGTGTGCAGTCAAGCCATTCCTGATTAACATTGTTCCTCGTTCCTACACCCATCTGAGCAAGCACTCCTGTGGTCTCTCATTTTGAGTGCTGGTTAGTCAACGACAGGTAAGATCCCCTGGGGGACAACCTAAGACAGGCACAGCTGCGTAGGGAGACCACATGGAAACAGGGTCAACAGTGGTATGGCCAAGAATCATGCCTCCCGTTGCTCAAAAATAAACGAAAAGGGGGAAATGTGGTGGAATGAGAAGGCCATGCCAAGATGGCTGCTGGCAACAGAGTCTGCCTGGCAACAGGCTGTGATTGGATGGCTTCAGAAACCACATGACAGCAGAGTCTGCCTGGCAACAGGCTGTGATTGGATGGCTTCAGAAACTGCCTGGCAACAGGCTGTGATTGGTTAGGGCATAGACCACCCCTTGACCGGATTGGCTGCCTGGCTATATAAGCTGTTGTAGCAACTGAAATAAACAAGTCTGCAGGCTGCTTGCCTCAGGCCTACTTTCACCCGACTCCTGGGGTCTGTGTGGTGACTCCGCACCTCTTACCCCCACCACACTCCTCCTCCCAGAAACGAATCCACTGCAACACTTTATTATAGGACAATATAGTCTGAAAATAAAACAATGGGGGAAGTGAAATCATCCAGCAAACAAATATTTTCTGAGTACCCACTCTGTACCAGGTGCTGGGAAAGTCATGGTGAGCACAAAGGGAAACTTACTGCTCTCTAAGTCTTGGGGCAAAAGGATGTATGGGGGCCAGGGGGAAGAGACCTTAAACAAATATTTACACAGCCACCTGGGAAATTGCAGCTCTGACAAGTGCTGTGAAGAAATACTTCCTAGAGTGGCCCTGTGACAGTGTGACTTCATTTGAGCTAGGAAGCTTGGGGAAGGCTTCCCCGAGGAATCTTATTTTGAGCCTGTGTCTGAACAATGACGTGCTGTGTTGGTTATAAAAATTGTCCCAACTGGATGAGGAGAGACAGGTTGTCCAGATGCCCCTGACCTTTAGGTGCCAGACATGTGAGTAAGGCCAACCTGGACCAACCAGACCACACCTGGCCTGCTAAGTGAGCAGTGGCGGATAAGCAAGCCCAGCTGAGAGCAGCTGGACCTGGCCCGAGTGGTTGAATCGTTCAGCTGGCCCTTGGATCTGGGGCTTAGGTCAGCATCTGCTGTTTGAAGACACTGAATTATTAGTCACAGCAAACTAGCTGACACAGATGAGAACGGGTTAATCAGAGAGTTTTAGAGACAGAGGCCTGCAGGTAGCAATCTGTGGGTGAGGCAGGACTGAAAGAAGACCTGGGTGGATGCATCGTAGTGTAGGGAAACCACGGGAGCTGGGTCTGGGTGGATAGGGACAGGGCCATGTCGAGCTTGACAGACCATGTTAAAGACTCACTTATTTAGTCGAAGAGCAGTGGGAGATCACGCAAGGGTCTCAGTCGGGAAGGAGTGTAGTGAGATCTGCGTTTTGAAATTCACGTGAAGCATGAAGCACAGACTCTATGGGGCCAGAAGAGAAGCAGGGTGAATGCTGGGAGGCCATGGCCATAGACAAGCAGGAGGCAATAATGCTGGCTGGGTGGTGGTAGTGTCTGGACCACAGTCTTGCCCAACTTCAGAAGGCGCCTCTCTCCACTTAGTGATCATTCGCAAGAACAGGGATTTTTGAGTTGCTTATGGCATCCCTTGTGTCCTGGGAGTGGGAAGAACCAGATGGATTCAAGAGTTAAGATAGGAAGTGGGGCCGGTGCTGTGGCATAGTAGGCTAAGCCTCTGATTGTGATGCCGGCATCGCATGTGGGCACTGGTTCAAGTCCCCACTGCTCGTCTTCTGATGTAGCTCTCTCCTAGTGTGCCTGGGAAAGCAGCGGAGGATGGCCCCAGTGCCTGGACCCTTGCTACCCACATGGGAGACCTGGAAGAAGCTCCTGGCTCCCGGCTTCAGATCAACCCAGCTTCTGCCATTGCGGATGGAAGACTTTTCTCTCTTTGTCTATCCCTCTTCCTTTCAAAACTCTACCTCTCAAATAAATAAAATAAAATCTAAAAGAACAAAACAAAACAAAAAAGATAGGAAAGTCAGATTCTAGGTGTTGTGTGGGTGGGCAGGATATTGGGGATGTCAGGTTTCAATGGACATAGCAAGGGTGCCTGCTGGGCCTCTTTCTTGCTGGATGATACCAACAAGGGAATGAGATCAAGCTGGGGAAGACACGTTGACTGAGATTCCTGGGAAGAGAGCCATGTTGGCAGGTGGGCAGAAGGGGCTGGAGCTCAGAAGAGAGGTCTGGGTGGAAACATATTTTTACTCCTCTGGGTATGTGAGGTATGAAGACCTGAAAGCGCTGTCTTGAAGGCAGGCTATCACCAGGTTTCGGGTTCCTGGTTCAGTGCTCCTCATTCTTTCAGGGAGAGTTCCTCAGCTCTCGGGACTTTTCCTCAGCAATTAATTCCAAATGCGAGGCTCACACATCATCCTTCTTTCTCGCCAAATGGTGAGCTGTTCTCTCCATTGGAAATTAAGGAAACCCCCCAAAACAGTAAAAATGCTTGCTTGCTTGCTTGGGGTTTTTGTTTGTTTTGGTGCCTCCTGACTGAATGTCATTCATCTAAAAGGAATTCTGGGGTACACCAAAACAACCCCTTTTGTGCTTTTTCTTACACAGATATAAGCAAAATCTCGGGTGTGATCTTCCCTTGAGCTTCTGTCTCCAATCCAATAATGGAGCCTCATGGTTGTGCCTGTCTTGAGAAGTCCCCAGTTCTTCATACTTAGCTATTTCTAAGTCTCATTTGCCCCTTTACCTCCCGTCTTTTTCTCCCTCAATCGTTCTTTAGATAGCTGACAGACTGCTTTTTCTGTTTTGTTTTGAGATTTATTTATTTATTTGAAAGTCAGACTTAGAGACAGAGAGAGAGAGATCTTCCATCTGCTGGTTCACTCCCCAGATAGCTGCAATGGTCATAGTTGAGCCAATCAGAAGCCACGGGCTTCTTCCGGGTCTTCCACGTGGGTAGCAGGGGCCCAAGCACTTGGGCCATCCCCTGTTGCTTTCCCAGGCCATTAGCGGGGAGCTGGACTGGAAGTGGAGCAGCCTGGAGACAAATTGGCTCCCATTTGGGATGCCAGCTTTGCAGGCAGTTGCTGTATCGGTTAGGTGACAACGCTGGCACCTGTAGTGCTTTTTCTAAAATGTTAATGTCACCATATCACTATCCTAAGGTAGTCTCAGAGTGAAGTATGGCTTTCAAAACCTTTTTTGTTTGTTTGTTTTTGTTTCACAGCTTTGGATATTTCCACCCTTAGGTCTTTATATTATCAAAACACCATGTGATATTTCAAAGCTGCCTGTGCACATCCCTGCTCCTAGCCTTTCAGAATGACTCTCAGTTCCCTCCCTATACCATGGAGTTTTAAGTGAGGTTTTAGGGGGAGAAAAGCATGCAAAACAGCCTGAGCTTGCTTTAGTAATTGGCTAAATCAAAGCACTATGTAGTAGCTCTCAACAGACACAAAAGCATAGCTAGAAAGATTATGTTCAATAAATAACCAGGTTGCTGAGATTAAAAAAACAGCAAGTAAAATCGCTTTTGGTGGCTGCATTCACACTAAACTTCTAGGATCACATTGACTTCATGCTTATCAAAGTGGTGTACACACTTGGCTATTGCTGTATTTAATGGGTAATTGCATTTAAGCAGCAAATCGAGAATCTTATTTGATGGTGATATAATTGCTCTCTAAAATATATTTATATTCTGTACTGCAGTACCAGTTCTTAGCAGCAACTTTTAATTTTAGTCCATTTCTTGTCATAAAGTAGGGAAAATATTTTTACACAAATAGCTATTATCTACTTTTCTTGGAATTTTTTGTCTCCTTTGAAAAGAATGTTTTTTTCACTTTGGAACATCTCAAGATTATTTGGCATTATTCATCTATTCTGTTCCAAATGGTTTAAAACTAATCGTCATTTCTCTCAGATGGTAAACAACAAAATCCCACTTTGGGTTTAGAAGGCAAGGCGAAGCATCTTTAGCTACCCTTTGAAGGTCTTCAGAAAGAATTTCTAGAACATTTAACACATAGTAAAAATTTAAAAACAAAAAATAAATCCAAGCCTGGATGGCAATTACCAGTAAATGCCGGATTCACTGCACAGCGGGTGAAGAACTGCGGGATGCAACTCCCAGTGTCTTGATAATCCCCAGAAACTCCTTAACCACAGTGAATAAAACATAATGGCATAGTATCCAATGTGGCTTCACTAACCTGGATGGTATTTTATGTCTTTATTCCACATATAGTTATCTTTGAAGGTGGGTAACTATTATTATAGATACATTGATAGTGTTGAAACCATCTAAATATCCTTGCAAATCCTTGTCACCTTTAGCTCCAAAGTATGGGCCCCACAATGCTCGTTTAAAAATCTAGGCTCTTCTCTTTATGCCTAACTCTCAACATGTTCCCTTTTCCTCCATGGTGTTTTTGAGTTGGCCAACTGTTGTGATTCAAATCAAGTCTGATTCTCTGCAAAAGAGTTAAAGCTCCCTAAGACCGAGGCTTTGCGAGGCACCTTCTGCCCTGTGGCTGGGGACGTTGTCTGGGTGTGTGTTGCACAGATCCACAGCTGTTCTCCCATTCCTCCAGCATTGGCTCATCACATTTCTTTTATAAGCCTGAAAACATCCAGTTCACCGACAGGGCCCCGCAATATCTCTGTATTTGCTATTCAGAATATTTTATTTCGAAAGCTCAAGCGCTGGAATATGTGAATACAGGTGATCCCTGACTTAGGATGGCTGGGTTTACCATATTTTGGCTTCACAATGGTGCGGAAGTGATACGCATTCAGCAGAAACCAAACTTCCCAAGTGCGAAATTTGATTTCCTCCACGGCTGGCGGATGTCTGGTGATGCTGGGCAGAAGCGGCAGCCACTGCTTCCAGTCAGTTCTGCAACCTCCAGGAAGAACAACAGGTGCTCTACAGTGAGCCGTGTTGTCAGTGCTTCTTGGCGACAGATACTTATTCAGTAAGCTGCTGGAGACAGTTAACACTTTATTATACAATAGACCCTGCAGTAAGTGGTTTCGCCCACAGGAGGCTAATGTAAGTGTTCTGAGCATATTTAATGGAGGCGCAGCTAAGCTGTGATGTTTGGTAGGTGATGTGTATTCATGCACTTCTGAGTTAGATGTTTTCAGTTTATAATGACTTTGTCAGGATTTAACCCAGCCTCCAGAACAGTGAGAAAATAGATTTCTATTCTTTTGAAGCTATCAAGCCTCTGGTATTTTGTTATAGCAGCACAAAACAGACCAGAACACACAAGAAAACGTCATTTTAAAATACAAAATATTTTTGGCTTTAAATATTCTGATTTCCAAACATATGATTCATCACCAATTGACCTTTAAGGGCATCATTCAAGTAATTTCAAACAAGATTCACTGTTTTCACGGTTTCTGGATCTTGTCTAAGGCCAGAGTTAGTAAGCAGTGTACTGGTTAGGTGCACAGACGCTGGGCTGAGGCTGCCTTGGTTGAACCTCAGTTCTGTCCTTATTGGCTGTATGTCTTAGGCAGATCATTCAGTCTCCCTGTGCTTCAATGTCCTGGTTTTCAAAATGGGAGATAATCATAGTACAGGAATTTTAGCATTCATTTTTCAGCACTTATCTTGAGGATCAAATAGGAAAAAAAAAAACAGACTAGCTCTTGATATGTAGAGTCCCTATATAAGTATTGATTTTATTTAAAACATAAAAATCTAAATAGCAAAGCTTTTAGAAACTTTTTGAGTTGTTGAAACTCTTTTGTACTTTAAAGGCAATTTTAAAAAATATTATCCATCTCTTGTTCTAAGGATTTCAAACCGTGAACAGGATCCATGCATAAATTGCATAATTTTCTAGTATGTTGATAGTAGATATATAATAATTAACTTTAGAAGGAAAGAGACCTTCCACCTGCTGGTTCACTCCCCAGATGGCCACATCAGCCAGAGCTGGGCCAGGCTAAAGCCAGGAGCCAGGAGCTTCATTCTGGACTCCCACATGAGTGGAAGGGGCCCAAACCCTTGAGCCATCTTCCATTACTCTTCCCACTCACATTAGCAGGGAGCTAGATTAGAAGTGGAGCAGCTGGGACAGGAACTGGCACCCATAAGGGATGGCGGTGACCCAGATGACGGTTTTATCCATTACATCACAACACTGGACCCAACATTTATCCTTAAAAAGAAGGAAACAGAAGCAGAGTTTACAATAAAAATTTAGATCTCAGGGCCAGTATTGTGACATGGCAGGTTAAACCACTGCCTCCAACCTGGCATCCCATATCAGAGTATTAGAGTCCCTGCTGTCCCACTTCCGATCCAGCTCTCTGCTAATGCACCTGGGAAAGCAACATAAGATGGCTCAAGTACTTGGGCCCTTGCCACCCCTGTGGGAGACCAGGATGGATGGAATTCTGGGCTCCTGGCACAGCCCTGGCCATCGTGGCTATTTGGGGGTGTGACTAGTGGATGGAAGATGTCTCTTTTTCGCTGTCTCTTCCTCTCTCTGTGTCATTCTACCTTCCAAATAAATAAAATCTTTTAAAAAACATTAGGACTCCTAGAGAATCATTATCTGGACATTCATTTATTCTACAGGCCTTAAAACATTCTTTGAAAGTCTACAATATAAGTGCCAAGTTTTGGGGAAATTATAATCAGAAACAAAACCAAATCTCTCCCCTAAGAGGATCAGTCTGGTAGAGACACAGGCATTAACCAATTCTGTAAAGAAAATCATTGATGCACAGGACACTGGTCAGGGGACACAGGAGGAGCAAGGGCCCACCCATTTCTAATGATGAAAATCTACTGCATTAGCATGGCCTGCTAAGGGTCTTGACATGTTGTCACAAGAAGTCTGCATGCAATCACTGTGTTGGTAATAGGTGCATCCTAGCAAAGAAAAATCCCCAAGGTGAAATAACAA
Source organism: Lepus europaeus (assembly GCF_033115175.1). NCBI lineage: Eukaryota > Metazoa > Chordata > Mammalia > Lagomorpha > Leporidae > Lepus > Lepus europaeus. Next base: position 48,323,655 of record NC_084840.1, read on the forward strand.
GGCAGAATTGGCTGTGCTCCCATGTGTTTATCATTATGATGGCGCTAAAATCATCTACCCAGTGTAGTTCCAGTACATTACTAGCCAGAGATACAAGTTAAAAAGAATAAACCTGCGTAAAAATCCAAGGAAAACGAAGACCTTCCCACCAGGCATGAAAATAATTTTTTTTTCAAATCAATGTTTTAGGAAAATTGGTCAACTATTTAAGAACTAAAAGGATTCTCAGCCTCACACTAAATGGGAAATTGATTCCAGGTGCACTAAGGGGCAAACTGTAAAAATAAAATCGCAGAAAAGAAAATTTTCTCTGCTATAGAGGGTCTTTTCAAGCATGACACAGAAGATGAAAGTCTTAAAGATAGATTTGAGTAATGAAAATAAAACGTAAATCAAAATGTACCATGAATGAAATAGAAAGGATGAAAAGACAGCAAGAAGTTTGTAACAGGTATTTCATAACAGGGCTTTTACAAATCATTAAGAAAGATAATCATTAAAGGCTTTTAAAAATAACATGCACATTAAAGTATAAATATATACCAGTACTATAAAACATACGACAAAATGTTAACTATGGTTAATAATGCAGTGAGTTACAGGAATTTTTTGTTTGCTTAAGCTTTTATGTATGCTTCAATGAATATTTAATAAGAAATCTATAATAGTTAAAATATTAGAAGGAAATAAGCATTCTAATGAAATGCTGGTGACAGCATCAGTGGGCATCTTACCTGAAGGGAAATGTTGCCCTCCTTATCGGAAGCCGTATTTCACATAGTTCTTAAATGAATCATTTTCTTTCCAGCAGTTTAAGGAAATAATGTAGAAAGAGTAGCTGCAAGAACACCCTTGACATTGCGTGCGGTTCTCGGGGGAGAGGACTGGATGTATTTTCACTCCATTTCGGGGAGAAGGTCACATCATCGGAGAAGCACAGACTTTCTCAGGCAAAGTGAAGCATGGGGGTGCATCCTGTTTTCCGCTCCCCTTTTCTGCATTTTCGCCTGCTACTTACAATTTCCTAAATCTGTTTCCTGTAACATGTATCATCGAAGATGAAGCTCTACAAAAATATAGACAATCGGGGCGCAGCCACACAACTTTCTCTCAAATGTCTGAAGCCATCTCTACCACCTGAACAGTTTCCTGTCTGGTGACTCAATCTTTTGCCAATCTAGTCGAGAAGAACTGTTTAGTGGTTCAGAATTGGACAGTTCTATGTGGGAAAACGTGTGTTTGGCATTTGGGTTGTTGTTGCTATGGCACGTAATAGAAATAACCTTTGTTAAACCACACATTGAGTCAGATCTCAGCTCAGGTCATAAGGAATAGTGAGGGCATGTTTTAGTTCTTTTGACAGTTATCTGCTAATAGTTTAGAGGTTTTGGTGTTGATTGAACTGTACGGTGCAAGACGAAAGCTGCAACTTTCAATTTCAGCACTGTGTTAACCATATTTGCTTTTTGAGCACCTGTGACCATTAGTATAAAAATGTTGATATTGTAACTATAACAAAATATGACAAAATGGCCTTAAATCTTAATGAGTAGGTAAGTTAGATGGTAAAGTATATGGACTCAGAACAAATCCAATGATGTCTATCTGTGTAGATACCTATACATGTGTACACACTTGTATTTATGTATACACACACTCATACATGTACATAATCCTATATATGTGGTAGGTATGTGCACACACACATATATACCTCCTTTCTTCAATATTGAGTAATTTCTGGAAAATTGTAGATCTTGTTTTCATTACTTCCAAATCAGATTTTTAGAAGATCAAAGGGCCATAGAAACATTGCAGTGATCTCCCAAGCGAGTGCCTGTCAATTCTTAAGCAGGCATTAAACTTTCCAGTTACTTTCTGTGTGTCCTTCCCCTACTCCGCATTGACTGCTTCAGAAGAGCAGAAACAACAGAAGGGCAAGGTGGTTCATAGAAGGATGCTTTCCATCTCTTGATTTGATTTTTTTTTTTTTTTTGACAGGCAGAATGAATAGTGAGAGAGAGAGACAGAGAAAAAGGTCTTCCTTTTTTGCCGTTGGTTCACCCTCCATGGCTGCTGCGGTCGGCGCATCGTGCTGATCCGAAGCCAGGAACCAGGTGCTTCTCCTGGTCTCCCATGCGGGTGCAGGGCCCAAGCACTTGGGCCATCCTCCACTGCCTGCCCGGGCCATAGCAGAGAGCTGGCCTGGAAGAGGGGCAACCAGGATAGAATCCGGCGCCCTGACCGGGACTAGAACCCGGTGTGCCGGCGCCGCAAGGCGGAGGATTAGCCTGTTAAGCCACGGCGCCGGCCTTGATTTGATTTTTATAAGCATTAACTTAATAATTGAGAAAAAGTTATTCATCACAATTTTAGGGGTGGAATTTTAGACATTTCACCAACAAAAACAGTTCCTAACTTAAAAATACCAGGCAGGCCGGCGCCGTGGCTCACTAGGCCGCAGCGGCCATTGGAGGGAGAACCAACGGCAAAAGGAAGACCTTTCTCTCTGTCTCTCTCTCTCACTATCCACTCTGCCTGTCAAAAAAATTTTAAAAAAAATTAAAAAAAAAATACCAGGCGATTATAGATGTTCATCTCTTAACTGCTGGAGTCTCCACTCTTGTCCTATAAAAACGTTCGTCGTGCTGTGGAGGAGGGGTCAGGAGGACCAGGAGTTCCCTTGGATTCAGAAAAGGAGGAAGGGAAGAAAATGTGCAGACACAGGCACAGGACTCCAACTTCAGCAAATCTGCTCTCTCCGTACTCATTGCTATCTCTCAAACTAGAGCTTTTTTTTTTTTTTCTTCAAATTTTGATTTTGATTTTACTTTCCCCAACATCCTAGTAGGTACAAAGCTCTTTTTCTCCTTCACGTCTCCTCCCACCCTCCCCCCAGCCCCCCTGCCTCTCCCTTTGCAGGATATTATTTGGAAATGCAAATGTCTTTGGGATGTGCAAGGATTATCAGTCATTCACATCTTAGTATAAATGGCTCAACAAGGCAGATTTTTCGGAAAGCATCTAAGAGAAATAATGCCAGTTTGGCTGGGGTTGGGGAAGAATTTTGAGATGTGAAGCCATTGAAAGGAGTGGGAGTGCTGGGACTGCAAAGCAGTGGCCAGGCTCTGTTGGGGGTGGAGAGGATTGGGGGAAAGGACACTGCAGAGTTCGAAGAGCCAGTGGAGAGGGAGGGAGGGTGGGGCCAGCAGTCAGCTGCTTACTTTGATGATTCGTCTCTATCTGGCTGCGTCTCAAGGCTTTCAGTTATAGCTTAGAAGAGAAAACAATGATCCATTCAAATGTCCAGTTCTTTTCCCCCAGGCAGGCAAACTGCCACTTACTCCTGCCACTGCAGGCTGGGAGAGGCGCAGACCAGTCCTCTTGTGTCGCGCACGGCAGAGTGAGCACAGCACAAGTGGGAAGGGTCCTCCCAGCCCTTGATGTGGGAGCCAGGTCCCAGGAAGCACTGGAGTTGGCAGAGCAAACCGGCGGCAGAACCAGGGACAGAAACTGCTTTGCTGGGTCTGTAACATTCGCTGGGAAACATTCTGGCTAAAAATAAGGGATGCCAAGTCACGACAATGTGCAAAAGCGATACCTCCATTGCTGGTGTCGCTCCCCCTTGAGAGGGGTTCACACTAGCTTCTCTGCAGAGCTTCCCCAGCATGTGCACAGCACCTGGTGAGCTGGTCCCGCTGTGGTTCCTGTGGTGGCTGTCCTGCTGCTTCACCTGTCTCCTGCGCTGTCCTCCCAACTTCTCATTTCCTTGGGGAAGGACATCATGGTGACAGTCAAGTTTCTGGTTTATTTATTTTTATCTGACAGGTAGAGTTAGACAGTGAGAGAGAGAGAGACAGAGAGAAAGGTCTTCTTTCCATTGGTTCACCCCCTAAATAGCTATCACAGCCGGTGCTGCGCCAATCCGAAGCCAGGAGCCAGGTGCTTCCTCCTGGTCTCCCATGTGGGTGCAGGGGTCCAAGCACTTGAGCCATCCTCCACTGCCTTCCCGGGCCACAGCAGAGAGCTGGACTGGAAGAGAAGCAACCGGGACTAGAACCCGGAGCCCATATGGGATGCCAGCGCCGCAGACGGAGGATTAACCAAGTGAGCCACGGCGCTGCCCCCCCCCCCCCTTTTTAAGATGGGTGTATTTGTTTGCAAGGTGGAACAACAGAGAGGAAGAGAGAAAGAGAGCGGTCTTTCATCTGCTGGTTCACTCCCAGGCAGGGTTGGGCCAGGCTGAAGCCAGGAGCCAGGAACTTGATCTGGGTCTTCCACAAGGGTGGTCCTTAAGCCATCATCTACTGCTTTCCCAGGTGCATTAGCAGGGAGTTGAATCATAAAGTGGAGCAGGCGGGACTAGAACCGGCCCTCTGATATGGGATGTAGGTGGTGTGAGCAAAGGCTTAACCCTCTGGGCCACATGCCAGCCCTGAGTTCCTATTCTTTTTTTAAAAGCACAGTTTATCTTTCCTTTCCTTTTATTTTATTTATTTGAGAGTCAGGGTTACACAGAGAAAGAAAGAGAGGGATTCCACCTGCTGGTTCACTCCCCAAATGGCTGCAATGCCAAGGGACCTAAGCCAGGAGCTGGGAGCTTCTTTGTGGTCTCCCACATGGGTACAGGAGCCCAAGTACTTGGACCATCCTCTGCTGCTTTCCCAGGTACACCAATAGCGAGCAGGATTGGAAGTAGAGCAGTTGAGACTTGAACCTATGCTCATATGGGATGCTGATGTCTGAGGCAATGGCTTTACCTGCTATGCCACAGCACTGGATTCCCTGAGTTCCTATTCTTATAACTTCCTCATGTACCCAGAGACTGCCTGGCCCTGTGCCCTGCAGCCTGTCTGTGGGTGAAAATGAAATTAGCTATGGAATTTGCACTCACAGCAGGTTCTATTTCCACAGACCTTTGAGGGGTGGAACACTGTCACTGGTTCACATACCAACAACAGCTTTGTTATGTGGTTCCCTTCAGATGCAGTTGCCTTAAGATGGACCTAGGGTCCAAGGCTGCAGGCGCCTTAGACACGGATCTGTCCATTCCTCACTTACGTCATCACGTTGGTCAAGCCTCAGGTAGTTTGTGTTTGTAGGTATCTGAAAAATCCTTCACGTACATGCATAAACATCTTCACTCCAGACTGAATAATATGGAGTGAGACTTACTAACCCAGATAAACGTAACAGGTGGTCAGCCCTTCAGCCTCTGAAAGATTGTATCAATGAGTGACTTCAGAATCACCAAGGGTTCCAACAATGCAAGCAAAAGCGAAAACCCATAATTTCAGATGAAGCATGCATCACTTAAATGATTGCCCTCCCCCCAAGTTATGCATTTTTTAAAGATTTATTTATTTATTTGAAAGGCAGAGTAACAGAGAGCCAGAGGCCGATGCAAAGGCTGAGAGAGAGAGAGAGAGAGAGAGAGAGAGAGAGGTCTTCTATCCACTGGTTCACTCCCCAAATGGCTGCAATGGCCGGAGCTGAGCCTATCCAAAGCCAGGAGCCAGGAGCTTCTTCTGGGTCTCCCACGTGGGTGCAGGGGCCCAAGGAGTTGGGCCATCTTCTACTGCTTTCCTAGGCCCATAGCAGAGAGCTGGATTGGAAGTGGAGCAGCTGGAACTCAAACTGGCACCCATATAGGATGCCGGCACTGCAGGAGACAGCGTTACCCACTATGCCATGGTGCCGGCCCCAAGTTAGTCATTTTTATTTCAGTCCTATTTGGATGCATTTCCCCGCTGGTTTTGTTCAATTTTTGGCTTAAAAAACTTAAACTGATAGGATCTTCTTACATCAGGTCCCTTTCTATGCTCTGGTTTGATTTGGGACCACAATGGAGGAAGAGGCAGGCCATAGAGAGAACAGAACTGTTATGTTAGAGCATGATGCCTTGTGTTGCCGAAAATTGTGAGCTTTAGAATGAACAGAGAAGCTCAGCTCAGCCCCAAAGGTCCCTGAAGATCTATTTTGTGATTTCTTTGAGTCTCAGTTTCCCAGTCTGTGTACTGGAGTTGTGGATGGCGTACGACACGTAACACAGGGCCTTCCCTCTGCTGTTCATGGCATCCAAGAGACACCCAACAAATAACAGTTCTCCTCCTTTCCCTTGCATGAGGCAGACTGCAGGACTTGGTTGGATTTGATGATGTAACAGTAGCCTGGAGGACTGCTCTCCCTTTCTCGTTTGTCATGTTTACCTGTGGGCAGCTTTATAGCCAGCCCAGCCTTCACCTGGCACCACGTTCTCCTTCACTCGGCCCCGTTCGCCGTCTCCTTGCTTGTACGCCGGTTACCGTCTCTCTCCCCACCACCTGTTCCATTGTTCGCAGGCAGAGTCAACCCACAGTGGTCTCACTTTGAGAAGAAAAAAAAAAAAGACTATCAAAGTGGGGAATACATACAATAACTTTAAAGCATGACAATAAATTACACAACTTCATCTCGGATTTTGCCCTAGGGAAAGGTTGACATGAAATGTTTGAAGAAACATGAAACAGATCCTAGAGACAGATGATTTTTCATAGTGAAATGCGATGTTTTCAAGCTTCAAAGCAAGGGTTCTTTTTGTCATCTGCTTGAGAGGTTACTTTTGACAGGATTTAACTTATTAAATTGTTCCACTGCTCTTTAAAAGGGTCTGGGCATGTGAGCGTGTGAGCATGCTCGTGAAACATGATGAATGTTAGTTCTTAATTGAAATTTTTAAAATCTCCAGGTGGCAAAGCATAGGAATGACATGCGCTATTTTGTAAAAGTTTTGAAAATGAGTACCTTCTATCCTGCCAAGTTTATGCTCGAAAAGCTGTAATAGGATGAACTGAAAGATAAGCTAGGGGAGGATGTGCCTTCTGGTTCAATATTAAAAAATTTTAAAGATTTATTTATTTGAAAGGTAGAGTGACAGGAGATGGGGAGAAAGAGAGAGAGAGAGAGAGAGAGAGAGAGAGAGAGAGCGAGCGCAAAAGTACTCCTATCTACCGCTTCACCCCTCAAATGGCCGCCAAAGTATTGGCTAGGCCAGACTAGAGCTAGGAGCCAGGAACTCTAACATGGGTGGAAGGAACCCAAGACTCAGACCGTCAGCATTAGTGGGGACCAGATGCATTAGTTGGATGCTGGATCAGAAAGGCAGAGTAGCCAGGACTCAAAGCAGTCACTCGCATGTGTGCAGGTGTCCACACAGCCAGTTCCCCTGTGTGCCACAACACCTGGCCCCTAGATGGGTCTTCAAATGCCCCTTGCAGCTGTGATTCTTCAGAGTCTTCAAAGACTCTTTCTCTAATTTGGACATTATTCTTTGTTATTTCATTGTGAACCTTAACATAGTATGCCAATAAAAACAGTGAATATATCTATACAATTATTAATCTTCATACTAATGGAAAAAACAATTTTTTTTTTTTTTTTTGGTGACAAAAACATTGCTCCATTTTCAGTCTCTCTTACAATTTTCAGATTCCCAGGGGCCAGTGCTGTGTCACAGCAGGTCAAACCACTGCTTGTGACACAGGCACCCCACAGTGGAGTGCTGATTCAAGTCCCAGATGCTCTGCTTCTGGTTGTGCTTCCTGCCCATTCACCTGGGAAAGTAGTAGATGATGACTGGAGTACCTGGGCCCCTGCCACCTGTGTGGGGACCAGAAGGCAGTTCTTTGCTCTTGGCTTTGGCCTGGCCCAGCTCTGAGTGCTGCAGGCATTTGTGGAGTGAACCAGTGCATGGAAGAGCAAGCTCTTGCTCTCTCTCTCTCTCTCTCAAATAAATAAATTAATTAATCTTAAAAAAAAAAAAATCTCCCAGGCCGGCGTTGTGGTACAGCAGTTAAGTCTTTGCCTGTGATGCTAGCATCCCGTATCAGTGTCAGTTTGAATCCTGGCTACACCACTTCTGATCCAGCTCCCTGCTAATGTGCATGGGAAAGCAGAAGATGGCCCCAGTACTTAGTCCCCTGTCACCTATGTCGGAGACCTGAATGGAGTTCCAGGCTCCTGGCTTTGGCCTGGACCAGCCCTGGCTTTGTGGCTATTTAGGGACTGAACCAGCAGATGGAAGATCTCTCTGTGTGTGTGTGTGTCTCTCTCTATTCTCAAACTCTGCCTTTCAAATAAATAATCTTAATATAAAGAAAAGATTTCCATAAAATTGTTTCATTCAGAAGAAATTTAATTGCGATATAAACGGAAGGATTTTGCTAGTGCTCTGTGAGCCATATTATAGTTGCTTAAAAGTTTCATTTAATGAAATATAATTATTATCAAAACTTAAAGTAGAACTTTGAAAGGCTGAAGAATTTCTGAGAAATGGAAGTGCAGAGCCACATGTTCGTGACCACTGATCCAGGGACCGTCATTTCCTGCCACTGCTGGTTCTCACTTCACACCAGCTGCATTGCGTTTGTGTTATGTTGTGGAACTACTAGAGAAAGCTGTTCTTTCTGAGAGTCGACAGTAGCACGTGTGGTAAAATGTGAACAGCCGCTACCTACGTTATCCTCTCAATTCTGAACTTGTACACAGCACGTGAAAGGGGGACACGCAGCAGGAGGGAAGGGCACCAACACTGAATGAGTACCTCTTTGGAGCTGGACGCTTCATTTAATTCTCCTAATTTGCAAAGAAGACACTCTTGCCTTTTTTTACAGGAGAGGAAAGCACGCAAGTATACACTGTCAACAAGAACAAGGGCAGCAGGACTGGAAGGTGACCCCTGGTTACACACGTCTGTGTCTTTGGTGTGACACCCTCAGCAATTTCCAACGTTGCATACCCCCCTTCCGTCACCCACACTGACTTGTTTGCTTGATCTCTCTGTTTCCTTGTCCCTTTAAAAAAGAATGTGCTAAAGTATTTTAAAGCCAATGCTAGATGTGTTGTTTGGCCCCCTTTAAAGTCAGTATCCACCTCTAAAAATAAAAGAAAAAAAAAGGTGTGAAAAAATAAAAATACCATTGTCATACCTGATAAATTCATGATAATTCAAGCATCACACGAGTTAGCTGACAATCTCCCTCGCAGCTTTAGAGCTATCTTCTTACCACTGTTCAAACTGAATTATGGACACATGTCTCAGATGACTGGCCGGCTCCCATGAGTCCTGGGAGTGGTGCCGGGCGGAGGGCCTTGGATTCAGTGGCTGGCAGACACTGTCCAGGGGTGAGACAATGTTCCCAGAGGCCACCAATTAAAGAGAAAAAATGGCCGACAATGGGAATGTTTCTTGTTATGAATTTGACAGCTGGAAGTACTTTAAAACCAGTGACATCAAATGGTACTGGCATATGGTGAAAAATCACATCACGTGGTCTGCCTGCAACCAGCAGTCTGGAGCCAGACATTTACTCAGTCCGTCTTTCTGTACCTCAATCTTCCCCTCTGTAAAATGGTATAACAGGGTCCGGCACTGTGGTATAGCGGGTTAACGCTCTGGCCTGAAGGGCCAGCATCCCATATGGGCCCTGGTTTGAGACTCGGCTGCTCTACTTCAACCCAGCTTTCTGCTATGGCCTGGGAAAGCAGTGGAGGATGGCCCAAGTCCTTGAGCCCCTGCGCCCATGTGGGAGATCCAGAAGAAGCTCCTCACTCCTGGCTTCAGCTAGGCGCAGCTCTGGCTGTTGCAGCCAATTGGGGAGTGAACCAGCGGATGGAAGACCTTTCTCTCCCTCTCTCTCTCTGCCTCTCCTCTCTCTGTGTAACTCTGACTTTCAAATAAATAAATAAATCTTAAAAATAAATAAATAAAATGGCATAACAACAGTTCTGCTCATTACAGGTGCCCGCCAGTAGGCATGTACATTACCAGACACATTGGCTCATCACACGGACTTAGCAAATTGCAGTTAATTGTTAGCGTCTTCTTTTAAAATTTATTTATTTATTTGAGAGATAGAGTTACAGACAATGAGAGGGAGAGACAGAGAGAAAAGGTCTTCCTTCCGTTGGTTCACTCCCCAAATGGTCACAACGGCCGGAGCTGCACTGATCTGGAGCCAGGAGCCAGGGGCCTCTTCCTGGTCTCCCACGCGGGTGCAGGGGCCCAAGGACTCGGGCCATCTTCCACTGCTTTCCCAGGCCATAGCAGAGAACTGGACTGGAAGAGGAGCAGCCGGGACTAGAACCTGGCACCCATATGAGATGCTGGTGCCACAGGTGGAGGATTAACCTACTGCGCCACAGCACCAGCCCCAATTGTTAGCTTCTAAACTTTCTAGGCAGTATGGTCAAAGAACATAAACAAGCCCACCCTGTTTCTGGGCTTGGTTTTCACAGGAACTGGGGCAGTTGTTGGGAATGCCATTTCTATCTCTCCAGATCAGATGGTGTGTTGAGTAGTCAAAATTCGTGTTACTCCTTGGGGATGCATCTGAAGGAAGGGTGATTAAGTGTGGACAGGATGATTTCTTTCTTGTTTGGTAGACGCTCGGGTGACAATGAAGTCTTCCAAAGTATTTCTCCCAAATTGACATTTTCCAAGATATTCCATGACATCCTCCTAAGTTTCCTAAGTATTATGGAGTTGGTGACACAAATTCAGTCGTACAGATTGAAAACCCAAGAATCATGTAAGTTGCTTAATGCAATAATAGCTGGAATTTCTGGGGTTTAGCCTCCCGGGTGCCTTATGTTTGTCTTAACTCCTATGTTCCTCAAAGCCATCCGGGGAGGTTGATGTGATTTCAGCCCCATTTTAAAGACAAGAAAACTGAGGCACAGGAGAGTTAAAAAACTCCATCAGAGTCACCTGGGTGCCAGGATCCCTGCTAGGCAGTCCAGCTGCAGTGTGTGTGTGTGTGTGTGTTTCAAGATTTATTGATTTGAAAAGCAGAGATACAGACAGAGAGAAAGAGATCTTCCAGCTGCCAGTTTACTCCCCAAATGGCTGCAATGAAGCCAGGAGCCTGAACTCCATCCAGGTCTTCCATATGGATAGCAAGGAATATGCCTGGGAAAGCAGCAGAGGATGGCCCAAGTGGTTGGGCCCCTGCACCCACGTGGGAGACCCAGATGAAGCTTCTGGCTCCTGGCTTCAGCCTGGCTCAGCCCTGGTCGTTGGGGCCATTTGGGGAATGAACCAGGGGATGGAAGACCTCTCTCTGTGTCTCTTCTTCTCTCTCTGTAACTCTGCCTTTAAAATAAATAAGTAGATCTTTAAAAAAAAAAAAAAAAGGTGGAACAGTCAGGGCTTGACCTGCAGCTCATATGGGATGCCAATGTCACAGGTGGTGGCTTCACCTGCTGCTCCACAGTGCCAGTCCTGAGTATGTGACTGTTCTTGGGACAAGGCTCAGCATGAATTATTCTCATAGGGATCTGCTCTCATCGTTCATTTAAATGAGGTATCCTTTCCCACAATTATGAGACTTTTAATTATTTGCATCTCTCTTTCACTTCACTCCACCTTTTTTAAGGAAAAAAAAAAAAAAAGAACGTGACTTTCATTTTATTCATCTCTGTCGCTTTCCCCCTTCCCAGAGTGTCACCATGGCCAACAGTGAAAGGGCCAGAAGATTCCTAAGGGAGAACGCTCCTGTAATCAGGGACAGCTCTTCACCACGGGCCGGAGTTTGGGGATGCTGGGGGCCAGTTAGCGGCCGTCCTCCGGCACCTGTGAGCTACCACATCTGGTCTCTTCTCTCTTGCTCTCGCTCTCGCTCTCTCTGTCTCTCACCCCTCTGAGCAGGGAAGCAAGCCGGAGGCAGAGTCCACCCTGCCTCCCACAGAGGCCTGTGAGGTACCTCTGTGTTGCTTCACAAAGCTCTCTTTGTTTGATCTTTCCATCTCCCCATTGTTTCTATCTCCACTGAGAGAGAGGGAGGAGGGCAGAGGAGAAATGGCAACCACATCCTCAGAGGGTGAGAGCTGGAAGCGCCAGGGCATCCCCTCAGCTTCCCTGCGCGTGCCCTCAGAATGCCCCTGCCGCACGCTTCTCTCTCCTGTGCCGTCTCAGCGGATTGAGTGTGTGGGTATCACTTACTTGGGTATCTGGGGAAAAAGGTTTGTCCATTTGGAACTCATTTTGGCCACTTAAAGCTGTAATGTTTTTGGTCTAACCATATCCATAAAACCCGGGTTTTGATTGAGGACAGTGTAAAAAGAAAATGGAATTCTTACACATTCTTACTTTGTGGTCATCAGAAGCTTAGAGATGAGATGAGCCAGAAAGGTGTTGTGGGGGTCATTCATTGAGCAAAACCGTATTTTGGAGACTAGAATGTGTCAGAACTTGGTGTTTTTTTTTGTTTGTTTGTTTGTTTTTTTTTTTCGAAAAGCTTGCTGTTACGCTTTTATTGGATTTAGACACTTATCCTGTTTAGAGGAAATTTTGATGACGGTATTTTCATTTTCTTCAGAATTCTTTAACCGCTGCTTCAGCTGCGCACGTTCCCGAGGCTTGGGGGTTTTCAGCTGCTCCACAGCGTGGCGGCTGCTCCGCGCTGAGCGCCTGAGGACCGGCGGGCTTCCCTGAGGAAGCGGGCTGAGGAGCGAGCGGAAGGCAGCGGGAGCACCAGCGTGGGAGGAGTGAGCGGCCCCAGAGGAGCGGGGCGTCCAGAGACGCAGGTGCGCAGGTGCGGGCTGCTGGGCCAGGAGCCGCTCGGTGGCGCGCGGGCGGCGGGCCAGTCCCGCAGGGAGGTGGTGGGCTGACAGGAGAGGCCCCGTGGGTACCAGCAGCTGCTTGAACTTCACCCCACACGCCACGCGGACCAGGAAGAGCCCCACTTCCTCTGCAGGTACCAGAGTTACTTTAGCAGTTTTGCTGGAAGGCGTGCCCCTTGACCTTCTGGGGAGGAGGGGACGGAGAGGGAAGGCCCGAGAGGCCCTGTGGCCATTACCAGGTGAGGGGCTCACCAGGGCCTCGGGTGGGCAGGCTACAGCCCTGAGGGCAAGTTCCACAGGCGCTCAGGACATGATGGCCTGGGAAAGGAAAGCAGAGGAAATGGCGGCAGACTAAGGAACTAACGGGGGCGGCGCTGCGGCGTAGCGGGTAAAGCCGCTGCCTGCAGCGCCGGCATCCCACATGGGCGCCGGTTCGAATCCTGGCTGCTCCACTTCTGACCCAACCTGAGGAAGTCCGAGGTTTAGTCAGCGATCCCAGAGGGAGGGATCCGTGGGAGCAGATTTCCAGTGAAGCCACAAAAGCGCCAGGAGGGGGAACCCGGGCTATCTGACCGCTCTGCCAAACACTCGCATTCACCCTGGACTGTCTCCAAGATGGCTGTGAACTCACAGGTGTGTGAAACCTACAGGTCTGCAAGGAGCTTCCAAAAGGGAACCTCCCCAACAAGCTCCTACAAAAGACTGGAATTGAGAGTCCTATGAAAAAGGAAATTAGGGAATGTTCAGCCTGCTCATGGCCAACCCATGTTCATATAACACACGCATGAGGGGACTGCACAGCATTCATGGGAAAACTGGAATTGCAAGCTAAGCTTATTTTGGTGCAAAAAATTTTGCAAGCCACCCTTGGTTTCCTCATCCTGTGTGTTTTCCATGGACTTGTTGAAGCCCCCGCATATGGAAAGAGGGTGTAGATTTGTAGTTAACAGCTAGAAAACAACGCTTGTGCGTCACCAGGTGCTGGGTGCGGGGGTTCTCACATCCAGGGGTCTTGGATGCACATGATATTTCTTTCTCTGACATGTTTATGTCCGTCCTAACATGTTCTCCGTCGGTCCCACGTGAAAGTAGAAACCGAAGTTGCTGCTTTCAGAAGGGGGAGTTCGGGGTAGTTTTGATGTAAAGTCCTGTTTTCCTCCTAGTCCAGTTCCGTGAGAGACTACACATCCACTTAGACTTCTCCAGAAATGGCTTCAACTCTCAGAATGATGCTTCTTCAACTATGTCAACCAAATAAAAACATGATATGTGTTCATATTTTCTCAGCACAACCTCTAGGCAACTAGCTAGAACTGCTACCAATCGGTGAGCGAATAAACACCATGTTCAAAGGAGAACCTGATGCCAGTTGCATGCTGTATCTGAAACACGAATGTCTCCTAGACCAACATGACAAGTGTCTCTAGGGCAAGGATATAAATAACCTGGGTTTACTTTTCAACTTATAAAAGAAATGGCAAGCATAACGAGCTTTGAGCAGTTTCATAAATACTGTGTCTGAAAATAGCTCAAGAGTATTTGGAACTCATTTATGAAATGCTTACATGTTGTTCCAGTAATGTACATGTTTTGTCATAACTTAGCGGCTTGCAAAGTAGACAGTCACCACTGAGGTTAAGGAGAAGTGGCTAATTTGCATAGGCACGCGGTGAGGTCTAGTCCTGACAGCTCATTGCTTTTGCATACAGGTGACCCAGGCCGCAAAGAGCAAAAGGCAGCGTATGGTGTCATAGGCAAGAACCCCTCAAATTCCCACTTTGGTTATGCATTGTTTACTGCTTGCATTTGAAGGTCAAATTGTTGTCTCTACTTCCTTTTCTTTTGTTCCGAATCTGTTCTCAGAAGACAGGCTAAGTGTGCACCCAAAGAGGAAGCCCATCCTGGCAGCTCAGGCCACCGCAGTCCCTGGGTTATGCAGCAAACCCGGCTTCAGCCTCAGTTAACAGGTGAATGGTAAGTCCTGCTTTCTAGGTGGACGGCCAGAGCAGAGGCGGTAAAAATTTTTGAAATATTTGACTCCTCCTTGAAGTCAACTTTTGTGTGCAGCAAGGCATTTCGTGGCTATTTAACTAAATCTCTCATGTAGCCACTTTAGCTCCTGTAAAAATCCTTCCATTTTTAAATGTACTGTTTTCAGTTTTGATTCTCTAGCAGCTGCTGTCTTGCTAAAATAAGCAGAATTAATATTTAAATGCTTTTGCATTTTATCGTAAAATGTTGGATGTTTGTAACTCAGAAAGTTATCAGGACCTCTGAGTGCTTAGTCTAACCTAATAGTGCCTGGCAGTCAGCCAGAAGCTGCAGTGTGGGCGCGCCGATGGGTAGCGGAGGGGAGGTAGCTTGTGGGGAGGAAGTCCTTTCCCACTTCCTGTTCAAGGTGAGGGCACACAAATGCCCGTGTTTACCCGCACTAAGAACTGGCAGCCTGCACAGTGCAGGGCCCTAGTGGGAGCTGGTTTGAAATCCAGGATGCTGACCCCTCTAGGAGGCAGAAGGGGATGGGTTCGAGTTGCAACCAACACGTTAAGGGGCACATCTACCGAGACCAAATGCTTGTGCATAGAGCTGGTTTCACAGCAGATCGCAACTTAAAGTGTTTGTAAAAAATGACTTCCTTTCCCGTTGCCGAAGATGTTTGTAATGCTTTATCACCGAGACACACAAGGGAACCATGGGTGAAATCTATTTTTTTTTTTTTTGACAGGCAGAGTTAGACAGTGAGAGAGATAGACAGAGAGAAAGGTCTTCCTTCCGTTGGTTCACCCCCCAAATGGCTGCTATGGCTGGCGCGCTGTGCCGATGTGAAGCCAGGAGCCAGGCGCTTCCTCCTGGTCTCCCATGTGGACGCAGGGCCCAAGCACTTGGGCCATCCTCCACTGCCTTCCCGGACCACAGCAAAGAGCTGGACTGGAAGAGGGGCAACCGGGACAGAATCTGGTGCCCCAACCGGGACTAGAACCCGGGGTGCCGGCGCCACAGGTGGAGGATTAGCCTAGTGAGCTGCGGTGCTGGCCAGGTGAAATCTGTTCTATGAGGTGCCCAGGTGCCCGTCTTCCCTGGGCACGCCTCCTAGCCTCTGATCTCCGCTGCATGGACACATCCTTCCCTATGCTCTGAGTGGGGGCTTCTTCCATGCGTTCAGTCGGAAGCACCTGCATACTTGAGTCGTTATGTTTTTGGAGGCTTCTGTCTGAGTTTCAGGTTTAGAACCAGGCCGTTATGAGCCTTTGTCTGGTTCCATGTCCTTGGGTTTAATATTGGGCTCTTCCTTCTACTAATTGCATCACCCCCATTGTATTCAACTTCTTGAAGCCTCAGCTTAGCCATCTGTAAAATGGGGCTTGTCACGTTTCTTTCTCAGAGGGTTGGGTGAGATTGGATGGAAAGCACTTGGCAGGTGTGCGGGCACATCGGAAGCACACAGTAAAGGTTGGCTATTATGAAGTCATGTGTCCTTTTGATAAGAACGGCATTTTAACTCTGTCAAGAGGCTAACCACCCATGAAATCAGGTTATCCCACATACCGGACACCTGCCTTTGGTGACTCAAGCTGCCAGAGCGTGTAAGAGATGGCAGCTGTGTTGGCTGTTTAAGCTGTTTTCTCCTCGGCGTCTTCTTAGGGAGCAGAGTCGGAGGGGTGGTATGGTGCTGAAGAACGCCAGGACAGGCTTTGTTTCCCCTATGCAGGGGCCGTGCAGACACGCATGCCACGGTTCCTAGAATTCCTCTGTGACAGCTCCCAGAAGTTAATGGGCAGGGAGGACTTTCTCAGGCCAGGCCCTACCCAGATCTGCCTTGGAAAGAAAGCCAAGCAGTTCCTATTTTCGGCACCGTGTGCTGAGAAAAGCGGGCCAAACCGCTTGCTTCAAGAAACTTTCAGGGACTTTAAACAAGT
Source organism: Lepus europaeus (assembly GCF_033115175.1). Lineage (NCBI taxonomy): Eukaryota > Metazoa > Chordata > Mammalia > Lagomorpha > Leporidae > Lepus > Lepus europaeus. The sequence continues at coordinate 48,340,172 of NC_084840.1, forward strand.
GTTTGTGTTATTTTTTTTTTTTTAAGGGGAATAATCATTTAAAAAGGAAATAGCCTGGAAGGCCCTCCAGTCTCACAAATGTCTTTCATGTCTTTATTCCTAACATCGCTCTCTGAATTTTTCTAGTTTGTGCCCCAGGATACAGAAGCAGCGCAGGGGCGGGCATTAGGTGCAGTGGTAAAGATGCTTGGACACCTGGATTCCATAATGGAGTGCCTGGGTTCGAGTCCTGAGTGTGTCCCAATTCCAGCTTCCTGCTACTGCACAACCCTGGGAGACAGCTCAAGTGGCTGGGTCCCTGCTACCCACATGAGTGACCTGGATGGAGTTTCTGGCTCCCAGCGTCGGCCTGGCCCGGCCTCAGCTGTTGGACATTTGTGGAGTGAGCCTGTGTATGGGAGAGCTGTCTGTCTGTCTGTCTCTCTCTTCCTCTGCTTATCAAATACATTAAAAAGTTAAAAATTAAAAAATAAACACATGGCCAGCGCCGCGGCTCACTAGGCTAATCCTCTGCCTTGCGGCGCCGGCACACCGGGTTCTAGTCCCGGTTGGGGCACCGGATTCTGTCCTGGTTGTCCCTGTCCAGGCCAGCTCTCTGCTGTGGCCCGGGAGTGCAGTGGAGGATGGCCCAAGTGCTTGGGCCCTGCACCCCATGGGAGACCAGAGGGAAACACCTGGCTCCTGCCTTCGGATCAGCGCAGTGCACTGGCCGCGGCGGCCATTGGAGGGTGAACCAACGGCAAAAGGAAGACCTTTCTCTCTGTCTCTCTCTCTCTCTCACTATCCACTCTGCCTGTCAAAAATAAACAAACAAACAAACAAACAAACACAAAGTACCCACAGGAGAGCACTGAGGGTTCCTGCCTCTCTGCCATGGCCCGGGAGCTGATGCACTGCAGTGCCCGGGTGGTGTCATCATCGCTGGGTGAGGCCAGGCGCTGGACCGAGGGAGGAAGCTGTGCTGTCGGTTGGTGGAGGAGCAAGCAAACACTGTGCTCCGGGAGCCTCTTCTCCTAGTTGGGCTTGGGCCCTGTCCTCATGGTTGGGCTCACTGTCACACCTCTCCCTCAGGCTCAGCTCTCAAGATCACAGATCAGCTGTAGGTTCTCCTGGAAGGCAGCGCTACTTCTGAGAACCGTGGCTGCCTTCTCACCTGGCTGTGCCTGGCAGCCAACTGCGCTCTGGCCTGTAGCATGCTCTCTGTCTGCCCGCTTCGTCCCTACCCTCAACCCTCTCCCTCTTGGGTTAAAAGCTCACATTTTTTAATCTCAAAAGCTGAATATTTTTCTATGTCTCTGATGTTGCTTCACATTCTTCTGATAATTTTATTTAAAAGTTTATTTATTTATCTTTATTTACTTGAAAAGGGGGAGAGAGAGATCTTCCATCTGTTGGTTCATTCGCCAAATGCTCACAGCAGCCAATGCCGAGGCAGGCTGAAGGCAGGAGCCCGGAACTCTATCCAGGTTTCCCACATGGTGGCAGGGACCCAGGTACTCGAGCCATCACCTGCTGCCTTGCAGGAAGCATTGAGAGGAAGCTGGGGCAGACGTAAAGGAACCAAGCCTCCAGCTAGCGTTCTGATATGGCCCTGGAGCAGAGCTTTCCCCTGGGTGTGGCACCACAGCGCCTGCCCCTCTTTCTTCTTGAGTTGCAGGCAAGCCCTCCAAATTCCCCCTCCTCCAGGGGCTCCTAACACACGACGAAAATGCTTTCACTTCTAGAATGTCACCAGGGAAGGAAGCAGCAGTTTTGATGAAGACAAATTCTTCGGCCTGAGAAGCAAACAAATGGCAGCGACGATGGCACCACAAACAAAATCAGAGTCAAAAAGCTCCATCTCTGTATACTTTTTTAAAGATTTATTTTATTTATTTGAAAGACAGAGTTACAGAGAGAGGTAGAGACAGAGAGAGAGAGAGGTCTTCCATCCGCTGGTTCACTCCCCAGATGGCCGCAACTGCCAAAGCTGAGCTGATTCGAAGCCAGGAGCCAGGAGCTTCTTCCAGGTCTCACACATAGGTGGAGGGGCCGGAGGACTTGGGCCATCTTCTACTGCTTTCCCAGGCTGTAGCAGAGAACTGGATTGGAAGTGGAACAGGGATGCCAGCACTGTAGGCCAGGCTTTAACATGCTGTGCCACAACGCTGGCCCCCATCTGTGTATTTTTAAAATGCCTAATAACATTCCAAGAATTCTGAAAGAACTTGGACACGAGAGCATTCTAATTTTAAGTAGTCACATTTATATGCAAAGTAATTTATAAAGGAAAAAAATCTTTTTTTATGAAAGATTTATTTTACTTATTTGAGTTACAGAGAGAGATAGAGGACAGAGAGGTCGTCCCAAATGATGGCAACGGCCAGAGCTGCACCGATCTGAAGCCAGGAGCCAGGAGTTAGGAGCTTCTTCCAGGTCTCCCACACAGGTGGCCATCTTCTACTGCTATTCCAGGCCATAGCAGAGAGCTGGATTGGAAGTGGGTCAGAAGTGAAGCAGCCAGGACTCAAACCAGAGCCCATTTGGGCTGCCAACACTTCAGGCCAGAGCTTTAACCCGCTGCACCACAGCGCCGGCCTTGGAAAAAAATCTTTCGATAAAACACAGGAAAATAATTCTGCTGTGGAGGTACTCTCATGTTCTGCCTTCCTATCATCTGAACTAACTAGTAGAGATTCTCCCTGGAAAATTTAACCACATAGAGGAGAGCCAAGGAACCTCTTCTTAAAGGGCAGCCCTTGGCATCAGACTGACCTTGGTTTATCTCCTGCCTTAGCTACTTCCCTTGCAGCATAAACTTGAACAAGCCACTTAATCTTTCTGAGCTTAGTGTCGTCGTCTCTACCATGGGCCGCCCTTCTCTTTGGGGGTGAGTATTAAAGGAGAAAATATATGCAAGCTGCATGGAACAGAAGCTGACACACCGTGAACGATGACCCACGTGTGTTGTGTGCCTACAACGTACTTGTCAGTAGACAGGGCACTAGGGCAGAACAAACAGGGCCTCTGTTCCCGTCGTGCTGAGGCTGGCAGAATTGGCACCGTTGACTCATGCCTTAGGGAGAACATCCCCCTCCCGTGGCTCTGGTTTACACGGAAGGGTGTGTCTAAGCAGCACAGAACAAAATACCATGCATTATTGGCAGTTGTCTGGTAAGTTGGCTGAAAGACAAGGCCCTCTCTCCTTGCACACACACGACTCAGTGCCTGTGACAGATGCTCTTAGCCCCGTATTCCACCAGTCTCCAGTGACAACTTGTGCTGTCTTTTTTTTTTTTTTCTTTTTCTTTAAATTTATTTGACAGGTAGAATTATAATCAGTGAGAGAGAGACAGAGAGACATTTGGTTCACCCCCAAAATGACCGCTGTGGCTGGAACTGTGCTGATCTGAAGCCAGGAGCCAGGTGCTTCCTCCTGGTCTCCCACGCGGTGCAGGGGCCCAAGCACCTGGGCCATCCTTCACTGCTTTCACGGGCCACAGCAGAGAGCTGGCCTGGAAGAGGAGCAACCGGGACAGAATCCGGTGCCCCGACCGGGACTAGAACCTGGGGTACCGGCGCCGCAGGCGGAGGATTAGCCAAGTGAGCCCCAGCACCGGCCCCTTGTGCTATCTTTTGAGTTCACTTTCTGCTCCCAAGGGTTTTATAGATCCTCGCATCATCTGTTTGGCCTGATTTACCGCAGCACCCTCTAATCCAGTTTACCTACATTTTGTTATTTTTTTATTTTATTTTTTAAGATTTATTTATTTGAAAATCAGAGTTACACAAAGAGAGGAGAGGCAGAGACAGAGAGAGAGGTCTTCCATCCACTGGTTCACTTCCCAATTGGCTACAACGGCCGGAACTGTGCCAATCTGAAGCCAGGAGCCAGGAGCTTCTTCTGGGTCTCCCACGTGGGTGCAGGGGCCCAAGGAGTTGGGCCATCTTCTACTGCTTTCCCAGGCCATAGCAGAGAGCTGGATCAGAAGTGGAGCAGCCTGGCATAGAACCGGCTCCCATATGGGATGCTGGTGCTTCATGCCAGGGCTTTAACCTGCTGCACCACAGCACCAGCCCCATTCTGGTTTTTTTGTTTTTTGTTTTTTGTTTTTTTAATTTATTGAGCATTTGCTCTGTTCAGGTGCTAAGCAGAGAGCAAGGAAAGCGATGTGCAGTGTATGATACAGGTCTCCATAGCAAAGCATTTGAGGGGACGGGGAGCACTCGCCAAAGGGATGTTGAGCTCAAGAGGAAGCTCTGGGCTGAAAAGAAAGGCTTGGGAATGGTGGATGGAAGAGTGTATCGAGGGCAAAGGAACGATGTGAGGAATTAAACTGGGACTGAGGTATTTTGGTGGGGATGAACATCCAAGAATAGGTAGAAAAGGATGAACCAAAGAGACTAGGAAGGAGCAGCAGTCAATGCAGAAAAACAAACCAAAATGACACACACACACACACACACAACCAAACAGAAGGGTCCGGAAAGCAAAGGGAAAGGATTGCTTCCGCAATTTTCCAAATGAGAAGACAGTAAAGACAGAAAGACATCTGAGTTGAGAACTGAGGTCATTGGTGACCATTATGAATGCAGTTTCAGTGGCGTGCAGGGGCCAGGGCCAGGTCCTGATTGGTAGAGGAGCGAATGGGAGATGGAGAAGTGAAGGCTGGGAAGGGCAACACTTCCTTTGGAAGAAAGGGATGAGAAAGAATAGAAACAAGTAGCAGGTGCCAGTGGTGGGGATTGGACGCTGAAAAGTGCAGGAGCTGCCTGCCAGGACTCAGAACCTACCACCTAGCTTTGAAAGTTGATGACAGCCCTTACTCCCTGTGTGACCTTGGGCAAGTCAGTCCTTCAATTCTGTCACCTGTAAAATAGTATCTCCTTCAGTGAACCACCTACAGCATAGGATGATCCATTATTTAGATGTACACTCTTGAAGTACAATACAATGTTTCCTTACTTTTACCTCTTAAAAAGTATTGTGTTGGGGGCCGGCGCTGTGGCATAGTAGATGGGACCACCGCCTGCAGGGCCAGGATCCCATATGGGCGCCAGTTTGTGTCCTGGCTGCTCTACTTCCGATCCAGCTCTCTGCTGTGGCCTGGGAAAGCAGTAGAAGATGGTCCAAGCGTTTGGGCCTCTGCACCCATGTGGGAGTCCCAGATGAAGCTCCTGGCTCCTGGCTTTGGATCTGCCCAGCTCTGGCTACTGCGGCCACTTGGGGAGTGAACCAGCAGATGGAAGACCTCTTTCTCTCTCTTTGCCTCTGCCTCTCTGTAATTCTGCCTTTCAAATAAATAAATAAATCTTAAAAAAAAAAAAAGAAAAATATTGTGCATGGCTTATGACTACAGGCAAAAGTCAGCTGTTATCTCCAGTGAGGGAAAACCATGTAGCAAATTTATTTAGTTTTTGGACTAGCTTTCTATTTCTGAAGCGATTTGCGGTGCTTCCTGAATGTCTTTGCTCTTGCTGATGACGCTTGTGTGTCTGACCATGTCGTGGTTGCCTCCTGGAGAGGTGCTCTAACTGCTGCTTGCTGTGCTGTGATTTGCACTGAATTGTGCTGTTGGCCTGTGTCAGCAGATCGGTAAGAAACAGCCCAGTGAAATTCACCGTTGCATTAACTGGAAGGATGTTGTTGAAAACGGGCTGCACTACTCTGCATGGTGTTTTGTTAATGAGGTTTCTTAGGAGACTGTGATAAGGAAGAGCTGCGCTTCACCTGACTGACTGGTTCAGTTTGGCAACATAGGCACCACGTTCTGGTCTTTGAGAAGACCACTAGAAAGCTTAGAGTATACTTGGAGATCAACCTAAGCAACTACTGTGCATTTCATAAACTGGGTTAATTCCTGGTCCCACTTACATTCTTATTCTCTGTTCTTTTTCTTGTGGGCTCCTAGTTTATTTTCTTTGGGTACAAAGTACATGTCTTTCAGAGTCACCTCAAATCTCTTGGAAGTAGAATAATAAAGTATGAGATCCGGAGTCAAAAAGTCTTATTTCACATCCCTGTTTGATTAATTACTGACTGTCCAACCTTGGACAAATTATTTAATGTCAGTTTCCTCTCCTGCAAAACAGGATAACTGATTTTACTTCACAGAGTTTTGTGAGGATCCAATGAAAGAAGTCATGTAAAGTACTGGCATATTACCTGGCACAGGGAGGGCACTCAACAAATTGATGTCATTGTTATTACCAACATTCCTCTATATCAGTGTTAGCAAACAAGACACAGACACACACATCTCTGGAAAAAATCTGATTATAACTCTTAGGAAATTAACATGGTTTTGCTTCTTCCTGGTTTATTTGAAATTCACATGCTTTGATATTCATGGCAAAGAACCAACTTCAGGAAATAGATTTTCAAGTGTTGACTCAAATCAGGCAAAAGATTATACTCGATAATTAGCATCAGCAACAGACGACTAAACATAAATATATTTTTTAAAATTTTGTGTCTCTCTTACCACAGATACAAGCTACTATTCTGTCTTTAGACTGATGGGCCTATTTACATAGTAGTTCTAGAAATGGCAGTGAAATGCAGGAGGTTATTCTGTCTTGCAATTTAAATGAAATATTGCACGGATAATTTCAGAAAGGAATTTTCCAGAGAGTAGGAATAGTTCTTAGCAACATGAAAAACCAGAAACAATGCTAGATCTAATTCTGCAAGAGCATAGCCATGTGCTGAGTGTACCATTTCATTTTTAAGGACATAGATTTAATTTCATGTGACAATCTGGCATCCAGGTTTTTCTCTGGTCTTTTTTTTCCAAATAGCCTAGTAAATATGAAAATGCAATCTCATGGTAAAAGATTAAATTTATGAGACCCTACTTGCAGGGCACCAGGGTTATTATGAAGACAGTAGATGAACAACACAGATTAAGAAAAATGTCAATGATAGTTGTAACATATAAACACATCTAATAAATAACTAATGAGAAGCCTATGTGCATAGTGAAATGCCACCCTTTCTGTCTAGCTTATTGTTTCCTATACCATTTCTATCCATCATGTTTATCAAAGAGATTTAGTAACTCTTCAGGGTATTATAGTAATTTATGTAGTATTTTTTTATCAAGACAAAAAGAAAACATTTTTTACATTAGTAATTGGGTGTTATTTTCTTCCAGCAAATTTACTTTAAAAGGAATCTGGCTACAAAAACAATTCTTAGTAGCTTATAACCAAATATTTAAAAATTCTTCTGTTGTATAAAAAAAGTGACAAATTATAATTTACTGCACAAAAACATGACAATTTATTTCATTTGTGTTCCTAATGAATTCATCTATTTGTATTATGCAGCTTATTTTAGTTCTCATTTTGCTGTTTTAAAAATAGAATAAATATTTATCTATTTTAACAGCACATGATCAATGAGTCTCCATTTAAGTTTCATTTGTTGATACAGAGTTCCACATTGTGATTTTTAAAAAATGAGTTACGGATTTCAACCCATTTTCTCTTTACCTTTCTGTGGTCTTCTTGTGCCATGATGAAGAAGAAGAAACTCAGGAAGTCTTTGATCATACATTCACAATTGGCACGCTTAACATGGGACCCGCGTGGTGCAAACAGTGGACATCAGGTACACTGGCATTCATAAATGTGCCAGCTCTGTAATCACCTGGTCACCTTGGGCAGGCCTGCTTTTCTCTTTCCATCATCTGTTCCTATAAGGGGAGAAATTTTCATACTACACAATTGTGCTCACCACACTTCAAAAATGCACTTAGAAACCCATGGTCAAGGATGGCACTCAGAACATCGCTGATGTATGTTTATTTTTTTATTTTTAAGAAGATTTTGTTTATTTATTTGAGAGGTAGAGTTACAAACAGAGAGGGAGAGATAGAGAGGGATCTTCCATCTGCTGGTTCACTCCCCAAATGGCCACAATGACCAGAGCTGGGCCAATCCGCAGCCAGGACCCGGAGCCAGGAGCTTCTTTCAGATCTCCCACATGGGTGCAGGGGCCCAAGGACTTGGGCCATCTTCCACTGCTCTCTCAGACTAGAGCAGAGAGCTGAATCAGAAGAGGAGCAGTCAGGGACATGAACCAGAACCAATATGGGATGAAGCCTTCTAAGCCACAATGCCGGCCCCAGTTGATGTATGTTTAAAGTATCTTCTTTCCATCTCATTTATTTTCGGCTTCTGAGTATAATGAATAAGTGATTTTCTAAAGTAAGCAGGGGAGTTGAAAGTATAAGATAAGGAGCTGGTGTTGTGCTGGAGCTGGTTAAGCTGTGGCTGCAGTGCGCATCCCTTATGGGTACCAGTTCAAGCCCCAGCTACTCTACTTCCAGTCCAGCTACCTACTAATGCACCTGGAAAAGCAGCAGAAGATGGCCCAAGTACTTGAGTCTCTGCACCCTCATGGGAGACTGGGATGCAGTTCCAGTATCCTAGCTTTGGCCTGGCCCAACCCTGGTCATTGTAGCCACTTGGGGTGTGAACCACCAGATGGAAGATCTCTCTTTCTGTCTCTCTCTCTCTCTGTTTCTCTATAACTCTGCCTTTCAAATACATATATAAATAAATCTTTTTTTAAAAAAAAAGTAGAAGATAAACTTCCACAACCCTGATTACTGATTTTAATTACTTTGACTTTCAGATAATTCTATGAAGAATTCTTTCTTGATTCGCAAGACTATTTTCTTTCACATTTGTCTTAATCACACTGAAATGCACCTATGGGAAGAGAATAGATCCTTATGGAATATCTGCTATTGCCTAATAGTTTAAATAATTAATTGAATTTATTCCTGATAGTATCCTTACATGGAAAATGTTGCTATCACCATTTTACAGATTAAAATAAAGCAAAAGCAAAGATCCAAAGAAATCCAGATAGGTTTCTGGTTCAGATTTGGGATAACTATTCACTCCCTTAAAATTGTTGAATTATAGAATGCTTTTAAAATTATTTTACTATAAATATAATGTACTTGTTGGTTGTTTTCATAGTTTAAAAAAGAACAATGTGTCATGACAAGTAGTGAGAAGGGTTTTCTCAGTCTGGAGTGTGCAACCTGTTTACTTTTCTGGAATTTACCTATTGAAAGATTTAGAAGCAATAGATGGTTTCATGTTAAAACAATCTCCAATACCTTCCAAAATCAATGCATGCTTATTATAACATTTTAAAATACAACAAGAGACTTCAGAGACGTCTCTGAGAGCCTGTGGTGAGGTCCCAAAGCTTCTAGGGCCAGGGTTTCCGTCTGCTCTCCTGCGGAGTACTTGAGACGCTGGAGTGCCCTAAGTACTCTCTTTAATGACAGTGGAGTTCCCTGGTTTGCCAAGTCACTTTGTGGTAGTCTTTCACAATCAGTGGGAATTTACCTCCTAGAAAAATCAACTTTGAAAAATGAATGAGCCTCTCCCGGGGCAGACGGCAGTTCCCATATATGTAAAATATTATTTTGTATTTGGAAAAAGATGTTTCTTTCAGCACTGGCTGGGTGTAAGCAGACTTGTACAGATCAAAGCCAGTTAGCAGAGTGGTTGACATTCTCAGTGAGAATCAAAACTGTGTCAGCTCTACATGCTACCAACAAAAACACCAGAATCCTGAAACTCGCCCCATGTTGTCTCCTCTGCCAGGGCTCCTGAGTGCGTGGCTGCTTTCTGAGATGGTCATTACAAATGGCCCCTCAGCGCCTGTGGTCTTGCTCTGTCTCTTCTCACCGAGGGTGAGCACCTCTGTGCTGTGGGGGAATATGCGTCCATAGCTCCTTGCCCTGAAGTTGCTCCTCCCAGGCAGTGTTCTCCTAAGGCACACCGACACTCAAGCATATGCAAGCTGATTTGGCATAAACAAGAACCTCATGAGCGCCTGCATCACAGTGGGTTAAGCCATCATTTGGGACACCAGCATCCTACATTGGGGCACCTGTTTGAGTCCTGGACACCCCACTTCTAATCCAGCTTTCTGCTAATGTGCCTGGGAAGGCAACGGATGATGGCCCAAGTACCTGGGCCCTTGGGAGACCAAGATTGGATTCCAGGCTCCTAGCTTCTGGTTTCAACCTGGCCCTGCCCTAGCCATCATGACCATTTGGGGAATGAACTCGCAGATGGAAGATATCTCTGTCTCTGTCTCTCCTCTCTCTCTCTCTCTTTCTCTCATACTGTGTTTCAAGTAAATAAAATAAATCTTTTTTTTTTAAAAAAATGGTACAGAAAAGCGTTCAACAGATTTCAGTGTGCATTCACAATTTCAAAAGTAAACTCTTGACAAACTAAAAATAAAAGAGAACATTTTCAAAAAACCTACATCATAATTCAAAACAATTATTTTGCCCTAAGATTGGGAAGACAATGATGTCCTTTCCTGCCATTACTGTTTCATGAGAGTTCCTAGTTCAGGTTACAAGTCAAGAAACCAAAAAACAATCATGTATTTTGAAGAGGAATATATAAAATGGTCACTATGTCATAGTGATATGTAGAGTCCTAAGGAATCTACTAAAAAACAACCACAACAGCAGCAAATTTAACAAGGTGACAGAATACAAAGTCAACAAACAGAAATCAATTGTATTTCTGTATGCAAGAAACAAACAATTGGAAGTAAAATTTTTAAAATACATAATTTACAATGGTGTCACAAAACATGAATTACTTAGGTATAAATTTAACAAAACAGTGGAACTTGCCTTGTGGCACAGCTAGTCAATCCACTGCCTGCAAAGCACGCACCGGATTTTAGAGCAATGCTCTACTTCCAACCCAGCTTGCTGCTGCTGTGCCTGGGAAGGCAGTGAAAGGTGGCTCAAGCGCTTGGGTGCTGGCTTCCCACGTGGGAGACCTGGATGAACTTCCAGGCCTCTGGCTTCAGCCTGGTCCAAACCTGGCTGTTGAAGCCTTTTGGGGAAAGAACCAGCAGATAGAAAAATCTTCTCTCTCTGTCTTTCCCTCTCTCTCTATTGTTCTGCCTTTCAAATAAATAAAAGAAATAAATCTTAAAAAAAAAATTTTAACAAGGCAATGATGGTATGTCCTTAGAAAACTCTTAAGATTTTTTAGCAATATTTAAAAAAATCAAAATAAATACTGCGAAGTGCCATATTCAGAGTTCATTTGACTCGATTGTTGTTAAGATGTCAAATCTCCCCTAAATTGACCTATTGATTTAATGTAATCCCAATCAATATCATCAATATCCAGGCAGGATATTTGCATAAAGATCACATAGACATGTGAAATCCTATGTAGCCAAAACAGTCTTGTGAGAGAACAACTACTACTTTATTTCAAACTTATTATAAAGCTAAAATCAGACACTGTGGCTTTACCCTAAGGATAGACAAATAGATCCAGGGAGCTGAGAGCCCATAAAAACTCTTATCTCTTATCTCATACAACCTAAGAAAGCTAACTTAAAGTGTGTTATGGACCTAAATGGAAAATCAATAGCTATAAAACTTCTATAGCAAAGTAGGAGGAAAATTCTTTGTGATTTTGGAGTAACAAAGACTTCTTAGGATGCAACAAGACACAAATAAAAAATTAATACATTGAAGAAATCATCAAAATTTAAACCTTCTCCTCAAAACACATTTTAAGAAAGCAAAAATGTAAAACAGATTGGGATAAAATATTTGCAACATATATTCTCATAACTGATAAAGGACTTGCTTCCAGAATTTGTAAACAATTCTCAAAATTCAATAAGCAGACACACAACCTGATTTTTAAATGGGAAAAAGATTTGAGCAGACATTTCACCAAAGATATGATAATGGCCAAAAAAAAAGCACATAAGCAAACTCTCAGTCATTAGGGAAATGCAAGTAAGGCCATAATGGGGTAGGACTATATGCCTCCACAATGGATAAAATGTTTTAAGCTGTAAATATTAAATATTGCCTGGGATGTGAAGCTGATGGAACTCTCATCACCAATGACAGCAAAGAAAAATAGTACTGCCATTTTGGAAGACAGTTTGTCATTTCCTCATGAAGTTGAAATCTCCATCTGTTATTTTCTTTCTGCCTGAAGAGGATTCCTTTGACATATCCGCAGTTCCATGGGTGACAAAGGTTTTGTTTTTGTTTCTTGGAGTGTCGTCTTTTCACTCCTTCTTTTTCTCCTTTCATGTTAAGCATTCTGTGTGTATTTCTAAATTTATTCCTAGGCTTTCTTTCTCTTATTGTGACAAAAAATACATAACTTTTATCACTTTAACCATCTGTAAGTGCCCAGGTCAGAGCATTAAGTACAAAAAATGTGGATCTCTTCTGGAATTTGTGTGTTATCCTTGTGCAAGGGTCATGCCAATCCATTTTGTGCAATGGTAAATGTGTGTATTCCCTCATTATAAATGCAGTCAGACTGGATTTACTCCTGGGAAGAGGCTGGGGGTACAGGGTGACTTTGGGGTTGTTTAGCTTTATTTTTCAAAATTCTCACTTTGTTAAAAAAATGAATTGACCATAAATGCTTGGGTTTATTTCTGGGCTGTTTTGTTCTACTGGTGTATATGTTTGTTCATTCATTTGTTTATTACTCCTACTACATAGCTATCTGATGCCTCCAGCTTTGTTCTTTCTGTTGAAGATTGTCTTGGTTATTGACTTATTGATTTTATTTGTAATTCCATATGAATTTTAGGGTAATCTCTTATTTCTGTGAAAAATATCATTGGATTTTTGATAGCAATTACATTGAATTTGTAGGTCATTTTGAGTATGGACAGTTTAAAATGTTAGTTCTTCTAATCCATGAATATGGAATATCCCCCCATTTATTTGTATCTTCTTCAATTTCTTTTGTTAATGTTTCCATCTTCTCAATTTTTTAGAAGAGTTTGAAGGTTAGTATTAGTTGTTTAAATGTTTGATGGAATTCAGCAGGAAAGCCATCACTTCCTGGGTTTTTCTTTGATGGGGCTTTTTTTTTTTTTTTTTAAGATTCATTTATTTGAAAGAGTTACACAGAGAGGCAGAGACAGAGAAAGAGGTCTTCCATCTGCTGGTTCACTCCCCAGATGTCTGCAACAGCTGGAGCTGCGCCAATCTGAAGCCAGGAGCCAGGAGCTTCTTCTGGGTCTCCCACATGGGTGCAGGGGCCTCAGAACTTGGGCCATCTTCTACTGCTTTCCCAGGCCATCAGCAGAGAGCTGGATTGGAAGAGGAGCAGCCGGGAATAGAACCAGCTCCCATAAGGGATGCCGGTGCTTCAGGCTAAGGCTTTATCCCCGCTGTGCCACAATGCCTGCTCCTTGATAGGACATTTTTACTACTGATTCAGTCTTCTTACTAATTACTGGTCTGTTTACATTTTCTGTATCTATTTCTTCATAATTTGGCCTTGGTAGGTCATATGTGTCCAAGAATTAATCGTTTCTTCTCTGCTACTCAATTAGTATATTTAATAGTGACATAATACTTCTGTCTAATCTGCCATTGATCTGTCGATTTTATCAGTTGACCTAATGACAACTCTCTGTCATGTAAAGGATCTAGGATTTGACCAGACATGAAATTTAAGTGTCACGTCCCTTTAACCTCCTTCAATCTGGAACTTTGTCTTTCCACACTTCAGGTTTTACTAACTTGAGACAGCACATTATATAGATTTTTGCTACATTTTGTTCATTTATGTTTGTATATATATAGTCTTATATTTCACAAAAGCAAATAGAATAAAAAATCATGTTTTTACTTATCTGTCATCACTATTTCCTTCCAAATTTTAATTAGCTTTTGTATGTAACCTTTTAAGGTTTTCTCTGAATATGCAAAATGCAGTTTTTTTTGTTTTTTTGTTTTTTTTTGACAGGCAGAGTCGACAGTGAGAGAGAGAGAGAGAGAGAGAGAGAAAGGTCTTCCTTTTGCCGTTGGTTCACCCTCCAATGGCCGCCGCGGTAGGCGTGCTGCGGCCAGCGCACCGCGCCGATCCGATGGCAGGAGCCAGGTGCTTCTCCTGGTCTCCCATGGGGTGCAGGGCCCAAGCACCTGGGCCATCCTCCACTGCACTCCCTGGCCACAGCAGAGAGCTGGCCTGGAAGAGGGGCAACCGGGACAGGATCGGTGCCCCGACCGGGACTAGAACCCGGTGTGCCGGCGCCACAGATGGAGGATTAGCCTAGTGAGCCGCGGCGCCGGCCGCAAAATGCAGTTTTTAACAAAAATAATATTATATTTTTCTGATAATCCTTTCTGCTTACTCATACCTTTTGCATGTCAAAGTTTATGTTCTTTCCTTTTTCTTCCCAAATTGTTATTGAAGTAACACAATACATAGAGAAAATGAAAAACCCATACATACTCATCTCCAAGAACTTTCACAGGTTGAATGCACTCCTGTGCCCAGCACTGAAATCAACAAACAGAACGTCAGCTATATCCCAGGGGTAGCTTTTGTTGCCATTCAGGTTTTCCTTTCAAAAGGGCACCCACTATTGCATAGCCCCACAAATTCATTTAACAGTTTTGTCTTGTATAAATAGAACCACATAATATGGATTCCCTCGGCTGTGGCCTGGCATTATGCGGGTGAGGTTCCTTGTTATTATTGTGTCAGCTGTGGCTTGTGAATTCTTATTGCTGCGTAGTGTGTCAGTGGGTATGGATACCACAGTGTTTATCCGTTTTCCTATTGACAGGCATTTCGGTGGTTTCCTGCCCAGGGTTATTATGACTCCTAGTGCCAAGGACATCTGAGCACATATCTGTTGTAGATGTATGTTTGGATGGGAACAGTGTAACTATATTTACAGCTTTAGTAAATTCTGCCAAACTCTTCTCCAAAGTGGTTATACTAATTCAAACTCCACCATACATACATGAATGATCGGATGGATTTGCCAGGACTTGATACTGCTTTCTTTTTCACTTCTTTCTTTTACTGTAGGTTGGTTCTTCATTTAGAGTGTAGGATAGCGTTTCATCGTGGTTTTCATTACTATCTTCATAGAAAGGAAGCGAGGAAATGTCTTCTCATAATTTTATTGACCACTTGGATATCCTCATTCAAGTTTTTCACTCGTTTTTCCAATGGATTTTTAGTACTTTTTTAAGATTATTAATTTGAAAGGCAGAGTTACCAAGAGGCAGAAAGAGAGAGAGAGAGAGAGAGAAGAAGAGAGAGAGTTCTTCCATCTGCTGGTTTACTCCCCAAATGGCCACAACAGCTGGAGCTTTGCAGATGTGAAGCCAGCAGCTAGGAGCTTCTTCCAGGTCTCCCATGCGGGTCCAGGGGCCCAAGCACTTGGGCCATCTTCTACTGCTTTCCCAGGCATAGCAGAGAGTTAGATCATAGAGCAGCCAGGACTAGAATCAGCGCCCATGTGGGATGCCGGCACTGCAGACGACAGCTTTACCCACTACACCACAGCACTGGCCCCTAGTGTTCTTTTAAATTTGTTAGATTGTTTTGTATTTAGATATTCTGTTCTTTATTGGACATGTGATATGCAAACATCTCTGGGTTTCTTTTTTTAAGATTTATTTATTTATTTTGAAAGTCAGAGTTATATGTAAGTAAAGACACACACACATACACAAGAGAGAGAGATCTTCCATTTGCTGGTTCACTCCCCAGATGGATGCAATGGCCAGCATTGAGTCAGCACTGGGCCAGGCTGAAGCCAGGGGCCAGGAGCTTCATCCAGGTTTCCCACATGGGTGTCAGGAGCCCAAACACTGGGGCCATCTTCCACTGTTTTTCCCACAAAATTAGCTGGGAACTAGATTGGAAGTGGAGAAGCTGGGATATGAACCTGTGCACATATGGGATACTGGCATCCTAGGTGGTGGCTTTATTTATTGGTATTGAGGGCTTTACCCCTCGATAATACCCCTGTAGATGTCTTAGTAAGGTCCTTCTGGTGGTGTATTTCCAGAAACAGTAGCTCTTCTCACATCTTTATTTTTTTGTCTTTGTATTTGATTTGGAACTTTATTATACTGAAAGAATAAAGGACTTTATTGTACTTTATTTGGAGCTTTATTGTGTTGAAAGAACTTTTTTTTCTACTCAGATGTTATAAAGCTTCTCTTCTGTCTTTTTATTGTAAGAGAGATTCTTTCTTTATATTTTAGGCCTGAAATGAGGAACATTAAGAGTTAATCTTGGCCAGCGCCACAGCTCAATAGGCTAATCCTCCATCTGTGGCGCCGGCACCCCGGGTTCTAGTCCCGGTTGGGGCGCCGGATTCTGTCCCGGTTGCCCCTCTTCCAGGCCAGCTCTCTGCTGTGGCCCGGGAGTGCAGTGGAGGATGGCCCAGGTTCTTGGGTCCTGCACCCGCATGGGAGACCAGGAGAAGCACCTGGCTCCTGGCTTCGGATCAGCGCGGTGTGCCGGCCGCAGGATGCCAGCCGCGGCGGCCATTGGAGGGTGAACCAACGGTAAAGGAAGACCTTTCTCTCTGTCTCTCTCTCACTCTCACTCTCACTGTCCACTTTGCCTGTCCAAAAAAAAAAAAAAAGTTAATCTTAAATGCTGTAAAGAAACCAACTTTATCTTTTTAGACTAAACTTACCATAAGATTCTGAAAATGTAAAGCTT
Source organism: Lepus europaeus (assembly GCF_033115175.1). Taxonomy (NCBI): domain Eukaryota; kingdom Metazoa; phylum Chordata; class Mammalia; order Lagomorpha; family Leporidae; genus Lepus; species Lepus europaeus. The sequence continues at coordinate 48,356,699 of NC_084840.1, forward strand.
TGCTTCTAAGCTTTTAGGTCTCAAAAATTACTTGGATATTTTTCAAGTCTATCATTATGTTTACTTTAAGCAGCAAACATAGATCTTCCAAAACCAGTTTCTCCTAGCTCCAGTACCTCAACTGAAGTTGACCCTCTCTATCTGCAGGTTCTACATCCTTAGATTAACCCAACCTTCAGTGGAAAATATGTGAAAACAAGAATTACATCTTTGGGGCCAGTGTTGTGGTGCAGTGGGTTAAAGCTGCCACATGCAATGCCAGCATCCCATATGGGTACTTGTTCAAGTCCTATCTGCTCCACTTCTGATCCTGCTCCCTGCTAATGCATCTGGGGAAACGGCAGAGGATGCCCCAAGTGCTTGGGCCCCTGGACTCAAGTGGGAGATTCAGAAGAAGCTTCTGGCTTCTGACTTTGGTCTGACCCATCCATTGTCGTCATTTGGGACATGAACCAGTGGATGGAAGATCTCTCAGTCTCTTCTCTCTCTCTCTCTCTCTCTCTCTCTCTCTAACTCTGCCTTTCAAATAAATGAATACATCTTTTTTAAAAAATCAAAATCTCAATTTTTCCCCATCTGCACAGGTCTAATTTCTTGCCTTCTCCTTCGTGTTTGTATGTTTTATTTTTTATTTCAGTGAGAACTCTGGGATCCTGAAACACCATTTTTTATTTGCCCAGTGGCATAATATATCTAAAATATTTTCAGAATCACATCATTTTTCCATATGTGAAACAAACAAAAAGAGTTCAGGAATTATTTTTAAGTTTCTCCCTGCCCAACTACTTGACCATGAACTGAGGGTATGGTTGTTATGGTTTGAACAGAATTTGGGTGTTCACAATCATGTAGTCATTTAAGCACCAAAGTCTTAGCTGATGCCTAATGGATTAATGTTAATAGTTGACAGAATAAGGGTGGAGGCTTGATCCAGTTCCCATGTCTGGGAGGTGGGCCTAGTGGGAGGTCTCTAGGTCATGGAAGCCTGCTCTCTGAGGGTTGTTCTCATGGGAAGGTTGGTTACATGAGCTGAGTTTGGACTCGCTTCTTTTCCTGCTTCCTGTATCACCATGTGAATTCCTCTAGCAGTTGACTGCCTAATCTTGGACTGTGAGCTAACAAAAGTTAGAGGGGCCGGCACTGTGGCACAGCAGGTTAACACCCTGGCCTGAAGCACCAGCATCCCATATGGGTGCTGGTTCGAGACCCGGCTGCTCTACTTCCAATCCAGCTCTCTGCTATGGTCTGGGAAAGCAGTAGAAGATGGCCCAAGTCCTTAGGCCCCTGCACCCGCATGGGAGACCCAGAAGAAGTTCCTGGCTCCTGGCTTTGGATCGGCACAGCTCTGGCCATTGCAGCCAATTGGGAAGTAAACCAGCGGATGGAAGCCCTCTCTTTGTCTCTCTGCCTCTCCTCTCTCTGTGTAATTCTGACTTTCAAATAAATAAATAAATAAATCTTAAAAAAAAAAAAAGTTAAGGGGAAATAAACCTTCCTTGCTAAATGACTCCTCTGAGGTATTTTAGTTAATGTAATGAAAACCACTGGCGAGAACAGTTAAATACTGTATTCAAACATTGCTAGGGTTAATTTTTCTGCATTTTCTCTCTGTGTGGTTATGCTGTTTATTTAAAATCTAATTGGGTTGACTTTTTCCTATTTTTCTCCATTTCATTTCTTTTATGCTGTTCTTACTAATTCGATTAATCCTTTGTATGTGTAGAAAGTTGTAATATTTTCAAAAGAAAACCTGGAGAGTTATAGCCATACAAATGCCATTCTGTACACAGTCCCTTCTGCTACATTCCCCTTGTAGCTCACCAACTTCATGGTTCTGGTTTATCCTTCCTGTGCTTTTTTGTAAACATCCCTAGATAGTCATGGTTTTAATTTTTCCTTCTGCTTCCTGGAAAGGTAGAATACCATACATGCTCGGGGTCGGCACTGTGGCACAGCGGGTTAACTCCCTGGCCTGAAGCGCCGGCATCCCATATGGGAGCCAGTTCAAGTCCCGGTTGCTCCTCTTCCAATCCAGCTCTCTGCTATGGCCTGGGAAAGCAGTAGAAGATGGCCTGAGTCCTTGGGCCCCTGCACCCATGTGGGAGACCAGGAAGAAGCTCCTGGCTCCTGGCTTTGGATTGGCACAGCTCCGGCTGTTGTGGCCATCCGGGGAATGAACCATCCGATAGAAGACCTCTCTCTCTCTGCCTCTCCTCTCTCTGTAACTCTGACTTTCAAATAAATAAATAAATCTTTAAAAAAAATTTTTTATTTTTTAATTTGAGAGGTAGAGTTACAGACAGTGAGAGGGAGAAACAGAGAGGAAGGCCTTTCTTCTGTTGGTTCACTCCCCAAATGGCCGCAACAGCTGGATCTACGCCTATCCAAAGCCAGGAGCCAGGAGCTTCTTCCTGGTCTCCCATGCGGGTGCAGGGGCCCAAACACTTGGACCATCTTCTACTGCTTTCCGAGACCATAGCAGAGAGCTGGATTGGAAGAGGAGCAACCTGGACTAGAACCAGCGCCCATATGGGATACTGGCACCACAGGCAGAGGATTAACCTATTGTGTGTCACTGCGCTGGCCCCCATACATGCTCTTTTAAAAACAGCTTTATTGAGGTATAGTTCACATAGCATGAAAGTGACCGGTTGTGAGGTGTAGCTAGACATGTTTTAGTGAGGTAGCACAGTTGTGCAACCTTCACCGCCATCCAGTTTTACACAATTGTGGTTCCCCCCACAACTTCCCTTATGCCCATTTGCAGATGCTTCCAATCTCAACTCTCGCCTTAGGCAGTCACTGTCTCTACACTTTTTCTAGAAATTTCATTTAAATAGGATTATACCATATGGGGTCTTGGATATTTGGTTCTTCCATATAGCACAGTGCTTTTCCTCTTTCACCTAGCATAATGCATTTAAGTGGGGGTACATCAGTGGTTTTCTTCACTCTCTTGCTGAATAGCTTTTATGGGTAAACCACCATTTGTTTAACATTCACCAGTGTGAGAGTTGCAGATTGTTTTCAGTTTTTCTGTGATCGTGTGTAGTGCTGCTATGAACATTTGTGTGCAAGTCTTTGTATAGACATATATTTTCATTTCTTTGGGGGTAGATACATAGGAGTAGAATTGCTGCATCATATGGTAAGTGTATGTTAAATTCTTTTTAAGAAATAATTATTTATTTGAGAGGCAGAGTGAGACACACAGGCATACACACACAAACACACACAGAGAGACAGATAGACAGACACACACACACACACACTGAGTACTCCCTGTCTGCTGGTTACTCCCCAAATGCCTACAACAGCTGGGGCCTTCCTGGGACCAGAGCAATGAGTCAGGAATGCAATCCAGGTCTCCTTGGGAGAGTGGCAGGCACCCAATTACTTGAGCCATCACTGCCGCCTCCCAAGATCGGCATTAGTGGGAAAGTGGAGTCGGAGCCAGAGCTGGGAAAGGAACCCAAGTCCTCTGATGTGGGATCAGGCACCCTAACTGCTAGGCTGAATGGCCACATCCTGTGGAACTTTTTAAGAAACTGCCAAACTATTTCCAAAGTGGCCGTATCATTTTATATTCCCGTCAATGTGGTATTTATGATTTTTACGTTAATTGTAAGCAAGCGTAGTGTCTCAAAGTTGCTGACAAGTCTTATCTTAGCTAAGCCATGTGTCTTTGTACTCCTGCTCACTTTTTACTTAAGTTTGAATTCAGAAGGAATGTGGCTAAAAAAAAAAAAAAAGACCCAGAAAATTGTATCCTTTCCTTTCTTAGGGGATGGGAAGATGTTGATGACAGTTTTAAAGGAGGGATTTTATAGCCCCAGTCTTTAAAAACAAAGGCTATTTGCATCTCAAACCTGAGTTTACATTCTCTCTGGTGGTGGGGCAGGAAGTGGGATTAGCTTCCTTTAAGCCATAGATATTTGGGAAATTCACTAAGCATAGGGTAGGGTCATTAACTTCACATTTTGAAAAATGAGAAGAAAATTCGAGATTCTGCAGATTTCTCACGTTGTTACTGTAATTTTGAACTGGGTGCCGTGGTAGCTGCAAAGAGGCTGTTGGAAGTGAGAGCCGTGTCTGCTGACTTAGCTGCCTGGGAGCCCAGACACAGGCTTGGACCCCATCATGCAGGGTACCCCCAACATGATACCTCAAGGTACACTCCAGGAAACTGTGTAGCAGTCAACAGACTCTCCGTTAATTTGTAAATGAACTTCAGCTGAATTTTTCAATGATCAAAGTTTGTCTTGAAAAAAGACCCTCTTCCCATCCCTTTTCACTGGTGTTTCTCTCTCCTTCTCATCCTCTTCCTGTCTCCCACCGCCCACCCACCCCCATCCTATGCACCTAGATTGTATTTTGTTAGGCCTGAAGTCAGCTAAGATAAATATTATTTACTACAACTCCCTTTGATCGCATGTTCAATTAATTTGATTAGCTTGTATTCTTGCTTCGGAGAAATGAAGAAGTATTCAGGTAGTTAAGGGGTCTCTCTGGTGGCTCTCAGAACATACCCTGTGTTTCTCACAGGCCCAGTCCTGACGAGGTGCATGTGGACCTGAACATCTGGACACTGGGTTTTTAAGAAAGGAGAAATGGGCACTGGCACTGGGGTACAGGGGGTTAAGCCTCTTACAACACTAGAATCCCACATTGGTGCACTGGTTCAAGTCCCAGCTGCTCTGCTTCCAGTCCAGCTCCTGCTAATGTGCTTGGGAAAGCAGCAGAAGATGGCCCAAGTCCTTGGGACCCTGCCACCCACGTGGGAGACCCAGATGGAGTTTAGGCTCCTGGCTTTGGCCTGGTCTAGCCCTGGTTGTTGTAGCCATTTGGGAAATGAACCAGCAGGTGGTCTCTGTCACTCTTCCTTTCAAATAAATAAAATAATTATTTTAAAAAATGGAACTTTATTAAAGAGAGAGCAAAAAGAAAGAGGAACATACTCCTTTGGAGTTTAGACTGTATTTGGATGAACGGAGTGAAAGTATTTGGTACCTCTGTGTATCTGGCCGACCGCAGCTTTACAGAGACGTAATTAGGTGCTGAATAACTAATAAGGGGGAAAAGTGGGAGGCTAGGATGGTGTGCGTCCAGAAGGAACAGCTGATGTGTGTGACTGGGCAAACGGGCCTGTTGATCCTGTAGGACACATTGTTAATTAGTGGTGCATGCAGTCCCCTATTTTCAGAAACTATCTCTAAACACACATGCACGCCGCAGTGATTTTTATTGTTGGTTTCCTGTTCCAAGTTCAGAGCTGTGCCATTCCACAGATGGGAGGAGAGTTCAGAAATGTTATTGAGGAAACACTGAGATGTTCGTACTTCTGGTTTGGTTAGGCCGCACATCAATTTCAGGAGTGGTCTCCGGGTATGCACAAGTCCCTCTGTTCGCTTTGGGCTGGGGGACGAACTGGGTGGTGGCAAATATGCTGTGCCAAGAGGGAGAACCACGAATGCATGCCAGGGACGCCTGCAACTTGCCTCTTTCCCTTTGGGTTCTTTATTTTCTATCTTTTACATTTGTGACAAAGCAAATGAAACTCGTCTGTGCTCGTCAGGCCGTGGCAATTTTAATGTACTTTGCACCATTCTATCGCATCCGCTTGGTTGCAGAACTTAAGTTTTCTCTGGGAAATCTGTCCTTGGCAGTGCCTTCCCCTCTACAGCCTGTGGTGTGTTGCTTAGTGTTTAACAACTAGGTCTCTGGAAAAGTAAAAAGCTCTGATTTACCGCATTTGCTGATTTTGGTGGCGTAAGGACTTCTCCTTGGCTGATTTCAAGCTTCTTGAGTGATATCACTCAATACAGAGTTGGAAAATTATCATTATATAATATTTTCACTGAACCAATAACAATAACATGAACAACCGCAGAAGCACAGGCGACCACTAAAGGTTGGAAAATAACTAGGAAATGATGGGTTTAAGTATATGTTAGCTCTGGTGCAAATATAATTCATTGAGTTGCATGTTTATATAATTTACTGTTTAATAATGGCTAGCTAAGAGAGTTCCTGTCAATTTAATGATTGGTTATCACAATTCTGGATGAATTGGTTCCAGCACCTTCTAAACCTCACTTTGCCATAAGGACAGCGATGAGGGCCTGGGGCTGCTGGTCGGAGTGAAAGCAGTAGCAAGCCGGCAGGACCAGGAGGCCCTGGTCAACCAGAGTCACAGTCATGTTTTTATTGCAGGATTTCCTGCCTCTTATAGATTGTGTATGTTCAGGTATGGGAAATGCAGATTGTACTTGGAAAAGTTTGTAAAAAATAGAATTAAAAGTTAAGTTTATATTAGGTGCAAAAACCATTGAAATCCTTGCATAGTATTTTCTTTTTTTAAAGATTTATTTATTTGAAAGTCAGAGTTACACAAGAGAGGAGAGAGGAGGTGGGGAGGGGTCTTCTATCCGATGGTTCATTCCCCAACTGGCTGCAACCTGGCTGTGCCAATCCAAAGCCAGGAGCCAGGAGCTTCCTCCGGGTCTCCCACACGAGTGCAGGGGCCATCTTCTACTACTTTCCCAGGCCATAGCAGAGAGCTGGATCAGAAGTGGAGCAGCCAGGTCTGGAACTGGCGCCCACATGGGATGCCAGTGCTTCAGGCCAGGGCATTAACCCACTGCGCCACAGCATCGGCCCCCATAGTATTTTCATAATACACATTTTGCCTGGACTTTTTGAAGATTCCCTGTATGGTGTATGGAAACCAGCTCCAGGCAGTGCCTTTTTGTTTCTTGTGATTGATGCTTTTCCCTTCCAGACTTCTACTGGACGCTGTGCCTAAAATGAGCACCCTCACAGTACAGTACAGTCAGTGGCTCTCTTTCCTACTGTTTCCTCTTTTGAAGCAGGAGGACATTGGCGCTCACATTCTACTTTAACCATCTCCCTGAGAGTAAAGTCTCCAAAGATGACTCTTCACTTGTGCCTCCATTGTGATGACTGTTTCCCTGCTTGGTGACAACATCTTGAAGAGCCACACTCTAGTGCTGCCACCCTACTGTTTACCCTCTCGGCTTTTCTCTGTCTCCCTCTCGTCACCCCTTGTATTTTTCCCTTTCTTTTCTTTATTATTTTTTTTTTAGATTTATTTATTTGAAAGTCAGAATTATGGGAGTGGAGAGAGAGAGAGAGAGAGAGAGAGAGGAATATCTTCCATCTGCTGGTTCACTCTCCATTTGGCCTCAGTAGCCAGGCTAAAGCCAGGAGCCACGAGCTTCATCTGGGTCTCCCATGTGGGTGGCAGGGACCCAGACAACTGGGCCATCTTCTGCTTTTCCCAGGCCATTAGCTAGCAGCTGGATTGGAAATGAAGTAGCTGGGATGCAAACCAGTGCCCACAGTCGGTGTCACAGTCGGCAGCTTTATCCTGCACGCCACAATGCCAGCCCTGTAGTTTCCCCTTTCTATCTTCCTCATTCGATCGGTCTTAAAGTTAGTCCATGACACAGAACCAACTTGTATGTTATTATTACTGTGGCTTTTGTTGAACAGAATCTTATATTCTCTTGCCTTTGTCTAAATACTTTATGAACAGTATGTGTCTCTTTCAAATAAAACATGGGCTTTTAGGTAGGTTTTCTTGGGGGAATTCCAATTGCCTTTGAGAGAGAAAAATAGGCTTTTCCCAATTCCATCCTAAATACTCTATTAGTTCAGTCTGAGAGAACACTAATGAAGAACTAATAGAAGAAATAAAAAAGCAAAACCAAAAAGGCTTCAGGATTTTGGAAACAAGATAGCATCCCAATGCACATTCAGTATAGCTTCAAGTCCTTTTTACCAAAAATTGAACAAAAATCCCAAGATACGGTAACACCCCAAATTCTTTGTGGCACTGAGATTTGAGCAGCCAATGACATTTGATCTCAGCTTGCTCAGGGCTCGGCTCCCTGACCAGTGATGCTGCTCTTTAAGAAGGAAGGCGCTGGTGGTGAAATGCGTAGCACATATGGGCCTGAACCAGTGAAACCGGCTTCCAGCTGGATTCCTCGAGAAGTGTGAGGGCGCAGAAAGTGTGATGCACTCGCAGATGCTGCACGAACAGCCAACACGGTGCCTGTTGTTTAGACAAAGAAGCTATTTTTAAAGTTTAACACAAATGGAAAGCTTTGCCTGTGCAAGATCAGGAAGTGGTATTTCATTTTGAGGAGACCCTAGTAAACACTCTGTGCAGGCTCAGAATCACATTTTAGAGACTAGAACCATCCAGAAGGGAAGTTGTAAAATTATGAATATCTTGTAAAAATAAGGCTGTAAAGAAAAGTAAGGTTACTTGAATCACTGGAACCAATAGAGATAAACTTGAACATTTCCCAAGGAGAGAAAGCAGGACTTGTTGTCTTTTGGATCCTTCGCCTTACCTAGCACTGAGGACACACAGGCACGATTTCATGGAGAATCAGTGACTACAGACAGCCTTATCTGGCAAGTGGAACAATTATGAGAACAATCATCTCTCCGAGAATGTAGAGATGTTAGGTATTGGGGCTTGAGAGCTGTATGGCCTCCAACCTGGGGCAAGTGCTTCTCAGTGAAGGCCTGTCTCGTAGGATCCAATAGGCAAACCTTTAACAATTGCCTGGTAAGTGACCCTCCTCTCTCACAGCCGCCCCCCACTGCAGGAAATCCATTAGAGAATGTGATTTCAACTTTGGACCAAAGAAGGGTTCCTGGCTCCTGTCTTTGAAGATTCCCCAAGACCTTGGATGCCCCTGGGGAGAGGGGTGCTGGGTGGGTTTTAAAGCATCTTATAGTGCTCTGGGGACAGGATTCAGTAAAGCACACTGTTGCTTCTCATCCATCAAGGAATGGAGGATTTGGGCAAGACAGAATGCAATGATGTTTCCCATGTGTGCAACGTGGCCTAGAGGATGTGAAGTTCCTCAGTGTTTCTCCCCAACACTCCTCGATGGGGTGCAGGTAGATCACTCTTTCCTCCATGGGCCAGACTGGAATTATGAGTAGAAAGTATAAATATTTTTCCTCATGGTAAAACAGGCAAGTATGGTTTTGATTTAGATCAAGGAGACTCAAGCTAGATCTGCGAAAGCCTCTTTTCTTGGGAAGAATTATTCACAATGAAAACAATTCTCACTGAAATGCTCAAGATGTGGTTTGCAAGTGGTTGCCTAATTAGAGTCAGATATCCATAGAGTCAGATTTTCATGCAAGGAATCAAAAGGGAGATACAATAGAAAAAGAGGTGATTCCAGACACAGAAAACGGCAAAAGGTAGCACGAAGATCTGACAAGACTGATAATAAATGTATTTCATGGCTGATCACAAGGGATTTGTACTCAAAACAAGTTAATGAGAGTTTGAGTTGAAGTTTACATTTGTAAAAGAAACCCGAAGCGTATAGGCAGACTAGATGTCTGTTTGTCCTGTTGGACAAGTGTTCTCTTTGGTTTCAGGGCTTTACTTAAGGATGAAGTTTCCCTCGTCCTTGTCAGAATGCTCAGGTGTGGAACCAAAACCCATCCCTAGAGCCACTCAAATCACAATGCAGATTATCCCCTTCCGCATCTCCCAGCATGCCTTTGGTCTCAGTTCTTGGGCTATCCATTTCTCCTTCTCGGGCGAAAATCTTTTCAGACCACACCTGTGAGAGAAAGTAGCTTTATCTTTCGCTGAATGATCCAAATACCTTGTGGTTCAAGGTGATTGTTCCTCTGATCCCCCAGGTGCCTAATCTTGTGGGGCGCACAGCTTTATTCCGCGGGCTTTCTTCTGAGGAAGAGTCTTCTGTGACTGGATACAGCTGGTGTCACTCGACGAGGCGAATTGGGTGAGCAGGAAACCAATCACCTTTGAGTGGAGGAGGAAGTAGCAACAGAAGGTGGGTGTGCCCCTGCAGCTGTGGATTCATCCGGGTTCTCGGGTGCTGCTTAGCCATAAATCAGAAGACACCAGGACAACTTTTTAAAAATGTACAATTTAGCTTATTTGAATATTACCTCACCATCTTCCAAGCAGTAGTAAAAAGATGGACAGTGTAACCACACTGCCAACAAAATTTTAGAAAATATGTAGTTCATGGCATTTGTGCTGGGAAAATATTACCATGTAGGCTCATTGGTAAATAATGAAATTGTTACGCCTCATTTGGCTTCCTATTGATTGGGAAGGCAGAAAATGTTTCAGAGGAAATTTATAAATGAAGGCAAGTCTTGGTTTGGATTCTCAGTGAGTCCCAGATGGTTCACACAACCTTTATCACTTAGCTCTGTGTACTTTAGACCTAAACTTAAACAAAAGGAAATAATGGGCTTGGAAAATTGTGTTCTCTTGAAAGACATCTTCAATAGCCTGAAAAGCACACATTTTGTGATCATCGTCTGCTAACGTGTATGGGTAGGACTTTCTGCTCTCAGAATCACTCCCAGTTTCTCCCTGTGAAGCTGTATCACGTGAGCCTTGGCAGAGGCTCTGCCTAGGTATTCTATTAGCATTTACCATAACCAGTGTGTAGAAAACACAAATGACTCAAGTCGTTGCTTTGAAAGCCCTTTGCACAATTGAATTTCCTGTGGAGAAGCAATATCCCAGGAGCATAATAGATTTTTCTCCCCTTCTTCCATTTACACACTTTCACAGCTAACTAATCAGTTGCAATTCTAATCCATATTTCTGATTTGTTTACATGCATCATGCAGGCTGGCAATCTTTAGAATTCAAATGTGACTTAAAGTAAAAGAAAATAAACCACGAGTAAATGACAGAGAATTACTAACAGTAGGAGCCTTGTTTACATTCCACATTCTGAAAATATTTTGTTCAGCTGGCTAGGAAAACCACATGGTTGAGACAGACTGGGTGATGATTTGCTTTATTGCTTAGCTGGGGCCAGGATGGAAAAGGGTATGGCTCGTGATACGGCTGTCTGTCACCTCAAACCACAGAAAGAACACATTTTCGGCACACGTGTGATCTGGGCTTTGACAGCAGAGGGCTGATAACCCTAGCCAGATCATCATGTGCGCCTGGCCCCGAGCCAGAACAATGTGCCAGACTTTTGGAGTCTTCAGATAATAACCCCCTCTTCCTTTCTGTAGTCATCAGCGGATGCTGCTTATTTCCCAAGGCCCTTCAGAGCCTATTTGTTCTTCAAGGCCTTTGTTCCCCTCTACTTTCTGGAATTATCTTCCAATGCATTCTCAATTTCTCCCTTTCCACCTACATTTGAGAGGCTTGAGCAGTCTCACTGATGCCCCTACTCAGCTCAACTGCATGAAACTAACCAGTAGCTCAGCAACAATCACCAGGAGCCTGTTCACTCCCAGAATGATGGGAAAGACAAGGATGCTTTTGAATGGGTTCCTGTCCTCCAGAGAAGGAGCATCTCAACCGTAGAATGCACTGGGATGCACCATGCAAGTCTTTAATATAAGAAATAAGGAGGCAGGGGAGAGGATAAGATTTTAACAAGTCTTTACTATTAGCAGATATACCTGAAGTGCAGCTCAGAAAATCAGTGATGTCATTATCTGTTGGTTAGGGACATATTTCCTCCCTGAAGAGAACCAAAGGAAAATCTTCCTCAGAGACTTGAAGAAGCTGGCACATTGTTCCTTTGTTTTGTTTCTTTTTTCTTTGAAAAACCAATCTCACTGAGGATGGTGCGGCACAGTGGGTTAAGCTGTTGCTTGTGACACCTGCATCCCATATCGGAGTGCTGGTCTGAGTCCCAGCTATTCTGCTTCCGATCCATCTCCCTGCTCAATGTGCCTGGGAAAGTGTTCCAAGGGCTGGGCTCCTTCCCACCCATGTGGAAGACACAGATGGAATTCCTGGCTCCTGGCTTCATCCTGGCCCAGTCTGGCTGTTGTGGCCATTTGGGAAGTGAATCAGTGAAAAATGTTTGTCTCTCTGTCTCTGTCTGTCTGTATCTCTCTGTTGCTCTTCCTTTTGGATAAGTCATCTTTGGAGAAATAAAACAAAAATCAACCTCTGTAAGTTCACTGTACACCTTGAGAGCTCATCAAGCGACACATCCTGCCTAATTAGGGCTTCCTGGAGCCCCAACAGGAAGACTGGATTAGTGGGGGGGGGGGGTGAGGAGAGAGAAGCTGCTGTCGTCTCCTTTCCCAGCCTCCCAGACATGTGCATCTGCAAAGAAGAGAATGTCCAAGAGCCACGGTAAGAATCAGAACTGAGACCATTCCCAGATGCATTTCTCTAGTTGTGTGTCCACCTGGGAAGATCAGAGGCCGCTCCTTCCACCTTGGCACCCCAGCTGGCTTCTTTCTTTCTCTCCCCGCTCTGGCCCCAGCTCCCCTCAGCCAGCTTCCTATCTCTGTTCTCTGTGCCTGATGACAGAGCTTGGGCAGCATTGTACTCCCTTGCTTTTCTTGGGCCAACCTCTGGAATCCTGTCCGTGTTCAGAGGAGTGGGGAACAAAACCTGGAGCCTAAGCCTGCTTTTTGCTTTGTGCCCCTTAATCTCTCACTCCACAAACCCTCTTTCCCACACCCTGAGTTTTCCTTTCCAGCCTTTGAGATTGTGGAAAGAGTCTCTCAACATGGCCATGGTATTAGTCAGCTTTTGTCACTGTAACAAAATACCTGAGAGAAGCTACTTACAAAGCAAAGAGGGTTTTTTGTTTGTTTTTTTTTTTGCTCACGGCTTTGAAGCTTCACAGCCCATGATCAAGCAGCCCCTTTAGTCCTTTAGTTTACCATCTGGTGGTGCATTCTTGCTGTCAGAGTCCTGATGTGGTGCAGAGCGTGTGTGGAGGAAGTATATCACACGGTGAGGCAGGAAGCAGAAAGAACGGCTGTGTCTGGCTCGGGCTTTTGTAATAACCAACTGCATTCCAGCCACACTGGGCTCACCCCCAGCAAATCATGCTCTAGAATGAGAAAAAAGATAACAAATGGGACTCTGAAAATATTCACTGGCAAATTTAGAAATGCATAGTGAAAATCCCCCCCCCACCCCGATGAAGGAGATCTGCTCCCAAAACAGAAGAATAATGTAGTTAATATTTCCTCAGTTCTCAACAAAAGAACATACTTGGAGTAACAGGCACACAAACTGAAATAAAACTTTAATTGAAAACAATAAGAAGCAGATCTAACACTGTAGAAAAGTGAACCATGTAAGGGGAATGATTTACAATGTGAAGGATTTTTTTTTTGCAATTTCATTAATGGTATAATTTAATGACAATTGGCAGTTTTAGGGATTCCATTTGATGAGTTTTGGTCAATGAACACCATTGTGTAGTCACAAATCACAGCAAGCTTTGTAACACTTTCATTATCCCAAGGCCTTCCCCTGTGTGTAAAAATCCATCCTTATCCCCATTGCAGCCCTTAGTCCTTGGAAACCACTGACCTGCTCTGTGTCACTATAGTTTCACTTTTGCAGAAATGTTCAGTAGAATGCGCCCTTTTGTGTCTGGCTTCCTGAACCTAATAGGGTGTTTTTGAGATTTGTTCAAGGGCTGAGCATTTCAGTAGTTCATTTCTTTATGTTGCTGGGTTCGTTTTATGGATATATCATATCTTCCTTATCCACAGATAAACATCTGGGTTGTTCCCATTTAGGGGTTATTGTGACTGTTCCTGCTGTGAGCATTCACATGCAAAACTTCACAGAGACTTATGTTTTCATGTCCTTTGCAAAAGAGGGGTGAAAATGTTGCTATATTAATATGTTGGCACATACCCAGAATAAATGCATGTTGGCTTTTTTTTTTTTTACTTTATTTCATTGCAATTTAAAACACTACATAAATGAACAGGATTCAAGTTAATCCAAGTTATGTACAGGTGATCAAAGCAAAGAGCCATGATAGTGTTTTTTCTTACTGAAAGTTTAAAACAGGAAACCTTTTTTTTGAAAGTAAGCATATTTTGGGCTTTATAAGACAGATATAATCTCTACACTAATTTATAATTTCTTTCATTTCTGTTCTAAGAAGAAATGAAACACAAAACATTCGAATATTATAACTTTTAAAGACACTCTCAAACCATATTCTCAAAAGGTCTACAGTGTTCTCTATCCTCCCAGCACTAGGGTCCCAGCTGCACCAAGTCTTCATACATTTTTGGCATTGACAGTCATTTGAATTTTATTTATTTATTCCTTTTCTAAATATTTATTTGAGAGACAGAGAGAGTGTGTGTAAGCATATACACTCTTACTTCCTGGTTCACTTCTCAAATACTGGCAATGGACAGTCTGGCCTGGCTGAAACTGGGAGCTGGAAACTCAACCCAGATCTCTAACCTGGGTTGCAGGAATCCAAAAACTTGAGCCATCACCTGCGGCTTCCTAGGATCTGCATTAGCAGGAAGCAGGAGTTAGGAAGCAGAGTCAGGTATTGAACCCAGCTACTCCAGTATGGATATGGGTATCTTAACTGGCATCTAACTGCTAGGGTAAACACCTACCCCATCATGTTCACTTTAGCCATTCTGGTGAATGTGTGGTGGTATTGCTTTATGGATTCACTTTGTTGACTGATGATATGAAGCATTAATTCCATCTACTTGTTGTCTTTTTTTTTTTTTGTAAATGTCTCGTCAAAATGTTTTTGTTCATTTTTTCCAATTGGGTTATTTGTCTTCTTCTTATTGAGTTTTAGGCATTCTTTTATATTTGGAATACAAGTCCTGTCAGATATAGTTTATGTGTATATATTTTTTCTAGTCTGTGGTTTGCCTTTTCATTTTTAATGATGTTTTTAAAGAAGCAAACATTAATTTCAATGGAGTTCAGTTTCTTGGTTTCTTTCTTTTATGGTTTGTGCTTTGTAAGCCCCATTTAAGAAATCTTTGCTCAAACAAAAGCCACAGGATACTCGCTTATGTTTCCTTCTGTAGCAAACTCTTTGAATAAAGAGGCAGATATTGAAAATTTATTATGGAAAGCTATCAGTCTATAAACCATTATTATCAAAAAATGTAAATAGAGCAAATAGATTTAAAAAAATGAAATGAACACAGAGAAAAGCCTTTTACAAATCTAAAACATTGAAATTTTAAATCTAAAACAAATCCAAGAACGAAGGCTTGAACGAGATGGGTAATCACAGGTAGGGCAGAAGCGAGGGCAGAGAAAGAGAAAACAGGGCATGAAGTTCCAAAGGCAGTGAAGACGCAAAGTGCGCATCGGAGTCAAATGCTGACGTTTAGGAAGGATCGCATCTCGACAGACGGCGCCCTTGAGTCTAAGCTGATTCATCCACTCTGCCCCACACCTTCTGGTTCCTGAAAGGAAGGACTCAGGTGCCTTCGTGACCCTACTGGATTCTGCCGGCTTGGCTACTCCTCCTGCTCTGGACCCTGAGATATTTGGCTCCCTGAATCCGACCTTGGCCCTTGCTTTCATCTCCGGGTGCTCACACTGTCTCTAGCATCGGAATGATCTCCCAGGCCTTTGAGGACTCGAGCCTGAGAAATCCAGGCCCTGAGGCTGATCCTCAGCCCATCCTCTTCAGGATGCGTTACAGTTGGACATGGATTGGTATGTGTCCTTCAAGGGTTCAGGTGCCGGAGGCCTGGTCCCCATGTGAGCATCCTGAGAGGTGGTGGAACTTTTAAGAGGTGGGGCCTTTTGGGAGGGCGTTGCCTTATGGGAGCATGGCCCTGGGTGGGTGGGGGGGATTAATGCTGGTTTCACTGTGAGTGAGTTCTCATGAAAGGACGTTGTCATTAAACTAAGGAGCCTGGCCCCGACTACCGCTGACCTTCTCCTACAGCAGGTGGTGATCTGTCCCTCCGACAGGTGCTCCCGCTCTGGTACTGCCTACCATGTTGCGATGCAGCCAAGGGCTCCCTCCCCAGAGGATGAATAGATGTGACTGCCTGAACTTTTAGCCTCCAAAATGGCAAGCTACATAATCCTCTTTTCTTTATAAAGTACCTGGCCTCCAGTGTTTTGTTATATTAACAGAAGACAGGCTAAGACAGGGTGAAAGAAGGAAAAGCTTAGGAGGATCTTACACAAAACTAAAGCCAGCTTAACTAAAGACTTCTCCTCACCAGTAGTGGAGCATAAGCGATAACAGAGCAACATCTAGAGGGTTTGCCAGGAAAAAAAAGAGCTTTTAATAACCTAGCGAAGGGCAATTTTAAAAAGTCAGGTATGTATATCTGCAGGATACAGATGATCTTGGTGTCACTTCTGTAAAAATCGTTTTAAAGTGTGCTTCGACCACTAGGAGAGCAATCGTTGAAAAACAATGGGTTAATGGAGATTGTGTGGACAAAAAGGACTGGGAGTAGACTTTAAAACCATCCCAATAGTTTGATGCTAATGATTAGGATAAGGGTTCTTCCCGAGAAGTTACAGGTTGTGTTAACAGATGGAGCATGACATGATGAGTGGCTTGAAAGATCACATTCAGGAAGGAAGGGACTGCACAAAGATGGGCTGCGAGGTTACCAGCTGTGAAGCACTGAGTTAGGCGTGACGAGGAAGACAAGGACACAGGAAAGCGTGGGCCCGGTCCCTGGAGCTCATGATGGGGCTGGAAAGACAAGGCTTACTCTCCTGGTGGGGCTGAGACAACTACAAGGAAAGCAGCTGGCCAGCAGGCTCTGTCCTGCCCAGGAACCCACCTTTAGCGATGCAACCAGAGCATAAGAAGTAGGAATGGAGTAGATCGACTTCTGGAGAAGAGAACCTATGGCGAATGTGTGTCTAGCTGTGGGCCGGACAACAAAAGGAAGGACGCAGGAAGCCGGCCTGGTGGAAACCGCTGCATCCCACGGTTGGCTGAGACAGGTGTGCGGGACCCAGTGACTGGTGGCCTTTCAGTTGCTTCCCAACCTAGTGAGTGACACAGGTGACCACGATGGTCCTACAGTGGGCACAGTCCTTTCCGAGGACAGGCTTCCTCGCTGCCGTCCTGGTGCTGCTGCTAGGGCACGCTCTGGGGGCGGGGGGGAGTGGTGCCAGCAGGAGCCCCAGCAAGCCTCTGCTGACGGAGCTCAAGGTCACACCATTCAGGTCAGCTGGTGAGCCACTGCGTACCGAGCATGTGCGGTGCCTGTGAGCCAGACATTCCCAGTGCCTCCAGTGGGAGACACAGACATCCCCAGATGATTTCTGTACCACAGAGTAGATGACAAGAGCAAGAGCACAAGTCTGCACAGCACCCTGAATGCAAAGTCAGCCTCAGTGCCAGCGCCTCTCAGGGAAGGGTTGCAGGAGAAACAATATGTGAAAAATTGCAAGAGTTTCCTATGAAGAGAGGAACCATCAGAGAGAGAGAGGAGAGAGAGAGAGAGAGGAGGAGGATTTTCCACACAGAGAGAAACACTTGTGAAAAAGAATGGGACATAAAGTGTATTGCTAACTGTGCGGTTTGGGAAAGCGGGAGCTTAGGATGGTGTGAGCAAGGGGTGACAAGAGGCGTCCCCGAGGGGCAGTCCTGCAGAGCTCACCACTCGTCCTACCCCGGGAGGTGCAAAGCCACTGAGGGACTGTGCAGCAGGTGACGTGGCCATGGGGTGTTTTAGATGGCTTGCTCCAGAGGCTGGTGCAGAAGATTAGCTGGGAAGAAATCACTTTTGTCTCGGAAGATACAGATGGCGAGCAGCGGTACAAAAGAAGGGGCGAGTGGCCGGATGGGAGAAACATTTAGGAGGTCAACTCCATAGTGGACCAGGGGAGGTGCAAGGCCTGGGATTTCTTCTGGGTCTCTGGCTGCCCTTCTGAATGGCTCTTGGTGCAAGTTAACACATCCTATGGGGGCGGGAGCAGATATGTGTCAGAGGTAGAGGAAATATGAATATAGGGAGATTCCTCTCTCGTAAAACATAACCTTCTGTTACAACTAAAGCAGAATACATGCATTGTAGAGAACTATAAAATGAAGAGAAACCAACAACAAGGTAGTGGAAAGTTTCCCTTCCATCACCCACTGACTATCACTATGAAATTCTTAGTGTATATCCTTCCACATCTTTTTTCTAGGAGATCACAGTGTCTTGTTGACTTGTTACTGTTTTCAGTCAACAATTTCTAACTTTTCTGGCCCATAACATTTCTTTTTTCTTATCTTTAACGGCAAGAAGTCAATCTGGTTTGTCCAGGTCAGGTTCTAACTTGGGGCCAGGAGGGGAAGGCAGCACAGTATGTTTCTCCGTGCTACCGCCGTGCTAGAGGCACAGTGCGTATGGAGCACCAGCAGTGGCCGGTGCACTGCAGGCTGTCCCACCTCCTGGGTCTGCCTGGGACTGCCTGGAGGAGGTGCCATTTCACTCGCTCCTCCATCCTGCAGGGAGGTTTCCCACAGTCACTAGTGAAAAGAAAACAAGTGTAGTCATAGCGTAGAGAGGGACAAAGACACATCAAGTGCACTAAAATTTCAGAGGAGCGGATTTGACGTTTGAGCAGGCCATCGGCCATCGACTATGGGTAGAATGTGGACAGTTAGCCAGGTCGAGAGTTCCAGGGGATGGCACAGTGAATGCAGGCCCAGGAGGGAGAACACACAACACTGTGGGTTCATTCTGGTTATTCAGAGGATGCTGGTTCAGTTTACCGAAATGAACGAGAGATAGTGGTTGCCGTTCATGACTGCTGTGATGTGGGATGGAAACTATTGTGTGGAGAGTTCAGAAAGCATATCCTCTTTTCAGATGACACCGCTGAAGAATACTGGAGATTCTATCAATTCTGCCATCTTAAAGGTTAGAGCAACTAGAAGGCGCTCAGGGTGTGCATTTCATACAAACATCTTCCTGCTCTTTGTCTTTCTGATAGTGTTTTATTTGGGTCCGTTTTAGAGGCAATGCTGGCCTGTAAGTTCAGAAATTATCTAAATCTCCAGAATCTGTTGGGTCTGAACATGTGATGAGGCAACTGGAAAACTTTTTCTCTGATGAAATCAGAAAGCTTGTCCGACAGTGCAGTGGATATTTTCAGTTAGAAGGTAATTGCATTGAAACCAAGGTAGATTCACACTTCTGGAATTTAAATATATCAAATTTCTGCTTAAATTACCTTAGTAATTGATATATTCGCATAAGATTTGATGATTGAAACAAACAGAAATTGCCATCCTGTTTGTGTTTTTTTTTTTTTTTCAAGTCCATTTATTTACTTTCATTTACTTGAAAGGCAGACCAATACACACACACACACACACAGAGGAAGAGAGTGAGAAAGAGAGAGGAGTGGGGTGGCAGGAAGGGGAAATAGAGAGACATGAGAGAGGTCTTTCCTCTGCTGGTTTACTCTCCAAATGCTTACAACAGCCAGGGCTGGGCAAGCCAGAAGCTAGGAGTCTGGGACTCCATCTGGGTCCCCACATGGGTGATAGGGACCTAGCACTTGAACTATCATTTGCTGATTCCCAGGATGCATTAGCAGGAAGCTGGATAAGAAGTAGAAGAGGCGCTGTGGCGTGGTGGGTAAAGCCACTGTCTGCAGCGCCAGCATCCCATGTGGACGCTTGTTCGAGTCCTGGCTGTTCCACTTCCAATCCAGCTCTCTGCTATGGCCTGGGAAAGCAGTAGAGGACGGCCCAAGTCCTTGGGCCCCTGCACCCATGTCGGAGACCCGGAGGAGGCTCCTGGCTCCTGGTTCCTGGCTCCAGATCAGTGCAGCTCCAGCCATTGTGGCCAACTGGGGAGTGAACCATGCATGGAGGGCCTTTCTCTCTCTGTCTGCCTCTCCTTCTCTCTGTGTAACTCTGACTTTCAAATAAATAAATAAATCTTTAAAAAAATAACAAATAAATAAATAACAGATGTATTTATTTGAAAGTCAGAGTTACACAGAGAGAGAAGGAAAGACAGAGAGAGAGAGAGAGAGAGAGAGAGAGAGAGAGGTCTTCCATCTACTGGTTCACTCCCCATTTGGTTGCTATGGCCAGAGGTAGGCCAATCTGAAGCCAGGATCCAGGAGCTTCTTCTGGGTCTCCCATGCGGGTGCAGGGGCCCAAGGACTTGGGCTGTCCTCTATTGCTTTCCCAGGCTGTAGCAGAAAGCTACACTGGAAGTGGAGCAGCTAGAACTTGAACCAGTGCCCATATGGGATCACGGCCCTGCAGGCAGCAACTTTACCTGCTATGCCACAGCACTGGCCCCAATAAATAAATTTAAAAAAAAAAAAAAAAACACGATGGAGATAGTGCTGCAGTATTTATAGATGTTTAATATTATTTTAAGCAATAAATCAAAATCAAGAGTAACTGAAAGGCTCTTTGTTTCATTTAATTCTTTTTTTTTTTTTAGTTTTATTTATTTGAAAGGCAGAGTGACAGAGAGAGAAAAAAAAGAGGGAGAGAGATCTTTCAGCTGCTGGTTCATTCCTCATAATAGCTGGGACTGAGCCAAGTTGGTAAAACCAGGAGTTAGGAACTCCAGTCTGGTCTCCTGTGTGGCTGGCCCTCATCCACTGCCTCCCAGTGTGGTAACAGCAAGTTGGGTTGCAAGGGGAGGTAGGACTTGATTCCAGGCACTCTAATATGGGACAGGTGTGTCTGAGCGGCGGCTTAATCCACTGTTCCACAACACTCTACCCTGCTTCCTTAAGTTCCAATGACTGTTCTATAATAATACATTTCATATTGTATCCTCGAAGAATTAAATCTCATAGGTTTGAGGTTAGATAGCACTGTTATGTATTACGGTTGGCAGGGTTACCACTTGATTAAACTCTTAAGCTGAATGATACATTTTTACTGCTTTTCAAGATAGTTAGCCAAATTCCCTGTAGTTTAGAACTTGATTTTGGTGTAACACTTCAAAAGACAGCTTTAGATTCCTGACCCTTTTAGATGTGCAGAACATGGTTAGATAACTTTGGGTATGGGCTGGGGTGGTGGTGAAAGTGGTTTGTTAGTTGTTTGCCACAAGCTGTAAGATGTGAACACTGCTGCTGTCACTGCTGCCCCTCTGAAATCTTTTCATCTGTGTTGGTTCTGCTTTTTTTCTGCTAGGTCTCTCTCCATGGGTATTCTAGTACTCACAGACTTGGGACCACACAATACAGATTTTTTAACAAACAAAAGAATGGATCCAGCTATGCCACCTTTTTTTTTTTCTTTTAGAAAAGAGACAAATAATTTCCCCCATGTTTCAGATTGGCTTTGAAGATGTTTCCCAGATGCTCCTTATGGATGTACCAGTTCTGTAACTTTCCCCCAGCCTTGGCTCTTGAGCAACAAGGTCCAGCTATTGCGTATGATATTTGTAGAAGGACAGAGAATGAAAGTTCAATGTAAGAAAGCTCTAGGTTCTTCTGTAGTTACCTTTAGAGGAATAGAATCCTCTAGCATCTAGTTGGTAGACAGGGTTCACCAGCAGCCTCATAGTTTTATTTATCTTTTAAGAATTTATTGATTTATTTATTGAGAGGTGGGGGGGGGGAGAGAGCGAGCGAGCGAGCTCTCACCTGCTGGTTCATCCCACAAATTTCAGCAGCAGCTGAGGCTGGGCAAGGCTGAAGCCAGGAGCTGAGAACTCAAACCAGGTTTCTGTGGGGTGGCAGGGTCCCAATCCCCTGAGCCAATCGCCACTTCCTCCCAGGGTGCACATTAAGCAGGAAGCTGGAATGGGGAGGTGGGGAGCAGGGCCTGGACTTGAACCTAGGCACTCTGGTACGGGATGCAGGTGTCTCTACTGGCAGTTTAACTGCTGGGCCAAAAGCCCACCTTATTTTTTTTTTAACTTTTTTTTAAAGATTTATTTATTTATTTGAAAGGTAGAGTTACAGAGAAGCAGAGAGGTCTTCCATTTGAGGCTCACTCCCCAAATGGCTGCAACAGGGGAAGCCAGGAGCTTCCTCTGGGTCTCCCATGTGGGTGCAGGGGCCCAAGTACTTGGGCCATCTTTACTGCTTTCCCAGGCTGTAGCAGAGAGCTGTATCAGAGGTGGAGCAACAGGGTCTTGAACTGGTGTCCATATGGGATGCTGGCAGGGCAGGCTGTAGGCAGTGGCTTTACCTGCTACACCACAGTACTGGCCCCACCCACCTCCCTTTTTAACACTTTCTTTTAATTCCCAAATAATAAACCACTTCTATTGACCATGCAAAGTTATTAGATTTGTAGACTTAGAAACTGTAAAATATTCTTTAAATGTGATTGGAAGAGTGTAAAATGTGGAAGTTTATTGTAGAACAGGCCTTTTGTGATTTTGAGGTAGGTTAGCAACACCTTATATATAACAACTTCCATTTCATGGTGACATTTTTATAAGCCCCACGCTATCCTAAGCATTTTCCATGCATTATTTCATGACAGTCCTATGAATCAGGCACTGTTTTTACTCAGGCTTCATGGGTAAGAAAACGGAATCAGAATTAAGAAACTGACTTGTCTCAAGTCACACAGATGGGAAGATCAGAGCAGGACTCGGCTGAGGTCTGAGTGCGTGCAAAGCGTGTTCTTAGTCCTATTAGGCCGTGCAGCTGGGCTGCTGCATCAGGCCCACTTCTCTCCTCTCTTGTATCTCAGATGCCTGAAATTTCACTCATTAACATTTACTCTTTTCTAATACAGTGTAGCCCTTTGTTAAAATACTAATAGTCTGGGGGGGGGGAGGGAGCAGTGCTGTGGCGTAGCAGGTAAAGCCGCTGCCTGCAATGCTGGCATGCCATATGGGCACCAGTTTGAGTCCTGGCTGCTCCACTTCCAATGCAGCTCTCTGCTATGGCCTGGGAAAGTGGTAGAAGATGGCCCAAGTCGTTGGGCCCCTGCAC
Source organism: Lepus europaeus (assembly GCF_033115175.1). Taxonomy (NCBI): domain Eukaryota; kingdom Metazoa; phylum Chordata; class Mammalia; order Lagomorpha; family Leporidae; genus Lepus; species Lepus europaeus. The sequence goes on from NC_084840.1 coordinate 48,379,395, forward strand.
CCACGTGGGAGACGCGGAAGAAACTCCTGGCTTCGGATCGACGCAGCTCCGGCCATTACGGCCAACTGGGGAGTGAACCAGCAGATGGAAGACACCCCCTCCCCCCGCCTCTCTTTCTCTCTGTGTAACTCTGACTTACAAATAAATAAATAAATCTTTTTAAAAAAATACTAACAGTCTGGGTGTGTCAACAGGTTGAGCCATCTCCATTGTTAATAACATTTAATGCAGGTTAATGGATCAGATTCTTCTACTGTGATTAGTTTTAGATAAAAACTGCTGAGACCTAGTAAAAGGCGAGTTCTTTTAATATACTTTTTAATAAAGATTTTATTTATTCATTTGAAAGGCAGAGAAAGAGAAAGAGAGAGAGAGAGAGCGAGCTTGCGCGCACTTTCATCTGCTGGCTTATTGTCAAAATGGCCACAGTGGCAGGGGGTGGGCCAGGCCAAAGCTGGGAATCAGAAGCTCCATCCGGTCTCCCACGTAGGTGCAGGACTTGAGTACTTCAACCATCTTCTACTCTCCACATTAGCAGGGAGCTGGATTGGAAATGAAGCAGCCGGGACTCAAACCGGCACCCATATGGGATGCCAGCATGGCAGGTGGTGGCTTAATCCACTGCACTGCAATGCGGGCTCCCAAAGGCAAGGTTTTTTTTTCTTCAACCACAAGTTAAGGTAGGTGAGATTTGTTCGGGTTATGAGGGTTGGTGATAAATAACAGGGATTCCATAGCCTGGATCAGATGCCATTCGTATGATCACATTTTATCTGCAGTCTTTCAGAACAATTTGAAATAAACACTTTGCAGTGTGTGAAGTCAGTCACTAAGCCTGAATTTGAAGAGTACCTGTCACCTTTGTCAGAAACTAAGCCAAACCCGCTTCGTTTTTAGCTTAGGTCTCTTGTGACAGCGGGATTTGAAAGGTAACCCTGCTGGCCAGGAGAAACTGATCATGGTGGTGCCAGTTTCCAATCTGTTTTTAATTAGGAATCATAGCTCCTGCCTGCTCTCTTGGGGACGTGGTTTCATTTACATCTGAGTAGCTGTCCCATCGAAACTGGCTGACTCCAGTTTGTGGAATGCTTAATAGATTTTACATTGTATTTTAAAATGACGTTTTCTGGTGTGTCCACCGATGGTCTTGTCAGGTGACACACTGCCTTTGACCTAGTGCTGAGAGGTTTGTGTTTTCCTCCTGACCAGCTGTTTGTAGTTAAAACTAATCCTGGCAGGAAGAACCTGATCCATTAATTATTACAAAATGCTATTAACAACCAAGACAGCTACATCTTCCCACCAAGCAAGGGTAGATGCTAAAATGAGCTCAGGGAACTTGAACAGTTTGCAACATTTGGGTATCAGGTGATGGAGACAGGTGATTTCCCAGCTCATGAGCCTACCCCAGGCTATGCCTAAGCCTCTTGTCTTTATCTTTCCACCTCCTTTGAAAGGCCCATCCCTCTGGACACAGGTTTGGGCAAGTGACTAAAAGCACTTCACTCACCTGACAGTAGGTAGGTTAACATTGTGTCTGAGGACCATGGCAGTCAGACTGTATTTTGGGATCGATACAACCCCTCCATACTCCTCCTTTGTGTTTTATTGTTAAAATGTTTTTATCTGTTTGTTTGACTTATTTGAAAGGCAGAGAAAGAAAGGGAGAGATTTCTCACCTGTTGCTTTACTCCCCAAATGTCCACAGCAGCTATGGCGGGGCCAAGCTGGAGCTAGGAGCTAGAAACTCAATCTGGGTATCCCAGGTGGCTGGCAGGGACCCAACTACGTAAGCCATCACCTGCTGCTCCCCAAGGTGGACATTTGCAAGAAAGTGGAGTAGAGGACACAGCCAGGATTCAAACACAAGCACTCAGATATGGGATGTAGGCTCCCTAAGTCGCAGCTTAACTGCTGAGCCAAAAGCTTGTCCTCATTCCCACACTTTAAATTTAGAAACTTTTTGTTGTTGATGATGGCTTAAAGGAATTTGGCCAACAAGCTGAGTTTCTGAGAGGTGCTATTAACTGGTCTGACCACTCCAGGCACTAAACTCCTGGCTGAAACGTTCAGGGAGGGTACTCTCAGGCCAGATTGTTAGCACAAGCAAGGCCTGGCAGGGTTTCCTTTTACCTGGGACATTGGAAGGCAACAAAAGAATTAATTAAATGGACAGAACTCCAACAGCCTGATGTCATTGAAAATTTGAGTTATACAACTCATTCCTCAGTACTGATTCTAGGCTTACCAATGTTCTCACGGATAGGTTTTCCACGTGGTTTACTTCCAGCATAAGAGGGCAGGAAGGCTAGTGCCTGCTCTATCTAAAACTGTATCTTTCATTGTCAGTGGACCAGTAGCCTGTTGGTTTATGAACTTCATCTCTTATGATCTGGTTCAGGGCCAGTCAGTTGCCCAGAGCCCAGGGAACCCAGGATGGTGACAGGAATGAGTTTGTGGGTGTGCAAGCTGGTGACCATGCCTGTGACAGGGTGAACTGGAACTGGTGCCACACAGGCAAAACGTCAGTTGTACTTTCCCCAAAAGATACCTAGACATGACTGCTACTTTTGCCTAAAACTTTCACACCGATACCTTAGATCTCAGAACAAACGAGTATGTCCTCACTGACTCACCCCAAGCCAAAGATATGCCTCCGTCAGCTATTTGGGTAAGAAGACAATCATCTTAGGCAAATTCTCTGTTAAAAGGAAAAGGGGAACAATGTTTAACCAAATTACACTGCATGATTGGCATAATTGTCTCAAGCAGACACAACCTTAATTTCTGAGTCTGAAAATTGTTCCATTTATAAAATGAAGAGAATAATAATTACCTAAACTATTCATTATAACTAAAATTATTTTATGCCACCATATGAATAATGCTAGGAAGAACAGTGCCACCCAAAAACAAAGCAAGAGAGCATGATCTCCTCAGATTCTGTGAACATTTATTGAGCATCTATAATGTATTCAGGTGTTCTGCTGGGTGCTTTGCCTCTTATTTTCATTTCTCTGTAAAGTTTTTAGCTTTAAACTTTATTTATTTCAAAGGCAGAGAGAGCAAGCCATCTCCCAGCCGATGGTTCACTCACCAAAATGCACACAATGGTCAGAGCTGGGCTAAGCCAACGCTGGGAGCCTGAGCTCAGTCTGGGTCTCTCACAGGAGTGGCTGGGACCCACGTACTTGAGCGGTTACCTGCAGCCTCCCAGCGTGCACATTAGGAGGAGGCTGCCACTGGGAGCAGTGTCAGGACACTAACCCAGGCACTTTGATGTAAGGCGTAGGTATCCTAAGCCATGGCCTAACCATTACAGCAAACATCTATGCTCACTTCGGTTTAAGAGCAACTCAGGGCTGGCGCTGTGGCGCAGCGGGTTAAAGCCCTGGCCTGAAGTGCTGGCATCCCATATGGGTGCTGGTTTGAGCCCCTGCTGCTCCACTTCTGATCCAGCTCTCTGCTATGGACTGGGAAAGCAGTAGAAGATGGCCCAAGTCCTTGGGCCCCTGCACCTGCGTGGGAGACCCAGAGGAAGTTCCTGGCTCCTGGCTTCTGATTGGCACAGCTCTGGCCGTTGCGGCCAATTGGGGAGTGAACCAGCGGATGGAATACCTCTCTGTCTCTCTTTCTGCCTCTTCTCTCTGTGTAACTCTGACTTTCAAATAAGTACATAAATCTTTAGAAAAAAAAAAAAAAAAGAAGAGCAACTCAAGAAGTGAACATTGTACCAAACTAAGTATGGTTTCCTTCCTTTCTCTTTCTTTCTTTCTTTCTTTCTTTCTTTCTTTCTTTCTTTCTTTCTTTCTTCTTTCCTTCCTTCCTTTTTTTTTTTTTTAAAGATTTATTTATTTAAGCAGAGCTACAGAGAGGCAGAAGCAGATAGACAGAGGGAGAGGTCTTCCATCTGCTGGTTCATTCCCCAAATGGCTACAACAGCCAGAGATGAGCCAGTCCAAGGCCATGAGCTTTTTTCTGGGTTTCCCACATCATTGCAGGAGGCCAAGGACTTGGGCCATCTTCTACAACTTTCTCAGGCCGCAGCAGAGACCTAGATCAGAAGTGGAACAGCTGGGTCTTGAACCAGCGCCCATGTGAGATGCCAGCACTGCAGGTGGCAGCTTTACCCACTATGCCACCATATGGTTTCTTAATTTTGGGTAGTTTAGTAACTTCATTAGAAAAATGACAGAAGTGGGGCTGGCACTGTGGTGCAGCGAGTTAACACTCTGGCCTGCAGTGCTGGCATCCCATATGGGTGCCAGTTCGAGACCCAGCTGCTCCACTTCTGATCCAGCTCTCTGCTATGGACTGGAAAAGCAGTAGAGGATGGCCCATGTCCTTGGGCCCCTGCACCTGCATGGGAGACCCAGAGGAAGTTCCTGGCTTCAGATCGGCACAGCTCCGGCCATTGCAGCCATCTGGGGAGTGAACCATTAGATGGAGGACCTCTCTCTCTCTCTCTCTCTCTCTCTCTCTCTGCCTCTCCTCTCACTGTGTAACTCTGACTTTCAAATAAATCTTTTTTTTTTTTTAAAAGAAAAATGACAGAAGCAAATTTTAAGCCTACATCCCTTATCTTCAGATGTGGATCACTGGGTTGAACACTGTGCTGCCTTTTGATACTATTTTTCCCAGAGCTATGAACAAAGTCTGAAAGCAACACCTATGTGTTACCAGTGGGAACTGCTCCAATTAGGAATCGCTGAGGATCATTCTGCGGCTTTTGCTCTCTCTTCTGGTCATTCATGAGTTGTTGTAATCCTGAAAGATAGAAGATTCTATAGCTAATTAAGATGGTAGGTGTTTTATTTTGAAAGAAAATAAAATATCTTCCTCAGCAGATAAAATTTGGCTTGCTTTTGGCTACCATGGTGAACCACAATTAAACTTTGGATTCTGGGCTTCCAATTCTGCCTACAAGTCCATTGCTGACTGATTAGATTGGCTTAATTTACTCCAATTTAAGAACTGTTTATTGGGTAACCATTGAGTGATCAATGATCCTTTTAAGAGCTTACAGACAGGGCACGATCTACAAGTAAATAGGCAGCTAAAACAATCATATAGTGTAATAAATACCACAAAATTCCAGTGCTGTCAGGGTTAAGCCTTAGCAGTAGCATCCTGGCTTTAGGAAGCTTTATTAGCCATTGTCTTTGTTGGTAAGCACTTGAACCAAGAGATAGTGGATAAAACAGGAGTTTGTCTCTGAGTGGTTCTTTATTTTTTTTTTCTTTATAAATATCTATACTTTTTGGCTGTGAAAAAAATGATGAAATAGCCAGAAAATAGCAAAACAAAATCAAGCACAATTACCCCTGTCTTGCCACATTATTATCACTTGAATGTGATTTTTTTCCCCCCTGTCCCTTTTCATTGGATCAAATTCTGCCAGGTTCTTGGGGTGAATGTGAGCAGAGCACATGAAACATAAGATTAGAATCCACAAGGTAAAAATGGAGCGGGCATTAGGCCTAGCAGTTCAGATGCCCGGGTCTCACATCAGAGTACCTGGATTCAGTCCTGGCTCCAACTCCTGATTCCGCGTTCCCTGTCAGTGCACACCCTTGGGAGGCGGGGTGATAGCTCGGGTAATTGGGTTTCCTCCGTCCCTGTGGGAAGCCAGGATTGTGTTGCCAGTTCCTGCCTTGGCCCAGCCCTGGATGTTGAGGTCATTTGGAGAGCGAACCAGCAGACAAGAGGGGTCTCTGTGTTTCTCTCTGGTTCTCATTTTTTTTTTTTTTTAAAGAAGTGCTCAGATTCAACCTGTGGTTATTTTTCCATCAGGAATACACTCAAGGGTACTTTAAAAAGTTCGTGGAAAATGTGGTGTGCATAAATGGGGTGTGTATATGTCACCGGGCAAAACAGCCGTGGGGTTCTTGTCTTCATGCAAGAATTCAGGCGTGAGACAGAGTGAAGTAATAAGGTTTTATTAGGGACAGGGCATCTGTCAGAATGGAAGGGACAGATCGAGAGTGCTCAGTCGCTTGGACTGGGGGAGAGCGAGGTTACACGGTTGAGTGGAGAGAATACACCTGGGCAGGCCAGGTGGGCGGCTCAGCAGAGAGCAGAGAGCAGACAGCTGAGTGCGCAGTCTTTGTCTGGACTCCGTTTTTTTTTTTTTTTTAAAGGTTTTATTTATTTATTTGAGAGGTAGAGTTACAGACAGTGAGAGGGAGAGACAGACAGAAAGGTCTTCCTTCCGTTGGTTCACTCCCCAGATGGCCACAACAGCCTGAGCTGCGCTGATCCAAAACCAGGAGCCAGGTGTCTCCTCCTGGTCTCCCATGCGGGTGCAGGGGCCCAAGGACTTGGGCCATCCTCTACTGCTTTCCCAGACCATAGCAGAGAGTTGGAGTGGAAGAGGAGCAGCCAGGACTAGAACCGGTACCCATATGGGATGCTGGCACCTCAGGTGGAGGATTAACCTACTGCGCCACGGAGCTGCCCCCAGGACTCTGGGTTTTTAAGGGAGCCTTTTTATCCCCTTCCCTCTTCTCCTCCAGGACAAAGGATGGGGAGCCCTGGCAGGAGGGTTTGTTGGGTGAAAATATGAAAAATTCCTTCCTAAGTTTACCACTGAGGTTGTCAGACAGGGGAAGCCTTCCTGGAGTCAGCCAAGGGGCTTCTCTCTAGGGTACCCACCTTAGAGGAAAGAAGTTTACCAGGCCAGGTAGAAGGGGCAGGGCCGCCTGGAAGGTTAGCAGGGTCTGGGCAGGACTTTGAAATGCAGATGCTGGGTGCAGATGCTGGACTGCTTAGATGTCAGTTTCCTTAGGCCCTTCTTACACACATAGGCTAATTTCTAACTTCCTGCCTAACACACACACCCACACACACAATGGAACACTATTCAGCCATAAAAAGAATGAAATCTTGTCATGTACAGCAACGTAGATGGAACTAAATGACATCAGATTAAGTGAAATAAGTCAGATACAGAAAGATAACTCGTATTCCCCCTCATATGTGAGATAATACTGATTACTAGAGGCTTGGAGGGGTGGGACGGACAGAGGGAGTTTGGATTAAAAAATAGAGGAAATCGTGGGTGGTTCATTAATTGTGAAAAATGTATTGGGGCCGGTGCTGTGGCTTAGCAGGTAGAACTGCCCCCTGCAGTGCCAGCATCCCATGTGGGCGCTGGTTTGAGTCTCAGCTGCTCCACTTCTGATCCAGCTCTCTCCTATAGCCTGGGAAGGCAGTGGAGTTGGCCCAAGTCCTTGGGCCCTTGTACCCCTATGGGAGACCCGGAGGAGACTACTGGCTCCTGGCTTCAGATCGGCCCAGCTCCAGCCATTGCAACTATCTGGGGATGGGCTGGCAGATGGAAGACTTTCTCTCTCTCTCTCTCTCTCTCTGTGTGTGATTCCGCTTTCCAAATAAATAAATCTTTAGAAAAATGTATTATACAAATATGAGATGTTAATAATAGTGGAAGCTAACTCTTTGTACTACCTCACAATTTTTGTCTTGTAAATTTAAACTATTATGAGATGGAACGTTCAACAAAGAGTAAATAGAATTAAAGATAAGTTTATTTTGGTGCAAAAATTTTTAAAAATTCCTGCATAGCTTCTTCATACCACACATTTTTCCATGAACTTTTTGAAGACTCCACATGTGCATGGATTTTGGCATGTTTGCGTCAAAATAAACTTATCTTTCAATTTCATCTTCCTTGAACTTTTTGAAGCATACACAGAAAAATGAACGAACCTGCAGAATGATGATTATCTCAACAATGGAATTAAGTTGATCCTGACCCTTAAGGAAGATTTGAGAGCGTTCTTTCCAGGTCAAGTCAGATTCGGTTGACTCAGTGCTATTAATATCGGAGACAGACCCCTTAAAGGTCCCACCTGGGGTGCCATTTATGTTACTGGGTGCTTATTAATAAACTCGGAATATTAATAAGCCTGTGGGTTCTTGCCTCATATTCAAAGAAGAATTCTGAATACTGGCACAAATAAACGAGGTAGCATAAGTTTTTAATCTTTTTATTCAGTGAGAGAAATGCATAGGAGAGTGAGGGCCCTATCTAAGAAAGAAAGAGAAATCTAGATTCATACCAAGCACTGGGAGCCAGCCATGTGGAGGAGCATGCAGGCCAGAAAGCATGGGGAAGGCCACGCACCCTTGGAGGTGCAGGGCAGCAAGGGCCTGCAAGCAGGAAAGAGGCAAAAGGCCAAACAAGAGCTGGGCCCACCCTGTCCCAGGCCTTTAATCCACTTCCAAAGGGGAGTGGTTAATTAGTCTGAGTGGCAGGTGGGTACACAGGTGTGGCCAGGTAGGGGATAAGATCACACGGGGGCATGGTGAAGCCATGGTCTTCCAGCTTACAGACCTACTCAGTTTTATTTTATATGCGTGCCTACAACACTATGGCTTTGGGTAGAGGCGAGAGCTGTGTATAAGCAGTTGTTTTGGTCTGATCAAGTGCATAATTGAAGGAAAAGAGGTTCCATCCCACTTGCACCCTCTTGATGGAGGAGCAGGAGAGGGGAAGACGCCAGCGTGAAGCAGACGTGCTTGAGCTGCTGTCAGGCAGCAGAGGGTTTCCCAGCAGGCCACCCAGCCCCCTCGGGGACAGAGGAGTCTTGGCCATCCTGTCTGTGTTGTTACACAAACCATCAGCAGACGGTTTAGAGTGACACTGAAGAGACATGCTTGAGCATCACAGGTTTTAGGCCCCTGAGGAAAGGACCTGTTGTATTTGATGACAGTGTTCTGGAGAGTGCCACCTGGATCTCAAGCACGATTTGTCACAATGTGCCTGTGCTATGTATTTTTGCATTTCCTCTTGAGAAGCCAGAAAAGATGTGTTTACAGGGCTGTGGCTCCCTGCCTTGCCCCTGGCTACTGCTAGTGGAGAAGTCCCTTTGACTCTGTAGGAACAACTGAAAAGTGTTACAGTGTATTAGTGCTGACAGGACATTTGTAATGATTGTTTGCAAAGGCCCCTTGCCTTTAGGATGCAGATGAATTGTGAGAGCGGATGCTGAAAGAGCCTTCATTTTTGTGTTTGCAGTCTCTGGAAAACAGACAGGATGATGATTGGGTAAATGCATTCTGCTAGTTTTGGTATGCTACATGGAAACAGAAACTTTGCTGACTTTTTAAAACAAAAACTAAAATTTATTGCACAGTTTATTATTTTTTATGCATACATACTCATACAGATAAACACACTGCCATTTTGTCTATACACATAGAAAATAGTTCAAAGTATTAAGGTATTTTGAAAGGAAGTTGAGCAAATGTGTGTGTGTTGTTAGGCAATCACAAAACACACCAAACACCGGAGTAAGGGAAAGGGTTTATTGGGGAACACCCAGCAGACCGGAGGGAAGGGGTGAAGAGGGAAAAAGAGGCGCGTGTCTAGGAAGCGGGTCTAATATACCTTTTCCAGGGGGTGGGCAGGGAAGTAGGAATAGCCAATCCCATTGGGTTGGAGGTGGAGCTTGACAATGGCAGTTGGGCCATGTGGCCACCTGGCTTCCAGCAATGGCAGCAGGGGCTAAAGCATAAAATGGTGTTAAGGTGTAGATCGCACCACAGATAAACCTGCACCATTTTCCTAACCTGTGTGTGCCACAAAATAATCCAAAATTTTAATTTTTTTTTTTTTTTGACGGTCAGTTAGACAGTGAAACAGGTCTTCCTTCCATTGGTTCACCCCCCAAATGTCTGCCACGGCACGCCACTCCGAAGCCAGGAGCTTCCTCCTGGACTCCCATGTGGGTTCAGGGCCCAAGCACTTGGGCCATCCTCCATTGCCTTCCCGGGCCACAGCAGAGAGCTGGACTGGAAGAGGAGCAACTGGGACAAGAACCCGAGGTGCCGGTGCCACAGGCAGAGGATTAGCTAAGTGAGCCACAGCGCCGGCCTTAATTTGTTCTTTAACTTTGGCTGGTTTAATGGTATATTGGAACGGGTATAGCTCCTTCCTCCCTCCCTTTCTTCCTTCTTTCAAGAGGGGCTTTACTGGAAGAATTTAATCATAGAAAAAGACAAAGGAACAAAATGGGTTATATATTGATTGTCCATGTGAGGCAACATGAAAATTTGGAGACCATGAGGTTGATGCATCATGAAGCACCTGTGGTCACAGAAAGTCTTCAGAATACTTGCTGTCGGTTAGGACACAAGATAACATGCTCACGGATAGTTCCCTAAGCACTCGTCTCTCATAATGACAGATCTATTACAATACAAGCTAGATTTATTTTCTACGATATTTATGAATTTCCTATGAAGCCCAAATGTAAAGCTTGTGGAGGCTACACCAGGAATAAATCGTAGCCTCCTGGCCAACAGGGAGCGGTCAGAGCTGTGACAGGCAGGAGTGACAGGGAGGAGTTAAGCAGAGACTCTGTGCTGTCACCACCATGGTGCCCATTCTGGGATAAAAATAACACGTCTGCTTATAACACGGTCTCTTAATACCCGAACAGTGACTGAATCGGAAGATCTGTGTTATCTTGAGCCTAGAAGAAGAGATTAAATGAAGGATTCAATACATTTGACAGAGTCAGAACCCTCCACACCTCCATTCATCTCTGAATAATACCCGAACCTGAATTAGACCACTCAGAAAGCATAAAGGATCCATCTTCTCATGGGTTTTGCCAGAAGCCAGCTGAGATGGAATGACTGAACAAAAGAAACCGGGATATGGCAGTGATTTGGATGTGAATCAACACTTTTTGTGTCAAGTTCTCCATTTTCAGATCGAAACAGAATAAGGTCTAATTGCTTTAGTTAAAATGTATTATAATATTTAAGAAATATTTAAATCTTTTCAACACATATTGAAGATAATATAAAGAGTGAACTCCTTCCATAGCCCAATAGGTTAGCATTACTGTTCTTTTATCCTTTATATTTTTGAAAATATCTTATGATCTTTAACTGCATAATGTAATCCAAAAGAAAAAAAATTATAAAAAACTGATCTATGTTTTATTTTTTAAAAAATTTATTATTATTATTATTGCTTTGAAAGGCAGAGTTACAGAAGGGATGGAAAGACAAAGCGAGAAAGAGATCTTCCATCTTCTGGTTCACTCCCTAGGTGGTCACCCCAAGTGGGGCTTGGGCCAGGCCAAAGTCAGGAGCTTCATCCAGGTCTCCCGTGTGGATGGCAGGGGCACAAGTACTTGGGCCATCTTCTATTGTTTTTCCCAGGCCATTAGCAGGGAGCTGGATTGGAGGTGGAGTAGTAGTGGGGACTGGAAGCTGCATCCATATAGGATGCTGTCATTGCACGTGGTAGCTTAGCCTGTCACACCACAGTGACGACCCCAGGGAGTTCCCCTTTATATGGAACATAAATCATCTGGTGACTGTGGACAGTGTAGTCGGTCAGCCACAGTATCATGATGGGACCTGTCTATTGTGGTGTTGGGGTGTTTTCAAAGAGACAGGAATAAAATATTTGGCTGTCCAGACAATTGCTACTTGCCTTGGATCTACTGAATATCAGCTTTCTGTCTGTTAAGTATGTGTGAAAGTCCTGGAGAGTTCTTTTCCCTATTGGGTCCTACTGATGCAGGATACCTTATATAGACAATTTTAAGTTCAAAGACTGGAAGTCGCACCTCCTTCTCCCTGTGTTGCCGTGGTCAGCTACCTGTCAATCAGGGGACCCTCCCCAGGAAGTACCTCCTCTTACCAGGGACGTGGGGGTGGTATCAAGTAAACTCTTCCGTTTCTCTAAGTGCGCAAAAAGCTAGGAAGACCGGAAGCTCGAGCTCTCCTCCACGTGGACTCAGGACGAGCAGATCAGGGTATGATAATTCCTTTTCTTTGGCCCCATTCTCCCCTAATAAAGCCCTAATGGGCCTTTGTATTTTTTGCACTTCTCTAAGTAAAAGGCAAGAACCTGGAAAATTAATTTAGACCCAATCCTAGCCCATAACATCACCTCCTAAAAGGACTCAGACTAGTCTCCAGTTGTACAAGTGGACTTTGTATGGGTCATGCAGGGAGGAGAGAGTGGCAGCTGGCTCCTTGCCGGAGCCACACACTGCTAAACCCTACCCTCTTCTGTGCCTGTCCAGCCGGCTGCTGGCTCAGCATACCCGGTTCCCCCTGGTGCACGTGAGCTTCGCTCCTCCGTCACACACAGGACACCTTGATGATGTGTATCCTGAGGGCCATGTGAAGACACCATGGTGCCTTGTGCACTGAAGCCCCACCCAAACTCCTCCCCATTTGTATATTCATTTAGGACAGCAGCCCCTCCCCCATAAAGGGGCCACCCAGACTTGGGTGGGTGCAGCAGCAGATGCCACTTGTTCCTCATGGACAGGCTGCCTGCATTCACTTTTTTTTTTTTAAATATTTATTTATTTAAAAGAATTACAGAGAGACAGATACAGAGGGAGAGGGAGAGGGAGAGGGAGAGGGAGAGGGAGAGGGAGAGGGAGAGGGAGAGGTCTTGGTCTTGGTCTTCCATCTGCTGGTTCACTCCCCAGATGGCCACAACAGCCAGAGCTGGACCGATCCGAAGCCAGGATCTTCTGGGTCTCCCACACAGCTTCAGGGACCCAAGAACTTGGGCCATCTTCTACTGTCTTCCCAGGCCATAGCAGAGAGCTGGATCAGAGGGGAGCAGCCAGGACTGGAACCAGTGCCCATATGGGATGCCGGCACTGCAGGCGGTGGCTTTACAAGTTACACCACAGCGCTGGGCCCTGCATTTACTTCTGAATGTGTACTATTTCTTTACTCTTTTAAAGGAAATCCTCCTCTCATTCTTGCCCCATATCTGTGTCTTTACTTTGAATTCTCTCATGCTGAGGCCAAAAATTGGAATAAATCCAGCTGGGGAAATGAAAGGAATTTCTGCCCTCTACAGTATGTCCCTCTTATTCCCTTGTGGGACATATATCAAGACTCCTAAGCAATACCTAAGACCACAGGTAGCAGGGACCCCAGTATATCTGTTTTTCCTATACATAGAAACCTATGAAAAAGCTTAATTTGTAAACTGGGTACAGTAACAGATTAACAACAGCAATAACAAATGGAATTATTATAATAATATACTGTAATTATTTTGTATTTCTTATTTTTGGACCACAGTTGACTGCAGATATCTGAAACCAAGAAAGCAAAGTCACGGATCAGGAGGGACAGTTGTCTGGCTGTGTGGTGCCAGGTCACACTCTTTCTTGCTGTGAGAATTCTTTGTTGTTGGTATTTGGATATTTGTGATATAAATGTTTCCAGGAATCGCACATCATGTTTCACATTTCAGAAATTTTGCCGGCTCCACCACCGCTTCCCATTTTCACTGCTTGAATACGAACCAAAAAGCATGGACGTTGTAAACCCACATGATATAAGTAAATATACTTTCAAATAAGAAATATTAAAACATAATTTTTGGTGGGAGTTTTCTCTCTGTAAACTGTTTCAAGTAAACATGCTCAGAAATGAATGGATCAGCTTTATAAATTCGATACATCAGACACGATAGTAACAGTACTGGCTTTCCCAGCACCTTTTGTGAATTCCAGTGATCTTCTGGAGGAAAGTATAGAATAGATTATTTGGTGGGTTTAGCAGAAAGTGTCTTAGGGCTACCAGGGTCTGCTGTAATTAGCAGGTGTTTTGATACTCTAGTTAACTCTTCCGTGCTCTGGGAGCTCCCTGGCATAGCCCAAGGCCTGATACAGAGCTAAGATCAATGCTTAAAGAATCGGTAAATTAAAGATGAATAAGAGCTTAGTTTCCTTGGGGGTCATACAGAAACCAAGTCATCCAGCACTTCATAATGTTTAATGTGATGGCAGGAATAAACAAAACAATTTAAGTTATATAAGCTTGTATTCTTGTTTGGTTTTGAGATAAATTACTATTTGATATTCAAGCTCCAGGAGGAAGCAATTCCAAATAGATTTTTATTTTTCTGAAAATTATTTCATGATTCGAGTGGTGACAATATTCCTTTTAAAACATTACAGGTAGGCCAGCACCGCGGCTCAATAGGCTAATTCTCTGCCTGTGGCACCAGCACCCTGGGTTCTAGTCCCAATCAGGGCGCCAGATTTTGTCCCAGTTGCTCCTCTTCCAGTCCAGCTCTCTGCTGTGGCCAGGAAGGCAGTGGAGGATGGCCCAGGTCCTTAGGCCCTGCACCTACATGAAAGACCAGGAGAAGCACCTAGCTCCTGGCTTTGGATCAGCACAGTATGCTGGCTGCAGCACACCGGCCGCAGCGGCCATTGTGGGGTGAACCAACGGAAGAATGAAGACCTTTCTTTCTGTCTCTCTCTCTCACTGTCTAAATCTGCCTGTCAAAACAAACAAACCAACAATACAGATAGTTTTAAGACTCTATGTTTAGGGAGTTAGTAAGGGAGGCAACTTCATGAGGGGGAAAATGACTAAAGGGAGGTCGACTGAGAGGGAAAGTTCAACTTTTCTCTCCCAATGGGAAGGAATAAATAATTGAGTGTAGAGGGATAACTGGATATACAGAAGCATTCGAAATTTGGAAAGATTTCGCCACAAAAGTTCTGCCTTCTGAACTGAGTCTAAAAATGTGATCTGTTGGTTTGTTCTCTGTAGTTTGTGTGAGGAGAAGCAAGCGAGCCAAAGAATTTTCTAGACTATTACTAGAAGTGAACGTATTTGAGTTATCCATACAAGTATCCTAGTAGGCTGAATAATCTAAATGCTGTAAAAGTTGGAAGACATTAGCATCTGTAAAAAAAAACCTCCAGGGGGCCGGCGCTGTGGCATAGTGAGTAAAGCTGCTGCCGCCTGCAGTGCTGGCATCCCATATGGGCGCTGGTTCGAGTCCTGGCTGCTCCACTTCTGATCCAGCTCTCTGCTGTGGCCTGGGAAAGCAGCAGAGGATGGACCAAGTCTTTGGGCCCCTGCACCTGCATGGGAGACTTGGAGGAAGCTCTTGGCTCCTGGCTTTGGATCCGCCCAGCTTCAGCTATTGCGACCATCTGGGGATGGAAGACCTCTCTCTCTGTCTGCCTCTCTGTAACTCTGCCTTTCAAATAAATAAATCAATCTTAAAAAAAAAAAGAAAGAAAGAAAAAACCTCCAAAATCTTTCTGTTGTCAGACTGTTCTGAATTCCTTCCTATGTGGCCAAAATTAGGAGAGATTTGGAAGCAAGTTTTCTGATCAAGTTTAGGGATGAAGTCCATGATGCACCCCACTGTGACGGGCGACTGTTAAGGGCAGTAAAGAGGAAAGCCAGGCTTCCCAAACCTTTTTTGTAGTTTGTTTGTGAAAGTTTCATTTTCTTTGTTTCAGCAGAAGGTTACTGCCTGGTAAAGCTCCTCTTGCTCTTCAGTGCACCCGTGGGAAAAGCCTGTTAGTTTGGTAACTACAAACCAGACTTCTTCCCACCGCTTTGTATGTAGCCACTCATATTGGCACATTATATTTTGAGAAACCAATAAACTTCTTAAAACCTGAATTTATACTATAAAGATAATATATTTTTAAATTAACAAATACAATGAAAAGACCATTGAAAGAATCAGGTAGTATGATGAGACACATTCGTCAGAAACTCTGTTTCCAGTCCCTGGCCTATGTAGCAGAATTATGTCATTAGACGTTTACTGTCACCCCATTCCCTCAGCTTCAGACTTAAGTTGTTCAAGACAGTGATCTGGAGCCTAGCATAGCCCCTGGCACCTGAGAAGGCACCTATAAGTATTTGATAAATAACTGAATGGTTCATTTATAAAGAGTTTATCTACTTTTTATTCATCATCTATCATCAGTCTTATCATCTACCCTCCACAACATCCACTAGAGTCGCAATGAGGAACAAAACCAGATACACACTGAGCTCAGGAAACTCACAGTCCAGTGGAAGCCTCAGAGCACCTCAAAACAAAGTTTGACAAAGCACTATATCTGAGGCAATACTGATACCCTCAAGCATTTCCTTTTTTTTTTTTTTCCCCAAAAGATTTTATTTATTTATTTGAGAGGCAGAGTTAGAGAGAGAGAAAGATCTTCCATCTGCTGGTTCACTCTTCCGATGGCCGCAATGGCCGGAGCTGAGCTGATCCAAAGTCAGGAGCCAGGAGCAGCTTCTGGGTCTCCCATGCAGGTGCAGGGGCCCAAGCACTTGGGCCATCTTCCACTGCTTTCCCAGGCCATAGCAGAGAGCTGGATCGGAAGTGGAGCAGCCATGACTAGAACTGGCTCCCATATGGGATGCTGGCACCGCAAGCAGAGGCTTAGCCCACTACACCACAGCACTAGCCCCTGTCCCCCCTTTTCCTTTTTAAATGGTCTATGTCTCAATTTTGTATGGGAACTGATATGCCCACACTATTATACACATGTAATACACACATGTGCTACCTATGGGTAATTCTAATATTGTTATGTACTTGTAGAGTCACATCCAAAGATATTTCAAATACACATCACATCACATGTTCTATAAATCTCCAGCATTTTCCTTAGTGACTCTGACCTGGTGGGATAAACAGGGCAGTCTCTATTACAGACTAGATTTCAGTTCAGTCTTACAGGAAGGACAGAGATTAGATGATTTCTTGAGAGCTCCATCCTTCTCACCAATTTCCAAAGGTCTACAGATCATAAAGCAAGACATTTGTTAAAGAGATAAAAACATCCTCTGGGTGCAGGGAATTTGCCAGGCCTCACACTGCAAAATTGAGAAGAATTTGCTACAACTATCACACAGTGTGGCTTGGCCCAGTGGGTCTTAAACTTCCATAGGAAATTTGAAAGAATACGGGAGCGTTTGTAAAGTATATGGTTTCCCAGGCTCTGCTTGGTTCTGCTGTGTCAGAATTTCTGGAGGAGTCCCAGATCTGCATTCTAGCAAGATCTCTGTTGTTTTCCTTCCCAGCTGGGACCCCACCTTAGGAAACACGATCCCCAGGATGGCGCTGTGGTGCAGCAGGTTAAAGCCCTGAAGCACCAGCATCCCATATGGGAGCCGGTTCTAGTCCCGGCTGCTCCTCTTTCGATCCAGCTCTCTGCTATGGCCTGGGACAGCAGTAGAAGATGGCCCAAGTCTTTGGGCCCCTGCACCCACGTGGGAGACCTGGAAGAAGCTCCTGGCTCCTGGCTTTGGATCAGCACAGCTCCGGCCATTGCAGCCATCTGAGGAGTGAACCAGTGGATGGAAGACCTCTCTCTCTGTCTCTACCTCTTCCTGTAACTCTGTCTTTCAAATAAATAAAATAAATCTTTTTTAAAAAAAAGTAACCCAATCCCTTTGCATCCAACCAATCAAGCTCTGCCTTGACAGAGGGTGTTGCTGGTTTGAGATGAGAAAAATGTTGGAATAAGAAATCCTTTTCTCCTTTCGAATAGATTTTGATTAGTACCTAAAAAGAGAATCTGAAGTCAATTGGTAAAATGGCTTTGTATTTAAAATGGAGTTGTATTTAATACAATTTTATTTCAAATATAAAATAATTGTATTTAATATGAGATCCTGCCACCTGTGAATTCCAAAGCATAGAATTAACCAATTAATATCAGTCCCTCCCCACCAAGAAATACTCAGGGGAGCAGTTGGAAATATATTACCATCGTTTTGAGAGGGCCATGATATCTCATCCTGATAAAAAATTAACAGGCTTAAAGACAGAGCAATATAAATTTCCTACCACCAAGTAGTTAGATTAGTAGATGTAGTAGTTACAGATTCTCACAGTAAGTCTCCAATAAAATTTCAAAAAAGCACTGTTGATTTGTCCTGATTCTTGAAGCATATGTATTCATTTTCCAAATATTTGACAATTTAGAAGAGTATAAAAAGTCATATTAGTGACATCATTGATCTAATTTTCTACAAGACATAGTTAATAAATTAGTATATTTCTTACTAATTTTTATTAACATACATGAAGTCATGTATATGTTGGATCACAAAATATGCACAGTATGGAATTTTAAGAATTATTTTCACTTACAATATTAAGAGCATTTTAACAAACCACTAAATAGTTTTTGAAAATGTAATTCTGAGGGGCCAGCGCTGAGGTGCAGTGGGTTAACACCCTGGCCTGAAGCGCTGGCATCCCATATGGGCACTGGTTCTAGTCCCAGCTGCTCCTCTTCCAACCCAGATCTCTGCTATGGCCTGGGAAAGCAGTAGAAGTTGGCCGAAGTCCTTGGGCCCCTGCACCAGTGTGGGAGACACGGAAGAAGCTCCTGGCTCCTGGCTTTAGATTGGCACAGCTCCGGCCATCTGGGAAGTGAACCATCAGATGGAAGACCTCTCTCTCTCTGCCTCTCCTCTCTCTGTGTAATTCTGACTTTCAAATAAATAAATAAATCTTTAAAAAAATAAAATAGTTTCTGAGTTGGCTGTTCAGTTTCACAGTCTATGGACTTACCATGATTTAAATAAGTCTTCTATAGTTGGGCTTCTTCAGTAGCTTTCAGATTTTTTTCTAATAAACATGGCATGCAAAGTATTTTATTAGCTGTTCTCAAAGTTCTATGGAGAGAGGACATTGCCTTTGTTCAGAAAACTACCTCAATAAGCTGCTATTAGTGGTGAAAGAACTTTGAGAGAATGAATATTGAATCCAATTTGAAGAGGTTTCTGTGGCTGTGACTTAAGCAATCTCCCACACCCCACGCCAACGTGATAAAGTGCATGCCTTTGTTTTACGGGAGAAGCAAGGAAACAGCTTAAGTTGGGATGGTGTGGATGAGTCATGGGTGAGATCAAGGCTCCAGCGATGAATTGAAGTGACAGAGAGAATGGAAGTGCCCAGCAATTTGGAGAAATATTGGAGGAGGGCACTGTGTTTCCCTAAGGACATAGAACTCAAGGCTCAGGCCAATTTCATTTTAATTTTTAAAGGTCAAAATGACTTCAGCTGACATCTATGAAATAAATAGCACGGACAAAATAGCACAGTTGGATTTTGCCTTACCATTGGAGAGCCTTTGTTTTCCTATAGGGGAGATTTTAGCACACATGTTGACATCAATTGTTTCAGGGTTTCAGCTAAAAAATACTTTGTGCTCTTTGAAAAAAAAAAGTGTATCAGCTTCATTTTTTCCCATTTTGTTTTAGTTACAAGAATCAGGTTCATTTTGCTCATTACACCTGAAAGTGATTTGGAAATTGCTTGTGATATCACTTGTGATACTGCCACGAGTCAGACTCCCTGAGATACATGTAGAGATTTGCATGAAGAAGTTGGCTGGAAAGTGTGTTCAGATCAGCATCTGTAAGGGATGGGGATGTAGGCTTGGCTGAGAGAGGAGGTGACCTGTAGTGCATTTATGACAGAAGCCTCAGTCAGACCTACGTGTAGCTCTGAGATTGGGTTGGCCTTTCTAGAATGTTCCATGTTGAGGTGTGTGGGAGGGACAAGCAGATGTACTCCAGCACTATCCAGGCAGGGATGTGGGCTGCCTTCAGAGAGGGGTGATGTCCTGAGAGCAGGACAGTGCCTCCACCTTAGGGCAGTTCCTGGGAAGGGCCCCAAGCATGTGCCTTTAGCAGCCAGGACAATTAATTCCTCAGTTCTGAAGATGGGACCTGAGTGGTGTCCACGATACCATCCACACAGACCTTGTGCTTCTGTTAGTATTTCCTGTAAGTTAAAAATACCTGGGCTGCTTTTCTCTCATTGAATGTCAGTAATTACATTGAATTTTAATGGAAAGAGTATTGACTTACTTTTGGGCTAGATGAAAAATTTAGCAGGATTTTATTTCTGCACTCCTCAGTTTTTATTGATGTAATCTAAGATTATAGGTCAGCATAATTAATAACATCATGTTTCTGTGTTATAGCTTGTCTTTAAGAATTATTTTTGTCATCAGTACTAGATTTTTTTTTTTACCATTCCCACATCTATATAGATTTAACTTTTATACTATGAAGGGGAAATATGAAATTTCTCCTCTGTCTTGATGAAGAAATGAACAAACGAAAGTCTCAGATCTGAGAATTATACCTGCTTTGCTGATTAATCTCAAAGCCAACATTCCCAAACCTGTATCCATACTGCAAAAGTAATATATGATCATGGAAGGTTGTATTCAGACCTGATTTTTCCCCCTTTTTGTTTAACATGAAGGAGATTTGGGGTTCTAATAATTATTTTTTTGTTAAAATCTATCACAGGTTCCAATTTTTCCTATCTATGAGGGAGGTGGCAATAAAGGGGACGCGGCCAGATTCACATTCTCTTTGATCCATCTGCCCAGCCATCTTGGTATGGGGAAAGAACCTTGACTCTTTGGAATATGCCAGAACATGATGATCAGCACAGTCCATACTAGATTATGAGACTAAGTTAGGAAAACCACAAGCAAAACCAGTGTCTGCACCCTATCCTTACCTCTCACATGGTATGAGCTTTTTACCAAATGATTAAATCTGCAGTCATATCCAAGAGGAGAATGTTGGGAGGACAGGTAGGGCTCTGCCTGCAATCAAAAGTATGATTCAGGGAGCCCGTGCCGTGGCTCACTTGGTTAATCCTACGCCTGCGGCGCTGGCATCCCATATGGGCGCCGGTTCTAGTCCTGGTTGCTCCTCTTCCAGTCCAGCTCTCTGCTGTGGCCCGGGAAGGCAGTGGAGGATGGCCCAAGTGCTTCGGCCCCTGTGCCCACGTGGGAGACCAGGCAGAAGCACCTGGCTCCTGGCTTCGGATCGGCCCAGTGTGCTGGCCGAAGTGGCCATTTGGGGGGTGAACCAATGGAAGGAAGACCTTTCTCTCTGTCTCTCTCTCTCTCACTGTCTAACTCTACCTGTCAAAAACAAACAAACAAAACAACAACAACAACAACAACAAAAAGACCAAAGTGTGGATCCTCAGAGATGGGATTCCAGTGTAGTTTCAGAAAGTGCATAAGTTAGTGTGCTATCAATAGTGACTTGTTTTTTGTTTTGTTTTGTAATTTGTTTTAATGTGAGCTACTTGACTATGAATTGAAGGTAACTTGGATGGAGGTACTGTGGATTGGTATCATACAATATCTCATTGGTGAGGTGTAGGAACACTGGCGGGACCTTGTGGATCTATGTTCAATCATTGCAGGCCGAATTAGGCACAGTGGAAAGCAAGGGATGCCAAACTTGTATTCAGCAGAATGACACAGTAGGTCAGGAATAGGGACGTTTTGAGCCTATGAAGACGTAAGTCCCTCAGCCCCTACCATTATATCTGTTAAAGAACTTTGCAGAGATGTCATCTTTAATTTGGTTCGGTTTTTCTTTTCCTCTATTGCTGCATGGAGGCACTGTTCATATCTTTGAATGCTTATTTTATAGCAAATGTTTAATAGTTGGTTTTTGGTACTATATATTATTTACTTTCTAATTAGATGGAAGTCATCAAAATTTCCACATAGGCATTTTTTTCCTTAAGCCAATCCGCCTTAATGGTCAAATAGTTTCTTTCCGGGCCAGATGTCCACAAATAGCATTGCTTTAGAGCAGATGACAGGGGCGTGATGTTTTCGCAGACGTTTTTGTCCTTAGAATGCCCTTTTGTATTTCCATGTGAATCTCATCACATAAGGATTGAAGCAATTAATTAGCCAATTTATAAGTAATTCCTTCTGACAAGCTAGCCACCTTCCTTTAGCAAAAGTATAAAATGAACAATCTAGGGGACATGCATTAAAGTCACTAATTAAATTAAATGTAAAACCAAGGGCATTTGGGATCATGTTCCTTTTGTAAAGCAAATAGACATTTCATAATTAATAATTAGATTATAGTCATTCATTTTATTATGAATAGTGTTTGATTTTAAGAGTCAAGTCATAAATCAACATTGAATGTCAAATGTACTTGTAGACTAGTGCATGAACACTTCTATTTGGTTTTCTCATGGAAATTTCCTCTTGAAGATTATCAATGAAATTTTTTCTGGGGTTGGAAGCCCTCTCCTGTACCTTTCTAGACTTTAGAAGAGAGAATATAATGATGCATTGTGAGATTATATCCCAATAAATCCACCATAAATTGAGAATATTGCAAATGGGAGATGCATTAAAACAGCTAATCGGCCGGCGCCGTGGCTCAACAGGCTAATCCTCCGCCTTGCGGCGCCGGCACACCGGGTTCTAGTCCCGGTCGGGGCACCGATCCTGTCCCGGTTGCCCCTCTTCCAGGCCAGCTCTCTGCTGTGGCCAGGGAGTGCAGTGGAGGATGGCCCAAGTGTTTGGGCTCTGCACCCCATGGGAGACCAGGAGAAGCACCTGGCTCCTGCCATCGGAACAGCGCGGTGCGCCGGCCGCAGCGCGCTACCGCGGCGGCCATTGGAGGGTGAACCAACGGCAAAGGAAGACCTTTCTCTCTGTCTCTCTCTCTCTCTCACTGTCCACTCTGCCTGTCAAAAAAAAAAAAAAAAAAAAAAAAAAAAAAAAAAAACAGCTAACCTGCTGAGCATCATAGCTTAGCCTAGACTCTCCTAGACATGCTCAGAACACTTCCACTAGCCCACAGTTGAGTAAAAGCATCTACCATAAAGCCTATCTTATAAGAATGTGCTGAATATCTCATGTAAACTATTGAATTCTGTACCAAAAGTGAAAAACAGAATGGTTATATGTGTCCATCCATTTTTGCAGAATCATAAAGTTGAAAAATTTTAAGTCAGATCATCATCAAGTTGAGAACCCTCCATATATGGATCTGAAAATCAGGGTGGAATTGTGAGTTGGTTCCATGTGTTCCAGAGTAAAGATTTCCCAGGGAGAGTGGGTAAAGGGCAAAGAGCTGACATTGGAGTAGTAGCCTGGGGTAGACTAGTATTTGAGTGGCAGGAGGAAGAAAGAGTATGGGAAGGAAATGCACCTGACTAGGGAGGGTAGAAGAGCCCAGAGAGGAGAGAAGGGGTCCCAGAAGCCATGGCAGGGAGCTGTTTCAGAGCTAGAGGACAGAAGAGAGTAGGCAGTGGGCAGGGGCCCAGAAGAGCCATGTGACTGCTCTGCAAATGTCCCTAGGTCTGGGTCAGGGAGCATCATTTCGCTTCCTGGAGCATGGAACGGGCAGAGCGTAACCCCTACGCACAGACAACAGTACTCTGCAGCACACAGCACCAGAGAAAACTCTCAGGAGACAAGGACAGACTCTACGCACTTGTGAGGTTAAAACAGGGAAAGCTCAGGCTGCAAAGGCAGGTGTAGAGTCAGAGAAAGAACCAACCAGAAAACAGCAGTGAGGACGGCTGTGCCTGAGCTGGAATGGGGCCTTGCCCAGTGATGTCAGGGTCAGGCATCGATCTGGACAAGGAGCTATTATCACCACCCATCACCAAGCACAGCTGAGTGCCAGCCCCAGGCCAGCCCCTGTCATCCCTGAAGGACTCCTTTAGAAAGTCAAATTGGGTAATGAGGGAATAGTAGAAGTTGAAAAATGTTGATCAGTGAGTGAAATAAAGAAGAGAAACCAAAAGGTCCTAATTGAAAACTCAAATATTTCCTTAATTTCAAATTTCAGAGTCTGTTGAATAAGATTATCTAATGCTAGGGAATTCTGAAACAAAACGGCCAAAAAGGGCTGGCGCTGTGGCATAGTGGGTTAAGCCTCTGCATGTGGCACTGGAATCCCATATGGGCACTGGTTCAAGTCCCGGCTGCTCCACTTTCAATCCAGCTCTCTGCTATGGCTTGGGAAAGCAGTAGAGGATGGCCCAAGTGCTTAGGCCCCTGCACTTGTGTGAAAGACCTGGAGGAAGCTCCTGGCTCCTGGCTTTGGATCAGCTCAGCTCTGGCCATTGCAGCCATCTGAAGAGTGAACCAGCAGATGGAAGATCTTTTTCTCTGTCTTTCCCTCCCTCTGTCTGTAACTCTACCTCTCAAATAAAAATAAATAAAAATCTAAAAAACAAAACAAAACAAAAAAACTGCCAAATGGACAGAATGGTTAGATGACTTGTTATCTAAGAGGAAGATTCAGGTAACAAAAGATTTCCTATTGCTGTGGTTTATTTTAAAGAAAGCTAGTCTTAGTAGAATGAATTAGATGATAAATCAATATTTATATACAGAAACAAAAACTAGCACTGATTACTGATTCATGAAATTGGTCCTTTAATATTTATTGACTACCCATCGCTTGGCCTGCAGTGGTGAGCCAGATCCAACAAAGTTACTGTGCCCACATTGGTTAAACAATGGTATTGATGATGGCAAAGCTGACACTATCTGAAAGAATAATTTATAGTAGGGAGGCTTCACTTGCAACCATAAGAGAAGACTTTGTTAAGAAATTAATAATTCCAAATGGAAGGAGCATGAACAAAGGCCCTATGGCATGAAGAGGCATGACTGGGCATCTGTCTGAAGAAGCAGCAGAATTTTTTTTTTTTTTTTTTTTTTTTTTTTTTTAATTTTTGACAGGCAGAGTGGACAGTGAGAGAGAGACAGAGAGAAAGGTCTTCCTTTTGCCGTTGGTTCACCCTCCAATGGCCGCCGCGGTAGCGCGCTGCGGCCGGCGCACCGCGCTGTTCCGATGGCAGGAGCCAGGTGCTTCTCCTGGTCTCCCATGGGGTGCAGAGCCCAAACACTTGGGCCATCCTCCACTGCACTCCCTGGCCACAGCAGAGAGCTGGCCTGGAAGAGGGGCAACCGGGACAGGATCGGTGCCCCGACCGGGACTAGAACCCGGTGTGCCGGCGCCGCAAGGCGGAGGATTAGCCTGTTGAGCCACGGCGCCGGCCAGCAGCAGAATTTTTTAATGGGTTTTGTTTATTTGAAAGACAGAGAGAGAGAGAGGAAGAGAGAGAGGCCTTCCATCTGCTGGTTCACTCCCCAAATGGCTACAGTGGCCCAAGCTGAGCAAATCTGAAGCCAGGATCCAGGAGCTTCTTCCAGGTCTCCCACATGGGTAGCAGAGGCCCAAGCACTTGGACCTTCTGCTGCTGCTTTCCAGGCACATTAGCAGGGAACTGGGTTGTAAATGCAGTAGCTGGGACTCAAACCAGTGCCCATATGTGATGCCAGCGCTGCAGGCTGGAGGCTTTAGTGCCACAGCACCAGATCCAGCAGCAGAATATTAAGCTTCATCTTTATCCTCAGAAAAATGGAGACTGAAGGATTTTAGGCAGAAGAGCTGCATTCTCAGAATGATCTTGCTGGCTATTAAGTGAAGGAGAGTAATAGAGAAGGTTTATCATTAAGTTGTGGAAGTCTAGACAGGGCACGATGGTGACATGGGATAGGGTGGAAGCTGAATCTGAGACATTTAGTAGGTACAATCAATAGGACCAAGTGTTTGAACCAACATGAAGGAGAGGGATCAAGAGAGGTTCAGGGTGATCCTTAGCCATCTGTTTTATACAACAGGAAAGATTGTAGTGTCTTGCTAAAATAAAAGAAGTGGAAGGGGACCTCAACTTGTGGGTGGAAAGGATGCAGGATTTAGTTTTGGAATGGTTGATGTGCCTTTGAAACAGCAACATGGAGAAGACAAATTGGCAAGTGCATGAGCAGGTCTGAAGTGTGATGGCATGTCTGGTCTAGAGACACAGGTCGGTGAGTCATTTGTGTAAGTTCCTGGTT
This sequence comes from Lepus europaeus, assembly GCF_033115175.1. NCBI lineage: Eukaryota > Metazoa > Chordata > Mammalia > Lagomorpha > Leporidae > Lepus > Lepus europaeus. Next base: position 48,404,924 of record NC_084840.1, read on the forward strand.
TCTAAGAGAGCTTAGGAAGAGTACAAACAGCAGAAAGGAAAGAGGGGTACACATTTAGCTCAGCAGGTAAGTTAAGAACTCCATGTCCCACACTGGCTTTTATCCCCTGGTCGGGTTCCTAACTCCAGCTTCCTGCTAGTGCAGTCCTGGGAGGTGGTGGTGATGGCCCAAGTAACTGAGTTCTTGCCACCTAGATGGAAGACCCGGATTGAGCTTCCAGCTCCTCACTTCGGTCCAGTCCAGCTCAGCCCAACCCTAGCTGTTGCATTTGGGGCATGAAACAGTGGACAGGAGCTCTTTTTTTTCCTCTTTGTATCTGTCTCTCTTTCTCTCTTAGATAAATAAATGATAATTAAACAAAAAGAAAAAGAAAAAGAAAGGAGAGGGCCTGATACCTTGTCTCATATTTAAAGGCCATATTTGTGCAAAGGAAAGGTGGTAGCCTGCAGGGCAGGGAAAGATAAGGAGAGCCCTCTGTCACCAAGGCCCAGGAACGGTGGGGGTGAGGTCAGCTGCTGTGCTGCAGAGCGAGATGAGGCCAGTGACATGTCCATTGAGGCTAGAGACACAAAGGGCCTAGGAACCTTGACAAGACTGGCTTTCAAGGGCAACTGAATGCCAGCCAGAGCTAGGAGTGGGAGAGCATGTGAGAAATCAGGGGAGGATAGCAAACTCACGTTCGATTGTGATGAGAACCAGCTAGCAGGTGGTTGGAAGAATGTTGGAAGTGGAATATGTGGGATGCCCTTGGGCAGGGACAGAAGCAGCCAGCTGAGAGGACTGGTGTGCTTGTGGAAGAGTTTCTGGAGAGGGTAAATTCCCAAAGGAGATGGGAGGGGAAAGAATCTGCAACCCAAGTAGAGGGACAGGGATATGGGGTTGGTGCTGTGGCATAGTAGGCTAAGCCTCTGCCTGAGATGCCAGCATCCCATGTGGGCACTGGTTCGAGTCCCAGCTGTTCCACTTCCAATCCCACTCCCTGCTAATGTGCCTGGGAAAGCAGTGGAAGATGGCCCAAGTACTTGGGCCCCTGCACCCACACAGGAGACCTGGGAGAAGTTCTAGGCTCCTGGTTTTGGCCTAACCCAGCCCTGGCCATTGCAGCCATTTGGAAAGTAATTTTTCTCTGTCTCTCCCTCTCTCTCTCTCTCTCTCTCTCTCTCTCTCTCTCTCTCACTCTGTAACTCTGCCTTTCAAATAAATAAAAAATAAATCTTTAAAGAAAAAAAATCACAGGTATGAATGTTCATACCCAGGCAATATGAGTCCTCATGTGACAACTGCAGTTTTCTGTATAGGCAGGAAAAGTTTCTGCTGAGATTGAAGAGGGAGGCATAAGTGTGTGTGTGTGTGTGTGTGAATATGTGTACATGTATGTGAATGTGTGTGTGTGTGTGTGTGTGATGGAAGGGGGCAGCTGCCTCCATGGAAGGGAGACACCGTGCATTAGTTTTTGTGCAAAGGAGAGTGAGTGAATCAAACATATGCAGGAAGAGGAGCCACCAAGGTTTTCTTTTATGCATTTACAGCAAAACCAACCTGCTGTACTGCATGCCTTTCTTCAGAGGGCTTTGCTGTGGGCACTGGAATGTAGATAGTTGAGTTCATCAGGGGAGAGTTTTTGTCAGAAGGGAAACAAAACAATCTCAAAGGGCAAGGGAATATAATAATCTCAAAAAGGGTTATCGAATGGCTAAGCCCCAGGCTCTGCTGGCTGAGGAGGGAGGTGAAGACGAGGTGAGGGTGAAGGCACTATGAGACTGAGGGGAGACTGGGATCAAGAAGTCCTGATGGTCTAAAGAATGAATCATCCAGTCACCAGGACCTGGGCACCTGGGACCGGGGTACACGTGGCAGGGCACGGTGAGGCTGGGGTGCGCTGGAGTAGATGACTCATGAGGAGTAGAGGGCGCAGTCACGGTGAGAGCTGGAGGAGACACAAGCCTGTGGGCCAGCGGATTGTCAGGTGTGCAGGGAAGTACTGAGGATGATGGCAGGGCCCGCAGGTGCGACGCTGGGACTTTGGTCCACGGCAGGGAAGGCAGTGTCCAAGAACCCGAGAGAAGACAACGACAACAAAGCGTGGTACACCAGAATATGTGAAGCACACAAACGTGAGGTTTTGCAAGAGGGAGCAATAGCAGGGCATGGAGCGGCACAGAGCTGGGGGAACAGCAGCTCTGCCTCCTCATCCTTGTGCCTACATAGGAGAGGGAAATGAGAGTGCAACAGAAAGGGGTGTGCTGGCACAGGGCAAGGAGCTGGGAGGCAACTCAGGGCCCAGCCTTAGAGAACAGCAACCCAGAGCAGAGAGAGTACCATTAACTGTGAGCTGGGGAGGGAAATGCCTTAGAAAGCTTAAAGACATGAAAAGGAGCCATTAGCCTCCAGCCTCTACCGTTGTTATGCAGAACCAAACCTGGAAGAGCAGAACACCCAGCAGGTCCCTGAGCCCTAAGCAAAGAGGATTTTTCACTTGGACTTGAATCCATCCCAACTAGGATTTGAACCTCATTTTAGAGAAATCTCTTAACCTTTAACACCAAATGTTCACATTGCAGCTAAAGATACTCGTTTGCACTCTAGGGAACAAACGAGTCCTGCTGAATATGTGTACCAGCTTGCCAATTAAAGACCCAAGTTAATGACCTCTCTGCTTTCTCTTCTTGAGTGGAGTAATCTCAGTCCCTCACTTTGTCTGCATAGGCCTTAGTGTCTAATCCTAGTTGGATTTAAGGATACGATACTCTATGAGTTCCTAATCTTTCTGTAACCATGAAGCTCAGGAATGGATGCAGTGCTCCTGGGAAAGTTTGATTGGTACCAGGGGTGATGGCCTGGCCTCTGGGTGCTTGTTGTGCATCCTATTGGTGTAATTTCAAGAAAGTTGTTAGAATTGACTGCAGCTTGTCTATTTGCTTACTGGCTCCTCTCTCGATAGATTATAGCCAATCACCCCTCATCTTCTGTTTGCATAACTTTATTTCCCACTGCTGAAGCTGCTCCGTGAGTACTGGCTAACGTGCTCCAAGTTTCCTTCCTGCTGATGCTGTGTTTGAGGGCCTTTGCCTGGGAATGTTTTCAGCCTACATTGTCCGCCACTCCTGGGCCTTCTTTGTGTGGAGTCAGAGAGGGCATTTTCTGTAGGGGGTGGGCACTGATCATCTTTCTAGTCTTTGTCAATGTTAAGAGAATCAATTCCTGTATATTTCTTAAAAAAAAAAAGATTTATTTTATTTATTTGAAAGGTAGAGTTAGAGAGAGAGAAGGAGAGAGGGAGAGAGATCTTCTATCTGCTGGTTCACTTCCTGATGGCTGTGGCTCTGCCAGGTCAAAGCCAGGAGGCAGGAACCCATGTGGGTGTGGGGCCCAAGCACTAGGGACATTTTCTGCTGCTTTTTCCAGACCCATTAGCGGGAGCTGGGTCGGAAGTGGAGCAGCTGGGACTAGAACCTGAGTGCATATGGGATGCTGGCGTCGCAGGCGGCAGCTTTACCTGCTGTGCTTCAACGCTGGCCCTGAGTTCCTGTACATTTCAAACCTGAGCTCTCACTTCTGTAGATGTTAATGGTGAAGAAGGCTATTTCCATTATAACATGTGTTGGCATCAAGAACTTCATTCCTTACATCTAAAATCAGCCCCTGGTGGATTATTATGTTTTTATCTTTGTATATATGTATATATTTTGTATCTCAAGCTCTATCTTGTCCTGTAGGAGCCTGTGGGTCGATTTGGTGTTTGGTTCTATTAACCCAACCACTGCACAGAGCTAGAGCATCCTTAAACAGTGATAGGAAGAGTGAATGTAGAGAGTCAGAGAGCGCTGGGCAGGACACAAGTCAGCAGTCAGGAATCCTCCCTCCTGCCAAGATGGATCTCTTCCTGCCCAAGTTCCAATGGGGGGAGTGAGGCACCTTATCTCTTCCTTTCTTTTTGTCCTCACGCTTCCTTTGTCATTGCAGTTCCAAACATTCACCGATAATAAACCTTGCTTCAAGCCTGGTGAGACTACAGGCCCATCCAGGCCCATCAAAGGAAGAGATGGTGACAAATGTGTCTCTAGCTCACAGTGTCTTTCATAATGTTTTACAATGGTCAGGGCTCTATTAATATTTGCTGACTGACAGAACAATGAAAGGAAGGTTTCATCCTAAATTGGATTTTTGTTTTGGAAAAGTAATTTAATTTTAATTGAACTCATCTTCCTCATTAGAAACCTTATTTAAATGTTGACAAATGACAAATGAAAACTAATCAGTTTGAATGTTGACTTGTACTCGAGTCAATTTTCATAAGCAAATGCAAGAGGAAGTCATGTCCATCTGCCCCTCTCAAATCTGGACAAAATTCTTAGTAACTCCCAGCAGGCAGCTCCAGTGGTAGCCTGTAATAGCCAATCAGTGAGAATCAGAGGCCTGGATCCTGTCAGACAGTTCCCAACAATCTGATTATGAGCAGAAGACCCATTGACAAAGCAGTACTTCTGTATACAACACACATTAGAATAAAAAGAAAGAATGCAATTGAGAAAAATTAGCTTGAATTAATATGTAAATCTAATATTTGTCATGCTGTCATTACACATGCAGAATTACCTGGGTCAAGACCAGAAGGTTATTGTTGGCCATGAAGATGATCTCAGTGTTATTCCTGTCAGTGAGTAGCCCTAAGGATGCAGTGGCTTCACACATCTCTGCATGTATACAGCATGGCACTTTCTCCACAGAACTTACAAAATACTAGCGCAAAATTATTGCTGAATGTTTTGATTAGGAAAAAAATGGTGGTACGTTAAAATAATTATCTGTTCCACTCCCTAGTCTAATGCAATTTGCTGCAGTAACTCAAGGCTGGCCTCTTGGTAGGTGTTTTTCATGCTAAATGCAGTCTAAAATAAAGAATGAAGAGATAAAGGCCTTTGGAGCCAAGACCTCCTGCAGCACCTCTTGACTGCCTCCTTCTGGGAGCCTTGAGCTTCTCCCACCAGTTACAGGAAGAAGGCAATAACCAAGCCTTTGTCTGGCCTTTGTCTGGCCTTTGTCTGTCTGGCTTTGTCTAGAATGATTTCTGCAAGTGCAGACCCCACAGATCTAGAGACAATTTGGAAACCAGTTGCCTAATGGATTGGAAAACACCCCTACCCTAGAAAGAGCCGGACCAGTCCAAAGATCAGCAACACTGACAAACAACATGTTAAACTCTTTGCAAATACCAGATACAATCACCATCATAGATTGGCCTTTTATTTGACAGTAGGCATCACGATAAATGCTTTATATCTGATTTATAGATGATGAATTGAGGGATTGCAGAGGATCACATGACATGCTCAAAGCTGCCCAACTACAAAGCAGTAGTACTGGCGTTTCTAACCAGCTCTTCCTGATTTTCAAGCCCTGCCCTGGGGTTGCCCATGAGAAATGAACCTGTACCTTGTTTCTTTGGCATTGGAGTCCAGGCTTGAACCCTAAGTACCTGTCAGAAAACTTGGGACTCTGCCCAACGCCAACCAGTCCCATCTGTCTTTCCCCACGTTATGCTTGGTGGCAGAATCACACTGCAAAATGATCTCCAGAGGAGTGGATTCTGGGAGCAAGCAAAAAGAATAAAAGGAAAATTCTGTGACGAAATTTCCCCTCTTGGAAAGCCACTTTATCTTAAAGACGTAGGAAGTCTTACATTAAAGAAACGGTAACTCAGTGTTTCCTGCACTGACTTAAAAAGAGAATCCTTTTTGTTCCATGAAATCTATTAATAATCCTCGAAATTTGTATCCTGCAGAAAACGCCTTGATCAATGGTGACCTGAGTATTTCCTAGGCTCTCCGTATGGACTCCTGCTATTATAGTCCAAACAGCTCTTGCTCTGTGTTCTTTGGGGTACCACACAGTTTGAATTAAGCTGCATTTTGCTGATCCCTTTGAACACAAGGTCTGCTGTCTCTACAAGAGCCAGTTCCCAGCTCTAAACCCATTCACATTCCATATCCTTCTCTGTCCCTGTGAGAGAATATGGCCAAGTTCCCAATTATGGCAAAGATAAATCCATCTAAGTAACAACAAATACAGATGCTACAACAAAAGAGAAAATAAGACATTATAGACACAAAGGAAGTAGAATGAAAAGGAGAAAACAGGTGATTCAATTTTACAGTTTGAAAGTTCAACTTTGGTGATTTATGATAACGTGCAGAATGTATTTATAAACTTTCCTGTTGAACCATTCTGAAGAGACTCAACAAACTGTGAGAATAGAGCTGCAAACTTCAAGCAAGATAAATTCTGACTTTTGCAAAAAGGGATGTAATTCAGAGCAACAAGCCCTATCACTCAGTCACATGGAGCACTAGCTTTCTGTACAGACAATAATTAGCTCATGTATTCATCCCACAAACATTTATTGAGTCTCTATTAATGCCAGCCTTTTCCCTATATACTTAAACCTGTAAGTTTAAAAGTATTCTATGTTAACGGGCAGTAAGTGCTATGAAAAAATAAAGAAACCGATCAGACATGATCTCTTTTAGGGGGAAAAGTACAGATTGCATGGTTAAATGGTGAGATTAATGGGGACCTGTGGGGAAGACATTTGACACAGGGCTTAAGCTGCTGCACGGGACTGAGTGATGGCTCCAGTGCTTGAGTCCCTGCCACCCATGTGAGAGCATCGAGTTGAGTTCCAGGCTCCTGACTTTGACTTGGCCCAGCCCTGGCTGTGGCAGGTGTTTGGGGAGTAAACTCATGGCTAAAAGATCTCTTTGTGTGTCTGTCTCTCTCTTTCAAATATATAACATAAAGATTTTAAAATGAGGTGAACAATTACATGAAAGACTTGTGTAATTGAGATGTATTTTTATAGCCCCAACTTTCTGCTTCACTTCTGCCATCCTCTTTTCTTCTTGCTATTCTTCTATTGCCTGTACTTCTCTGATTTTGTGTCAGTATTTTTAAATACTGTTTTTCAAAATATGTATAGTCAGAAAAGCATAAATAAGGAAGCAAAAGTAACCTAAAATTTTATCATGTTTTGCAGTTTGGGTTAACATTACATGTCTTTTTTAAAAGATTTATTCATTTATTTTGAAAGTCAGAGCCACAGAGAGAGAGAGAGGGAGAGAAAGAGAGATCTTCCATCTGCTGGTTCACTCCCCAGATAGCTGCAATGACCAGGGCTAGACCTGGTCAAAGTCTGGAGCCAGGGGCTTCTTCCAGGTCTCCCACTTGGGTAGTTGGGAGGTAGAGGCTCAAGCACCTGCACCATCTTTCTGCCTTTCCTGACCATCAGCAGGGAGCTAGTTTGCAGGTGGAGCAGCCAGAACACTAACTGGTGCCTGTATGAGATGCTGTTGTCACCGGTAGTGGCTTTACCCATTACACCGTAATGCCAGCCCCTCCACATTTTCATTCTTATGAACACATATATTTGCAATTTTTCAAAAGCAGCATCATGCTGTGTATACTACTATATAGTTGCTACTCTTTTTTCCCACTAAATAGTATATTTTATCATTTTCATGACATTTTAAAAACATGGAGCTTCTCATAATGTTCTTCCAGTATTACTTTATATACATACAGCAAATACACATTTATGGTAGGAAACTACAACATGCCATGAGGTATATTGTACTACACTTTGATTTTTCCCTGTACATTAAGGAGACCTTTTCCATATTGGCACATAGGGCTCCTTGTCAGATACAGGCATTTATTGTGTGATGTACTATAGTGTAATTGCTCTACTATTGATAATTATTCAAGCTCAGACAATTTTTGAAAGATTTATTTTATTATTTATTTGAAAGGCAGAGTTACAGAGAGGCAGAGGCAGAGAGAGAGAAAGGGGTCTTCCATCCACAGGTTCACTCCCCAGACGGCTGCAATGGCTGGAGCTGTGCCAATCTGAAGACAGGAATGAGGAGCTCCGAAGCTAGTGCAGGGGCCCAAGGAATTGGACCATCTATTGCTTTCCCAGGCCATAGCAGAGAGGTGGATTGGAAGTGGATTAGCCCGGAATTGAACCAGCGCCCATATGGGATGCCACAGCGCTGGCTCTAGTCAATATTTTAAATAAAGATTTTATTTATTTGAGAGGTAGAGTTACAGAGAGAGGGAGAGACAGACAGAAAGGTCTTCCATCTGCTGGTTCACTTCCCAAATAGCCACAACTTCAGAGCTGGGTTTATCTGAAGCCAGGAGGCAGGGGCTTCTTTTGAGTCTCCTATGAGGGTGCAAGGGCTCAAGCACTTGGGCCATCTTCCACTGCTTTCCCAGGCTGTAGCAGAGAGCTGGATCAGAAGGGGAGCAACTGGGACTAGAACTGGCACCCATATGGGATGCTGCAGGTGGAGGCTTAGCCCACTGGCCATAGGGCCAGCTCCAGTCAATTTTTTTTTTTTGACAGGCAGAGTGGACAGTGAGAGAGAGAGAAAGAGAGAAAGGTCTTCCTTTTCCGTTGGTTCACCCCTCAATGGCCGCTGCAGCTGGCACACTGCGCTGATCCGAAGCCAGGAGCCAGGTGCCTCCTCCTGGTCTCCCATGCGGGTACAGGGCCCAAGCATTTGAGCCATCCTCCACTGCCCTCCCGGGCCACAGCAGAGAGCTGGCCTGGAAGAGGGGCAACCGGGACAGAATCCGGCGCCCTGACTAGGACTAGGACCCGGGGTGCTGGCGCCGCGGGTGGAGGATTAGCCTAGTGAGCCACGGCGCCGGCCTCAGCCAATCTTAAAGGTGAGGTAACATGAACTTTAAACAGAATGTGTCTGGAACAGAACTGAAGAGAAGATCAAATTCTTCCTTGGAGTTAGGAGTCAGTGGCATAAGATGTTACAGACACCTGTGCTGCAGTCTTCTATTGCTGCTGTACATATAGGCATATGTACAGCATATGTACATATATGCTGTACATATAGACCTGTTTACCCTGGTATATGTACATATAGGTACATATACCTATATGTAAACAGGTGCCAGTGAGAAGCCTTGTGCTTTTCATATTTACTTTACATGTGATGAGCAGCACACAGTTGGAATTAAACTCATTTAAACTCAGACCTCATGAGTTTATTCTAGGTACGAATATTTTGTAAGCATTTATCTTGTTAACATCTAATGCATACTTACATTAACTCTCAAGGTAAAATTAAACATTCAATGTCAAATATTTCTACTGCAAATTTTTCATCAACTTTATTTCCCAAAAGGATAAAAACTAACCCCTGTAAGCATTAATATAAAGTTATTCTTTAAAATAATTAATTTTTGGAAATAGGAAGTCGTAAAAAGTAACCTTAAATCACCACTGTGCGCCTAGTGTGTGCTGAATTTGCCCACTTTGAGCCTTACAGACCTGGGAGTTAGACATTATTATTTCCTCTGACAGATGAGGAAAGAGGATTGGAGGTGAGATGCTGTGCCCAAAGTTACACATCTATTAAATCCAGGAGCAAGGTCTCAGTACCGAGCATTCCCCACTCTAGAGTCTGTATTCAAACAGGCCCTTACTCTGAGTCCAGTTGATGGTAAGTGGCCTGCGATCATTCATCTGTTGACAGTTCTTCTCTGAGAAATAACCTCTCTTTAAATTAAAAAAAGAAAAATCTTTTCACCTTCCTTTAAATTACAAAATGAAAAATCATTGAAGGGTTTGTAACCTAACAAGGGGTCCTAGGCCGTTGATCTTTTGCTTTCCTCCCTTCAGGAAAAAAAAAAAGCATCCCTGAAAATGTCATGTATATTAGATCGTAGGTCTTGATTTCTGAAATATAATAGTGAGGCAACACAGTCTTGTAGACCAAGCATTGCCACTTACAAAGATAAAGTTGGTGAGATAGAAGGAGAAAATCACTCTAGTGTACAAGCTCAGTTTCTTCCTTGGAGAAACCAGATCTGGAGAGATTAGTATGTCACCAAATACAAGAAAAATGGAGTAATTAAGAATGGCATCTCCGGTTTCCTGTAGCACAAGTATACTCTGTTTCCTATTGACGGAAGAACACTATCACTCACTGCTGGAGACTAACACTTGACACAGTAGACTTTATAGAATTATTTTGGAAACCAAGAGGAAAAAGGAGGGATTCAGTGACTCACATACTGGGACAGCATTGAGGATGAGGTAGTTCACCCTTTAAACTGGGGTGCTGGTGTGTTGTGTGAACTGTATATCCCCTGAGGTTTCTACTATGGTGTCATGAGTTTCATCTTCCTTTTTATCTCTTGCTGTAGAATTGGGGATCTAATTTGGATTTGAGGTTCTCCAATATGAAGTAACCAGTCATGGCAATCTGAACGCTGTCTTTAAGTAATAAAATCAAGGGTATTCCTTTGTAAGAAATAAAGTGAAAATGATATTACGGGGTAAAATATTAATTTTTGTACCCATCCCAGAACATCACAATTTTGTAGGCACTCAAACCTCTTCCATCACAGACTGTTTTAATCATCCTGGACTCCTGAAAGGCCCAAGAACGAGGAGAGCTGCCCATGTGGGCTCCAGTGAGAGCTGCCCATGTGGGCTCCAGTCTGAGAGCTGGCAGGCTTCAGACCCAAGGAGAGCCTAAGTGTCAGTTCACATTTGAAGGCAAGGAGATGACTGACATCCCGGCTCAAAGAGTTCAGCAGGAGGACCCTCTTTTACTCAGCCACTTTGTTCTATTCAGGGCTCAGTTGGTGAGTGGAGTCTGCCTTCGTTAGGAAGAATGCTCTGCCTTCCCCAGGCTGCCAAGTCACATGCTGATATAATCCAGAAACATCCTGACAGATGCCCCCCAAAGTGTTTGACCAAAGTCTAGGGACCCCGGGGTCCAGTAATGTTGACACATACCGTTACAGATGGATGTTGGGGAGCTAAGTAACAAATGGCTTTTAGGTTGATAAAAACACAGTATATTTAAAATTCTCAACCTAAGAGATTCTAAAAATCAATTAGTTAACATTGTTTAACTATAACTGTTTCACCATGTTACCTGCTGTTTCCTCTAATCAGAGAAATTTCCAAGAAATATGAATGGCTTTCCCATTCATTTGCTCAATTTGAAAAAAATTGATCATTTAAATAAAATGTTATATAAACAGAAACTGATGACATCTGAAAGACCCATTTTCTTTTCTCCTTCTACCTGACATTCCCTTTTCTTTCTTCCCTCTATTATTTCTGTCACTCTTTTTGTTCTGAATGCTTAGTTTACAAAAACAAAGGCAGAGAAATCCTTAAGCATGATGCAAAATTGGTTTTGGTGGTGCTACTTTTAAGGAGAAAAATTGTACTATTGATAAATCCTTGATTTTTCCAATGAGTGTTAAATGTCAAAATGGTTAATGTTACATATAACAAGAACAAATGCTCTCACTGCAAACCCTTTCTAGTGGAATCATCCATTTAAGAGCGGAAATTAGAACGTGTGTCAGCAGAAGAATGGAACTGCCATAATTCTTCCCTTGCTTGTGCTCACTGTACCTGATTTTCCAAAACTTCCATTGATAGATGTTTCCTCAGTGACTGTCATGGAAAAAATTATAATTTTCCTAAGCCTATGTAGTAAACATTTTGTAGCTTTGGTCTAGTCTAGCAATTTTGGTACAAATTTGGACTTTTTCTAGAAATAATGTGTAAATAGTCTCAGAATTTGCCAGTAACTGGAATCTATAGGTACATAATATTTATCTGTAATTATGCTTTTATTACTGTGTTGTTATATAATTAGCCATTTTTAGAATACTATAATATTTGAAAGCATGCATTTTGATAACATACTGATTATGCGGCCTATATACTAACATAATTTTCAAGGAAATGCTTGCCTCCTGATGTTTTCAAAGTTTATTTGTTGGGAAGTCAGCTCATGTAGATTCTCAGCTGTAGGCCAGTGAACAAATCCAGAGTAGCTTTTAAAAACACCCACCCTGCTATCTGAAGAGCTTGCGAGAGGACCAGAAGGATGCTTCTCATAGCTTGATTAGCAGTCCTGAAAAAGAGCCAACAGAAAGCAGAGGTATGAGACAAAAGGGGAAACTGCAAACTGAAGAAAGGATGTACTATTTCACTTGGCTGTGGGTGTAGGTGAATGATTTCCTGAATCCAAACTTTTCAAGTTTGTCCATTTTGAAAGTGTTACCTGGAAACACTTTACATAATTTATCGTTATTAATCCATACTTTAGTTGAGTATCAATCATAAAATAGTTGACTATAATGTATGTGTATAAGAAGGCTTAAAAAAGTTTGTGGAAAAGTGGAATTAAAAGATGATGCCCATGGTGCAATAGGTTAATCCTCCACCTGCGGTGCCAGCATCGCATATGGGCGCCAGTTCCAATCCTGGCTGCTCTTCTTCCAGTCCAGCTCTCTGCTGTGGCCTGGGAAAAAAGTGGAAGATGGCCCAAGTGCTTGTGCCCCTGTACCCACGTGGGAGACTGGGAGGAAGCACCTGGCTCCTGGCTTCAGATTGGCGCAGATCCGGCCATTGCAGCCATTTGGGAAGTGAACCAACTGAAGGAAGACCTTTCTGTCTGTCTCTCCCTCTCACTGTCTGTAACTCTACCTCTCAAATAAATAAATAACTAAAATCTTAAAAAAAAAAAAGATGATGCCGATTTCCTATGACCCTATGAAGTCCCCTCATATGTTGCTTTCCTTTCTTGCTGCCTAGACTCTGAAGGAGACCCGCTTAGGTAGCCAGGGGGAAGGGATTGCTGGCATGTTCAGGCCAGCTTCGTCCCTGGCAAGGAACTTGCATTTCAGGTCTTCGTAAACGAGAAACCTCATGGGGTCATGACAGGAAAGGGGTGTTCACCTATAACTGTTTGTGTATCTCTCTCTGTCCAGGCTCTTATCTCATTTCAAATATGAGGGGTCTTCAAAAGATTCAGTGAACATTTGTACTGTGAAAAAATTAGGCATGGATTTCAATATTTTTGCATTCAAATAAACTTATCATGAATTCCATTTTTCCATGAAGTTTGCAAAGTACCTGTGTTAGAGAGCTTTGGATTCAAATAGCTTCCTAATCTATTTTCTTTGTGCACAGGAGGAGTGAGAACACAGTAAGGAAATGAGAATAATTCTCAGTTATATCAGCTTCGAGGGAATGCTGTGAGGACTCTAAATGTTCTCCTTTCACATACAAAAAGCTGGATGTACAAGACATAAGCATTTTGCGTGGCTGGGTTGGTGACAGGCAGAACAAACATGTAAGCGTTTCGTGCATTTTCCTGTAAGAAAACTGTAGAAGGCTCGCTCTGAGAATTACAGATGTGACCTGGAGCCAGGGAGAGGGGGTGCAGAGGCGGTCAGAGTGAGAGAAACGTGAATGGGGAAGCAGATGTTGCCACGCTCGCACATTGCTGCTGTTTCCTTTGGGAGCCTTCTGCAGGGGTAGAGAGGGAGAGCTACAAGCCTTAGGGCCTCCCTCCAGAGGTAGTCAACAGCACACACCAGCATGGCTCTCCCAGCTAGAGAGAGCGTCTTGTACCAGCATGGAATATGATGCTTCTCTCCTCTCTCTGTCTCTCTCTCTGGCTCCTCCTTCCCACCCGGTGCCTCTCTTTGGAAGCGACAATGTCTTGAGTGTTTTCAAGCACCTGAGGAGTGAAGGACATAATGAGGGCTGGTCATCCACACAGCCATGGACGTGTTTAGAGATAGAACATTAAACTAACGGAAACCAGCCTTTCCATGGCTGCATGACCATCTTGTCGCATTGCTCTGAAGAAAGTGAAGTCATTTCCCAGTACTGGCGTGAGGCCGAGTAGTCCACGTTACACAGCATGTGTTCTCTTTCACACAATGTGATTTCACCTCTGAGGAAGAGCCACGCTTTCAGGGAGTCCTTGGGCTGGGTGGCAAATGGCCCGGCAACACTCACTGAGCCAGGGATTCCAAACTTGCCAGTTCCCCTACAAAATCCACGGAAGGGTTGTTGCTTGCAGACTGTTGGGGAACTTTTGGCCCAGTTGAATAATGCCATGAGAACATTCATGAATAAAACATTCATGAGTTAATATAATTTTAATATTTATGTGCAAAAGAGATTTAAAAAACAATGTGGGGGGTGTTTGGCCAAGCAGTTAGGCCACCTCTTGTCCTTGGCTCTAGCTCCTAATTCCAGTTTTCTCCCAAAGCTGACCCTGGGAGATACAATGATGACTCAAGTAGTCTGGCTCCTGCCACCCGTGTGGGAGACCTGGATTGAGTTCATAGTTCATGGCTTTGACAGAATTGTAAGCATTTGGTGAATCAGTAGAGAGGAATTCTCTCTCTGACTCTCAAATAATAAGTAACAAATTCAAAAATAAAAAAAGTAGAAGTTCTGAATTTACTTTCAATACTAATCACAAGACAACTTGTTGAACAGTAAGACCATTGAGAGTACCCAAGGAATTTCACCTAAAATGTGGCGACCGGGTGTGCTGATTATTTTACATTAAGTGTCCTTGGAGACCAACAGACACTGGAGAGGCCATAATCTGATTCCTTTATTCCTTTATGTGCCTAAAGAGGAGACCTCACAAAGAGGAGAACAACTGCTTTTGGGTAATAGAACCTCAAAGGTTCTTATCCCAGGAGGGAATGCTGGAACGTAACCAAACCTGGACAGATGTTGTCACAGTTTGTGGCACCTCCCTAGAGTCCTTTCATTCTTCCAAGCAGCATTATTGAGAAAGCATTGTTCATCCCCTTTGCCCATTCATTTCCTTGAAAAATTACTTACTACCCTGCAGAAAGAATCACCTTCCTCCCTGCCTCCTTCTGCCCTGTGAAGAAAGTTACATAATCATCTAACCCTCACTCAGTTGATGGGTATCCACGCTCCTATGATTTTACCCCAGTTCACATTAAATACCTTTGTATGCTCTTTCCTCCTGTTAACCTGTATGTTGTCTGTTCATTCCAGAAAACTTTCAGAGGGCAAAGTTTCCCCTTTATCCCTATGCCAAAAGGACATCATTAATCTAGAATTTGTGAGAGTTAGGATGGGGGCAGGACAGAAAGTTTAGCACTAGCCACATAGTTGCTGATTGTTTCTAGCAGGAGGAGAGGAGATCAAGCTTTGTGAAGTTAGCATCCCCAGGCAACCCCTATAACACACTTATTTCCCTGACAGAGCTCTCTAATCTCCTTGAGGAAGAAGGAATAGGAGGAAAAGGTGGTGCCCACATGTAAGAAGACCCATGAAGTTGTACGTCCTCTGGTTTTTAGCTACCTAAGCCCCAGTGTAACCTTTATTTCCTGATGAGACACTGAAGGGTTCAGGACTGGGAGCTGAGCCAGAAAACTCAAGTTGAACCAGAGCTTCTCTATTTGCCAGTTCACTCCCCAAATGGCCACAACAACCAGGGCTGGGCTAGGCAAAAAACAGGAACCAGGAACTCCATCTGGATCCCCCACATGGGTACAGGGACCCAAAGACCTGGGCCATCTTCTGCTGCTTCCCAGGTGCATATGCAGGGAGATGAAATGGAAGTGGAGCAGCTGGGACTCAAATGAGCATCCATAAGGGATGCCTGAGGCCACCATGCCGGAACCATATTTCCCTTTGTGCACATTCTGTTCGTAGGTGAGCTCATCTCTCCTGTGAATTTAATACCCTCGTGTATCAACAATTCCTACATCACAATAGTCAGCACCAGCATTCCCTCTGAGCTCCCAACCAAAAATACACCGTTGTAGTAGGCATCTCTAAGAACATGGTTACAGCACACCCTGGGCAGCTGTGATGTTTCCCTGACAAGCAGGACTCTTTTAGAGGTCTCTGCTTCAGGGAATGGCTTCATCATGTCTCTAAGTGTCCCAGTCTGACATCTGTAACTCATCCATGCCATCTCCCATGGTAGCACTCCAACTTCCAACCATCCAGTCCGTCAGTCTTGTTGATTCTAATTGCTGCATTACTTAAATCTATCCACTTCTCTCCACTGCCTTTGAGTGTACTACAGTCACCTTGCAACAGGATTACTCTTGTACCAGTCATGTCCCTGGAGAAGATGTAGGGTCTTTCGTGCACACGAGGTAATGATTAAAGATGCAAATTTAGGTGATGGTATTATGGTGCAGTGGATTAAACCACCACCTGCCACGCTGGCATCCCATGTAGGTACCAATTCAAGACATGGCTGCTCTGCTTTCAATCCAGCTTCCTGCTAATGTCCCTGGGAAGGCAGCTGAATATGGCCCAAGTGCTTGGCCCCTGCCATGTGGGAGACCAGGATGGAAGTCCAGGCCCAGCCCCATATGTTGCAGCCTTTTGGGGAGTGAACCAGTGGATAGAAGATCTCTCTCTCCCTCTCTCCCTCTCTCCCTCTCTCCCTCTCTTCCTCTCCCTCTCTTTCTCTCTGCCTTTAAAACAAATAAATCTTTTTTTTAAGAAGACACAGATTTAAGAGTTAGAGCTTAAAAACTTTCAGTCTTCCCTACTCACAAATCCTTAACAGCATGCCTCAGGCTTTGTGTGAAGAGATGATTCTTCCCTCCTTCACGTATGCTCATCCCACTTTCTGCTGTCCAGGCACAGGCATGGTAGCTCCTTTCTTGTTCTTCTAATGAGATGGACTTCTTCCAGCCCCAAACCTTTCTGTGTCTGCGTTTCTAGTCCTACAATGCTCTTCTACTTCTAGGGAGACATTCCCAGTCCATAAGACTAGGTCAGTGCCCACTGTTACATGTCTTGTTGTTCACCTTGTTGGGTAATTTTTCTCTACCTGGCTTCTCTCATCTGTAAGGGTCACAACAACAAGAACTGTCCAGTGCTAGTAGTGTTGAGATGAGCCTCAAACATGATACCCTATCGTATAGTGCATTGGCATTGAAAGAGTCTCAGAAGTAAGGCCCCTCTGACCTTTTGCCCTCTCTGTCTCATAGAAACCAGAATTCCTCTTCCCCCAGGTGGGTCATAGAAACTCAAAAGTAAGCCATAAAATCTGGAAAGGTCACTGTCTCCCTTCTCCTTTGAAGATTCATTCCTGAAGGATTGTGGCTCAAACCTGGGAGCCAGGAATGAGACAGGGAAAGGCCAAAAAGAATCTCAACAGACAGGCCCGGCTTCCCCTGCTCAGTGCACTATCATCAGGGCATACCTTTCTGTCTAGTCACATTTCTACACGGCTGCCCCTTCCTCATTAAACCTAATAAGTGCACAAGTAGTTTTCCCCGGGGTGGGGGGTGGGGAGTGGGGGCTTCCTTTCTGAAGGCCCCTGTGTCATGTAAAATTTTGATTAAATAAATTACTTCTCATACTTTTCTCTTCTTGGCTGGTCTTTTGTTACAAGATCATCAGCCGTGACCCTTCTGATATGTAAGGAAAGATATCAAACCTTTGCATAACGCGTTTCCATGTGCACACGAGACAGCCAATAAATGAATGCTTGGTGGAAGGATGAAAGTATTCATTAGTCTGAATAGAACTGAAAGGAGATCAATAAATAGAGAGAAAATAAAGAGCATGGATACAAGTACATACAAGGGTAACGGCACAGTGCCCCAGACTGCCGCATGTACCCAAGACTTACCAGGCCCAAGTTTTGGAATCCTCAGGGCCAACCTTGTCCAAGATAAGTTGGTTAGGGATTGGAAGGTCCTCATAGACTCCTCTGGGTTTGATAATGTGCAAGAGTGACATAGCACTTAGACTGGAGCTGTGGTTATGATTAAAGTTTTATTTTGGCAAAAGGTACAAATCAGACCCAGCCAAAGGAAAAGATCTAGGATAAGGAGGGCCCCAAACACAAAGCCTCCATTTGCTCAGGGACGTGCTACTGTCTTAGTGTTGCTTGGTGACCATTCATGTGCTGTTAATTCCAACCTAAGAAGCCATGTGAATGTTGGGATCTGGAGATCTGATCAGGCACCATGGGGCAGGCGTGACTGATGGCAGCCTCCTCCCCTCCTGGGGATTAGGCTACTATCACATGATTCAATGTCTCAACCCTCTCATCATAAGGTTCATCTTTCTGATGTGGTCAGGCTTCACCCTTAGGCTATCACTGTGGCCTGGGCCTCCCCTGAGTCATCTCTTAGCATAGCCCACCAAATGCACACCATAAATCACCTCATTGGCAGAAACTATGAGATGTGGTCTAAGGGACCCACAATGAATAACAATGCCTCTACTGTTACTGTGGAAATTCCAAGAGCATAAACGTTAACCCTCAAGAGAAGGGACAAAGACCAGCTAAAGTTAACTCACTGCTGAATCTTGGACTGTGCAGGTGCTTGGAACAGACAGACTGCATTCTTTCTGTGGTGGCTCAGAATATGATGTCTCAGAGTTTGACTAGGCATGCCGAAATGCTGTGAGCTAAAGGAGAACCAATGTCTCTTTGATCTGCTCCCACCCCACCCCTCCAACTGTCATGGTCTCTCGTGCCAATTTCTTTCTAAAGCGCAGGCATGGGCTTTCTCCGAAATTCCCTTCTCTACCAGAAGGCTGGATTCTCCAGAAGATTAAGGCATAGGAAGAAGGACTAGAGTTGACATCATCACACCCAAAGTCCAGACAAACTTGGTCTGACTATTGTCTGTTTTTTAGGTCCCTTTGTCTTCTCCAAAAATCATTGGCTCTTCCTCGAAAATTGCCCACAATCCCTACTTCCCTCTATCCTATGAAGAAGCTGTTTAAGCATCTACCATCTGATCCTTGAGTTTCATACATTTTGTATTTGCGCATTAGTAAATTTGTATGCCTTTTCTCCTGTTATTCTGCCCTGTGTCGTTTTGTTTTATAGACTTAGATTATTGAAACTTCAGTAGGAGAGTGGGGAAGAGTCAGTTCTTTTACCACTATGCTTCCCTAACTACAAAGCCAAAGGCCAAGACAAAGCAGATTGGGCCTTTGGCAGATTTCAGGGTTCAAATATCAAATGCTGCCAGCATTTATTTTGCCTTTGGTTCCTTAAAATTTAACAAATATTTTTCTCTTAAGAATGCAAAAAACCGAGAGATAAGGAAGATTAAAAATATCAATAATACACAAATAAGAGATAACACCCCCAAACGATGATCACTGTAACAGAACTCAATAAAAATCAGAGAGTATAATAATTTTACCTTACTTTTCTTAGTGATTTATAGCTTACAAAGTGCTTCATATATCATATCCCTCGGGTTGTTTAAGTCTTAGTGTAAAAAGAGTATGAATAAATAATTCAAAAATTGAGTGGCAATTAACAGCACCAAAAAGATTATTCAACTTATTTCATTTAACTTTAAGCTGTGCAAGAATTCATTTTTCTAGCACAGCAGAAATTCCATTTACATAACAATGGACATGCTAATTAAGATTCATCTAAGAAAACTGCTGTGTGACAATGCTTTGTTAATGTATTTCAGGATATTTTATGAATTTGAAAGTTCAAAATTTGATAGACAGTAGGTTTTTAAAGAGTTTTTCTCTAAAATCAAACAGTGTGACATAAAAAAATTAAAGTACAGCAGATAATAAAATGTTCTTCTCAGAAGGAAGCTATTCTCTATTTAAGCTGAATATTTACTATTTCACCCCTAAATTAATAGAAATTCGATCATTTTGTTTTGAGACTACGTAAAAATTCTTTCTCTGTGTAAATATGTCTATATATTTTTTATTTGTTCTTCTGTAAATAGTGTATTTTCTTCCTTCTAGCTGTTTTAAAAATTTTCTCTTTATCCTAGGTTTTCTGGCAATTTGATAATGATGTGTCAATTATTTTTTTTTACCACAATTGGGATTTATTAAATTTTGTAGATTCTTGAATTGTGATAAATTTGAAAATGTTTGTGCTGTTTCCTTAAATACTTATCAATTCTTCAAATTCTTCTGGAATGCCACTTACACATACGTCATAGTATCTCACAGATAATCCTTTATGATTATTCTGACCATTTTCCTCCTTATATTTTATACTAGAGTGTCTATTTAATGTCTTCAAGTTCAACTGTCTTTTCTTCTACAAAGCCCAATAAGCTGTTAGGAACATCTGGTAAAATTATATTTCCTATTTTGCATTTTTTTAGCAAATTACTCCTTGTATGTAGTTTCAGTTCCATAGTCTAATGTCTTCTTTTCCTTCCTTTGGGTGTTTTAATAAAAACTGTATAGTCCTTTCCTACTAACTTTGTCATCACTATCATTCTATTTTTACTGATTGATTTTTCCCCTGGATGTGGGTCACAGTGTTTTGCTTTGTAAAATACCTAGTAATTTTTTATGGGATGCTGGACATTGTAACTATTGTGTTGTTGAGTATTTATGGAGTAATGGGAACATCTGCCTTTGCTTTCTAAAGTTTCCATAATTGAGTCTGCTGAAATAAACTGATAATAGATTCATAGGAGAAAAGACATTTAGGTTTATTTTATGCACAGGAACATCATAAGAAAGCAAGAATGCAATAATTCAAGGAGATTTAGAAACTTATATACCCTTTTCATAAGGAAAAGGGAAGTGGGAAGTGTAGGCAAGTTTAGAGAATGAGTACTTGGTCAGTAGGGGAAAGGAGTGGACCCAAAGAACAGACAATAGCCCTGGGCCAATTTCACCTGGGTTCTGGATTTGGCTCTAGTCTTCTTTCCTGTGAGTTAATTTTACCTGTTTGATGAGATCAGAGTGAGGAGGCTCAAGAAACTTACATTCCTTCAAAAGGAACGTCCCTTAAGGAGTTAAGGAACTTCCAAAAAAGTCCTTTCCTCTGTTTGCTGCTCCATTGCTGCTTTCAGTCCCAAAGTGTTATTTGGAGGGGGGTGGGGATAGCATGTTAGTTTTTAAAAAACTTCCTTTAAAGTGTGTTGAACTGTTTTATGACTAGTAGGCAAGTTGCTTGTGTATCACCTTGATCTTTTAGACACTTTTTTATACACTTTGGTAAAATGGGTCTGCAGTAGAATTTAATCTAGGCAGTTTTAGCAGTATTACCAATCCTTCCGTGGTCTCTATGGGATGATTCAGGTTTTCAATATGGTATTTCCATTCTAGCTAGTTAGAATAGCAAACCTCTCCCAGCTCATGGAGAGATTTTTCAGCTAATTGCTTCTTTGCACTATGTTATAGAATGGGTTTTTTGTTGTTGTTGTTGTACTTTTGAAAACTCTCTCTTTTAAAAATAAGTTTGTTTCTATCTTGAAAGAGAGAAAGAGAGAGAAATCTTCAGTCTGACAGCTTACCCCCCAAATGCCTGTAACACCTTGGGATTAGCAACATTAAGGCCAGGAGTCCAGAACTTCAGCTAGGTCTCCTGGGTGGGTGGCAGGGACCTGACCACCTGAGCCATCATCTGGTGCCTCCCAGAATGCATTAGCAGAGAGCTGGATTGGAAACAGAGGAGTAGGGACTTGAACCAGCATGCTGATGAGATGAGGTCATTTCCAGTGATGACTTAACCCTCTGTACCACAACACCTGGGATCCCCCTCATGGAATTTTGCATTGCACATGTTTTCCTTAGTATTCAGCTGAAAAGCTCAACAGGCCTCCCAGGATTTGGATGTTTCCTTCAAAATACGTTTACACTTAGTCCATAATTTACATGTTGCTGGTATTTGGAGATGGGGACTTTGGGTGGGAGGTAATTCAGAATACATGAGGTCATCAGGTGAACCCCATCGTGGGACTGGTGGCTTTGTAAGAAGAGGAAGACAGACTACAGTTGACACTGGTTTGCTCAGTCTCACCATCCACTGTGTTATCAAGAAGGCCCCATCAGAAGACAAGTTGATGCCAGTGCCATGTTCTTATACTTCTCAACTTCCAGAAACAGGAGCGAAACAAAATTCCACTCTTTCAAAACAAGAATTTACATATTTATTTGAAAGGCACAGTGACAGAGAGCGACGGAGAGCTAAGAGATCCTCCATCTGCTGGTTCACTCCCCAAGTAGCCATGACAGCTTGGGCTAGTCCAGGCTGAAACCAGGATCCAGGTACTCCATCCTGGTCTTCCACTTGGGTGGCAGGGGCCCAAGTACTTGAGTCATCATCTGCTGCTTCCCAGATGCGTTATCAGGGAGATGTATTGGAGACAGAGTAGCCTGGACTCTGCTGTGGGCTGTGACCATCACCAGCTTTGGTTTTGGGCCACAATGCCCACCCTCTACTTTTTATAAATTATTCAGTCTTCGGTATTTTGAATAAGACAATTCCCTGTGGGAATATGCAGATTTCTGGAGCTTTAGCTCTATACAAGTCCCTCTACCTAGTATTTTGCCTTGCAGATTTCATTCTCACTGACTGGACTTCCCAAACTCCAGTCTCTGTCTACTCAGCTCTGTGAGATCATTGATACATGTATGCTGCCCTCTGCAAAGTGTCTTCACAGTGAAACTACGGGGACCACGAGTTTCACCTAGTTTGGCTCAGTTGTGATTGTTTTCTCTTTTTTATTCTTCTGGAATCTATATATATGTACTTGTTATTTGTTTATTTTTAGTTTTAACATTTAACTATTTTTAACATTTTCCATGTGTTCTTCGTATGTAGATATTATTTTTTAAAAATATTTTGTTTATTTTGTTAGAGAGAGAGTGAGATCTTCCATCCACTGTTTCAATCCTCAAGTGACCATGCTGGGCAAGGCCAAAGCTAGGATCCAGGAGCTTTATTTGGGTCTCCTACATGGGTGCAAGGCCCCAAGCACTTGAGCCATCTGCTGCTGCTTTTCCTAGACCATTAGCAAGGAGATGGATTGGAAATGGAGCAGCCAGAACACAAACCACTGCCTATATGGGATGCTGGCATCACAAGCAGTGGTTTTACTTGCTATGACACAATGCTGGTCCCGTATATAGATATTATTTACATACATATATACTCTATTTTTTCTTGAAAATGGATATTAATATCACAAAATGAGGAATTCACAACCATCATCATAATGTGTGGAAAGAAGGGTATATTATCATGTACATGGAGTTAATATAGACAGAACATAAAAACTGTGGCCTTTTTACTTTTTACATGTTGGACTCTTCATTTAGTGGAGCATTAAGTCTGAGCATAATTCAATTAAAATGTTATCTCAAAAATTAAGAAAGAAAGAACGAAAGAACGAAAGAAAGAAAGAAAGAAAGAAAGAAAGAAAGAAGAGGGAGAGAGGGAGGGAGTGAAGGAAGAATGGAAGTATCATTATAGTTTTAGAATTATATCTATGAATGACATTGAACCTATTCTCTTTGTATTAATATCACATTAATATATGAGAATTAACATGAGAATTGTGTTGTAATAATTATAATTTGCTGCGACCCCAAGAATCCAATGTATCAATATATTCCTATAAAAAAGCTGTGAGGATGTCATATCATTTTGCATATAGTTATAAATATTTGTCACTGACTATTTTCTAGTGTTTAAAACTACTGTTTCAGATATTGTGCCACATTTTCTAGTTATTTATGGCTACTTTGATAGCAGGTATTCTGTCATAGGTGAAGGAGAAAGTCTGCATTTTCTCTCGGTTGTGTCACCGTGTCATTGAATCACATGAAAAGTGATCTACCTTGGGTCTTTCTAGATAAATGAACCCATAAATTTCCTTCTTATTTTAAAGGTTCATTTTATTTATTTGAAGGGTGGGGTTCAGAGAAAAAGGGGATAGGGACAGAAAGAGAGAGAGAAAGAGGGAGAGAGAGAAGAGAGCTCTTCCATCTGCTGGTTTACTCCCCAAATAGTCACAAAGGCCCCAGGCTGAGCCAGGCTGAAGCCAGGAGCTTCATCTGGGTCTCCCACTTGGGTGCAGTGGCCCAAGCACTTGGGCCATCCTTCATTGCTTTCCCAGGTTCATTAGCAGGGAGCTGGATCAGAAGTGGAGAATCTGGGACTCAAACCAGCACCCATAGGGGATGCTGGCAATGCAGGCAGAGGCTTAACTTGTGCCACAATGCTGTCCCCTACTTATTTTAATAGTTGAGACTTGGAATTTTCTGCTGCCATCAACCAAAATGTGTATCCTAAGTGATGTATTTTATAAACAATTGGATTTGCAAAGAGAAAGATAGTTATTAATTATTGTTATTTCTTGTAAACTTTCCCCAAACTTGATGTTAAGCAATGCAAGTATTATTCTAGTTAAGGTCAATCAGTCAACTTATATGCATTTATTGAGTACTTGAATATAATTCAGATGCCATGCTAGACACTAAGAAAGTAGAAGTGAAGATATTGAATTTGAAGGTCAGTTATAACACAGATGCAAAAGGAATTAAAGGTTCGTGCTCATCCCCCAATTCCTATGTAGAAGCTGTAATCCCCAGTGAGTTAGGACTTTGGGGGATAATTATGGTTATACTTAGTCATGAGGAAGATTACTCTCCTTATAAAAAGAGGAGGCATGTGACCTCTCTCTCTCTTTCCCATGTGAGGATACGGTGAGAAGGTGGCTTCCACAAGCCGGGGAGTGGAGTCCTCACCAGATGCTGAAACTACAAGCATTTTCATGCTGGACTTCCAAGACTCCCAAACGGTGAGAAATAAATGTGTGTTGTCTAATCCACCAGGGCTCTGGTGGGTGCTACAGCAGTCTGAACCAAGGCAACTCTCAAGTAAGGAATGCAGTCATCTGTTACTTATCTACTTTATAAGTCTAAATTTGCTTCCAGCGAGGGTGTACATCTGTATAACATTAGGCAATTTATCATAATATGTTCCTTTTGATGTATCATTTTAATTCATTTCCATTCAAGTTCAGTTAGTCATATGGTTGATTGTTGTAAATCAATTGTAATCGGTCAAAGGTAACTCATAAAAAATGTAATACTTCTGTTTTATGGAATACTCAATTCAGTGTAGGGAAAACCATAAACTGTATGGTGACCTCTCACCTTTTCTAGAACTTAAGCACATGTCGTTTGCCAACACATGCTGTAAATAGCTGCTATTTCTCTCAACAGTAGATTGCCACTAGGCAGTTTCTTCAACCACATTGTGTTATTTAAAAGTTGTCTGCTTTTTTGGCTGCTGTTCAAGGGAGTTCTTTGCCTGTAAATCCTCTTTATCTCGTGCTATGGTTGAAGTAAAATCTTGGCACAGTTTTAGTGTGTTTGCTGCTTGTACCAAGGGAGAAAAAAATTAAGGGCTCCAGAGACTGACACTACTTTGCAAATGGTCATGAAGCAGTGGGGAGGCCTGTTGGCTTTTCCTTTGGGTAAAACTACTATGTACTCCCAGCGTAAAACAAGATCCCCTCACACAAGAGGCAGATGCTCCATTTGTGTGTGTGTGTGTGTGTGTATAAATAAAGATAAATTACAACCCTGAGTGATAGCATTTCAAAGTAGTGCTCATTGTATCCTTGACTCCAGGCCTTTAAAATCATCTTAACTTCATGGACTAAGTTCATCAGGAGCTGTCATTTAGTCCCTAGATTAGCTTCTTTTGACTCTGAATTTGGCTTCTACAATTTGTATTATGGAGATAGCAGCTTGTTTGCTGGCGGCTGTGAGGTTTAAGAGACGATAGGGCCCATCTCTCTTACAGCAGAAGAATGATAACAGACATCTGAGACAGTATATCCCTTCAATATCACATCTCATTCTGTGAAGGCCACCCCAGAATGGCTTCTTCCATTACTGACCATCCACCAACATGGACTGCATAATCCATAGTGCTGGGTAAAGGGTAGGAACTACTGTCAGAGAAAGCCCTTGTCGTGAACTGATCACTCTAGTTTGGCTTCTAGTTTGTCTAAAAAAAAAAAGGTGAACAATTGTGACTGTTTAATGAGGGATTTTAATGAGGGAATGCCAGAGTTGATCTAAATATGACACAGATCAGAGCCACCAAAATAGTGGATACAGGCATTTGGTTAAGATGCTAGTTAAGATCCCGGCGTCCCACATGAGAGTCCTATGTTCAGTTTCCTTCCAGACCCTCGTAGTCAACAGCTGATGATTCAAATAGTTGGGCTCCTGTCTCTCACATGCAGACCTAGGTTGAGTTTTCAGCTCTTGGCTTTGGCCTGACCCAGTCCTGGCTGTTGTGGGCATTTGAGGAGCCAAATAATTTCTCTCTGCGAAATTACAAAAAACAAATAAATAAACAAAAAGAATACTGACTATGATGACTTTAAATCTAATAGTTTAGAAACCTATGAGTTTAGGCCGGCGCTGCGGCTCACTAGGCTAATCCTCCGCCTTGCGGCGCCGGCACACTGGGTTCTAGTCCCGGTCGGGGCACCGATCCTGTCCCGGTTGCCCCTCTTCCAGGCCAGCTCTCTGCTGTGGCCCAGGAGTGCAGTGGAGGATGGCCCAAGTCCTTGGGCCCTGCACCCCATGGGAGACCAGGAGAAGCACCTGGCTCCTGCCATCGGATCAGCGCGGTGCGCCGGCCGCAGCGCGCTACAGCGGCGGCCATTGGAGGGTGAACCAACGGCAAAAGGAAGACCTTTCTCTCTGTCTCTCTCTCTCACTGTCCACTCTGCCTGTCAAAAAAAAAAAAAAAAAAAAAAGAAACCTATGAGTTTATATTGATAATATACAAACAGCCAAAATTCATTAATTATCTTTGGAGGTGCTAAGGTAACAATTCATTATTCTGAAAAAGTTGGCAAGTAAAAGGAAAGCATCAAATATTTTTCCTCCCTTTCCTTCATAAATGGTGTTTCAGGGTAACCAGGTAGTTGATGGGGGTAAGATCTTAAAGCTCTGGGTAATAAATTCAGAAGCAATGGAAGACATGGAAGATCACCATTCTGCAAAAACCTAAGGAAGTAATGGACCTAGAAAGTGATTTTCAATGGCCAATAAAGTTAATAATCTGGGAGCAGGCATTTTATAGAGTAGTTAAGTTATTGCTTGAGATATTTGCATTTAAGATCAGAGTGCCTGCTTCAGTCCCAGCTGCTCTGCTTCTGATCCAGCTTCCTGTTATTGCACACTCTGAGAGGCAGCAGGTTCAAGTACCTGGGTCCGTGCCATCCACATGGAGACCTGGACTGAGTTCTGAGCTCCTGGCTTCAACCTGGCCCAGCCTTGGATTATGCAGCTATTTGAGGAGTGAATGAGCAGATAGACTCTCTCTCCCTCTGTATTTCTACCTTTCAAATACAATGAAAACAAATAAAGAAAAATTTATAAATCTGGGTATTTTATAATGGATAAGTCTGACTAGTAATGCCTTAGTCCATTCATAAAAAAGCACAACTCATAAAAGAGAGATATCTAGTCAATATGTTCTTCCTGCTGTGATGCAACAAGAAATACACAGCACCACCTGTGCTGTTCTCTTGCCAAAAATTGCACCTGAATGTATCCCTCTATAGATACGAATACTTGTTTGTAGGGAAAATGTCTGTGGACAAGCATGCTAAATGGCAGAATGGAAACAATCAGGAAAACAAAGAGGAGAAAGTAGTTATTTGGCTTCTTCAATGAATAAGCACCAAGATTTTTAAAAAAGCAAGTTAAATTGCCATATATATACTTGTCAACTTCATATTTTGTTTTTTTGAAATAACATTTTAAATTTATGTTATAGTAAAAACTCAGTGACTACTAAATAAAGAGTTCAACAAATAAAAAGACAGTACAGCAGGAAAATAGGCAAGGGCTATAAAACAATACTCAGATGAAAAGATGTTCAACTTCACTCATATGAAATACATTTTAAAATAATCATAAAGTCCTTAAATCATTCAAATTATAGTTGTATATAATTCCTATCAAATTGTTTGACAAAGATTTAAAACAATGTTTGACAAAATGTTGTATTTGCAAAATTGATACAGGCATTTCTTTTTTTGATTTTTTTTTAATATGCAGCATTTGTCTTTTTGTGTCTGGCTTATTTCATTCAAAATAATGTCTTCTAGTTCCCACCATTTTGTTACCAATGATAAGATTTCTTTCTTTTTTTAATAGCAAAATAATATTTCATTATGTATATATATTCATGTGTGTATATAAATATATACATATATATACTGTCAAATATTTAAGAAAGAACACTCACTAATGCTACATAAGCACGTCTAGAGAGTTGAAAAAGAAGGACTTTTTTTCAACATATCTTCTGAAAACAAGACTAGAAAGATATTTAATGAGAAAAGAAAACTATGGACCAATATTTCACATAACTGTAAGATCCAGAAATAAATCCTTAACTAAATATTACCAAATAAAATCTAGTTTTCTTATAAATGATATCATATAATGTCCAAGTGAGGCTTATAACAGGAATGCAAGGTTGGTTGAATATTTGAAAATAGTTCCATGTATTGTCAGTGTATTAACAAATGAAAGATGAAAAACCATGATTATCAAAATTGATTCTGATAACAGCACTTGACAAAATCAAACTTAATTTGAGAGAGCTTCGGCTAGGTTACTTGAATGGGACGACACTTGACTGGCTGTATCTTTGTTGTCTAAACACAAGGAGGTCTTTGAGGTCAAAACTTTCCATCATACCAAGATATTTGCGTTTTATCATTTATTCTAAAAAGTATGCACTGAGACTACAAACTGTGATGATGTTAATAAATAGTAGTACTATGAACTGTACAAGTTATTTTAAAATCCTGTAGTTTTCCTGTGCTTCAGCACAAACATAAGTACTTGTGCAATGTGTTATATCTTTTCTCCAAAATTTCCAAATATTAAAGTTTTAGAATTTAGGAAACTTATTCTAAAATACATTTATGTTTTTATTATTTAAGAATGGATCACTGACTTCAGTAAAACAAACTTGTTAAACCAGCAAAAAAAAAAAATTAAACTTAATTCACAGCAATAATCCACCAGCAAACAAGTAGTAGAAGCAAAGTTTCTCTTCTTTTTGTTTTTAAGATTTGTTTATTTATTTGAAAGAGTAACAGAGAGAGAGAGAGAGAGAGAGAGAGAGAGAGAGAATCTTCCATCCACTGGTTCACTCCCCAGAAACCACAACAGCTGGGGCTGGGCTAGGCAGAAGCCAGGACGGAAGATCTTTCTCTGTCTCTCCCTCTCACTGTCTGTAACTCTCCCTCTCAAATAAAAAATAAATGAAATCTTTTTTAAAAAAGATGTGAATTGTAGACCTAAATGTAAGAGTCAAAATTACAAGACTTTGAAAACAAAACATAAAAGAAAGTAGTTTTTTTTTTTTTCTCGTTGTGTTAGGCAAGGTTAAAAAAACACTTTAAAAAACTAATTGGACTATCAATATTGAAGACTTCTGATCTTCAAAAGATATTTTCCTGAAATGAAAAGATAGCCACATACAGGTAGACAACATTTCCAAAATACTTATCTGATAAATGATCTGTATCCAGGTCATACTGAGAACTCTTAAAATGCAATAATAATGTGAAGACTCTAGTAAAAAGTTGGAAAAATATTTGAGCAAATGCATCACAAAAGAACATACAGAATAGCTACTGAGCACAATATGATGAGAATTAGAATAGAATGAAATAGTCATGAAGGAAATGCATATCAAAACCAGAAGGAGATAGCAGTAACACCCTTAAAATGGCTAGCTTTTTAAAAAAGAATTATTTATTTTATTTGAAAGAGTTACGTAGAAAGAGAAGGAGAGGCAGAGAGAAAGAGAGAGAGGTCTTCCATCCGCTGGTTCACTCCCCAATTGGCTGCAGTGGCCAGAGCTGCACCAATCCGAAGCCAGGAGCAAGGAGCTTCTTCTGGGTCTCTCATGCAGGTACAGGGGCTCAAGGACTTGGGCCATCTTGTACTGCTTTCCCAGGCCATAGCAGAGAGCTGGATAGGAAGTGGAGCAGCTGGGACTCGAACTGGCGTCCATATGGGATGCTGGCACTGCAGGCGGTGGCTTTACCTTCTATGCCACAGTGCCAGCCCCCAAATGGCTACAGTTAAAAGGACTGGCGATGTTAACTGCTGTTGAATACATGAAGCAATTAGGCCACTCATTCATTGCTGGTGGGACTGCAAATAAAATACACTCCCTCTGGGAAGAAAATTGATGGGTCCTCCTCACATTAATCATACATATGACATGAGACTGCAATTCTACCTCTGGGTATTTTTCCTAAGAAAATGGAAACATGTTCACACAAAAACTTGTATGTAATTGTTCAGAGCAGGTTTATCATAGCAATCCTAAACTGGAAACATCCTACATGTCCAGTGACCAGTGTGAATGGTTGTTGTACACCCAAAGCAGTGCAATACTACTCAGTGATAAAGAGAGTCAAATTAGTGACATATGCATCATTGTGGACAAATCTCAAAAGCATATACTAAATTAAATAATTGAGACACAAAGGAGAATAGTGTGTGATTCCATTTATAAGACTTTTTAGAAAAACCAAAATTACTGTAAGAGGAAACAGACCAGTTGTTCCCAGGAAAGTGGGGTTCAGGTTCAGGTTTGACTTCAAGGGGCACGAGGGAAATGTTCTACATCTTCATCAATTACATGTGTTAAAAATGGCCAAAAAAAACAGACATGCTCAGTACAGATCACTTAAGTCTATAAAAAAAGGAACCATAAAAGCAATTTAAATTACTTCATAAAAACTCTTTATATCTCATTATTAACACGGTGCTTTCAGGATTGGCTGTTACAATGTTTTGGTTCAGAACATGTCTATAAATATCAAGTCAGCCTTGGTTCATGTCTTGGTCTGTCATCGATTAGCAGAGTGACCTTATGCCAGTTCATTCATACCTCACAGGGTTATCGTAGGTGTTTTGGTTTTTGAGAGGCAAAGGAAGAGAGACAGTGAGAGAGAGTGCAACAAGCACCTATCTGCTTCCCAAATGCCTACAATGGTTGGTGCTGGACCAGGGCACTCAATCTAGGTCTCTCAGTCTAGGTGGTAGGGACCTAATTACTTGAGCCATCACCACTGCCTGCCAGGGTGTAGATTGGTGGGAAGCTGGAGTCAGGACTTGGACATCTTAGCTGCTGGTATCATAATTGCCTGGCTTTTTGTTAGTTGATTGAATAGCATTTAGAAGCAGCCTGAGTGGGGAAATACACACACACACATATGTATATGTACATGTATATATATGAATGATTACAATATCAAATGAAAATAACAGATATAGAGTAAGTATAAGTTACAGTAATAGTATAAAATGAGAAATGTTTCACAATATCTGGAGAAGCCAATGAAAACTTTCTGGAGGGAAATCATAACTAAGATAATTTTTTAAAATTTTTTATTATTTTTGACAGGCAGAGTGGACAGTGAGAGAGAGAGAGACAGACAGAAAGGTCTTCCTTTGCCATTGGTTCACACTCCAAAAAAAAAAAAAAAAAAAAAAAGGCCGCCGCAACTGGCATGCTGCGGCCAGCGCACTGCTCTGATCTGA
Organism: Lepus europaeus; assembly: GCF_033115175.1. Lineage (NCBI taxonomy): Eukaryota > Metazoa > Chordata > Mammalia > Lagomorpha > Leporidae > Lepus > Lepus europaeus. The sequence goes on from NC_084840.1 coordinate 48,436,161, forward strand.
AGCCAGAAGCCAAGTGCTTCTCCTGGTCTCCCATGGGGTGCAGGGCCCAAGCACTTGGGCCATCCTCCACTGCACTCCAGGGCCACAGCAGAGAGCTGGCCTGGAAGAGGGGCAACCGGGACAGAATCCAGCACCACAACCAGGACTAGAACCCGGTGTGCCGGCGCCACTAAGAGGAGGATTAGCCTGTTGAGCCATGGCGCTGGCCGACTAAGATAAATTTTGAAAGATGTGGTTTTCAGGCAAATCAGGGGAGTGAAGGGCATAAAATGCCACAGTAAACTTGGAGAATGATAAACAATTTTTTTTTAATGATGAGAGGACCTGTTACAGTAGGGAGGTGTGTCAGAATTAATAAGGTCTTGAATGCCAATTTAAAAACTTACTACATCTCATCACGTGATGTGGCAGGTGGGAGCCAGCTAGGAGAGACACAAATGTGATGTGCATCTTACAAAGTAACTTTGATCATCTTGGAGAAGAAGGATTGAAGCTAGACTGAAGCTAGAAATGGGAGACTTGCCAGAAAGCTTGTTAGATGAATCTAGGTATAGTTGGTGACACTGTATTATAGATATAGGAATGGAAAGGTGAGAATATATTTTCAAAGATTTATGTATCTATTTGAAAGGCAGAGTTACAGAAAGAGAGAGAGAGAGATCTTCCATTCGCTTGTTTACTCCTCAAATGGCTGCAATGGCTGCAGCTGAGCCAGGTGGAAGCCAGGAGCCCGGAATCCCGTTTGGGTCACCCAGTGGGTGGTAGGGTCCTCTGACCCTGGGCCATCTTAGTGTTTTCCCAGGTGCACTAGCAGAGAGCTGGATTGGAAGTGGAGCAGCCAGTGAGAATAAGTTTGGGAGACTTTTATAAAGGAGAACACAGATTCTGTTTATGAAGGAGAATGGTGGGTAGTAGTACCTCCTGATAAATGGAAGAACACGACTATACTGGGGAAATGATGAATTTAATTGGGTGGTGTTGATGTTCGAAGTATTTGTGGGTATCCAAAAGGAAGGCCATACTCATTCGTAAAGAGGAAGACTATACCCATGTGACCCTAGAGCTCACTATGGGAGTCTAATGGTAGTTGAAGTTGTAAATATAAATAAGATCACCCTGGAAAAGCATACAGTATGGAAAGAGAGCCAGGGAGAAATCCCCGGGAAATATCACTTAAGGCTGTCTACAAAAGACCTTAAATAACCGTCATGAGAGTGTGAGGAAGACCACAAGCAAGAGCACCAAGAAAACTAGGGAAGGAGTTCTAAGACCGAGGGATTATTAGGAGAGCTATATGCAGCTGCCACGTCAAGGCAGACGAAGACTAAGAAATACCCGATTGTGTGGTGCTCAGGACATCAGAGAGGGAATAGGAAACAAAATGTAGCCAACCAATTGGTGGGTAGGCAGGAGAGACAAAAGGAAATTGAGGTCCTTTCTGTGTACGAGCGATTGAGAGGCCTGGCGGAAAGATGAAAGGTCTTACCAGGGAGAGAAGGTTTGGAATGGCCATCACTTGTTCTGTGGGGGCAGATTGGACATCCTAGCATGGGGAGTGTTGACAACGCAGGTTTTACCTCAAGGCATAGACTCAGGTAACTGCAGATACACTTGGCTCCTCCAGTACTGACAGTTACAGAGGGACAGTGGGCACCTTGGCAGCAGAGCAGGTACTCCCTGGCAGGAGGCGCAGGTGCAGGCACACTGTGGCATTGCCTAGCAATCAGGGACAGGTGATTAGGAGGTGCCGGCCAGCCCCAGGGCCTTTGCTAGGAGTGAGAAGCCATTACCCAGCGGTACCTCCCTACAGGTAATGGCGGGTCCCTGACGGCATGCCTCCCCTCACGGTCAGAGAAGCCCAAGGTGAGCCCGGGGCAAACCTTGAGGAAGGAAAAGGACTGTGTGGGTGGGGTCTGCTGGGGCCAGCAAGGGGCCACCTTGTTGAGGGTTGTTGCTGCCCAGTACCTGCGGCGTGAGGTGGACGTCTGGTTTCCTAGTCATCTGCCACTCCCACTTAACAGGTGACCGAACTGAGTTCCTAAGAGGGGATCTGAGGGTCTAAGATTTGATTACTTTGGCCGTGAGCAATTCAGGAAATGGGCCTCTGCTTGTTCCAGCTCTTCTTCCTGCCTTTTAAATCTGGAAACAAAGCTCTCCACGGGAAAATCTTAAATTTGTAGGCTGAATGTCCTTGAAGGGACTGATAAAGACAGGGGAAAAAATGTGGCTCTGATAATCAAGAAAATGCAAATTCATCTTCATAACCAAAGCTTTGAACTATGTGAATTTTCACCAAGGTATTTTACTGTCTCAGATTTACCCTAAAGAAACAGTTGAGGATGTGGGTGACAATTTTATGACCAAGAATGTTCATGGCAGTCTTGTCTATAATTCCAGAAAATTGGAAGCAAATGCCCAATAATGAGACTGGCAGGATAAATAATGGATTTTAAATTATTATTTAAGGAATGTGGTATATGGAGCCACTGGTGATGAGTGGAGCAATAGATGGTGACTAATATTTCATGAAGTTGTCTGACATTTTAAAAATTTAGTAGGAAAATGGTCCCAGAAAGGGGAGGCTTGAGAATGAGGGATGGAGAGCAAGGTAGGATGGCAAAATCACTATAGAAAACACACAGAAGAGGAACTGTCTAGAAACGGCACTGGTGTTCCTGAGCTTCTCTTTGGGTGATTTTTGTCCTTCTTGCTTTCCAAATTCTCTTTAGTGAGCTGTATTATCTTTATAAGGAAAAGAAATTAGGGTTATCTTGGAGAGTCGTTGCTCCTGGCCTGTGTCACCTGTTTAGATCCAATGTAGGATAAAGCCAAAAGCACCAGCCCTGACATTGCGATGTGCTGTGTGTTCACAGTATTCCAGCCTCTGCTTCATTATACAGCTGCTCAAAAATGCTATCCTGAAAGAGGGAAAATGGGTTCCTGAGTGAAAATCAGATGATTTACCCAATTTTATTCAGTTGTAATTTAATTGCTTCTTAAATATTATTCATAAGGAAATCGTTTATAAATAAAAGTGAGCTATGTCTTAGAATTAGTTATAAAGAGCTATGAACTAATATATTCCTAGAGATTATAAGATAGATTCTCATTTGCATATAGCTCTCCTAATAATCCCTCGGTCTTGGAACTCCTTCCCTAGTTTTCTTGGTGCTCTTGCTTGTGGTCTTCCTCATACTCTCATGACGGTTATTTAAGGTCTTTTGTAGACAGCCTTAAGTGATATTTCCCGGGGATTTCTCCCTGGCTCTCTTTCCATACTGTATGCTTTTCCAGGGTGATCTTAAAGCACCTAGGAAAGATGTTTGAGATTTGAAAAAGCAATGACTCTAGATATGGAAAAAAATGGAAAAACCAATGCTAATTAAATGTTTTTGTTAATATTAAATTTTCATTACATTTGAAAACTATTTAAAATTTTGCAACAATTTCTAGGTATACATACTGATTCCTGAGTAATTTCAAAGTTTTTACAATGAACATTATATTTAATGGGGCATGTGTACTCTTTTTTTACATATTGGATAGAGAGTGAACAGTGCATCACAGAATAAGCCAGCTCAGAGTCTCAAAGATCTTAACATGTTTGTGACCCCAAGTTAGTGGTCCTTCAGAAATTAAGTTTCTATGAACACGTGGCTCTTTAATGTATGTGATAAATTCTGGTCAGTATTTCTAAAGCTAGGAGTTGCTTCTGACCCTTGCCAAGAAATTTGAACTAACCTTGACATTCTAGATTCTCTCCAAGGATTTTCTACTTTCTAAGATTTCTTTTGAGACTATGGAACTTCTCTGAGGTAAAAATATGCCATCTGAGATTGTTCTGATTACAAACTCTCATTGGATTGTGTTTGGCCTAGCAGTCAAGACACTGCATGTGTCCCGTATTGGAGCACCTGGGTTTGAACCCTGGCTCTGATTCCGGATTCTAGCTCCCCGCTAATGCAGACCCTGGCAAGCAGCAATGATTGCTTAAGGCTGGGTTCCTGCCACTCATCTGGTTGACCCGGATTGTGTTTCTTACTCTTAGTTTCAGCCTATTTGGCTGTTGCAGGCATTTGGGAAGGGAACCAGTGGTTAGGACACTCTCTCTCTCTCTCTCACGTAAGCAGTTGAAACTTGAGAGAAAAAAAAAAATAACTACAAAGATGTATTGCCTTATTCTAACAAGCATTAATATCTTAGAAAGTTCTTTTTTATACCCAGGTGGAGTGACTGCTCTGTGGTATGTCAGCCATATATATATTCTTTTGACTTTTTCACACAAGCCTGATTATAACATAGCAGGTGGAGAAGGGTCTTTAAAGGCACAACTTCAGGTTCCTAGAATACATCTCTTTGGATTCTCAATTGATTTTTCATTATATTTGTTACCTGAGGAAATAACACATGTGCTGATTCAGATTTTATGGGATCTTGTGTACCATTTACAAAACTAGTACTCCCAGGAAAACTGGAGTTATTGATTTTTATAAATATTGGTTGCCAACTATGTGCCAAACACTGTTGTAAATGCTTGGGAGAGATCTGTGCAAGAAAATAGCCAGAAATTCTGCCTTTGTGGCACATTCTTGCAGATTTCAAAAGTAATTTGGATTTAATCTCTCAAGCCCCAAATAAGTGAGCTATAAGCATGGTAAATGATTTCTTGTTACGTAAGTAAAATTATATCAGTGATATATTTGCTTTCTTTGCAAATTGGAAGCCAAGACTAGTGCTCAAAAATCTTATTAATAAACTTCTATAAAATAATAGAATTTAAAATAAGGATGCAGGTAACTTGTTTGTACAGGTAATTTCTACGTTTATTGCATTGCCTTTTTCTTTTATTAAGTAAAAATGTAAAGGAAGAAATAAAGCTCCTCCCAAGGACACAGGTAACTGAGAGATTTATACGTATAAAAGGCACAAATGGCACTTTAACCACTTACTGCATCGTTTCCACAATGGGTAAAATGATAAAGAAGGAAGTAGAAACTTTTCCTTAGGATGTGTTCTTGATTTGAATACTATTAGCACTTTAACAACTAGTTTTAAAAATAAATTGTTCAAACAGTTTGGCATGTACCAGTAAACACATGAATACATGATGGCAGAAGTCCAAAGTCTGACTAATGATAAGACAGAGAAATCTAACATCATATAAACAACATTTACAACATTGTCATTATGTAATTAGCACAATTAGAGAGTAATTATTAGCTTTTCCACTATGTGGATGGTATGTTTATAGCCTAGTTAATAAATAAATAGTTCTGTTTTTTCCTTTTAAATGGTTTACATTTACATTTGCCAGTCTCATTGTTAGTTATTCAAGTGAATTTTCAAAAATAACCAGTAGCTATGATATATATATATATATATATGTATATATGTTTGTATGTATATATAAAGAGTTGTAGTTATGAAATTTTGTATATATATATTTATGAGGTTATAACCATGTGGATATGAGAAGTACTGTATTTTACAGTTATATTGAGAGAGTAGAATTTGGGATCATCATCTTTGCTTTGCTTTGCTTTTTAAAGATGTATTTATTTGAAAGGCAAAGTGACAAGGGGAAAGAGATAGAGAAAGAGAGAGATGGATATTTTCCATCCACTGATTGATTCCCCAGATGCCCATAATAGCTAGAGTTGAGCCAGGCCAAAGTCAGGAGCCTGGAACTCCATCTGAGCATCCCACATTGGTAGAAGGGACTCAAGTATTTTGATCATCATCTACTGCCTTCCAGGGGCAATCCTTGATGGATTGGAAGCAGAGGGCAGGCACCCCATATGGGATGTAAGAGTCCCAGGTAAAAGTTTAAACCACTGAGCTACTTTGTCCACCCCCAATTTCTTTCTTTCTTTCTTTTTTTTTAAAGATTTATTTTATTTATTTGAAAGACAGAGTTAAGAGAGAGGTAGAGACAGAGAAAGAGAGAGGTCTTCCATCCTGCTGGTTCACTCCCCAAATGGCTGCATTGGCCAGAGCTGAGCTTATCCGAAGTGGGGAGCCAGAAGCTTCTTCTGGGTCTCCCAATGTGGGTGCAGGGGCCCAAGGCCTTGGGCCATACTCCTCTGCTTTCCCCAGGCACATTAGCAGGGAGCTAGATCAGAAGTGGAGCAGCTGGGACTTGAACTGGTGCCCTTATGGGATGCCAGTGCTAAAGGCTGGGGTTTTAACCCACTGTGCCACAGCGCTGGCCCCCCAATTTATTTCTATTTTAAATGCTAATCAATGCATTCCCCACTACAGAAAACCTTTTTCTTTCTTTTAATAATGTTTTTTCATCTTCAGTTACAGAAAAATTGGGTTAAAATTGATAGTTCTCAATTTAGAAATCCATTTTGTAGCAGATATATTATGTGATTTTCTTCAGTTAAAATACGAATAGAAAAGAAATGAATATGATCGACAGAATCACAGGATTTTAACGTTTGCAGGAACCTGAGCTTATTGTAGTAATCTCCCCTCCAAAACTGGAGAATTGTGGTTAAGACAGCTTTGTCCCAGCCTCTTAATGAACTGTGTTATTTTGGCCAGGTTGCTAAATTTGGTCAGATTATTTTGGTTTTTCTTTATCTTGCAAATGGGAATTGTCATTTCCAATTAATTTCAGCTGTTATATGTGTTAAATCAAAATAAATCCCATAAAGTTCTCAGCCTCTGGTACAAAAGTGGTACTTGGTAAATAAGATCTATTATCATGGGAATCCTCTGGACCCTGCTACACACACACACACACACACACACACCCTGTGTCTCAGATCCAGGAAGCCTTTGTAGAGATAATCATTGTTTCATAATGTAGTTTCATCATTCTGGCTGCTTTCCCTTGGAACTACCTCCAAAATGTGGCAGATTCTCTTATTTTTTTCCTAAGGCATCCTGAGTTTGCATTACCCTACTTCTTGCTGCCAAATAGCATTATTGACTTCATAACAGAACATGGACTCATGAACATGGTACTTGGCAACAATTACATTCTGATTAAAATTGGAATTAAGAGATTAATAAACAGGTTTATTTGTCTAGTAGAACTCGTGTAATTTTATAATGTTTCACTGTATTATATTCTGTACTCCAAGCACATTCATGTTGATTAGTCCTCTGTCTCTCCTCCTTGCTAATGGCACAGGGGAAGATTAGCATGGTGATTATTTAATCAGAGCAGTAGAAAACAGAAGAACAGGCTCTCTCACCTGAGCCGCCAAATCCAGTTCTTGGAAGAGTAGAATGTTTCCTATGGCTGTTTTTTTTCCTGAGTCTTCTTCATCAGTCTCGGAAGCCAAATTTTAATACTTTTTTGTACTTTGACAACATTACTGTGGAGTTTTTAAAATAAAATGAAGAATCAGAGGGACTTATTTTCCCATATTACTCCCTCATCAAAGATTAACAAGAGCTCAGGAATTAATAAAAAATAAAGATATAAATAGCACATATACAAAACTGTGTGATGATTACCACATTCCTCTCTTTGCTCTGAGAGTTTACTACTTCAGGCTGTAAAGTAAACCAAGAGCCATTTTGACGATTTCTGTTGTGACCCTTAGGAATTCCAGCAACGTTTCCTGCTGAGGTCTAGAGACTCTCTGCTGACAGTTCATGTCAGACGAGTGCAGGCACTTCTTCCTGTTTATTTGCTTCTCTTTTCCTGTGCAGTTGGCTCTCCCGGATCTGAGGCCACTGGTGTGGTAAACACATTCCCATAGAAACCAAAAGCCCTTTGACTCTCACTTTAATGGGCACCACAAAATCACTCAACTGTCATGGTCTATCTGTTGTCACTGTATTCAACTTTTTTTTTTTTTTTTTTTTTTTGACAGGCAGAGTGGACAGTGAGAGAGAGACAGACAGAAAGGTCTTCCTTTTGCCGTTGGTTCACCCTCCAATGGCCACTGCGGCCGGCGCACCGCGCTGATCTGAAGCCAGGAGCCAGGTGCTTCTCCTGGTCTCCCATGCTGGTGCAGGGCCCAAGCACTTGGGCCATCCTCCACTGCACTCCCGGGCCACAGCAGAGAGCTGGCCTGGAAGAGGGGCATCCGGGACAGAATCTGGCGCCCCGACCGGGACTAGAACCTGGTGTGCCGGTGCCGCTAGGCGGAGGATTAGCCTGTTGAGCCACGGCGCCGGCTCAACTTTATAATACTTGTGCTTTTTTTTCTTTAAAGTTTCTTTAAAATTCTCCTTTCAACTGATGTATGATAACTGTACATGTTCGTAAATCCAAAAATATGTGCAACATGTAATGATCAAATCAGGATAACTAGCATTTCCCTTTTCTTAAACATGTGTCATTTCTTTGTGTTGAGAATCTTTAAAGTCTCTTGTAGATATTTATAAAATATGTAACAAATTCTCGTGAACTATAGCTAACCTGTCATACTATAGAACATTAGGGCTTATTACCCTGAGCTAACTGTATTTTGATACCAGTTGGCAACCTTCCTGTCCCACCCTTCTACCCGCTAATGACCACTACCCTCCCATGTACTTCTGTAAAGTCAAATTATTTAGCTTCTACATATGCTTGAGAACCTTTGGCATGTGTCTGTCTGTGCTTGGCTTATTTCTCTTGGCACAACATGCTGCAGTTCCATCCATGTCGACACAGATGGCAGGATTTCATACTTTTGGTAGCCAGTAATATTCTATTGCATTCAAGTTCAAGTCCTAGGCTACTTCATACTTTTGCTTTCTGCTAATATGCCTGGGAGGCTGTAGATGATGGTCCCTGCTACCCACATGGGAGATCTGCATAGAGTTCCTGTTGCCTGGCCCAGTCCTAGATGATGTGGGCATTTGGGGAGTGAACCAGTAGATGAAAGATCTAGTTCTCTCTGTGTTTCTCTCTCTCTCTCTCTCTCTCTCTCTCTCTCTCTCTCTGACTTTCAAATAAATAAATAGTCCTTTAGAAAAACATTCATTGTGTATACATACATTTTCTTAATTCATTCATCTTTCAGTGGATACTTTTGTTGTCTTGGCTGTTGTGAATAGTGCTGCAATAAACATGGAGGGCAGGTATCTCTTTGGTAAATTTATTCCATTTCCTTTGGCTAGATACCCAGTAAGGGAATAATTGGATCATATGATACTTCTAGTTGTAGTTTTTTGAAAAGCTTTCATATTGTTTTCCATAATGACTGTACTAATTTACATTCAAACCAACAGTATATAAGAGTTTCCCTTTCTATATTTCCTTGCCAACATTTTTCTTTTTTTGTCATTTTGATGAGAGCCATTCTAACTGAATTGAGATACCTCAGAGTGCTTTTGATTTGTATTTCTGTGATGATTAGTGATGTTGAACCTTTTTAAAAATGATTTTTGATAAGATTTTTTAAAAAGTATTTATTTTTAGAAGCAGACAGAGAAAGAAGCAAAGAGAGAGAGAGAGCATGAGAGAGCAGGCTCCTATCTGCTAGTCCACTTTGCAAATGCTTGTACTTTCGAGAGCTAACTGGGACTAAAATTGAGAGGCAGGAACTCAGTCTAGGAATTCAAGCCAATTCTCCCACATGAGTGACAGGGACTCAACTACTTGAACCATCACTGCTGCCACTGGGAGTGCACATTAGCAGCAAATTGGAATTGTGAGGGAAAATGGGACTTAGACCTAGAGACTATGATATGGGGCCTGGGAATCTTTTAACCAGTAGGCCAGATGCCTGCCCGATGTTGAACATTTTGTGATACTCTTTGGCCATTTGTCTGTCTTCTTTTGACAAGTATCTATTCCAATTCAAATCAGTTGTTCATTTTTCAATCTGATTTTTTTTTTCTGCTGTTGAGTTTTTGAGTTCCTGATATACCCTGTATTTTAAATCCTTGTCAGATGAACAGTTTGCAGATCTTTTACTCTAGTCTACAGGATGTCTTTTTACTCAGCTGATTTCTTGCTGTGCTGTTTAGAAGTTTTTGTTTAATGTAAACCCATGTGTTTAGTTTTGCTTTTGTTGTCTGCACTTCAGGAGTTGATTTTGTGTTCTTGTAAGCCTGTGCTAATATGGTACCTACTAGTCACATGTAGTTTTTAAAAATTTAAATGCATAAGAATTAAACAGTTAAGAAATAAAATTAGCAGTTTAATTATTAGGTCTCATTAGTTGTGTTTCAAGTATCCAAAAGCCGTGTGTGGCCTGTGACTGCCAGTTTGGACTGCACAGGATCAGGTCATTCTCACTGGTGAAGTCTTATTGGACAGCCCTGCTCTAGACAGTCTTACTTCCTTACCAGAGATATGAAAATATCTCCATAAGCCTCTGGCCTCTGTGATGGGCTGGAATTGAAATCCAAAGCTCAGCCAATGTGCTCCTCCTTTCTTTCATTATTTTTGTAAGTAATTTTGGTTCATCATTTATTTTGTACAGAGTGTGAAATTATACTTTTACAACAAGCTTGTTGGTGACTGTGACTTCCTCATGGGAAAGCAGATGGGATATGTAATTACAGCACAGTATTATTTATTTAGTCATGTGGCATTCTGTTATAGCTATCATTTTATTCTTGATGCCTTTTAAATAAAAAATTACTATAATAATGTAGGCTCTGTAGGAGAAACAAATGCCATGCCAAGTTTCTCCACTCTCTGCCAAACACTGGTATTTCTCCTGATTTGACAGCTCTTTAGATTGTAACTCTCACAGTCTCAGGCTTCCCTTTAAGCTTTTAATACCCCATATCATATTTTTTTAAATGCTGACAAAGAGATATGGCAAAATACTGGAATTTTTTAAAGCATTGAAGATTTACTAGAGTTTTTGTGCAAATCTATTTTCATGTACTCTACTTCTTTGCAAATTATAATCATTCTGTGGAGATCACAACATATCCATACTTAACCTCAGTAGACTTATTTACATGCTTTTAAAAAGCATTAGAGGTATCTGACGTGAGAGTTCTAAAATGGGAGGGAAATCTGTCCTGAATGTGAGTTGTTGGTGAAGTAGCCAGCTGGAGTATTAAGGAACTGGCTTAGGTGGAACAAACAGTTTAAAGGCCTCGGTGTGCAATCAGGGAGCGTTCCAGAAGTAGGATGGGAACGGTGGCCCCTCTGCACACAACAATGCACTTTAAGTCCCTTGCATGTTATTTCAGTGGGAGAACGGCTACATGCCTATTGATGCATTAATGAACCTCAGATTTAGAACCTTCTTCCTATCACCAGCAGTTTCTAGAGGCACTTCAGTGCATTCCTCTAGAGGCATTTCTTGAATACTTCTGTACCCCAGGTATTGTTCTTAGGTAATAGAGATAGAGAAATAAAATGGTCCTTTGCTCTAAGAAATTAATTCATTAACTAATTAATTCATTAATTAAACACATAAGTGTTCTTGTACATCTTGGGAGTGAAGATGGGAACCAAGTCCAAATTCCAAGAACGCTTACATTATAGTGGGAGGAATAGCCAATTAACAAATGATAATATAATTCAGATAATGATAAGATCAATGAAAAAAGGAGATTTGGGGGGCTGGCACTGTGGTGCAGCACCCTGGCCTGAAGTGCTGGCATCCCATATGGGCGCTGGTTCTAGTCCCAGCTGCTCCTCTTCTGATCCAGCTCTCTGCTGTGGCCTGGGAAAGCAATATAAGATAGTCCAAGTCCTTGGGCCCCTGCACCCGCGTGGGAGACCAGGAAGAAGCTCCTGGCTCCTGGCTTTGGATGGCCATAGCGGCCGTCTGGGGAGTGAACCAGTGGATGGAAGACCTCTATCTCTGTCTCTACCACTCTCTGTAACTCTTTCAAATAAATAAAATAAAATCTTTTTTAAAAAAGGAGATATGGGATGTAAAGTGATGGGACTATTTTAAGTGGGTTCTAGGTCAGGGTAGACCTTTGCAGTGGTCATGCTTGTAAAGGACTTATGAAATGAGTGAGTACGCTATACATGTATCTGGGGAGAACACACAAGTCAGAATAAATAAATAACTAAAGTTTTAGTGGATTTTTAAAAAAAGATTTATTTATTTATATGAAAGTCAGAGTTACACAGAGAGAAAAGGAGAGGCATAGAGCAAGAGGGAGAGGTCTTCCATCCACTGGTTCACTCCTCAATTGGCTACAATGGCCAGAGCTGTGCCAATCCGAAGCCAGGAGCCAGGAGCCTCTTCCAGATCTCCCATGTAGGTGCAGGGGACCAAGGACTTGGGCCATCTTATACTGCTTTCCCAGGCCATAGCAGAGAGCTGGATCAGAGGTGGAGCAGCTGGGTCTTGAACCGGCACCCAAAGGGGATGCTGGCACTGCAGGCAGAGGCTTTACCCACTATGCCACAGTGCTGGCCCCAGTCTTAGTGGATTTGAAGAATGCCAAGTTTGTCACAACTGGTGATCAATAAGCAAGGAGTAAGAGGTGGGTCACAAAGATCATGCGGTGGTGGCAATCATGTACAGCCTCTTAAGCTATGTTAAGGAAGTTGGACTTTCTTCTAATGTACAAAAAAGGAAATCTATTGCAAGCTTATAAGGAGAAGACATTTGAATTATGTATCAAATGAAAGACAAGCTCATTCTAGCTATCATGTGAATGAAAAGTGAAAACTGGAAGACCAATTTGTAGACTATTGCCGTAGTGCAGTTAAGATAGAATGGGATTGGGTGTTTGGTTTAGCAGTTAAGATGCCCACAACCCATACATGAATACCTAGATTCTAGCCCAGGCTCCACTCCTATTTCCAGCTTTTTATACTCACACCTAGGAGGTAGAAAATGATGGCTCTAATAGTGGGGTCCCTGCCATCCAGGTGGGAGGCTTGGGTTGAATTCATCTCTCTCTCTCTCTCCCCCACCCTCTGTCTTTGTCTGTCTCCCTCTCCCTCATTTCCTCTCCCTTTCTCTATCTACCTCTCTCTTTCTCTCTCCTCCTTTCCCCCTCTCCTTCTCCCTTTGTCTCTCTTACCCTCTCTTCCTCTCCCTTTCTCTGTCTACCTCTCCCTCTCTCTCTCTCCCCCTCTCCCTCTCCTTCTTTCTTTGTCTCCCTTTTCCTCTCCTTCTCCCTCTCTCACTACCCCCATCTAATGAATAAATAAAATTTTTTAAAGCTGTAGTGGCAGCAAGGACCAGATGTAACTGGAGAAGGTGAGAAGTCGCCAGCATGAGCATACATGTTGAAGGTACAGATGACAGGCTTTGTAGATAGATTGTACATGGAATATGAGAGAGGAGTTGTGAGAGATGTTTCAAGGTTCTTGGCCTGAGCAACTGAGTGAATGATGCTATAATATACTGGAGTAGACATGTAAATCAATGAAATAATGCAGCATGTTATATGCTATTACAGAGCAAATCAGAAGAATATAGCTATGAAAAAAAAAGGGAGCAAGAGAAAGAAGCAGCAAAGAAAATACAATGATTTTTAATACCCAACATTCCACAAATAAAAAACAATGGAGATTTTATCCAGGAAAATTGAGACCTACTTGACTGTTGAATAAGCCATATACTTCTATATGTTCAAGCACTATTTTATTATTTTAATTCCTTAGAAATGAAATAAAGCTATCAATAAGTAGCAGGTTACATATGACATGGTGATCACTAATGGGGGCTATTTTGGAGAGTTGATGAGGGTGAAAGTCTCCCAGAATATGTACAAGAGACAGGATGAGAAAATGGAGAAAAGTAAATGGTTCATAAGATTTTTGACTGTTAAAGGGAAGGAGAGATTGTGTGGTACATGGAGAATGATTAGCACCTGGGAAAGTGGGTTTTTGTTTTAGAATAAGAAAGTTTTTAGAAATCCAAGTTTAGGAAAGCCATGGTGGTTAGAATTTGCAGGGCAGAGTACCAACAAGGAAGAAACAACATGGAGGAATATCTCCGGAACTGTGGCTATTAGTCTTCTTGAATCTTTGACTTCTACGTTATACAGGATGAACCACCCCCTACCTTTGGCAGCATGCATGAACAACTATGAGGGAGCTTTTAGCTGAATACTTCTTAGCACTCACACAGGTCTTGGAGACATAATTTTGAACAAAAAGGATGGAGAACCTTACTGAACTCATAGAGCACTAGTATAGTCTCTAGGGTCATTCCTTACAGTTAGTATGGCTATAGCTTTACAGTAAAGACTTCCCTCCACCTCCCCTAATAAAGCTTACAACCAGGCGTTAAACAAACCACACTGATTCATATGTAAGATAACTGCCTGGCAGAGAGCAAAGTCCAACATCCTTTAAGACAAGACTCCTAACCCCAACCTAAAAATAAATCCAGAAACTCAATTCTATCCTTTTCGCCATGGCCTATAGCCAATCAAAATTATTAGATTATGGAAAGAGAAGAAATATGAGCCATAACCAGGAGAAAATTCAGTGGAGGAGATAAAATGGGATACTAAAAAAATTTTTAGTTATTCTAAAGAAGACAGAAAAAAATGAATGGGAACAGAAAGGACAAAATAGAAACATCTAACAGAGAGGTACACATTTCATCCACAGCCACAGAACACACATTTTTGTCACCAGCACATGGGACATTCTTTACAAAGAGCCATGTTAAATCATACCATGTATCTTCTCTGACTACAATGGAATAAAAGTAGAATCAACAAGAGGAACTTTAGAAACTGCAAATACATAGAAATTGAGTAACATTCTCTGGAATGACTAGTGGGTCAACGAATACATCAAAAGGGAAATTTTAAAAATTCATGAAAATGAAAACAATATACCAAAACTTACAGGACACAGCAAAAGTAGAACTAAGAGAGAAATTTATAGTAACAAGAAACTACAAAAAAGGGAAGATCTCTGGGGCCAGCCGTGGGGTATAGCAGGTAAAGCCGTTGCCCATGACACCAGCATCTCACATGGGTGCCAGTTTGAGTCCCGGCTGCTGTACTTCTGATCCAGCTCCCTGTTAATGTGCCTGGGAAAGCAGCAGAAGATGCTCCAAGTACTTGGGCCCCAGCACCTACGTGGGAAACCCATATAAAGCTCCTGGTTTTGGCCTGGTCCAGCCCTGGTGGTTGTGGTCATTTGGGGAGTGAACCAGGGATGGACCACCTCTCTCTCTCCCTCTCTGCCTTTCATTCTTTCTCCGTAAGTCTACCTTTCAAATAAAAAATAAACAAATCTGTTAAAAAATATATTTATTTATTTATTTGAAAGGCAGATTACAGAGAGGCAGAGGGAGAGAGAGAGAGGTCTGCCATAGGCTGGTTCACGCCCCAAATGGCTGCAATGGCCAGAGCTAGGCCAATCTGAAGCCAGGAGTCAGGAGCTTCTTCATGGTCTCCCACCACGGGCGCAGGGGCCCAAGGATTTGGGCCATCTTTCACTGCTTTCCCAGGTGCATTAGCAGTGAGCTGGATCAGAAGTACAGCAGCCGGGACTCGAATCAGCGCCCATATGGGATGCTGGGATGCCAGTACTCAAGGCGGTGGTTTTACCCCTCCTCCCTATCTGAAACTTACAAGAAAACAGACAAAATAGATAAATAATGGCCAGGCACTGAACATTAGACAATGAAGGGTAGTGGCCACTGGGAGACGGGGAACAAAGGAAATAAACTGACTGCCCCAGCTGTTTCGCTTCAGAGAGCTTCCAGGCCACATCACTGCACAGAGGAGCCAGGTGGGTTCTGTGAGATGAGAAAACAGCTGAGAGTACAGGGAGTAAAGGCAGCTGGCAAAAAGGGCAGAGGAGAGGAGTATGTTGCACAGAGAGCTCAGGAGACCTGGGAAGGGTCCCGCTCAAGCGCTCGGCAGAGCCCTGAGCAGCGTGTGTTTGTGTTGGGAGGGAGAGGCTGGGCCAGACCAAGAGCAGCTCCAAATCCACAGAGCTCTGTGCAGAACACACAGAGGAGTATTGTCGTGGGATGAATAATAACGAGTCCTAGACAGAGAACTGTTCTGGTACCACCAACACAAATGAAAAGCAAGATCTTGAGAGGATCAAACTTTGCAGGTAGCTTAATTGTGTCTGCAAACAAACTTGAAGAATACAGAAATATTCTTTGTACCACAAGGAAAAAGTCATAATGTTGGTAATATAACATTGCCAGGCATGAAAAGAAGCAGGAAAAGTAATCTATGGAGTAAAGGATACAAATCAACCAGTTAATCAAAACCAACCCAGATGTTAGAATTTTCTGAAGACACGTTAAAAATGACTTAAAACTATATCTCATGTGTTCAAAAAGTGAATAAAGAAATGGAAGATATTAAACAGATCCAAATACAGCTTTTAGAGATGAAAACTTAAGCATCTGAGATAAACTATCATGGACTGGGTTAACAGCAAATTAGACCTTGGAGGAAAAATATTAATGAAGTCATATAGCAACAGAAACTATCCAAAATGAAGCACAGAGAGTAAAGAGAGTTTAAGAGAGCCATGGGAAAATTCAAGAAATGGAGTATTTGAAATGGGAAAAATGAAAGAAAAAGTATTTGAAGAAGTAATAACCCAAATTTCCCTACATCTGATGAGAACTCTGAGGCCATAGACCCAGGAAGCTCATCCAAGTCCAAGCACAAAGAATATGGAGTAAACTGTGCTGTGGTACATCACAACCATATTGCTGAAAACCAGTGATACAGAGAAAATCTTAAAGGCAGCCTGGGTGGGGATGGTACTATATTCAGAGGAACAAAGATGTCCATGACAACTGATAAATAGCAGGTGAGTTATCATCAAAAGTGATACAAATGAGAAGTTAGTGGAGCAATATCTTTAAAGAAAAAAAGATCTTTCAACCCTGAATTCCATACCCCTAAAAAAATTAGTTTTCAAAAACATAGATGAGGGGCCGGCACCGTGGCTCACTTGGTTAATCCTCTGCCTGCGGCGCCGGCATCCCATATGGGCCCCGGGTTCTAGTCCCAGTTGCTCCTCTTCCAGTCCAGCTCTCTGCTGTGGCCTGGGAAGACAGTGGAGGATGGCCCAAGTGCTTGGGCCCCAGCATCTGCTGGAGGACCAGGAGGAAGCACCTAGCTCCTGGCTTCGGATCGGCGCAGCTCTGGCCGTTGTGGCCATTTGGGGGGTAAACCTGCAGAAGGAAGACCTTTCTCTCTGTCTCGCTCTCTCACTGTCTAATTCTATCTGTCGAATAAATTAAAAAAAAAAAAAACGTAGATGAGGGGCTGGCACTGTGGCTTAGTGGGTAAAGCTGCCGCCTACAGTGCTGGCATCCCATGTGGGTACCAGTTCTAGTCCTGGCTGCTCTATTTCTGATCCTGCTCTCTGCTGTGGCCTGGGAAGGTGGTGGAGTATGGCCCAAGTCCTTGGGCTCCTGCACTCCTGTGGGAGGAACCAGAAGATAATCCTGCCTCCTGGCTTCGGATTGGTGCAGCTCCAGCTGTTGTGGCCATCTGGGGAGTGAACCAGTGGATGGAAGACCTCTCTCTCTCTCTGCCTTTCAAATAAAATGAATAAATCTTTCCTTTTAATTTTCTTTTATTTAATGAATATAAATTTCCAGCCGGTGCCGCGGCTCACTAGGCTAATCCTCCGCCTTGCAGCGCCGGCACACCGGGTTCTAGTCCCGGTCGGGGCACCGATCCTGTCCCGGTTGCCCCTCTTCCAGGCCAGCTCTCTGCTGTGGCCAGGGAGTGCAGTGGAGGATGGCCCAAGTCCTTGGGCCCTGCACCCCATGGGAGACCAGGAGAAGCACCTGGCTCCTGCCATCGGATCAGAGCGGTGCGCCGGCCACAGCATGCCTACCGCGGCGGCCATTGGAGGGTGAACCAACGGCAAAAAGGAAGCCCTTTCTCTCTGTCTCTCTCTCACTGTCCACTCTGCCTGTCAAAAAAAATAACAAAAAATAAATTAATTAATTAATTTAAAAAATGAATATAAATTTCCAAAGTACAGTTTATGGATTACAATGGCTTCCCCCCCATAAATTCCCTCCCCCCTGCAACCCTCCCCTTTCCCACTCGCTCTCCCCTTCCATTCACATCAAGATTCATTTTCAATTCTCTTTATATACAGAAAATCAGTTTAGTATATATAAAGATTTCAACAGTTTGCCCTCACATAGCAGCACAAAGTGAAAAAATACTGTTGGAGTACTAGTTATAGCATTAAATAACAGTGTACAGCACATTAATGACAGAGATCCTGCATGATTTTTTTTTTAAAAGATTGATTAATTTTCTATGTAATTTCCAATTTAACACCAAGGTTCTTTTTTTCATTTTCAATTATCTTTATATACAGAAGATCGCTTCAGTATATACTAAGTAAAGATTTCATCAGTTTGCACCCACACCTAACCACAAAGTGTAAAAATACTGTTTCAGTACTAGCTATATCATTACTTCACATTGGACAACCCATTAAGGACAGATCCCACATGGGACGTAAGTACACAGTGACTCTTGATGTTGATTTAACAATTTAACACTCTTGTTTATGGCGTCAGTAATCTCCCTAGGCTCTAGTCATGAGTTGCTGAGGCTACTATGGAAGGCCACTATGGAAGCCTTTAGGGTACACTGACTTTGATCTTATTCAGACAGGGTCATAGTCAAAGTGGAAGTTCTCTCCTCCCTTCAGAGAAAGGTACCTCCTACCTTGATGGCCCCGTTATTTCACTGGGATCACACTCGCTGAGATCCTTCATTTAGGTCTTCTTCTTCTTCTTCTTCTTCTTCTTCTTCTTCTTCTTCTTCTTCTTCTTCTTCTTCTTCTTCTTCTTCTTTCTTTCTTCTTCTTCTTCTTCTTCTTTCTTCTTTCTTCTTCCAGAGTGTCTTGGCTTTCCATACCTAAAATACTCTCATAGGCTCTTCAGCCAGATCCAAATGCCTTAAGGGCTAATTCTGAGGCCAGAGTGCTATTTAGGACATCTGCCATTCTACGAGTCTGCTGTGTCTCCCCCTTCCCACGTTGGATCTGTCTCTCCCTTTTTTGGTTTTATCAGTTAGTATTAGCAGACATTAGTCTTGTTTGTGTGATCCCTTTGACTCTTAGATCTATCAGTGTGATCAATTGTGAACTGAAATTGATCACCTGAACTAGTGAGATGGCATTGGTACATGTCACCTTGATGGGATTGTATTGGAATCCCCTGGCATGTTAAAATGAATAAATCTTAAAAAATAAACAAAAACATAGATGAAATGAAGTTTTTTCCCATATATGCAAAAGGTGAAATAATACATTATCAGCAGCTCTATACTACTGATTATGGAGTAAGAGGATCCTTCAGACAGAAGAAAAATGGCACTAGATGAAAATTTGGGCCTACACACACAAAAAGCTCATGCAAAGCACCAAAAGTTGTAATGCATAAGATTTTTTCTGTTGTTTAAGTCACTTTAAAGGCAAATTTATTATTTTCAGTGAAAATAATCATATATTGTGCATTGTGAAGCATGTATAAGTGAAATATATGACAACACCAACAAGTAGAAGGGGAAAAATGGGAATATACTATAGGAAGATTTTAATATGTAAAGTGGTATCATACCACTTGAAAGTAGACTGATGAGTCAAAGATGTGTATTAGAAACCCTAAAGCAGCCACTAAAATACACAACAAAACAAAACCAAATAAGCCATCAAATTAATAAATTGGAATCATAAGTAATATTCAATTTATACAAAAAGTTACAATTGCAGAAAATTAAGAAAAAACAAGGAATAATGAGACATAAAAAGCAAAAAAACAAGACAGTAGATTTAAACCTGATAATCAATAATCAAAAGGAATGTGAATGGCTAAGTGCCTCAGTTAACAGGAAGAGGTTGTCATATTGGATAAAAACCAAAGCTGCCTACTGTGCTTAAGAAATTGACTTGCCGGGGGCGGGGGTGGTGGTGGTGGTGTTTGGCACAGTGGTTAAGACACTATTTGAGATACCCACATGCTACTTGAGAGAGTTTCTGGATTCTAGTTCTGGCCCCACTTCTAATTCCAGTTTCCTATTAATGTGTACCTTGGGAGGCAGCAGGTGATGTCTCAAGTCCTTAGGTCCTTGACATCCATTTGGGAGGCCTGGATTGAATTCCTGGTTCCTATTACTGTTCATAGTGGCTGAATCTGATCTGCCAACAGAATGATAGGCGCTATAATTTCTGGTGAGAGCCATCTTTACCCTTTGCAGTTGCAAACAAGCTATTGCTCTTCTTCATTTCCTCCTCCTCCTCCTCCTCCACTTCCTCCTCCTCCTCTTCCCCTTCCTTTCCCTTCCCCTCTGCTTCTCCCTCCTCCTTCTCATTGCTAGAGCCATAGAGCTTTGTATGTTTCTGTGCCAACCTGGGATCTTCAAGACAGGCATTTAAATGATTTTGTTAAACTTTTTTTTTAACCAACATGGAGCTACTATCTTCTTTCACCTGCCAATTGTGTTTAGTTCTATGAGGACGTAAAACAACAGAGACTCACTTAACGAATTCAGCTAAAGAGAGAGTTGGTCAGGATCCTTGTAAGGTGAGGTAGCCTTTGAAGCTTAGATTGTGCTAAAGGCAATCTGAGGAGCTCACCTTCCCCAGAAAATGTTAATTGAAAGAGTACTCACATAGAAGATCAAGAAAAAAATTAGATGGCCAATATTATGCTATCAAAAATTGTCAATAAGAATGTGATGAATACAGATTGCATGAGAATACTCAAAAAAATGAAATTGCTGACAGTTCTGAAACAACCTAAAATTGTAGGTGTCACACTGTTTATCTAGCAAATAGTTCCTATTCAGTAGCCATATCTGAGAATGTTCCCAATTGAGAAGGAAGGGGACAGAAATCAATACCATGTTTAAAATGAAAGAAGCAGCACATTATCCATTATTTTTGCAGATTTAACCTCAAGAAGAGAAGGATTGTTTGAACAATCCGGTGTCAAGAAGCAGGAAAACACAACGATCAACTGTGTCGCCAATTTACAAGAGCTGCCAGTGAATTGCAGTCATCTGTTGAGCTATAAGAAAATGGTTTGGTGGATAGATTTACATCTGTTGTTGAACACCATAATTTATTATTCAGATCCAAAAGAGAATTTCCTGATGGAAAGAATCCCCGGGTGGAGGTGTTCATTTCATTTGGGCAGTTCAAAGTGTGATGGTACCTGATGTTGCCACACAGGTGCAGCAGTGCGGTCTCTGTCCGCAAGAGCCAGCGCTGCACAGGTACAGGAGGAACAGTGAGTGTACAGAGCTGCCTCTTCCTGACCTCATGGTCATTTCAGAATAGCTGGAATATCATATGGGGAATGCACTTGGAGATCTAAAGACCCAGGAAGTTTTTTCTTCAATCAAACGAAAACAGGAGACTTTTATAGGGCCCACACACATGCCCTACTGAGAAATACAGACTGAAATTATAAGAGTGAGAAGAGAATCCCAACACTCTTCCAAGGGCTACAGCTCTGCACAGTTCACTAGAACACTTGAGAAGATTTGAGGACTACGCCAGGCTATTATTTCTTAATCAGTGGAGTCAATGTTTTTCTTTTTAAATTTTTATTTAATTTATTTGAGAAAGAGAGCACCCGTCCACTAGTTTGCTCTCCAACTGCCCACAATAGCCAGGACTGGGCCATGTCCAACTCAGGAGCCAATAAGTCAATCTAGGTCTCCCCTATGGGTAGGGGAGACCCAAGTACTTGAGCAATCACTTGCTCCCTCTCTCCCAGGGTACATAGAAACAGGAGGCTGGAGTCAGAAGCTGAGTTGGGAATTGAACCCGGGAACTCTGAAAGGGGATGCAGGCATCTCAGCTGGCATCTTAACCTATAGGCCATCTGCCCATCCCCTTTTTAAAAACTGATGCAGACTATAAAATGTCCTCCACTTTGGGACACTACATTCCTAGAAGCATGTTTATTGGTTTGTATATCAAGTCAGTTTATATACATCTAGCTTTCTGACATTTTTTGGACATTTTTTAGCCATTTTGAACAGTAACAGAGCCAAGGTTTTGACAGGTTGAAAAATGGGTGGGCCCAGCATTGTGGCTTAGCAGGTAAAGCGACCTGGGACATCAGCATTCCATATGGGCACCTGGCTGCTCCACTTCCAATCTAGCTCCCTGCTAATGTGCCCGGGAAAAGCACCCAAGTGTTTGGGCCCCTGCCACCCATGTGGAAGACCTGGATAAAACTTCTGGCTCCTGGTTTCAGCCTGGCCCAGGCATGGTTGTTGCAGCCATTTGATGAGTGAACCAGTGGATGGGAGACCTCTCTCTGTAACTCTTTCAAAATAAATAAATAGACCTTAAAAAAAGAAAAGAAGAAAAATGGGCATATCGCTGAGTTCCTTAGGAAAATATGTCCAGTAAAAGTTAAATATATCCAGTGGTTAATGAGGAAGAATTAACCCAGAATCCATCTGCTTCAGCTGCTGCCAAGTAAACTTTTACAGCATTCTGGTAATAGTGGTTTTGTCTTCGAGACAAAGATGATTGACCAAGAAGAGAATCTGCAAAACTAAAGGAGCAGCTATGCCTTATTTCTCAGGAAAATCGTGTTTAAGAACAGCAATAGAGAAGTAGGGACATACCTGTCTAGTCCTAATTGGATTAATTGTAGAAAAGTAAAATTTTTAAATTTCAATACCCTGGGGCCGGCATTGTGGTGCAATGGGATAAGCCGCTGCTTGTGATGACAGCATCCCACATAGAAGTACCAGCTTAAGACCTGGCTACTCTGATCCTGCTCCTTGCTAATGCATCTGGGAAAGTTGTGAGCCCCTGCCACCTACATGAGAGACCCAGATGGAGTTCTTGGCACCTGGCTTCAGCCTGGCTCAGCCCCAGGCTTGGCAGCTATTTGGGGAGTGAACCAGCAGATGGAAGATCTTTGTCTCTCTCTATCACTTTGCTTTTCAAATAAGTAAGTAAATAAGTACATCTTTTTAAAAAGTCAGTATATTTACTGTTAAGCATTTTTGGCATTTCTGATAAATGAAATGGAAAGCAATCCAGATGTATTAATTGAAATAGGCTTAGATAATTCCTATTTGCATTCTGTATAAGATTTATTAAAATTGAACTTTAAAAATACCCTCCCAGCAAAAACAACAAGAAAAGATTCACTATATTACATAATGAGCAAGTACATGGCTAATAATTCAGCTTTACTGATACATGTTACAAGCACATTTTGCACTTTTATGGTTTTCCTTAGTGTTTTGAAAGACAGTTTAGTCCTCTGATCAAGAAGCATAGGTAGGAGTCTGTGTGGAGTTGGACTGACCTGGGCATGAAACCTGACTCCACCACTTACGTGCACCGTGGTTTGAGTCCTCAATTTCCATAGCTGTAAAATTACATGCTAACAACAGCTATCTCAGAAGGGACAGTTCAGTAGACATTGCCATTATTATTATTAATAAACAACAGTATTCTTTTTCTCCCTTTGTAGATGATGTTAAAAATTGTTGAGGGAGTTAAATGTCATGAATTTTGTAATTGCCATGCTCACTCCAGAAAATAACTTTGCCTCCTACCTCTATTTCAAAATTGGAGCTCGTTTCTTTTTATTTGATTAAACTGCATATTGAAAGTAACTTATGAAATATCAATTGTGAATCATTTTTAAACTCCCTCAAACCGCAGCTCAATTTTGAGTCTAAAAAAAAAAAAAAAAAAAAAAAGATGGGCTCTAAGAAAAGTGTGATGTGTGGAGTTCTGGGTTTTCAAAGCATATTTCAAAGTGATGGTTGCAAAGGCATTTAGCGTCCTGGTGCTGTTTATTTTTGATATGCAGAGAGAGTTATCCATGAATCTGCTAGTCTTTGTCTAACAAACATGTCTGCAGAGTACACAGGGCAAGTGCAAATATTTGAACACGGTGGATTAGAGCCACTCCTCGGACTGCTGAGTAGCTCAGACCCTCATTCACAGAAGAATTCAGTTGCAAGTAGGACAACTTGTTACAGGCAAGACCGATATTTAAAAACGTTTTGCTGAAAGCTGGCTAGAGACTTTATTTTCCCATTCAAAAAGGAAAAAAGGCTTGAAAAACTCACTAGTTGTGCATCATCAGTCCTTCAGTACTTAGTATATTCATCCAGAGAGAAAGTAATAGAACTTTAGATAGCTTTCAATTTTCACATTTTTAAAGTAATTTTCTCCCATGAAAAAAATGTTAGCAATGAATTTCTATTTTAAAAGAATAGAATGGCATGCAAATTAAGATTGGATGAAATGTACTTCTTCTGAAATAGGAAAGCTAAAATATTCATGATGAACATGGGCAGTTTCTTGTTGGTTTAACCCAGGTGATCTAAGCTCTTTGGAAGTAATAGTGTGTATACCAAGATTGTAGATTAGACTTACTAGTGATGTGAGTTGGCTGAACAGAATCCATTGTTCACAACAGCAAGATGCTACCTCACTGCTGTTTTCCTTTGCCATGGAAGGGGACTGCCCACCTTTACCTCCCCTCCATCCTTGTCTTCTGTACCCGTCCCCTCCCCCCAACATACACCCCTTGACACCCACGGCCCGTCAGCTTCCCTCTATGCCTGAGTCCCTGCTCTGGGTCCTTAGCCTTTACCACACACATTTGTTAAGCTTTACATCATCTGGAAATACACAAACGCCATTTAAATCGCTATCAGTAGAGTGTGAGAGAGTCAGGCAGCAAGACTGAGGCAGGCAGATAGGGTTCATGGAGAGGCTAAGAGAAACATATGGGCTCAAGCCAAATGGCCTCCAGAACAAACATGCCTGGCCGCGGTGTGTCACTGCCGCTTGACTGGGCACCTGCTGGTTTGACCCTCACTCTTCCTCCCAGAAAGAGACATCCCGAAGAGGAAGCACGAGGACCAGAGCTTTTCCCTTTGCTTACTTGGGCTTCGCCTCACCCAACAGACTTCCATATTCCTGTAAAGATATTTGTGTTTTTAATCTCAAGACTCCTTACAGCTGTCTCTATCTGTCATTATCTGTCATCAAGCAGAAAAGAAAAAATCCTCCAATTTGTTTTATTATTATTATTTTCATTTTATTTGAAAGGCAGAGAGACAGAGTGGGAGGGACGATATCTTCCATCCACTAGTTCACTCCTCCAAGTCCAGGCTAGGAGCAAGATTCAATCTGGGTCTCCCATGTTGGATGGGCAGGGACCCAGGAACTTGAGCCGTCACCTGCTGCCTCCCAGGAGGTGCATTAACAGGAAGCTGTTATCAGAAGCAGAACCAAAACTGCAGCCCGGGGAACTCTTGACATTGGATGTAGGCATCCCAGGTGGCATTTTAACCGCTAATTCAAATGCCCACATCCCCCACAGTTCTTAATAACAGAATTCCTAGCTAATAACAGTATACCAGGCTCCTAGGAATTCTGTTAACAGTGCCACAATCTGGGTGGCTTAAAACAACAGTTCTGGGGGCTAGCAGTTTGCAATCAAGGTGTTCATAGGGCTATAGGTGTTCCCTCTGGGCCTGGGTGGCATCCTTCCTTGTGTCTTTCCAGCTTCTGCTAATGGTGGTCAGTCCTTTGTGTGCCTTGGCTTGCAGCTGTGTCACTGCAGTCTCTCCCTCTAGGGCTCGCTCTCGCTCTCTCTCTCTCTCTCTCTCTCTCTCTCATTAAGGGCCCACCTTGCTCCAGGATGACCTCATCTTAACTAGTTACATCCACAGTAATGACACTGTTTCCAAATAAGGCCACATTCTGAGGTACTGAGGTTGGGATTTCCATATATATTTTGGGAAAGGGGAGACAATTCAATACATACCAAGATGCAACCTATAACTTTTAAGTTTAAAGGAAGCTGAACATCAGAGGTCAGATGAAGCATGGTTGGGGAAGCTAAGCTGCAAATGGGGCCTTTTCCACCTGCTCTCTCTCTGTAACTCTGCCTTTTAAATAAATAAATAAATAAATAAATAAATAAATAAATAAATCTAAAAAAAAAGAGTAAGAGACAGAGAATTTGTAAAGGTTCTTCTAGGATCACCTAATCTCTCCCTCTCCCTCTCTCTCTCTCTCTCTCTCCCTCTCTCTCTCTCTCTCTCTCACACACACACACACACACACAGATTCTAACAGTTGATTGAGTAGCATTTAACTGATTTGGGCTTCTGGTAGGTCTGAAAGCGTTTAGCGTCTTAACTCCAGAGTACAATGGTGATACGTAAATTTCAGATCCATTGCCCCACTCTGATGGCTTAGTAAATTAAATAACAAAAAATTACTTTCATTGTTTCTTAGATAATCAGGAGTCAAGGACAGGTGAATAGGACTTAAAAGATCCTTGAGAAACAACTTTTTATTAATTTTTGTAATATCCAGTTAGTATTTTTTTTTCCCCTAGAACAAACAAAACAAAGCAAAACAAAAAACCACCTCAGGGCTTACTATGGAAAACCAGAGGAATAAAGTAAAAACTAAAAAGAGCAGTGATGACACAAGTGCGTCCCCTAGCCAGATAAACCCAGCAGCCTTTGCTTTGTTGATCCCCGTGTGCCAGGCTCTGTGTTGGGCATTTAACATTTGTGATATACAATTATAAAAATACAAATATATCACTAATATATTCTGTTTTCAGAGATAGAAACTGTATATGAGCTAGGTTACTTAATTCACCCGATGTCACATAGCTAGAAAGTGGTTAAGCACAGGGAGGAACCTAGATTTGCCTGGTAAAGCTCAGTATTCTCACAGGTCTGGTCCTTCACCTGTCTTCTCTTGAGCAAGAAAGGAGAGGGGAAACTCATTGTATGGGTGTTTCACTTCTCTGATTTGTATAAATTTCTCATTTTTTCAAGAATATTTTTTCCTGTAAAATGAGAATAATAATTTCAACATTATACTATAACCACGTATAATTATTACATCACTACTCATTTCACAGAGGAGAAAAATGAGGCTCAGAAAAGTTAAATAAGTTGATTACAGCCACAAAGCTTGGAAATATAGGGGAAGGGCATGTTTCAGGACTAATACAGGGATTCTAGTTGGAAAAATTCAAATAATACAGACATATATACAGTGAGGAGTGTTTCATGCTCACCTAAGATTGGGTACAAGGTGCAGATGTTTGCCCTCATCACTTCAACGCAGTGTTGTCCTGGAGTTCCTAACCAGGACAAGAGAGACAGAAAAAGCATAAAAGACTAACAGACTAGAAATGTGTGACAGAATATGTGACCATGTGTACAGAAAATCCTAGAAAGACTACAGAGGGTTACTAGAGCTAATCAGCAAAAAGTTTATTGCATAGCCATTATATTTCTATGTACTAGTAATGAGCAATAGAAAAACAAAATTTTAAATGTGATTTATAATATAGTCCCAATATACCAGCTGTATGCAGTAAAATTTATCCCAAATCTATTCATTAAAAAAGGAATGATTTTAAAGAAAGCCTAAATAAATGGAGAAATGAAACATGCTTGTGGATTGACACATGTTATTAACATGTCAGTTTCACCAAATTGCCTTTTGAATTAATTTTCAATTCTCTTATAATGACTTATTGATTGGTTGTATTTAAGCTTGCCATTTATTATTTGTGCTTTGTCTGATCTGTTGTTTAATTCCTCTATACTTCTTTCCTAACATCCCTGGTATTAATTGATTTTCCTAGTGTTATATTTTAGTCGCTCTGTTGGCTTTCTGGTTATATCACATTGCACTATGCTTAGTGGTTGCTCTGATGTTCACGGTGTGCAGCTTTAGCTTCCCATAGTCTACGTGGAGTTAATATTGAACTACTCCAAGTACAATACTGGAATCTTGTGATTTTCTACTTACTTGTCCCATTCTTAGTATTATTTTTGTTAGATATTTTACATCTGTGTTCATTATAAATCCAACACTACAATGTAATGATAATTATTGTTTTGAAGTCCTGTGTCATTCACACACTGAAGAAGCTAAGGCCAAAATCTTACAATTGCATACATATGTGTATAGTGTCCGTCTCTCTGTCCATTCCTAGATATGCAATCGCTCAGATTTGCTGGCATATTTACCATTTCTGGTGTTGTTCATTCTTTCCAATAGATCCAAGTTGCCAACAATGTCAATCCCCTGAAGAACTTCGTTTAGCATTTCCTATACAGTAGATACACTGAAGTAAATTATCTCCGTTTTTTTGTTTGTTTGTTTGTTTGTTTTTTGACAGGCAGAGTAGACAGTGAGAGAGAGAGACAGAGAGAAAGGTCTTCCTTTTTCCATTGGTTCACCCCCCAATGGCCGCTGTGGCCAGCGCCCTGCGGCCGGCACACTGTGCCTATCCAAAGCCAGGAGCCAGGTGCTTCTCCTGGTCTCCCACATGGGTGCAGGGCCCAAGCACCTGGGCCATCCTCCACTGCCTTCCCGGGCCACAGCAGAGAGCTGGACTGGAAGAGGGGCAACTGGGACAGAATCCAGCGCCCCGACCAGGACTAGAACCCGGTGTGCCGGCGCCGCAGGCGGATGATTAGCCTAGTGAGCCGCGGTGCCGGCCATTATCTCGGTTTTTAAGTTTATCTGAAACATCTTCCTTTCACCTTAAGTTTTAAGAACATACTTTTGCTTGCTACAAAATTCTTGGTTGAGAGTTTCATTTTTACTATTAGCACGTTGTTATTTCTTCTTAACATCTTTGTTTCTGATGAGAATTCAGCTTTTAGTCATATTGTTATTTCACTGTGATCTGTCCCTTGTCTTTGATGGCTTTTGAAAGTTTCGCCTTTTTTCTGGCTTTTTGTGTTTCTGCTCTGCAAAGAAATGCAGAAATGTGGATGCTATTTCATGTCTGAAAGTTCTTAGATCTGTAAATTAGTGCTTTCCATTAATTATGGGGATTTTTCAGTTATTATGTATTCAAATATTTTTTCTGCTCCGTTTCTCCTACCAGGATTCAATTCTATAACTGCTGTCCTGCGTTGACATTATTGTATAGGACTCTAGGCTCCGTTAATGTTTCTTCAGTTTTTTTGGATTAAATAATTATTTTATAAAATTTATTTTCATTTTATTTGAAAAGCAGAGAGAGAGAGAGATTTTATATCTACTTGCTCACTCCCCAGATATCCACAGCAGTTGAGTGTGAAGCCTGGTGCCCAGAACCCAATTCAGGGTTGGACCAGACCAAAGTCAGGAGTCCAGAACTCACTCCAGGTCTCCCACATGAGACCCTGCTGTGGCAGCCATTTGGTGAATAGAAGATATTTCTCTCTCTCTATCTCTCTCTCTCTCTGTAACTGCCTTTCAAATAAATACACAAATCATTAAAAAAAAAAAAAAGGCTTAGCTTATTCCTACCTCTGACTCTATTCAGAGTGAGTTTTTATTGACTGCAATTTTCCTCCTGAATTTGAATCACATTTTCCTGTTTCTTTGTGTGTCTATAATTTTTTTCTTGGCTAAAAATGATAATTGTTAGTAGTACTGTCTAGTGATTCTAGCTTCTGTTGTGTTTTTCTAAGGATTGCTCTAGTAGACAAGTTCGTTGCAAACTCTGCCTCTCTTGTTATGTGCAACAGCTGGTATCTTTGTTTCTCTCTCTCTCTCTCTCTCTCTCTATCTCTCTTTCTCTCTCCCTCCCTTCCTCCCTCTCTCTCCCTCTCTCGATTTTAAAGAAATGGCTCATGATTGTGGAGGTTTGTCAAGTCTAAAGTCTGTAGGATATGCCAGCAGGTAAGCCAGCCGACTGGAGATTAAGCAGAGTATTACAGTGTGAATCCAAAGGCAGTGTACTGTCAGAATTCTTTTTATTTAGAAGGAAATCAGTGTTTGTTTGTTTGTTTTTTATTAAGGCTTTAAACTAATTGGGTGAGACCCACTCTCATTAAGGAGAGTAATCTGCTTTAGCAAGAGTCTACTAATTTAAATATTAATCTCACTTAAAATATATCTTCACAGAAACACCTAGAATAATGCTGTACTCTACGCTAGCCAAGTTGACACATAATGTTTCACTATTGCAAGCCCACTGTGTCATTTTGACACCCATACATTCTCCTTACAGCATACTCAATATTCAAATAAAGATAATGACACAGTCATACTTAACATTTAGCATGATAAAACTATCCTGTGTACATCCCAAAATGCATCTTTCCTTGGAGGAGGATGCAAAGTCCCTGGATAATGCTTACTTATCTCCTTGATATTCAGGAATTTAAGTACCATGCTACCAAGTTAATACAAATTACATTAAATGCTAAGGGCATGAAAGAAGGCAAAGCATATACACGCCTACACATGTACATACATGCACGCTCACACAGAAACGCTCAGAGCAAAACGAGGAAGAAATACGATGATTCCAGCCCTCCTGTCCCTAACTCATCACGTGGGTGTGGTTGATGTTTGTAACCACTTTCTTCCCTTTGCCTTCACCAAGCACCTCAGCTGGGTATGATCATTTACCTGTGGAGTGACCCAGACCTTCATGGCCCTCAGTGGTCCTGCCTGGATTGCATTGTGCTAGTATTCCATTGACTTTAGTCAGCAGAAATGGCCATGCTAGGAGATGCCCTCGGGGACCTTCTGGTTCCCAGACATACCCCTCCTCCCCTGCTTTGTGGAGTAGCCCTCTGCTTGCCCCTTGCACGGGGACACTCTTCTTGTTGCATCAGAGGCAGAAGGAGCCCAAAGTGCCCCAGGGGCAATTTTAACTTCCATTTAGACGGAATCATTGCTGCGTCTTCTGGTGGAAATGTTCTTCCCGTTGGAACTAAGATGGGAACTAAGGTCAACAGAGCATAAAGCATCTGATACAGAAAGCAAAAAATTGCCGGCGAGTCCCTGGGGGAAACACGGAATCCCGACGGCTCCATTGCCTGCCCCTCCCCGATTCCTAGAACCGTGAGTCCTGGCTGGGGGAGAAACGGCATGGTTTGACAGACACTAATTGAAAGCATATTCCGCCTCCTGGAAAAGCTTGTGCTAACCCTGCACGCGACTGCCCCCTAACTGGTGTCGTCAGCAAGTCTTTAAAGGGCTGTGCGCGGTCAGGCCGTGCAGTGAGCAGCAGTGCCTGTGTACAGCAGCATGATAGGATCATGCGTTCTATACTGAAATCCTTAAGGATTTCTGACTTGACTTTCTAGCTGTTCAAGTGAGGCTCCTGTGGTCCACTGCCTTGGAGATTTGAGCAATTCCTCGAGCAAGAAAGCCACACACTCATAATACTTCCCTCTCCCATTTGCACATTTGAAGGAATCTGTTTTCATTCAGCTTCTGTCTGTTTTCTCAAAAAATATTTTCTGCAGATTTTAGAATTGTTGTTGGTATAAGGTTGTATGAGCAACTCCCCCTGGCTATCATTACCAGACATTTCCTCAATAGCGTTTTTTTTAAAAAACAAACAAACAAACAAACAAACAAAACAAAAAAACATGAAGCTTTGAGAGTAAGGGGAGTGAGAAAGATGGGGAGATAGGAAAGTGATGTTACTTTGAGAAGCAAAACTCCTGTTTCCTCTGCTTTCTGTTAAAACAAACTTCATTACCTTATGTTCTGACTGACCATAGTCTCTCTTGCAGTAACATTTAGAAAGTGCAAATTTCTTTTATCACAACCTTCTAAAGTTGTGTTTAATTTTATTACTAGGAACTGAATAACCTTCATAAGGAAGTAACTTTCAATGATAGCCAGTTGCCTTGAAGACAAGGGCTCTGTGGTGCTGACCCAATTGATATAGGGTCTTCGAAAGCTGCTACCATTCACAGAGAATTCTATAATTCTTGATATTCAGAAGACTGCAGAAAAGGTAATGATTAAAACAGTTTTTGAGCATATGCCTCATTTTATTTTATCTGAATGAAGTCTACCTACCCCCTCTTGTATTTTTGGTTAGAACTGACAATCAATAGAGTATTTGTCTGCTTTCAAATAATCATTTGAGAACAGTGCTGTGCTTGCTACTTAAGTCCAAAGCTTATCTCACTGTCAATGAGTTAGAGACTGATTTTTTAGGGATATAATAAATTCAGCCTTATTTAATTATAATCCTGTTTTCATTACTAGTTCATTCCTAAATTAACTTTAAGACCTTATTTCTTTTGAATTTGGAGTTACATAGAATACATGCATTGTTTGTAATCCTGGAAGCACTGTTTGAAGAAATCAACATTTTCAGAATGCTATCTATGAAGGAGTTTCCAAGTCTCAGCTGCAGTCTGGTAGTACCATGTAGTACAGCTGTGAAAGGCAATCTGTTCTTACCGTGTATATAATGTAGTTGTCATATCAGTGACATGCTATGTTGATATAAATCTGTAAAATATGAGAGATTAATTACATTAAGCACTAAAAATGAAGTTATAGCTTTAATTTATGTATATGTGGAGTATTCTATTTAATAAAAGATGTGATTTTATTCTTCCCCTTCTGTATCACTACTCTTATAAATGATGACAGCTTTGATTATTTTGAGTGGTTTATATTCTAACCATATATACTCGTGTCTGTATATATCTCTATGTGTGTATTATGGGAAATGTTTCCTTTTCAGCCAGCGCTTCCTTCAAGGCAAAGCTTTCATGCAATGAACAGAATTTCACTGCCTAGTACATAATAAATATAGAGGGGCCTCATGAGTTACTTTATAAATGCCACATCTAAGGACAGGCTCTGTAATTTAGATTTGTAATGTTCGCCCAAGTTGGTTTTTTCAGTGTTCCATAAAGTGGAACTTGGACGTTCTTATAGCTGCTCAGTTTTGTTGTCCTCTTCCAGCCTCCTTAGTTCAATTGAGACCCAAATAGAGGTGTAACGGGAAGACATGGACAATGGACATACTGCAGCTTCTCTTTTGCATATTGTAGCTTCTATTTGGTCTGCGGTGGCTGGGTCATTCTAAGTCTGTTCCAACTCCTCTTGGGCTGGTGAGCTTCATGATGCTTACTGACCATGTGATTGTTCTGGGAAGAACCTGGACAGGAGTTCCTGTTGTTCTTGTTCTTGCACTAGTTCTACTACGAGCACTGCCATGGCATAGTGATGTGACTGTGAGTGAACTATAGAATCCAAGACCTATTTGTTCATTCATTCATGAACAATTTGTTGAGCCTCTTTTTTTGTGTTGATAAATCCAACAAAGGCAAGTAAATAGGCAATCACAATGCAGTGCTAAAGTGCTTCCTGACGACCCAAGATTACCCAGGAAGGCTACCTAATGCAGACTTGTGTCAGAGAGGTCTTCCTGGAATGAATGATTTATGGGGTGGAACCTGGAAAGGAAAGTAGAAGTTGGCCAGGCCAAGAAGGGCCTGATGGGCAAGGCAGAGAATCAAGAGCTTTCTTGCAAAGAACGGTATATGTAGAAAGTCCAGAGGTAGACTCCAGAATGGAATGTTAAATTCCAGAGCTGAAAGTTTCAGAATGGTTCATAAATGCAATGCAGCAGAAAACTTAGAGTTGAGGCAACAGAAGCAGTAAGGGGTCAAATGTTGATGCCAAATTATGCACTTTGAACCTTATTTTAAGGGCAGTGAATGAGCCACTGGAATGACTTAGAGAGAGGAAGGAACATTGTGAATTTTTAGAAAAAATTTTTTAACAATCTTTTTAGAAAGAAAGAATACTCTTGCTGCAAAGTGGAAGAGAGATTGGAAGTGTGTAGGACCAAACACAGAAGGCCGGGGTAGGGAGTGGTAGGGGTGTGCTGTGGTGACCTAGGCAAAATACAAATGTGCCTTGAAGCAGAGGTGCTGATTGGGATGGGCTGAAAGCATTTTGTAAGGAGAGCCAGCAGCACAGTGAAGAGCCCATACGTGTTTGTTGAATGACTGCTCGGGGTGAGGGAGGGAGCAGGGGATACTAAGGACTAGACCATCTTCCAGCTTGGGCAGCAGGGAGTAAAACAGTGCCATTCACAGAAACAGGGAACTCAAGAAGAAGAGCAGGTTTTGATTGAAGTAAAAGAAATGAGTTCCATTGAAAAAAAAAAGATACTGTATCACACATAATGTGGGAAAAATAAGGAAATGTATCATCATAACTTTTTATTTGTAATTTGAAAGGCATAGTTAGAGAGAGGCAGAGGCAGAGAGAGAATGAGAGATCTTCCATCTGCTGGTTCACTCCTCTAAAGGCCACAACGGCTGGAGCTGAGCCGATCTGAAGCCAGGAGCCAGGAGCTTCTTATGGGTCTCCCAGGTGGACTCAGGGGCCAAGGATCTGGGCCATCTTCTACTGCTTTCCCAGGCCATAGCAGAGAGCTGGATTGAAAGTGGAGCATCCAGGACTCAAACAGACATCCATATGGGATGCCGGCACTTTATGCTGGGGCTCTAACCCTCTGTACCACAGCACTGGCCCCATCATCATATCTTTTTAAAAAAATATTTATTTATGTATTTATTTGAAAGTTGATGAGAGAGAGAGAGAAAGAGAGAGAAAGAGAAAGAGAAAGAAAGAGGGAGATATCTTCTATCCACTGGTTCATACCCCAGATGGTTGCAGCAGCCAGGGCTGGGCCAGGACAAAGCCAGGAGCCAGGAGCTTCTTCTGGGTCTCCCACATGGGTACAGGGGCCCAAGAACTTGGGCCATCTTCCGCTGCTTCCTCAAACTATTAGCAGGGAACTGGATCAGAAGTAGAGAGGCCAGGACTCAAACCAGCTCCCATATGGGATCCTGGCTTTGCAGGTGGCAGATTTATCCGCCATGCCGCGATGTGGCCTCCATCATAACTGTTTTTAAATGTACAGCTCAGTGGCATTACATACATTCATGAGGCTGGCATTGTCATGTAGCAGGTAAACCTACCCGTGTGACACTGGCATCCAATGTGGGAGCTGTTCATGTCTCAGCTGCTTCACATCCCAGTCCAGCTCTCTGCTAATGTGCCTGGGAAAAGCAACAGAAGATGGCCTAAGTACTTGGGCCCCTGCACCCAGATGGAGCTCTTGGTTCCTGGCTTCATTCTGGCTTACCACTTGTAGTGTGAACCAGCAGATGAAAGATTCTCTCTCTTTCCCTCTTCCTCTCTGTGTAACTGCACCTTTCAAATAAAAATAATAAACATTTATAGTAAATACAATCACATTTTTATGCTGCCATCTATTCATGGAACTTGATTCTTCTAACAGCATGAAAATTATTCCTACCACTCAGTAAATCCCCATTAGCCCCTTATCCACCAGTCCCTGCTCACCACCATCTGACTTTCTCACTTCACGAATTTGACTATTCTAGGGACACAGAATCATACTGCATCTTTCTATGACAGTGTGCACTTAGCGTAATATCCTCAAGGTTCATCTATGTTAAAGTGTGTGTTAATAATTCTTTTTTTTAAGGCTCAATTAATATTGCTTTGTATACATACATATTTTACAATTTGTTTATCCCCTCAACCATGATGGGCAGCTGGATTTCATCCACCTTTTAGCTATCATGAATAATGCTGCTATGAACATGGATGTGCAATATTTGAAGCCCCACTGTCACTTCTACAACGGAGATATCTAGAAGCTGAGTTTCTGAATCACACCGTAATTCTATTTTTAATTTTTTGAGTTATTGCCATATGGTTTTCCACAGCAGCTGTACCATTTTACACTCCCACCAGCAAAGTACAAGGTTTCCAGCTTCTCCACATGCTGACCAACACTCGTTATTCTTTTTTTAAGAAAAATAATAGTCATCTTAATGGGTGTGCAATGATTTCTCATAGTATTTGTGTTTGTATTTCCCTAATTATTGTAGTAAAGTTGAGCATCTTTTTTGTGTGTTTGTTGGCCACTTTTTTTTTTTTTTTGAGAATTATCTGTTCAAGTCCTTTGCCCATTTTGCAGTCAAGTTGTTTGTTTTTATGATGTTGAGTTGTAGGAGTTCCGTATATTCTAGCTAATAACGTTGTATAGACAGATGACTTGAAAATATTTCCTCTCACTCCAGGGGTTGCCTTTTCACTATGTTGTTTGTGTCCTTTGCTACACAATGGTTTTTTCCTTTCTGTGGCCTCTTCTTGTGGTGTCATGGCCAAGGAGTCATTACGATTCCGTGTCATCAAGCTTTGCCCATGCTTTCTTCTAAGAGCTTTATAGTTGTAGCTCTGAGGTTTGTGTCTTTGATCCATCCTGAGTTAATTTTTTTAATGTGGTAAAAGGTAAGTATCCAACTTTATTCTTTTGTACAGAGATATCCAATTTTCCTAGCACAATTTTTTGAAATACATTCTTTATTTGTAACACAAAGGAATTCAAGCAGATAGTCTCTAAGTCCTTTCTGGCACTTAATGTTTCCTGATTCTACTTCCTTCTGTCACTTCTAAAATAACTACATTCCAGATACAAATCGTGTCTTCTCAGTCTTTATTTTAGAATCTCTGACTAAATCTCTATTTACTTCCTCTGTGCCATATGTGATTCTATCATGTTCCCTTCAGCCATCACTTTTCCTGTCTGAAGAATCGTTACCTTGTTTAGTCTCTCCTCGTACATTGTGTCCTCAGGGTGTCTTGTGCTGCTTCTCTTACCTCTTTGGAACTTTCACTTGTTTCTGATACCTTCCTTGCAGTGTGTTGATAAGTATGAAGAATAGTATTTTTTTTAAATTTGCACCATCATTTTAGATAGTGTAATGATGGATTCTTTCATGATTATTTTCCATTTCAGTCTTAGGAGGCCAGTATTTCAGTCCATCTCTTATTCATGTCAGCACGTAGGGCCCACCCTTGCCAAGGGAGACCTACAGTGAGTCCCACGTCTCCTTTCTCAGTCAGGACCCATATCTCAAAGTCTTTGATTTTAAATTCTAACATTGCTGATTCTATGTTCTTAAAATGAAAATTTTGCCTTAAGACTTGCATTTTCCTTGAGGCCTAGCATATGACTGATGTGTACAAGTGTTGTATCAAATCTTGAAAGGGTATACTCTGCTTCCTATTTAGGGGATATTTATTATAGGCATACTAACTGCAAGGCAGTGTTCTAGAAGATAAGGATAAACAGTGGATGAGGTAAATGAATAAATATTCATTGAACAGAGAAAAACATTTTTTCCTGTAGAATGTAGAGTTTGAAATTTATCTTTTAGTTCAACTTCATAAATAAGATTATAGAATTCCTTTAATTCCTATTTATCTTATCTATTTGATCTATCATAGATGAAGAGTGGAATGTCAGAAGTTTCCCACTATGTTATTTCTATTTTCTCTTATAATTTTATTTGCTTTATTTGATATTGCTTTGTGTGTCCATTACTATGTTTTTTTAAAAGATTTATTCATTTATTTGAAAGGCAGGGTCACAGAGAGGCAGAGGCAGAGGCAGAGAGAAGTCTTCCATCCGCTGGTTCACTCCCCAGATGGCAATGGTAGGAACTGTGCCGATCCAAAGCCAGAAACCAGGAGCCAGGAGCTTCTTCCATGTCTCCCACATGTGTGCAGGGGCCCTAAGGACTTGGGCCATCTTCTGCTGCTTTCCCAGGCCATAGCAGAGAGCTAGATCGGAAGTGGAGCAGCCAGGTTTCGAACTGGTGCTCAGCAGTGCCGGCCCCTGATTATGTTTTAAAAAGTTTTTTTTATTATTATTATTTGAGTCATAGAGAGAGTGTGTGAGAGACAGAGACAGAGAGAGAGGGAAAAACAAAAAACAAAAAATGCCCATGGCTGGGTTAGGCCAAAGCTGGGATGTAGAAACTCAATCCATGTCTCGCCCATGGGGGGCAGAAATCCAGTTAGTTACTTGAACCATCACTGCTGCCTTTCAGGGTCTGTATTAGCAGGAAACTGGAGTCAGGAGCCAGAGCCATTATCTAAACCCAGCTACTCCAGAGTGGGACGCAGGCATCTTGACCAGTGTCATAATGGCTGGACTAAATGTCTGTCCTGATTATGTTTTCTTTTTTAGAGTCTCACATATGCTTTTTAGCTGTAAATTCTAATTTGGTATTGAGATTGTCTTGTGTTATCAAGTCAGAAAAAAGTTATGTAAACTCCATATGGCTTAAGTAGAGACAGATGAAAGGACTGCTTTCAGAAATATAGTTAGGATGTGGGAACAAACAAGGAGCAACGGGGTCCCCGTGGATTAGCCACATTAGGAAGCCTTCTCTTGTGCTGGATCCAAAGAGCAAGGCAAAGAAATATGTTTGATTTATTTTAACAACTAACATATTTGGCCCTATTTCTGACATCATGCCTTACGCTTTGCACTTTTTATTATTTTGTGCTGTTTTCTCACTTCTTACAGATTTTTAAAGCTTTCAGAAACAGTTAATTAAAAGATAGTCATTATAGTTATGGAAGATGCTTATCAATCTTGCTTCCATAACTCGTTCCTTTCTGATGCTTGTACATTTAATAGGGAGGTAGGGATTTCCCTTTCTGGAATCTATAATCCCCTTTTTAAAGAAGTACTTCGCTGTTGGGGGCAGAGCAGGTTAAGCCACCACCTGCAGGGCCAGCATTCCTTGCATCCCAGCTGCTCTGCTTGTGATTGAGCTCCCTGTTAATACACCTGGGAAGGCGGGCGGATGATCGCCCAAGTACTTGAGCCCCTGCCACCCACATGGGGGACCCCTAGATTTCCAGGTTCCTGGCTTCATTCTGGCCAAGGCCCAACCATTGAAGCCATTTGGGGAGTGAACCAGCAGATGGAAAATCTTTCTCTTTCTGTCTCTCCTCCTCTCTCTCTATCACTCTGCCTTTCAAGTAAATAAGAATTAATCTTTTTTTTTTTTTAGAAAAAAGATTCACTTTGCCATTACATTCAATTTTATCAACATTTTTCTTTTAAAGATTTTATTTTATTTATTTGAAAGACAGGGTTACAGATAGAGGTAGAGACAGAGAGAGAGGTCTTCCATCCGCTGGTTCACTCCCCAGATGGCCGCAACGGTCGGAGCTTCACCCATCTGAAACCAGGAGCCTGGAGCTTCCTCTGAGTCTCCCACGTGGGTGCAGGGGCTCAAGGACTTGGGCCATTTTCTACTGCTGTCCCAGGCCATAGCAGAGAGCTGGATTGGAAGAGGAGCAGCCGGGACTTGAACCGGCACCCATATGGGATGCCAGCGCTCCAGGCCAGGGCTTTAACCCACTACACCACAGCGCTGGCCCCCTCAACATTTTTTATTGAGAGTTACATACAAATTGAATCTGTTTCACTGTACATTGTCAGTTTTCACAATGAAACTTACCCATTCTTAAGATTTTGATTCATTTCTCAAATTAACCAGGC
The DNA here is from genome assembly GCF_033115175.1 of Lepus europaeus. Classification (NCBI taxonomy): domain Eukaryota; kingdom Metazoa; phylum Chordata; class Mammalia; order Lagomorpha; family Leporidae; genus Lepus; species Lepus europaeus. The sequence goes on from NC_084840.1 coordinate 48,475,196, forward strand.
TATACTTTTCAGTTAAAAATGTTTTTCAGAAATATCCAAGAGTGGTGTGCTATTGAGACCTTACCTTACCAGACTTGTGAATATATCTGTTGCCTTTCATGATTTATGACAATTTAACTAGGTTTGATATTCTGGCTTCCTAATATTTTCTCCTGCAATATCTGTAACCCTTGCTTTTGTAGAGTCTATGCCTGAGGCTAGTTTAAGTTCTAGTATTTTGTATATATGATGTTTCCTTTATCCTACCAGTTCAAAATTTTGCCAAAATGTCTAACTCTTAACCCCATCCGCCTCCCTCCCTGACAGTGCCACCCTGCCAGCATAGTAAAGCATTTTAATTTCCAGACCTGCTGGGTTGTTTTATGTTTTTTGTTCCCTAACTCCAGAAATAGTTTTTTTTCTCATTATAATTTTTGTTATTGCTTTTTGTTTCATTTAATCTCCCCCTGCAAAGAGTACTTACTATTTTGAAAGCATCTCCATTCTCTTTCTTCCATACCTGTTGGGCATTCTTTCATGGTCTCCCTTTTGAATGTTCTCCATGGAGTGCAGAAGGCTCTACCTAGCCCTGGTTTGAATGAATAGACAGGGATTCAAGGGTGCCCTTTGCGTGTGTTCCCCTTCAGCTGAGATGGCAAAGAAAGCCTTTAGCCAAGGTTTGATATTGAGGAGACCTTCCTCTAATGTGACATTGCCAATGCCACAGTCCCATCCTCTCCTGATCCCATTGCTGACACAGGAGGAAGGTAATGTAGGTTTGGAACATCTAAGAGTCCCATAATTGATTGGCGACCAAGAATGGTTTATGGAAATTTGGTTTGGTCTCTCTTGCCCTTGCCCTAAGATCCTCTTTTTCTTCTCATCTTCCTAGTCAACCTCTTTGATTTTAAATCACTCCCCCTCTTCATCTGGTCTCCATCATTTCGCCTACTGCATATCCTGCCAAGACAGTCCGTGTAGAATGTGACCGGGGCCTCCCAACTCCTAAATCCCACAGACGTATTTTCAGGTTTTTGTGTTTTTTAAATTTCATCTTTTGTGGTATTCCACACTGTCAATTGCCCTCTCCTTAAAACTCTTCAATCCTTTGATTTCCATAACATCCCTGTCTCTTGATTATTCTCTTAATTTTCAAACCAGCCCTTCACTTTTGCCAGCTTCATCATGTCGATACTAAACTTGCCTTCTCGTCTGCTGTCTTGTTCTCTTTTAAATCTCCCTGAGCAATCTCATTTATGACTAATACTTCAGCTGCCTCCCTTATTTGCTTATGAATCCCAAATCTGTTTCTAATTCTGACCTGTCTCCTGAATCATGCCTGTGTTTCTGACAGCTTCCAAGCACATCCGACTAAATTGCCCAAACTCAGTTTTTGAGGAGTTGTGAATTTTTTTGTTAATCTGATCAAAGAGTAACTTTCCTGAAGTGAACATATGCACAGCATTCTGTATATAATTTCAGGGAGTTTGTCGACTTCCTGAAGTCCATCTATGTCTTCTGAACCTACGGGCTCCAGGGTAATAGCTTTTGGAGTACAATAAACCAGATCAAGTCCATATTCTCTCACTTAACATTAGTGATATTTCTACTTTATACAGTCACCTGACTGTTGCTTATCAGTTGCTCTTGCTCAAGCACGCTCCGTTGTATTCTGGAATATATACCTTTTGGTAGACTGTAATTTTGTACTCATTTGCTCTCCTTTAGGTTCTTAGTCTGTATTCTGATTTTGTAAATCCTGTTCTGACCTATTGATATCCCTGTTCTTCCAATAGCTAGAGATAGAATGAAAGATCAAATGTTAATTCGCTTTCTGTTCAAGTCACTAAAATAACTGACTTTCTTTAAGGAATTAAAAAAATGTGCTTTCTCATGCTTTAACCTAGGATAAGAATCTGTGACAGTGTTTTCTGATAGCCTACTCTTGTTTAAATATGGTACCAGTTTTCTCACACCAGATTTTCATGTATCCCTTCCATTAGATTAAAGCCACAACCTTTTCGTGAACCAAAGATGACCCTTCTACTTTGAAATATCAAGAAACACAGCACACAAACTAACTCCCATTGCTTTGCAGACATTCCAGTTTTCAAACGGGGGAAATTTGCATTGACCCTGACATCACTTAACCAACTGCCCACCTGTATTACAATAGGGCCCCCCTCACCATTGCTTTGCAGGTTTCCGCTATTACTATAAAACCTTTACTTACTCGATCATTCACCTTATTGAACTGGTAACATTTTCCCATTCTTGCTAGCATAGTCTCCTTCCTTCCTAAATTTTCTCTACCTTTGGTAACTATATTAACAATGCAAACAGTATATCAGTTGGATCTCAAAATTCCATGGGTGCAGAGAAGAGGTTTTTTTTTTTTTTTTTTTAATATCCAGTAGCCAGTAGAAAGCTGTTTGGAAAGTTTGATTCTTGGAGCTTCTAGGGAAGATATATGGTTCCACAAAGATTCAAGCTTTCTCCCTGTCCACATATAGGACTAGACCCTCAACAGTGAATCTTTTTCTGATCCGAAGCACAGGGCTCGGAGAAAATCTCTCCATCACAACTCTAGCCTTTAGAATTCTTCCCCTGAGGCTTCTGAACGGCCTTGGTCATAACATTTAGGGGTGGAATTGCCTCCACCTGGCCTGGGCACAGTACTGAACAGGAACCACCAACCTGGGGCCAGTGCTGGAGGATAGGGTGGCATGTTCCTCGTTTGTCTGCTTATTCCGTTCTACTTTTATTGACTTAACTCTTAACTCTATTTACTTGGCTAGGTAAACAGCAGCCAATCCTCCTTCTATGGCCAGTTGCTAAACTCTGCCTTCTCGTCAGGTTGTACCTGTATTCCTTGTCTATTTTTATAACAACTCCTTCCTGCCTTGGCCTCCATCTACCAGAACCAGCCAGTTTAGGTAGGCATATTTTATTTTATATTAGTTATAATGATAAACTGAAATCATTGTAAAGATAAACAGTTAGCTTTTAATATTTCTGTACTGAAAGTAAATAATTATGAAGTTAAAAAAAATTTCCCAGGGAGCCAGTGTAGTAGGCTAAGCCTCTGCCTGCAGTGCCAACATCCCATGGGTGCCCATTCAAGTCCAGGCTGCTTCTCTTCCAACCCAGCTCTCTGTGGCCTGGGAAAACAGTAGAAGAAGGCCCAAGCTAAACTCCAGCTATTGCAGCTGTTTGGGGCGTGAACCAGCGGATGGAAAACCTTTTTCTTTCTCTCTCTCAAGTAAATAAACACAAAATCTTAAAAAAAAATTCTCATTTAGAAAACTCCATTCGTAAGTAAGGTTTGATAAGTAGCACTCCTAATACTGTTAGTAAAAACAATGTCACTATCAGTATTAATTTATAACTTTTTTATATTCTATCATCATAGGAATTTTTAGATTAGGTTATTATTATTATTTTATTATTGTTATTATTATTATTATTATATATCAAAAACGCAGCAGAAGCACACACACACACGGAACACACATTCTTTAAGTTTTGTTTGTTGAGTAAAGTTTAAACTTGCATCCCCACTGTGGAAAACCTGAATCAGTCCGCTTTTGACCTGGTACCAGTAGGAGAAAGGTGTTAATTACTGTGTTGCCAGGAGGTTTATGAACTGGCATTAACATCTCAGCAGGAGCAAAAATGATACAATAGCAACTTCTGGGAATGAGTGAGGAAAAGCATGATTATGCACAGATTTATTTTAGGGAACAAAACCTCATGCGTTTTATTTCAGTGATGTTGAACACATGTTATTTTTAAAGAGCATTACTCTGTTAACAGCATAACTATCTTGCCATCTTTATTATCTGTGTAATTGAAACACAAATACTTCACTTCTCAGTGTAGCAATTCAATGAAAGTACTTGGTTAATATGTTAATTCATCTTTTAAATCTACTACAGCCATGCTGTGGTCAGCACTTCTGAGGTGTGGTAAGCACAGCTGGATTTTGAGAGCACTCACAGCAGGGCTAAGAAACTAATTGTCCATAGTATGTATTTAAATTGCTTTAAAAATCTTTCTGATAATTACATATATTACCATTTTTTGAATGCAGTGCTAACACACTCCAATCTTTGTCTTTGCGAATTAATTATTTGGGCTAATTTTTCCTGATAGAATCCACCCTTTAAAGTGTTCTGTTTAGGAAATTTGATTTAGAGCTATTCAGGAAATCTTAATGATGAATCTAAGCATTTTAGGTTATAGACTCTGGAAAACATTCAGATATTATTTATTCAGTGAAAACTAATAAAGACTACATATATTTTAAAGCATTTTAGGAACCCCATACTTTGAGAAAGAAGTTTTAACTGCAGCTTTTTTGTGAAACACAGTTAGGGCATGCCTGAATTGTAATGTTAAATGAAAGGAAGAAGAGATTAAAATGATAGGATTACAGGACAAGGCTCACGACTGGTTCAAGAGACAGGAGCAGGAGTGCTGGTCATTTAGCCTGTGTCAGTCATAGCCAGACATCTGTGTAGCTGATGAATCAAGGCCCAAAGCACCTGCAGCCACGGTGCCATCTGAGTGTGGGACTGGGTCTGTGGGAAGGCGTTCATTTAAAAAGCTTGCTATGAAAGGGAGGGAAAAATCATATCTTAACTTTACAATGGAAACCTAGGTGCTAATAACTTTTAAAAATAGTTCTGGAGAAAAGCAAGTTAATTAAACTATGTCTGAGTGACTTACACATGTAGAGATTGTAATCTAAATTACTGTCAGCACTTTTTGCAGAGATTCTTATTTTAACAAAATATTCTTCTTGTGTATATATATATATACATATATATGTATACATACATATATATGTATATATATTAACATCCTAAGAGCACATTTCACACATTCTCCTATTTTGATAGTGAAAATTCACTTTATAAAGGTTAATTTTATAAACTTTAACAAGATTATTCATGGAGGATAAAATCTATGACAATGTTTTTTGAAAGAACTATAAGTAATTTAGCAAGGAATTCTTTGTAAACTCTTTTATATCAGTCTCTGGTACCTTTTTTTTTTTTTTTTTTTTAAGAGTTATTTGAGAGACAGAGTTACAGAGAGAGAGAGAGAGAGATGGAGAGGCAGAGAGAGAGAGAGGTCTTCCATTGCTGGTTCACTCCCCAGATGGCGGCAACAGCTAGAGCTGAGCTGATCAAGAAGCCAGGAGCGTCTTCTTAGTTTAAAGCAGTATTTACTAGTATAAGAAATCAAACTAACTCAAGAGAAGTAATGTTTAGGGAAAAAAAAAGAACTTTAAAAATACTTCGGATTTGGCCGGCGCTGCGGCTCACTAGGCTAATCCTCCGCCTGCGGCGCCGGTACCCCAGGTTCTAGTCCCGGTTTGGGCGCCGGATTCTGTCCCGGTTGCCCCTCTTCCAGGCCAGCTCTCTGCTGTGGCCCGGGAAGGCAGTGGAGGATGGCCCAGGTGCTTGGGCCCTGCACCCCATGGGAGACCAGGAGGAAGCACCTGGCTCCTGGCTTTGGATCTGTGCAGCGCGCCAGCCGTAACGGCCATTTGGGGGGGTGAACCAACGGAAGAAAAACCTTTTTCTCTCTCTCTCTCTCTCTCACTGTCTAACTCTGCCTGTTAAAAAAAAATACTTTGGATTCAAATTTAATATTTTATAATGGAGTCAATGTCATTGCATACAATCATTATTTTATTGGTTTCCAAATAAAGAAAACTACTCAAATGTATTTTTAGATTATGTTTGTGGTGAATTATCATTTAAATAATTATTTTATTTTAATTTTTGTTTATTAAGCATATATTGTATTTTGAGATAAAAGATGATTATGATTTCTTGATATGCGAGTAGAAGCTTCTTAAGAGTCAGGATCTACTAAATAAGTACTTTTTAAAATTATTATCTACTTTTTATTATCTACTTATTTTTGTTATCTACTCAGGAAGTACTTATTTTTACTTTCTCCCTGGTGTCTTAAGTATCCTGCTCACTAGTTTACACATCCTGGGCACTCTTCAGATCTTGGGGTTTGCATTTAAAATGACTGTCAAACGAGCAGCTTTTTGTGTTTAGTGAGAAGATAGCCTGTGTGAACACTGGACACCATGTCACCCCATGGTTGTTAAAAACATTCCTCTTTCTTATTGCAGAATTTTCTTTGCTGCAGTATTGATATCATATAAGGGAGCAGGGGAAAGGCAACATCCATGGTTCATATGATTCAACTACTGTGTTCTAAAGGTTAAGTAGGTATGAACTTAGCTTAGACTGTGCTACTAAAGCTGGCAAATAGTTTGAATCCCTATCATACTTTGCATGGGATTGTAGTAATATTTGTATCATTTTGTAGCAAAAATGTGAATTCTTTTTCTTTGGGTTTATGGAAGCTGAAAATAGAAAATATTTTCATGAATAAGAGGTTGAAAAGTGCCCGATAGCCCTTTTGTCTGAAAATCATGGAACTAAAAGTGCTGCTTCCCAAGCTATTTCAGCAATGTGTGAGATTTGGTCAGCAAAGATGTTTTCAATAATCAAGACAAGCAAACTGAAAATAAATGTTTTGAACATTTTTTTAAAGTCACACTTTAGCTTTCTTTTTCTGTAGGGATTGCACAATTAGTTCAGTTGTGAAAAAGTGACAATGAAAAGGTCGTGGAAGTTGGGGCTCTAGTCTGGCAGCCTGGCCACTTGCAGTCCTGCTAATGCAGATTGAAGAAGCTCACTCAGCACTCACTTCCACTTCCTGTTGGACACAAGGGGTCTTCAAAAAAGTCAGGAAAAAAGGGTACCAAGAAATAACTGTGCAGGGATTTCAAAATTTTTGGTACCAAAATAACATCTTTTCATCCCATTTTTCCCACGAACTTTTTTGAAATACCCTCCTATTTCACAGTGCAAGACGTTCTCAAATTTATATTGTATATATTTCAAGATAGCTTGTATCTTGTTTCTGATGTTCTATCTTGGTTTATTCTCATGAAAATAGAGTCATCATCATCCTTACTGGGCAGGGAGATACCATGATCACGAAAATAGAGTCGTCAGCTTCACTTGTTTTCCAAAGATTTTACAAAATCTTGATTATTTCAAAGGTTGTTGGGAAAATATGCAGGAGTAACTTGTACAAGCTTCTACTAAAAATAATACTGGATAATGTTGGAAATATTAGAGAAAACTTATAAAAATTTGATAGTAACATTTTTAGAAGATTCATTTTGATAGGATATAAATTTTAGATATATATAGAAACATTTTAAAAAATATTTTAAAGCAACATTTTATAGACAAATGCCATGCAGAAGTTTAGGAGATAGGAATGCCCTCTGCATTCCAAGCACTGTGGTGAAAATTTCTATTAATTTGCAAGATTAACTATCAAACGAATCTTTGAACAAGTGGAAAAACTGAGACACTGAAAACTTACCTAATATTTCTGCATATACATATTTATTTAACAGCCAGTCTTGGAAATTCCGTTATAAGATTGCCTTATAAAACAGTAAATATTTCTTGAAATTAGTTATCACAAATAAAAAAATTATTTGCCCTCCCAACATCTCATTTGGTATGTTAATTAGCTTTCATTTATTATTGTTTTGTGACATCATTGCTAAAATTACCCTTTTATAAACTTACCTTTTTAAAAAAATTTTTTGAGAGGCAAGGAGAGAGTGAAAAAGAGAGAAGACTTTCATCTAATGGTTTACTTCTCAAATGTAGTGGTGAGGATGAAGCCGGGAGCCAGGAACTTAATTCAGGTCTCACATATGGGTGACAGGTCCGTCTGCGTTAGCAGCAAGTTGCAGTGAGAGGCCAAAGACAGGTATCAAACCCAGGCTCTTGGATATGGTGTGCTGGGCCAGACACCTACTCCTACTCATTTCTAATGTGAGATAAATTCTCTGCACCCAGCTATTACTTGACCTTTCTTTCCTTTTCTCTACTCCTACACAAATATTTTGTAAGACCTTAATGGAGTGACTAAAAAAAAACTCTTAACAATGCAGATAAAAACATAGCAGAAATGAATAAGCATCAAAACAAAACTGTATTCCTTTAATAGCTGCATCTTTGACATGGTAATTTCCTAAATTAAGGGTCATCATCATCTCTATGAAAGCACCCACAGTTCCAGAATACTGAGTCATGGTACGTAGCAGTTTGGAAATAGCGTATTCATTTGTTTTTCCAACATAGTCTCTCTGGTACAAAAAGTCTTTATCAGCAACATGAAGCCCTTCTACCTCCAGGCCAGGCAGAGGTATCCATTGTCTGAACTCCTTTAATAGGCCTCCAGAGTGTATGGCTGTGTTGATTTGATGTGAGTATGCCTAGCTTATCTCGTGTCACAGTTTTACATAAATTCATAGAAAAATAGGATGTTTGGTAGCTCCAAAAGGTCCTCAGATTTGCCTTTCAGTTTACTAATCTGTTGTCAACGTACAAGTGCTGGGTAGGACTAGATGATGCCTAACTTCTCTACTACAGCCAACTTTCATACTGTTAGTCTTACAAATGTTTAAATTTTAATTGCTGCTATTCTTTAACTTACTATATCCTATCTTTTTTTTTTTTTTCCAATTTGTATTTGGTAAGGGAAATGGGAGATGAATGCAGATAGTTTTCTGGATGTTCTTTGGAGCCTATATAATTTTTACTTTGAACTTTTTAATTCAAAAAATGGAAAGTAAATGTTTTTAAGGAGGACAAGGAGTCAGATCTGATGTATTTGTGCCAAACGCTGAAAACTGGAGTAGCAGAGGTGCGAGTCAAAGGAAGGACCACTAATAACCACCGTGCCAATCCTAGCAGACCTCCTGCGGTGCGACTTGCTAAAGCCAAACACACCACAAGTGACAACAAAGGTGACTGGTTGCTTTGAATAACAAATATTTCCTAAGTAAATTGTCTTTATAAGACTGTTAGCTAAGCCTCGGCGCTGGCGCTGGCGAGTGTTCCCAGCGTCACATTTTAGAAGCGGCTTGTTTGATCAGATCTCCTGGCAGGAACCGTGGCTGTGCTGCTGCAGTGGGTGGAATCGGGGTTTTCTAATTGCTTTTCTACCGCACCTAGGAAGGAGGCAAAATCCCAGGCCAACATTCGTCCAGGTCCATTGTCTCATAATTGCTTGCCTGATTAAAAAAATGCATTTAGAGTACCATAAACAACAATTTCTTGCAGGTTAAAATGTAACCCATCTCTGTACTCTTATCTCGATGTGCTTAACATCAATTTCTAATTCTTATGTTCAGGGCATTTTCTAGAGTTGGTGGCTCATTTCATGAACTGAGTAATCAATGGTGTGTTGTGATAACATAAACCTGGTGTAATTTCCTTTATGTAACAGATTTTTGCCTGGAAAGTCATGGGTACATCAACTTTTTTTTTTTTTTAAGATTTATTTATTTATTTGAAGTCAGAGTTACGGGGGGCGGGAGGGAGAGAGAGAGAGAGAGAGAGAGAGAGAATCTTCCATCTGCTGGTTCACTCTCCAGATGGCCACAACAGCCAGGGTTGAGCCAGGAGCTTCATCTGGGTCTCCCATGGTAGGTGCAGGGGCCCAGACACTAGGCCCATCCTCCGCTGCTTTTCCCACACTGTTAACAGAGAGCTGGTTCTGAAGTGGAGCGGCTGCGACATGAACTGGTGCGCATATGGGATACTGGTGTTGCAGATGGCAGCTTTACCTGCTGTGCCACAATACTGGCCCCCAAATTTTGTAACATAAAGAAAAAAAGCCAGGGGTAAGAGAAGCACACTTTGTGGCAACAGTTTTCAAAATTGACAAATACTTTTTATTAAAATATTTTTATAATCTAAAAATAAAATTTTATAATCTATTTAAATTAATTAAAATTTAAAATATCTGATTTCAAATTTGCCTGCATCTTGCCTCCTGACAAGACAAACCATTCACATATAATAAAGTCATGCAATGAGGAACAATTTTAGCAGGAAAGATAAATCAAAACCAGACCATCCTATCTATGCTTTTGTGAGAGATTTTCATCTTTAAAGTAACTTGGACATCACCTGGATTTGTGCCAAAAGATCTTGCCTTTGTGAATGAGACTTTCCTGATATTTGGGTTTCCTGGATATTTAAAAATTTACTTCTTTAATCAACAAAATTTTTATAAATTTGTAATGAGTTTGAATTAAAATATTCTAAAATCCTTCAGCCCCATCTGTCTGAGCTGATCAAACTATTGTTTTGAGAAGTGGCTATTACACGGGGGCTTTTGGAGCCCACAGGGACTGTGGGCTGTTTGCCCCACTCTCTGAGTGTGGGGCCAGGTGGCAGTCCCTTGGGGCTTGATTACATTTCATTGACTTGTTATTGGCAGTCTGTCAGTTACTAATTTTCACTGCTGTCAGCTGATCGGAATGGCAGCGCCTCTCACTTCCTCCTGCCAAGATTCCCTTCACATCACTTCGTTCTGCCAGGCGAACACTTAGACACCAGGGAACCCAGCTTCATCAAATTGTACATAAAAGCCTTAGATGGGGGCACAGTCTGGCTTCTCAGAGGCCATTTCTTCCTCCATAGTTCTCATTTATGTTCTGGATAGGTGAGGTTTCTCGATCCACTTGAATTACGGATGAGCAAAATCGTAATTCAAAGACAAGTTTCTACTTACGTATCAGTAAAATGAGGAATTGGGAAATAAACAGACCTTAAAAAATGTGATTAAAAATTCTTCCAGCCGCACTTCTCCTTAGTTAGGAATGCTTTTCTCCCTGTCGGCCCTCCGCTCACTCCGTCACCCCTTCACGTCTGGTCACTCGTCTGTCCCCTTGGGTGCGTTATCAATCCTGAGTCACTGCTGCCCTTTTCCCCAGCACCCACTCTTTTCTGATGTGATGTAAAACTCACCTGTTTCACTTATTATTTCTTGTCTGTCCCTCCCCCTCTCCTACCCCTACCACCTGCAGTCATGAGGGGAGTAACCTGTGTAATTCACGGATGTATTCCAAGCATCTACAACAGTGTCCATTCCATAGTAGGAATTTGGAGGGGGGGGGATAGGTTTGTATTTTTAAAAAAGCAACCAAAAATAAAACAACAGTGGGAAAAAAAAGTCTATTTGACATCAACCTAAAACAGAAAGAAAACATCAGTGCTGTCTTATTTGTTTTTACTCAGTTTGGTCATAGAAGCAACAGTGGAGGTTTACTTATAATAGGTTTTTAAAAAAATATTTATTTACTTATTTGAAGGCTGGAAGGACAGAGGGGGTAGGGAGAGACACTGCCATCTTGGTTCATTCTCCAAATGCATACAACAGCTGGAGTTGGGCAAAGCCAATGCTAGTTTCTAGAAACTCAAACCAGGTCTCTCACATAGGTGGCAGGGACCCAACTACTTGAGCCATCTCTTGCTGCCTCCCAAGTGTCCATCAGCAGGAAGCTTGAGTTGGGAGCAGAGCCAGGACTCAGAACTCAGACACTCTGCAATGGACTGTGGCGTCTCAAGCAGTTGTAACTGGTGTGCCATATGCCCACCCTCCACGATCCCCTTCTACTGATAGATTTCATTCTTTATTCTCTGTAGAATAAAGCTTACTTTAAGTGGGTGAAATATAAAAAGGCAATGATTGATAATATAAATTACTGTTTGGAGGCATAGTAAGAGGATGAAAACGACCAGATTCACTGATTAGATGTGAAAGAAAGAGAAAAAAATTCTTTTAAGTGAATACATAAAAAATGAGAAAGTTAAAACAACCTCTAAATAAATGAATAGGTAAAAATGGAAACCAAGGAGCAATAATGGATTTTACAGAAAGATGTAACCCATTTAACTCATCTGGACCCAGATATCCTTTTTTTGTATACTTCAAATCTCTCTGATAATTCCCGATCAGTAATTTTTGAAATAGAGAACATTATTTTCAACTAAATCTCACATACATTTACCCTGTACTCGTACATTCAGTTAATCCTATCAAGTTTTATGTCATTTATATAATTACTGAAACATTGAATTATTCTTGGTTGACATTCTTCTAGTATGAGAATATTTTAAACTATTAATTTATAACATCACTGCCATCTGTTGGATCTGATCAGAATTAGAGATTTTAGAGTTATATCAAGAATGAGAAGGACTCGGTGTTTTTCATTTCTCTTTTTCAATGCTAACTAAATTTGGCCATTGGTAAACTAGTATAAATATTTGCCAGATATTTTCCAAGAGATGTAATTGTTTTGGGGAATAAAATGCAATAAAGTGATAATATAAAAAGCAGCAACTACAACTGCTTTAATACCTGTAGATAAGTAAGTGAAAACTGTGTTTTGCCATGGTAAATATATAACTGAGTCTATGTTGTGTACATATACATCATACTGACCTTGATTCTTCATGCTGTTCCAAGGAGAACCAGAAGATCTCCCTTGATCTTATGGAACCTGTTACTTCCATTTCCTTGTTTCTTATATTTTTAAAGTTTTCGGCACGACTTCTCACTTCCCACAAGAGCAGTAACCCAAGAAAGTTCTAAATGGTAGCACATACAGTGGTTACCTGGAGAGCAACTTGATCGCTGAACCATGGCCAGCAGCCACCCTGCCTGAGTCCAAGAGCTCCCCTCTGGGACCTGTCCTACTATTTTGGGACCTGCGGGTCAGGACCACACAAGGGAAATGATGAGATGAGCAAGGAGTATATCCTAGTGAGACTCCAGAAAGAGAGAAAATGCCCCAGATTAAATACATGTGCATTTCAATGCTTTGGGGACTTTTAAATGTTCTCATTATAGATAAATGACTTGGCACTTTGTATAATCGATACTAAAAATTCTCTTCATAAACACAGAAATAAAGCATTACTACATGATTTTAATACCTGTGAGAGTTATGAATGGAGTATCATGCCAGAGAAAGCCATGTAACGTGCAGAGAAAAAGATGTGCAAGGCACGCCACACAGGAACTTCATACAGTATTTCAAACAAAGTGAATACTTCCTGTGAGAGAGCTGCAAGGAAAGTGAGTACTGCATGTATTCACAATAACCAAACTCCGATCAGTCATTCCAGTATTGTTGGGAGGGGCGTGAGCGCAGGTGATTTCTCGGATTGTGAAATCTCTGTAGCATGTATAGAAAGCATTTTTCAAGCACCCTTCTCCCCTTTTTTAAATGTGTATTCCATTAAGTAAAGTTGAGGGGAAGGTAACGTTATCCATTTATTGTTACCATTTCTTTCTTTTGTTCTGTGGATCTTGACCTATTGTTCATTGCTTGGCCTTACCTGTGTTCTGTTGTGGAGCGCTGGCTCCGTTGTGAATGGTGGTGATGGTGTTGAAGGGGACCAGGTGGAACCTCTGATGAGTAACCAGTCTCACTTCTCCGCCTCCACCCCTCTACCGGCAGAGGGCGATACACACACCTTTGAGAAGGCTGGGCACCGTCGCCCTTTGAAAAGCCTATCTCAGAAGAGGCCCCTTGGCCGAGCAATACCCAGATTCACTTCAGTAAGTAATCTGGTTGCCTAGAATTCTTGTCAAAGAAACACTGGCTATGGATATAAGCCACGGTGATTTACAAAATTAAAATTCAGCCTCCCGAACAATGTAAGCTCCTGCTATAAACTTGCTGTGGAGGCTGGACATACTGATGCTAACGTTCTGCAGTTATTGTCTTTGTTGCTTGGGGTTTTTCCTTGGAAAAGGTTTTGGGAAGAGTTTGCTTCCTAACAATAGAGGAACTGCGGCTTCATACTGACCCCTAGTGGCGATTTAGGGAGAGGTTGGGGGAGGGGAAAACAGGTGAATTAGTAAAACTCACAGATTGAATTTGCAGCACTCTCTGATGTACCTAAAATAACATTTTAAGCCATTATTAAAAGATTGTGATCTAGAAAGCATTTCCTGGTGATGCTTTCAAAGAGCTAATATTCTTGTGCTAAATGTGTGCCCAACAGATGCTTATGTTTATCCTTTTTTAAGGTGTAGTGACCAAAATAAATGTCCGATACATTCACTGAACTGGTGGCTAATTACCTGATGTGATAGGTAGCCATCTAGGATAAACACAGTGCACTTGAACAGCACAAATTAATGCATCTCATTGCCACCCTGGTTTCTCTTTGAGGGAGCTTAAAATGTTCAAAGACATAGAATTTAAAACTGTTTATTTTCATGCAAAACAGATTTGAAACGCATGTATACTTTTTTCATAATGTGCATTGCCATAATCATTTTGGAGATACTTCATCTAATTGAAAAGATTGTTGTGTTTTAAATTCTTATTTATGTCATTTTGTTGTACAGTTCTAAATCCTTTGAGTTAGAGTGCTCACAATAGGAGCTGTTTTTCATAGCCTTTTCAGAGGTTCGGTTTTTTGTTAAGGATGATTCAATTTTTGTATGATACCTCAAAGAACTTCCTTAAAGTATCACTTTAAATGGGCTCTGAAGTGAATAGATGAAATAGAGTCTTTGTGGCAAGCATAGCCCTGTATTATCTCCATCCAAGTGCACTAAGTGGATACTTTTCATTTCTACCCAGTAGAGCCTAGATTCCCCTCTTCCTGATGGAGTCTTCGTATAACCTTGGTTGTTCTGGATTGGAAACAGTGCAAGCAGGCGTTGTGCAGGCTGACGGCTTTGGGTGGACACTCGGCTCCCAGCCAGTCTGCCCTGCACCTCCGCCAGGAGCTGCTCGGGCTGAAGCTCTTCCCTCCACCTTTCCAGCCTTGGGTCCTGATCAGAGCTCTGGACCCTGAGCCTCTCTGAACCTTCCCCACGAGAAGGCTGCCCATTGCCTTCCTGATCTCCGAATTCTTCCAGACACGAGAGCCCAGCGCCCCTTGAACCTTCGGAGGTGCCTGTCACTCCCTCCCTTCCTTTTCTTCCCTGCCTTCTTTCTCCCAGGTTCCTCTCTCCCTACCCCTCCTCTGCTCTTTTTTTCCTTTCTCTTCCTCTGACCCTCTCTTATTTCTTTTTCCTTAAGGAATGATGAAGGGTAGCAAGTAGATTCTGTGTCTTTCTGTTTTGTTTCTCCCTGAAAAATATCTTCTTTGTGAAGCTTAGAAGACTGATAAATGTCAAAAGGTGATGGACTGAAAGGGAGAAGTCCAGGGCTTTAATTCTGTGTCTGTTGGTTAGCTTGCTTCATGAGTCAGTTTTAATGTCTCTGACTTTTTTTTAAGGTTTATTTTATTTATTTGAAAGAGACTTACACAGAGAGGTAGAGACAGAGAGAGAGAGAGAGAGAGAGTTCTTCCACCCGTTGGTTCACTCCCTAGATGGCTACAAAGGCCGGAGCTACGCCGATCTGAAGCCAGGAGCCAGGAGCTTCTTCCAGGTCTCCCATGTGGATGCAGGGACCCAAGGAGTTGGGCCATCTTCTACTGCTTCCCCAGGCCATAGCAGGGAGCTGGATCAGAAGAGGAGCAGCTGGAACTAGAACCAGCGCCCATATGCGATGCCAGTGCTTCAGGCCAGGGCTTTAACCTGCTGTGCTACAGCGCTGGCCCCAGTGTCTCTGACTTTTATCTTTCTCAGCTATGAAACAAACCAGCAGAAAAATGTGAATCCAGATTGTCTCTATGCTGAGCACCTAAGTGCTTTCCCTCTGCCCAGTATTAAGTGGGAGTCTGGAACCCAACTTCCACCAGTAGCTAGATCAGCTCCCTCTCTGTAGTTTTTATCATTTTATCCCCACAGCTGAGGAAGTCCTTGCCTGTGAATTTAGGCTTCTCATGTAATTGTTTCACCATTGTTTGGGCGTCTTTCTGTGCCACCTGCTGGTCTGGACTGCCCAGAGGTCATGGGGCAGGGGCAAAGTTTCCAGGGAGCGGCATCCAGCTCTGCAGTTAAGGAGACAGGCAAGGCGTGAATAATCACAGAGGGAAAACCAGCGTCAATGCAATCAAACAGCACCGTGTCACAGAGTAGGCATGAGCTCAGGGTCGTGAAAGGAGTGCTAGGGAATGACACAGCTGGCCAAGGAAGTGGAGCTGGTGCTGAGGAGAATAAGCCAGTCCTGGCGAGTGCGTGCCACCCCACTAGACAGCATTCAATGTCCTTGTTGTTCAGTTATGAAAGTCCACAGCGTGGTGCGTTTGCTGACGTGGAGACTGTGTCCCTTGTCATCTACAGCTATGCAAGCTGGCTGATTGGGTGACCACGAGAGTTACTGACACCTTGACCACTGTCCTGTTTTATTAGGAGAAAACTCAGCCCTGTGCAGGCCGGCAATTATTGGCAGACCGTTCTGGCTTTTGAAACGGAGGTGGCATGTATGCAAGTGAAGAATTGTGGTGACCAGAGAAGTCAATAACGACTCCATGTGCCCTGTAGGCAAATGACATTGGATTTCCCCAGCCTTTGATGGACTGCCTCAAAATCAGTCACAAAGACAAGTGCGCTGGCTCGTGGACGTGCTGGGCGAGCCCGGGCCATCCTCACTGCACTTGTGCAGGTCTCCTTTGGAAAGCAGATGTCGAAGCAGCCACAAGAGTGCACTCTCAGAGTCGCGTGATCACACCAATGAAGGCACAATGACATGATGTTTGCATTTTAAACATTTTGTTGTGGAGTGCAAACACAATTGTTTCTGCTGCTGGGGTGTACTTTAATAATTATATGTTACTTAAAGCCCTTCAGGTTAAGCATTTGTCTATAATTCATTGTAATTCGCTCCCTTGTTAGTGAAAAAGCTTCTTTGAATAATATTTCCTGAACAGGAGAAAATGCCCTTGGCTAGTTTCCTCAAGCCTGGAGTTCAGCCAGAGTTTGGGGGTCCATATTCCAGCATTGTGCAGCTGGGGGCTGCGGCAAGGGGATCATGGTTTTATACTCAAAAATTGGCCAATTTAGCAAACACCCTCCACTTCTTGGATCGCTACCTTTGCTGAAAAACTGGCTGGACCAAGAGACAGGAATCCTGCTCACCCCTTTCTAAATCCAGCTGTGGTAACAGGAGAGCTGTGTATGGGAATGGCCGGTGTTTTCACCTGTCCCCTCTGACTGCCCCACGTGCCCCTCTCCTGCCCACCTGCAGCACGTCTGCCTCTGAGACATGTTTGCCTGGGTGTGATAAAACTCACAGAGACATATGAAAAGTCATGCTGCTGGGCATGGTTGTAATCACTGTTAACAAACAAGGTTCTTATTGCCAGTAGTGCCATCTGTTCCATCGGGTTCCATGGATTCCCCGGTGGGTGGGCTCTGTTAAACAGATTTCTGTGCTGCCCAAGGTCACACTTGATTCATGTAACCAGCCTCTGCAGATGGATCGAATGTGAACTTCAAAATGCAGCAAGGATCCAAGCCTGAGAAGTGCCAAATGGTGTCATCTGGTGGCCCCCTCAAATGAGCAGAGTTAACATGGTCTTTAAAGACAAAAGGAAGGCACCCCTTGATAAAACCCTAAGAAGTTATCCAACATGCAGAATTTCATTCATCGAACTCCATGTAAAACTAACTTCACTGTGTAAGTGAAGAAGCGTGGGAGGTGAGGAGGAAATGAATGGATCTCAGGAGCAGCTGTGAGTGCTGACAGTGGGACTGTGTCTGGAAGCAGCTTGTCCGCCGGGGGGCTCCTGTGTGGGAGGCGTGGTCCCCAGCGTGACAGTGCGGAAGGTGCTGGGACCTTAATGAGGAGGTGATTAGGTCATGGGGGACGCTGCCCACATAGGGATTAAGGTGGTTTTCAGAGGACCCCGAGTTTCTCATGAGGGTGATTTGCTATGAAAGGACCCTGCCTCTCCCTCTGGCTTCCTGTCTTGAGATGAGAGCTCTCTTTGTCTCATGAGCTCCTGCCCCTGTGACACCATCCACTGCACAGTCTTCCCTGGAACTGAGCCGATGTGGGCTCCACGCCCTTGAACCTCCCGAACTGTAAGCTGATTAAACCTCGTTTCTTTATAAAGTTACTCAGCCTCAGATATTGCATTACAGTAATGAGAAACAGACTAATACAGTGGAGAGCCCAATTTTATTGGATCCTATCCTTTCTTGCAAGCTGAAACCTAAGCAGAGCGCTTTTCCTCCCTCACTCCTTCTCAACACCTGCAGAGGTTTTTCTTCATCTCTCACCGTGAATTGATGCTAATCATAACATATATCAATCCTCCCTGCGTTGGAGGTGTAAATAAGACGCACACATTACCTCTACGAAGCATGTGTCAGGTGTAGACGTAAGAGGGGCACGATGGTCATGAGGAGCTTTGCAAGGGTGGGGGTGCTGAGGAGGGATCAAAGAGTGAAAGTAGATTTACTCAGGGAGGAGTGCACGAGGGCTAGGGAAAGGGCTCTTGGGCAAAGGGAACCTGAGTCAGAGACATAGACACATAACAGCCTAATAAGTGAGTCCCAGTAGACACCAATTGCGTAACTAAATTTCTCGTAGGGATGTTAGGAGTACCCATTCCATAATTGCTTTCTGATTGTAGCACTTGGGAGCTTTAAATAAAACAGTGTGTGTGTTGAATTCCTTCCTTTAACAAGTACTGTGAAATAATATTTTAAATGTGTTTCTTTTCTCTAACTATGGACATTTTTGTGGAAACGTCATTTATGAAACAAAAAGAGATGCATGTATTTAGCAAACAAATGCTCTCAGCTCATGTAAAAAAAAAAAAAAGTCCTAGTTTTGAAATCAAGAAATGCTTCCCTGGGGAAGAGAGATTTGTGCAAAATGACGGGAGGCGAATAGGAATTATCTGGGGCAGGGGGGAATAGCGTGCCAGGAAGTGGGAAGAGCATGTGGGAATACCCTGCCGTGAAAAAGACCCTGGCATCCAGGAGGCTGCAGGGGAGGCCTGAGGCACAGGGCAGCAGGGAGAGGTGGAATGGGGTGCGTAGGACCCCAGAGGGAGCGAGGGGCTCCTGATGCAGGGCCTGTGAGCCCATGTGACATGATCAGGGCTTTATCCTGAGCGATGGGAAGCCATCCAGGTTTAAAGTCAGGGAGCAGTCCCATTTCATTTTAAATTTTATAAGATCATTTTTGCTATAAGATGGAGGAAAGACTGGAAGGGGAGAGGAGAGATCTGTTGTTAGGAGATTATTTATATCAATATGCAAGAGAGGGCATGGATTGGATTTGGTGGAAGAGGAGAGATTTGAGAAATGTGGAGGAAGAACACAGTGAGGACTTTGTAATAGATGAGCGACACCTGACATGTCAAACGTCGCCTCTACTTACATATATCAGATGGTCTAAACAGATGTTTTCATACATCCCCATGTTCAACTTTTTTCCATTTCCATTTTAAACTTGATTAAACTCCAACTGCATGGAGGCTAGTGATAGTAAGTATCAGAAAATATTTTTAAATTATTGTAGTAACATATGGTCCTGTAATTCTGGATTTTACAACAAAGCAGTTTGATTTCTGTCCCATTCATTCAGATAATGCAATGCTACTTAAGAAACTGAAATGTGTTTTAAAAATATGACAGCTTTCAGCTTATAGTGAAAAATAAAACAATGT
The DNA here is from genome assembly GCF_033115175.1 of Lepus europaeus. Classification (NCBI taxonomy): domain Eukaryota; kingdom Metazoa; phylum Chordata; class Mammalia; order Lagomorpha; family Leporidae; genus Lepus; species Lepus europaeus. The sequence continues at coordinate 48,494,635 of NC_084840.1, forward strand.
CTAGAGTTTGAAGGAAACAAAATCAATGCAATTCCTTTTTAAAAAGGAGTACAAATTCCTCACTGTATTTCTAGAAATGAAATGCACCTTTTTTAGGTAAGAATAATAGTTTGACTTTCCACGATAATAAATTAATCTCAGGGTTTCTTTTTAGATTTCAGCAGGGCTGCACAAAGCAAATTATGGGCAGATATGCACATATGCTGCAAGTTGTTCTCAACTGTGTGTGCGTGGTTTGCCTTTCTGTGCTGGCTTTTATGTTCAATTTAGTAAAAGCTGTCTTCCACTGCTAGGATCTTTGGTGTTTTAAACAGCTAGGTTTTTTTTTTTTTTTTAATGTACTTCCCTTTACTGTCTCCATAAAAAGCAAAGAAAAAAGCAGACGGTAGAGATATAAATGAGCCAAGGCAAAATATGCTTTCGTGCAGGAAAAAGGAAGAAGCTAAATCAAAGAAAAAAGGCCGAGAGCTCAGGTGCTTCTGATGGAAATTTCTGTATCTCGATGACCCAATTTTTCTTAGTTTTCAAGAGAAACTAAAATGATGGAATGTGTTCCTGTGTATTCCTTCAATTTTCCCCCCAAACTCCCCAACGCCCACAAAAGACAAGGCCTTTGGGAATTTATTGGTATACATTTACTTAAAATACTGTGGCTTCCAACATAGCTGTCACTGAAATACCACCACTGGTGGCAGGCATCCGGCTTAGCAGTTAAGACCCTACTTGGGACTCGACATCCCATTACTGAGCGCCTGGGTTCAAGTCCTGGCTCTGCTTCTGATTCCAGCTTCCTGCTAGTTCTCATTCTGGGATGCAGCAGGTGATGGCTCCAGTGCCTGGGTCCAGGCACCTATGTGGGAGACCCTAACTGAGTTCCGGGCTCCTGGCTCCTGGCTTTAGCCCAGCCCAACCATGGCTGTTGTGGGCATTTGGGGAGTGAATCTGTAGATGGAAGACCTTTCTCTCTCTCTGACTTTCAAATAAATAAGTAAATATTTTTAAAAAGAAAGAAATACGTCCTTTGGATCTTCTTCCTTAATTCTCCAAGATGTTAAAGAAGTGAACATTGTCAAAGGGAAAAAACATTAAGTGACAAAAGAATTGTATGTCTGGGCTAGGGCATAAAGGTGCCTTAAAATTACTTAAAAATACATGGAGGGGGCATTTGGTACGTACTTAAGTCACTGCTTGGGATGCCACATCCCCATATCATAGTGCCAGAGTGACCCTAACTGAGCCCCTTACTCTGCAGAGAAATTCAATTTGCAAGGGAACCATTAATCCTATATTCAAAAAGCTGTTGCTTTTCAGGGTGCAAAAGGGTGGATGAGTTGGGAGGAACACACAGGGGTTCCAAGTAATTGAAATATGCTGTTGGTTAAACTGGTGTAGTCAGTGTTCAGGTGTCAGGTGAAGAAATATAAGACATCCTATGTGTGGGCAGAGAGAAGACCTGCCCCTACCTAGTCCTTGTCCCATGGAAAATCATGACTCCTTGTTCTATGGGGACCTTTTCCCTCCCCCATTCCTTCCTTCCATAAACTTCTAATGTAGGAGAGAGAGAGGATATAGATGTCTGTCCATCAACATGTAATATGTAAATATTCCCAGTGTGGTACCTTTCTTTTCTTCTGTATCTGGTACCATCATGGAAGTAAACACTGGTCAGAGCCTGACATGGAAAAACTGCAGAATAACCACATCACAAATCCAATGGGCTCTCTGCTGTCTTCCTTTGATTCCATGTTGCCAGTCAATTTCCAGTGGATTTTAGAACTCAGAGCCTCTGACCCCTGGGATAATTGAAGAAACTCTAAATAGGAGCCAACAAAGATAAATTATGTTTACAAGTCTCCAGAACTATGTGCTGAAACTTAACTACCACCTGTCATGTTTCTTTGAAATAAGAACTGAATAATAGAGCTAAGAATTCAAGCTTCAACATTCTTCTTTAGAAATATCATGCATATTTATACTGAGGACTTCAAAAAGTTTGTGGAAAATGTGCACTTTCTTTTAGTTTAATTTTCCATGGACTTTTTGAATGTGTATACAATATTTATGTAACATTTATACAAATAGTCTCTGTTATTGCTTCTGAAATGGTTTATAATATTCTTTTGTCTTATATCTACCTTTTATGCTTTTAAAACAGTATGTTGCTGCTAAGAGCTCCAAATAGGACCTTCTTGCTCTCCTTATCTCTGCCTGCATAATATTTTCTTTAATTGCTCTGCTTTCTTCCATGCTTTCTCTTTGTTACCTCCTCAGCAGTAGCTGGAGTTTACATGGGTGACTTTGGTTTCTTATGAGACTATATATGGTTCTAATTTTTAAAAAACATTTTAGTTCAAAAGCCTAACAAAAGTCAAATAAAATCTCTGTCTGTCAGAGCATGTTCATGAGAGAGATGATTATCATGGGCCAGTCAAAACATTGGCTGGATTTGTGGCAGATGTCTCCTTTTACGTGTGGTCCTGGAGAAGAGTTGCCTCCTACTCTCTTGACAAGGGGAGGGCAGGCCACAAGGGGAGGACAGTCCTATTGTACATATCACCCTTTAGGCAGATTTCAATTTTTCTTCTGGTTCTCAACACAACAATCAGCCAGCCTTAATTTTTTTAAAGATTTATTTATTTATTTGAAAGTTAGAGTTAGGCAGAGTGAGAGAGAGGAGAGAGAGAGAGGGAGAAGGAGAAAGTCTTCCATCCACTAGTTCACTCCCCAAATGGCTGCAATGGCCAGAGCTGTGCTCATCTGAAGCCAGGAGCCAGAAGCTTCCTCCGGGTCTCCCACGTGGGTGCAGGGGCCCAAGGACTTGGGCCGTCTTCCACTGCTTTCCCAGGTCATAGCAGAGAGCTGGATCAGAAGTGGAACAGCTGGGACGCGAACCAGTGTCCATATGGGATGCCAGTGCTCCAGGTGGCATCTTTACCTGCTACACCACAGCCCTGGCCCCCAGCCTTAATTTTTGATCCTTGCAATTCTTAGCTTTTCTCAATACCTTATTTTTCTTATTGAGCAGTATGGTTCTTAATCCTAAATTTTCTGAGCAATCCTTCTGGTAGGAGCTGTTTGGTATACTCGTGAATATTAGTAGGCATATCGTTTGACAGCATGGGCTGTTTTGCTCTGACATTTGATGTTAATATTTTTCTGGAACATTTTGAAGCACTCTCATCTTTACCTCATTTAATCCATGTCACTTTATTTCTGGACATGTTCTCTCTTTTTCAGCCCTTTTGCTATCTTGCAAAAGGTATTCAGGATGCTTCCTCTACTCCTTTTCTATTCTGTATCATTTCATCTCCCACTCATATGTGTGCACCAGCTTAAACCCCTCTCCTGAGTCCAGACATATTTATGCAGTTGCCTGTTGGGGCTCCCAACCCTGCCACCTTGGAGACTCTTCAGGCTCAATATGTTCTAAACTGAGCTCATTGTTCCCCCAGCTCCCAAGCCTCCTCTTCCTCTGTTCCCTCTGCTGCCTGACCCATGTTCCCACCCAGTTGTCCAAGCCTAGGAAGCACCTAAAAGTTCTTCTTCGTCCTCAATACCAAATGACCGTCCTAGCCCTGCACACTCTATGTCTTAAGTACCTTTGAAATCTATGTCTTCCTTTCATTTTTTACTTGTACTTCCCCGGTTCAGACCTTTCGATCTCAACATACTAGGAAAGGTCCTGCCGCCTACTGCATGGCCTTACGTAAATGCGTCCTCCAAGCTACCTTCCTTTTTGAAAGGCACTCCTGAGCCTGAAATAATGGTTGCCTGTCATCTTCCAGATGAAGTCTAAACTCCCACCATGCCAGACCTGGAAGAGCTTTTACTATTGTATACACCTGATGGATTTTTACTTTTATTTTGTTTTCTTTATGTTTGTTTTTGTTAAGCCTTCTGTGATCACCTTAGGCTGTACTTTATGCTAATTTATTGGTGAATTTGAGTTTTTAGATTGTGTTTTGTTATTTATATTTTTCTTAGCTTTATTCTAGTATTGTTGACAAATAAAAATTATGTATATTTATAGTGTACAACATGATGTTTTAATACATGTGTGCACTGTGCAGTGCTTGTCACAGTCAAGGTCATTTACATATCCATCACCTCACAGATACCTTTTTTGTTTTCTTTTGTGATGAGAACATTTAAGATCTTCGAAGATTTAAGCATACAATACAATGTTAGCAAGTGTAACATAACATTATTATACTTATTTATCCTGCAAAACTGAGACTCCTTTGTGAATTGGTTCTCTCTCAAGGATGAGGGACCTTCAAAAAGGTCATGAAAAATGCAACTATGATAAAAGTACACACAGATTTCAAAATTTTTGCCCCCAAACTAACTTTCTTTTTTAAGGGTTTATTTATTTATTTATTTGAAAGACAGTTACAAAGAGATAGGGAAAGACAGAGAGAGAGAGATAGACAGACAGACAGACAGAATTGATCTCCCATCAGCTGATTCACTTCCCAAAAGGTTTCAGTGACCAGGACTGGGCCAGGCCAAAGCCAGGAGAGTGGAACTCCATCTATGTCTCCCACATGAGTGCAGGAGCCCAAGGACTTGGGCCATTCTCTGCTTTCCCAAGTGCATTAGTAGGGAGCTGGATTGGAAGTAAACGGGTGGAATTCAAACCAACACCCATGAGGGATGCTGGTGGGCTGGTGTCATGAGTGGAGGCATAACTCACTGTGCCACAATGCCCCCTAAACTTATTCTTTAATTCAATTTTTCATAAACTTTTTGACATCCTCATGCATAACTTGCACAATCAGAAACCTTTTGGGCATTAGCATGACACCACAATAGAAAATTTTACACCATGATACTTTGTTTCTTGTACAAAAGTAATGAAGATATTGTATAAAATTCCCTGCAGGCTGTATGTATAAGATGTATATGCAACATAAATAAATTCTGTGTTTATACTCGGATCCCCTCCCAAGATATCTCACTATGTATAAGCAGAGATACCAAAACCCAGAAACATCCCAAATCCAAAACACTCCTGGTTCCAAGCAGTTTGAAGAAGGGATGCCCAATCTGCATTTACTTACCTACCCTCCTATTAATCCACATACAGATAGAAGATTATCTTTAAGGGGCCAGTGTTGTGGTGCAGCACATCAGCATCCCACATAGAGTGCCAACTGGAGTCCTGGCACTCCACTTCCAAACCAGCTTCCTGCCGATGCATCTAGGCAGGCAGTAGTTGAGGGCCCCTGCCATCCACGTGGGAGACCCAGATGGGATTTCTGTCTGCTGGCTTCAGCCCGATCCAGCCCCAGTTGTTGAAGACATTTGGGGAATGAAGCAGCGGATGGAAGATCTCTCCCTTGCTCTCTGAATGCTCTGCCTTTCAAATAAATAAATCTTTTTAAAGTTAAGTTTATTTCTAAAAGGAAGAAAAGAAAAATATGCTTAGAATTTTGAATCCCGTAATAAATGCATATTCTCTCAGGTGGTTTTGCTAAAGTCTCTGCAGTGAAGGTCAGTGTTCTGCCTTTGATCATAAACCAGTGCACTTTCTGAGGATTGATGGCACAGGAGTTAATTTTGTAATTTCCAGGTGTTTCCATATTCATTTAGCAGTGAAATTAGTTTAAATATTGAGGCTCTGACTGATGCAACTTGGCAGCTTTTGTGGGAAAGAAGTCCAAAAGAAAAGCTTCTATTGATAGCAACAGAAAACTGCACTTCCGGTATATTATCCTTTTTAATTACTCAGTAAGATTGCCTTCCTTGAAGGCAAACCAAATACCATCTCATACATGTAGACGTCTATTCTAACTTGAAGCAGCACATTGGGTGAGAAATACTCCTGCTCGTTCTGTAGGTAGCTCTGAGTAATTACAGGAATTGAGTTCTCCAGTCTTATAAAGCTATCTTGCAGTATTATTTTTTAAGAATTATATATTTATTCTTTGAAATGTAGAATCACAGAGAGAGAGAGAGAGAGAGAGAGAGAGAGAGAAGGAAGAAGGGAGAGAGTGAGGGAGGAAGGGAGGTGGAGAGAGAGAGAGAGGAAATATTCTATCATCTGGTTCATTGCCCAAATGCCTACAACAGCCAGGGTTAGTCCAGGATGAAGCCAGGAGTCAAGAATTTCGTTTGAGTCTTCCACAAGTTTGGCAGGAACCCAAGCACTTGGCTCATTATCTGCTGCCTCCTAGGTGCATTAGTAAAAAGCTGAATTGGAGGTGCAAAGCTATTGGTTTTCGAACCAAGCACTCCAGTATGGGAAGTGGTTATTCCAAGAGGTGGTTTAACTTGCTGTTGCATGATGCCTGCCTTTTTTTTCTTTTAATAAAAAGACTTATTAAAATCTTACAATTAAAAAAAAAAAACAGGTGCTATTTTACAGTTCTAATACTTTTTAGTGTTTATTCTTAATTTACTAAAATCTTTTTTTCTCCGAAAAAACTTTTGTTTAAGGAGTACAAATTTCATAAGTACAACTTTAGGAATATAGTGATTCTTCCCACCATACCTACCCTCCCACCCCCACTCCCACCCTACTTCCTCCTCCCTCTCCCATTCCTAGTCCCATTCTCCATTAAGAAAAAAAAAAAAAAAAAAAAACCTGTTCCTCAACAGTCAAGACAAGGGCTGTTCAAGTCATTGCCTTTTTTTTTTTTTTTTGACAGGCAGAGTTACACACACACACACAGAGAGAGAGAGAGAGATGGCCGCTGTGGCCGGCGTTCTGCCCCGATTCAAAGCCAGGAACCAGGTGCCTCCTCCTGGTCTCCCAGCGGGTGCAGGGCCCAAGCACTTGGGCCATCCTCCACTGCCTTCCCGGGCCACAGCAGAGAGCTGAACTGGAAGAGGAGCAACTGGGACAGAATCCGGTGCCCCAACCGGGACTAGAACCCTGGGTGCCAGCGCCGCAGGTAGAGGATTAGCCAAGTGAGCTGTGGCCTGGCCAAGTCATTGCTTCTTAAAGTGTGAATCTCACTTCTACAGATTTCCTTTTAGGTGTGCTCTATTAGTTATCACAGATCAGGGAGAACATATGGTATTTGTCCCTTTGGGACTGGCTGATTTCACTAAGTATGATGTTTTCCAGATTCATCCATTTTGTTGCAAATGACTGGATTTTTTTTTTTTTACCGCTGTGTAGTATTCCATAGAGTACATATCCCATAATTTCTTTATCCAGTCTTTATTGACAGGCATTTAGGTTAATTTCAAGTCTTAGCTATTGTGAATTGAGCTGCAGTAAACATGGGGGTGCAGATAACTCTTTTATTTTCTGATTTCATTTCTCTTGGGTAAATTCCCAAGAGTGGGATGGCTGAGTCATATGATAGGTCTATATTCAGATTTCTGAGGTATCTCCAAACTGACTTCCATAGTGGCTTTACCAGTTTACATTCCCACCAACAGTGGATTAGGGTACCTTTTTCACCACATCCTTGCCAGCATTTGTTGTTTGTTGATTTCTGCATGAAAGCCATTCTAACTGGGATGAAGTAAAATCTTATTGTGTTTTGATTTGCATTTCCCTGACAGCTAGTAATCCTGAACATTTTTTTCATGTGTCTGTTGGCCATTTGGATTTCCTCTTTTGAAAAATGTCTGTTTACGTCTTTTGCCCACTTCTTCACTGGGTTGTTTATTTTGATGTTGTGGAGTTTCTTGATCTCTTTATGTATTTTGGTTATTAACCCTTTATCAGATGTATAGTTTGCAAATAATTTCTCTCATTTTATCAGTTGCTTCTTCACTTTCCTGAGTGTTTCTTTTGCAGTACAGAAGGTTCTCAATTTGATGTAATCCCACTTGTCTTTTCCAAGAATGCTTTGCCTGTGCCAATGACTTGAAGGGTTTCCCCAATGTTCTCTAATAATTTTATGGTATCAGGTCGTAGATTAGGTCTTTAATCTATTTTGAATGGATTTTTGTGTAAGGTTTAAGGAACGGATCCTGTTTCATATTTCTGCATGTGGAAATCCATTTTTCCCAGCATCATTTGTTGAAGAGACTGCCCTTGCTCCAGGGATTGGTTTTAGCTCCTTGGTCAAATGTAAGTTGGTTGTAGATGCTTAGGTTGATTTCTGCTATACCAATCAAAATGCCAAAGACATCCTTCTCAGACCTAGAAAAAATAATGCTGAAATTCATCTGGAAACACAGGAGACCTTGAATAGCTAAAGTAATTTTATACAACAAAAACAAAGCTGGAGGCATCACAATACCAGATTTTAAGACATACCACAAGGCAGTTATAATCAAAACAGCCTGGTACTGGTACAAAAACAGATGGATAGACCAATGGAACAGAACAGAAACACCAGAAGTAAGTCCAAGCATCTGAAATCTTAACTGTGTATGTGAAGATGTCCAATTTGTTTTACAAAAAAGGAAAGGCGTTAAGGTGATATACTTGGGAAATAATTAATTCTTGCTTAGATATTGTATCATGACCTACGGTTTGTGTGTTGAATGAGACTTGTTCCTTTGCTAAGCTGAAGCAAATATAGTATTTAATTAGAAAAAAATAAAACTTCCGGGACTTATCGTTAAAAGTTTTATAATTCTCAAATAGTAGTTGAAAGGATTTTTTTTTTTCTATTTTTCCTCAAATTAAAACTAAAGGTCGGCCGGCACCATGGTTCACCTGGCTAATCCCCCACCTGCGGTGCCGGCACCCCGGGTTCTAGTCCCGGTTGGGGTGCCGGGTACTAGTCCCAGTTGCTCCTTTTCCAGTCCAGCTCTCTGCTGTGGCCCAGGAGGGCAGTGGAGGATGGCCCAAGTGCTTGGGCCCTGCACCCGCATGAGAGACTGGGAGGAAGCACCTGGCTCCTGGCTTCGGATCAGTGCAGCGCCGGCCATAGTGGCCATTAGGGGAGTGAACCAAAGAAAGGAAGACCTTTCTCTCTGTCTCTCTCTCACTGTCTATCTCTCTCTCTCTCCCTCTTTTTTTCTCTCTCTCTCTCTCTAACTCTGCCTGGTGGAAAAAAAAAAAAAAAACAACTAAAGGTCATATAAACTTCACTTGATCCCTCCCTCACACCGTGTGTGTCAAGCACTATTTAAATAACTCCTGCCCCTCACTTACTGCTAGTAGAACAGGTGCTCAGTTTGCCTGACTGCCCTGGCCTACCCCCATGTTCTTGGCTTTCTTGACCTGTGCCGTATTGGTTGTTTTTCATTCCTGGATTGCAGTAAGGTAGCAAGATAAGAGGTGCAATAAAAACTGCCATTTCCTCTTGATATCATCAGGCTCTACCTCTGTAAACAAGATGTGTGAGAAAATCTTGTCTCAAGAAGTAGACAAATGGCACAGAGCTTCCCATAGAGAGGCGTGTGGGAGACACTTAGGTAAAGTAATGATTCTTTTGAACAATAAGCTGAACAGTATATATATATATATATATATATATATATATATACATAACTAGTTAAGTGATAAAATTCTTCTGGAAAAACTGAAATGGAAAACTAAGATCAATCAGAGCATGCTGGCTGAACAGGAAACACTATTGCCTGTAAGTCAGGAACTAGAGGCAGTGTTCTCCCCCTTGAAGCCCCGCCATTTCAACTCACACCTTAGTCTGTTCTGGAGCCTTCTCCCATCACTCTGGAGAGCTGGGTAGCTAGGCCTGGGGTAGGGAAGCAGGTCTGTGTTTGTGCCTAGGGTTTCAAGGCAGCTTCTCAGCCTACAGTGGAGTCTCGCCAAGTGCTTGCACTGCTTGGGAACATAGGATTTCATTTTATTCATTGTAAAGGTCACTACCCAAGGTCATGTGGGGCCACAAGTGGCTGCCTCTTGATCTGCCTCTGTGTGACACTGCAGAAGCCAAGATCTCTCTACTTGAAAAGGGGAAATGCATCTTTGAGAGTACCACATTTTGGACTTGTACATTGGTAATTGTTAAGGAAAAAAAGCAAAAGCTGTGCCTGCCGTGAAGTGAGGAGGCTGTGACTATGATCCTTACATCTTGCATTTTCAGTGTCTGTGAATCTCTTGCAGAGCTGCTCTTGGAATGGGTGAGGAGAGCCTCCCACTTCCTCCCGGAGGGTCCTCTCATGTCACAGGCAATATTCGCCCAGTCCCAGCTCTCGGCTAGTAGCGACCCCTCGGGAGATGTTTGATAAAGTGAGCCTTGTTGAGGTACAGATGGCAGAAACAATGTTACACATTAGCCTGGGGATATTGTAGCAAAATGTTGATTTTGTCCATTGACACCAATACCTCTAAGTTGAGGATGTGATGCTTGAGGAAGGGGTACAGAGTAGGGAGTGGGCTGTAGTTCATCAAATCATACCTGCAAAGTGCCTGGAATGAGCCACACTATTTATAGTGTTAAAATATCATATATATAAAAGGAAAATCATAACTCTCATGCAAACATAGAATGGATACATGGCAAATTTTAATTTTTTTAGATTAACTATACCATACAATGTACTTCTATATACAATCCTATGAATTTGAAAGAAAGATTTGTGTAGTCATCATCACAATCAGGATGTAAAACACTTCCATTGCTGCAGGAAGCCGAGTACCTGGTATTGTCCGATCTGTTCTCTGTTCCTACAGTTTAGTCTTTTTGAAAATGCCCTGTGAATGGGATTGTACGGTATGGAAATTTGAGACTGGCCTTTTTTCCTCCTCAGCATGAGGAGGTTATTCCAAACTCTTTCGTGCATCAATAATTTATTTCTTTTTCCTTCTAAGCAGAATCCCATTGTATGGATGTAGTACGATATATCAGTTCACCTGCTGAAGGTCACTGGAGTTGTTTCCAGTTTTTGGTGATTGTAAATCAAGCTGCACTCAACATTCATGTACAGAATTTTGTGTAGATATAAGTTCTAATTTGTCTAGTGTAAATACGTGGAAGTGAGATTTCTGGGTCATATAGTAACTGTATGTTTTATTTCAGAAGATGTTGCCAAACCTTTCAAGAGTAGTGATAGTGTTTTGGATTTTCATCAGCATTGTAGGAGAGTTCTACGTGCCCCACATTCTCATTAGCACTGGTCTTGTCAGTATTTTTTAGCTATTCTAATATGTAAATAGTGTCACATCGTTGTTCTAATTTGCATTTCCCTAATAGCTAATGATGTTACTTATTTGTCATTCTGATATCCTCTTGCTGAAGTGTCTATTCAAGCCTAGTGCACATTTTCTAAATCAGGCTATTTATTTTACTGTTTAGTATTGATAGCTCTTAATATTTCTTGGCTGTGAGTCTTGTATTAGATTTGTGGCTCATCTGTACCTTGTCTTTTCATTCTCTGTGTATCTTTCTCAGTTCAAAAGTTTTTAATTTTGATGATGTCCAGTTTATCAAAAAAGTTGTATTTTTAGTGTCATGTCTAGAAACTCTTTTTCTAATTCCATATCAAGATTCCCTCGTTTGTTTTTGTTTTTTGCTAAAATTTGAATGCTTTTAGATTTTCTATTTAGATCTAGCATGGATTTTGAGTTCATTTCTTGCATAAGATGTAAGGAATAGGTTAAAGCTTAATTTGCACTGAGGCATCCAATTGCCCCTGTAATATTTGCTGAGTAACAACCTATCCTTACTTGAATTGTGTTTACACCTTTGTCAGAATCACTTAGTGGCTTCTTGCAGATCAAGGTGGGTTTAGGCCATAATTCCCAGAAAACAATCCAGAATGCTATAATCCCAAACCCTGAAACCCTGACAGATTAAAATCCCTAAAGTCTAAAATCCCAAAAGATCAAACTCACAAAAAACATGATTTTGGCTAAAATAGTTTAAAACTTCTTTAAAAGACATTTATTTGATTTTTAAAGGGGCTTTATTTTGAGACAGTATAAAAAATTATGGAACACTTCATAGGCCACTTTACACAATAGAACAAGCAATAACAACACATATTTCCATAAGCACGAACAATTAGGTGTAGTAACAGCAGTCACATGCCTTTATAAAGAAATAGTGAACAAGCAAAATGTATAAATGCACTTCACTCTGGTTGGTAATTGTGTGCACCCAGCTTTATAACTGGTCATCTGATGATGGCCCAAGTAGTTGGGTCCCTGCTACGCTGGATGGAGTTCCAGGCTCCTGGCTTTGGGCTGGCCCACCACTGGCTATTGCAACCATTTGGGGAGTAAACCAGCAGATAGAAGACCTGTCTCCCTGCCTGGGTCACTCTGCCTATCAAATAAATCAACTTTCTTAAAAATCTAAAATAGTAATAAAAAATAATTGGTCATCTGAAGCATTATGATAGACAACCTTAGTCTTTGATGATGTTGATCCCATCACCACTTACGTAGTCATCCAAAGAACCGAGGTCTCCAGGAATTTTATCTCACTTGATTGCAGGCATTCACAAAGGACATCTCAACACCTCCTGAGTAAGTCTGAGCATTTATATATATATATATACACACACACACACAATGTTTACAAAGTCAGTGCTGCGGTAATACACTGTGTTGGAGTCAAATTTGCCAAAAACACGTAACACAGATTAGAACTTTCTGAACATCTTTGCACAATGTATGCCTCTGACATTGAAAATGATGCAAATTTCTAAAAATAATGGTGAAAAATTAAAATATGTGGGGAAGATGCTAAAAAAGAAAGAAAACAAAAAAGGAAAAAAACAGCTCAACCTACTGACAAGCGCATTATGGGGATGGACAATGGGCAATTGCATGGAGATAGCCTCTGGGAGCTGACTGACTTCCATGATCGTTAACTGTGTTTTGAAATTTTGTGTCACGATGAATCGCTGCTTTTTGTCTTTTTCTTCTTTTTTTCTCCCCTAGTATGCATTCACATTGATTTTGTGTGTGTAGGTGTAGGGTTTTTTTTTTTTTTTGGAAATTCCCACATGATTCATTATAACTGACATGAGAATTCCTAATTAAGCTTCCCCATCTTCTACGTCATGCTTCCATGTTGTTTTGATTCCACATGCACTCCTACAGATCTCACTATGGGACAGACAATCCTGGTTTTTTAACAACACCATCGCTGCTCTAGTGTCTTATTGTCCTACGTAATTATTTTCAAACCAGTCAGTAACTTCAGTGGCTTCTTCAGTCAAATGCAGCTTCAAGTTATTAAAAGCTTTTGGAATTTCACCTGTTGGAAGGAATGCCAATGCAGATAAATGATGCAATTTTTGAATGGATTTTTCATCACTCTTGTAACATATAGCCAGTAGGATGGCTTCCCAGAAACTCTTTTTCACCCATAGTTTTCAGGATTTTGGCTTTCATGATTTGAAGATTGAGGGTCTTAATTTTCCAGGATTGTGATTTTTTGGGATTACAGCATTTCAAGTTGTCTTTTGGTACTGCCATTGACAGACATCAAAATGGCAGTGAGTAGTTTTTATCTGCTCCTCTTTGCTAAATACAACCACTAGCCTTGGAAATAATAAAAGAGGTAACAAAAGAACTCCAAAGATGGTACTAAGAAGGTGAACTGGCTGGGACTCTTTGGGGGAATCAACACAGCAGCACAACATCCCATGTCCTGTATCCAACAGAAGACCACCCAACCCAGCACCAGAAAGTAACTAATAGTCTGTCCAGCAAAACCAGACAGCCAAGTTCCACTGACAAGTGGGTTGATTGGAGCTGCACCAACACTAAGTGTCTAAGGTGAGCAAACTCCTCTTCTGCCAGCCAGAGTCCATCCTCTTCCTCTCCTCATCTCCCTCCCTGCTAAGGCATCTAGGCAGCGCTAGCAGGTGGGACCTAGCTATGGCAGGTGTTCTTGAAGGCCTGAGACCAGCTTCCCTCATCCAGAGATACTTGCAGCCAGGAGGCCCTAGAAAAATGGTCTTTGGTCAGCAAAGAAACGGCATAGCCTAGGAATCTGCTTTGTCCCAGTGGGGCTGAGACGCTGTTCTGCTGCTGGGAGTCTTCAAGCTGTTGGGCAGAGCTGGCAAAAGAGACGTAAGCCCAGTAAGAGACCGGATAGAGAAGCCCCTTTGTCCTGGTGGACTGGAGACGACCTTCACCCACCAAGAGACATGGAGTAGGGAATCCTGCCCCATGTGCCCTGAGAAGAAGTGCTACCCATCTGACATAGGCTGGGGGGATTCAGCCTCAAGAAGCCTCTGTCTAGGGAAGTGTTGCCGTTGATTTCTCCACAATGTTGCAGTGGGTTCGTTTCTGAGAGGAGCAGCGTGGTGGGGGCAAGAGGCGCGGAGTCAACACACAGACCCCGGGAGTCGGGTGAAAGCAGGCTTGAGGCGAGCAGCCCGCAGACTCGTTTATTACAGTTGGTACAACAGCTTATATAGCCAAGACCAGCCAATCTGGTCAAGGGGCGGTCTATACCCCAACCAATCACAGCCTGTCGCCAGGCAGTTTCAAATCCATCCAATCACAGCCTGTCGCCAGGCAGTTTCAAAGCCATTCCTGACTAACTGACGCTCGCTTGCCAGTGGCCACCTTTGCATGGCCTTCTCATTCCACTACATTTCTAAGGAAGCCTCTTGCTCCCTGCAGGATCGAGGCTTCACTCCTTTTAGAACAAGGCCCAGAATGGGGAAATCCCTTGTAGCTCCTCAGGAAGCCCCAGCAGGAACCTTTGTGTGCCGCAGCAGCACTAAAGCCTCCCCTGCAAACAGCACATACACACACTGAAAGGCTCCGGAAACTAACCCGTCATTGGGATCAGCCCACAAAAGTAGGCCAGAACCTGTATGTTGAACATAAACACAGTGACTACTTTCTAAAATAAATTGCCCCAGAATTTCCTAACAATAAACATGTCCAGAATGGTCTCTAAAAAGACTCATTGTACCAAAAGTGAAGAAAATCAGCTAATGTCAACACTGAGATAAATCGAACTTTGAAATTTTCCAAAGAATATTTAAAGCATTCACAATTTTTCTTGAAATAAGTTTAAAAAAACACAAAATTTCAGCAATAAGGCAGAATTTATAAAAACACACCAGATAAAAATTATAGAATTGTGACTGTGTTGTGGCTCAGCAGTTTAAACCACTACCTACAATGCCAGCTTCCTGTGACAGTGTGCTGGCTCAAGTCCTGGTGGCACTGCTTAAACTCCAAGTTCCTTGCTAATGGGCCTGGGAAGGCAGCAGAAGATGGCCCAAGTACTTGGACCCCTGCCACCCATGTTAGAGACCCAGATGGACTTTCTGGCTCCTGGCTTTGACCTGGCCCATCCCCAACTGATGTGGTTGTTTGAGGAGTGATGGATGGAAGATCTCTCTCTCTCTCTCTCTCTCTCTCTCCCCCTCTGTCTCTCTCCTCCTCCCCCTCCCTCCCTCCCTTCCTCCCTCTCTCTCTTCCTCCCTCCCTCCCTTCCTCCTTCCTTTCTCACTTTGCCTTTCAAATAAGTAAAATCTTTTTTTAATTATAGAACTGAAAAATACAATGCCAGAAATAAAATCCTCATGGGATAGACTCATTAGTAGCCTGAGGAAGATAGATTATCGAGTCAGTAATCTTGCAGAAAGAGTAATATAATTTACCAATAATACAACTGAGACAATTAACTGAAAAGAAAATGGGGCCTATGAGACAGTAATACAAGATCCAACATTCTTGTCATTGTACTTCCAGAATAAAAAGAGTGACTGAAAGAATATTCCAATAAATAATAGCTAAACTCCTCAAATTTGGCAAAAGATATAAACACTTTATTTCAGGAAGAGGAGAAAACCCCAAATAGGTAAAATCCAAAGAAATCAATTCAACTAAAAAGGAAGAAAATGAAACCCACATAAGTAGGAGGGAAATAATAGTAATCAAAAATCAAAGAAATTGAAAACAAAAAACATTAGAGAAAATAAAATAAAAAGCTAATTTTATAGAAAGGCCAGTAATATCAACAAATTGCTGACAACTAATAAAGAGAGAAGACATAAATTACAAATATCAGGGGTTGAAGAAGAAACAATCACTACAAACCCCCCACACGTTAAAGGAAAATAATAGAATGTTACAAATACTATAGTTGAGCAACTTACACTCAGTGGACCAATTCATCAAAAACCTCAGATTATCAAAACTCACCAAAGATGAAATAGATAGCCTAAGTAGTCCTAGTAAATGAATTCATTTCATTTAAAAACTCCAAAACATAAATTTCCTCATCCATATAGTTTTATTGGTGAATTTTAAAGAATTAACACTTTGTAGGGTGTTGCAGCACAGCAGGTTGAATGGCTGTTTAGGAGGCCCACATTCCATATCCAAGTTCCATTTTTAGTCCCAGCTTCCTGCTAATGCACCTGGACAGACAGCACTTGGTGGCCCCAGTACTTGGATCCCTGCTACCCTTGGGGAGACTAGGATGGAGTTCCAGGCTCCTGGCTTCAGCCTGGCCCAGCTCTGGCTATTGTAGGCATTTGCTGAGTGAACCAACAGATGGAATATCTCTCTCTTTGTCCCTCTCATTCTTTCTACTTTTCAAATAAATAAATCTTTAAAAAAAGAATTAACACCAAACCTACACCACATTTTTCCAAAAAATAGAAGATGCTTCCTAACTCATAAGAAATTAGCATTACTATAATGCCAATATCAGACAAGGACATACAAATTAACTACAGATTAATATCCATCATAAGCCTATATACAAAAATCGTTTAATAAATATTAAGCAAATAAAATCCAGCAATAAGTAAGAATAATAACTTATATGACCAAGATAGTTTCATCCTAGGAATGCAAGGCTAATTCATGTTTGAAAATCAGTGTAAACTACCACATTAGCAGTATGAAGAAGAAAAACCATATGATCATATTAATTAATTATTATAACAATAAATTATTAAAGCCAAAAGAACTTTTGAAAAGTATAAACTTGAAGCCGGCGCCGTGGCTCAACAGGCTAATCCTCCGCCTAGCGGCGCCGGCACACCAGGTTCTAGTCCCGGTCGGGGTACCAATCCTGTCCCGGTTGCCCCTCTTCCAGGCCAGCTCTCTGCTGTGGCCAGGGAGTGCAGTGGAGGATGGCCCAAGTGCTTGGGCCCTGCACCCACATGGGAGACCAGGAGAAGCACCTGGCTCCTGCCTTTGGATCAGCACGGTGCGCTGGCCGCAGCACACTGGCCGCAGTGGCCATTGGAGGGTGGACCAACAGCAAAGGAAGACCTTTTTCTCTGTCTCTCTTTCTCACTGTCCACTCTGCCTGTCAAAAAAAAAAAAAAGTGTAAACTTGAAAGAATTACTTTCATTATTTAAGACTATAAAGCTGCAGCAACCAGAATAGTGTGGTATTGGTGAAGGGATAGATGGATTAATGAACAGATTAGAGTCCAGACATAGATGACACAAATATGGCCAGCAAATTTTTAATCGGAACTTTTATGTGCTAATTATAGATTCTCATGCTCTTGTAAGAAATAATAAACATTTCATGCATCCCAATTATAACATTTTAAAATTATAGTACAATATCATAACAAGCATTTTGACCATGATATTATCCAATAATTTTGTTTGGGTTTCCCAGTTTCACTTCTGCATACGTATATTGAGTCCTGTACAATTATATCACATGAGTAGGCTCATAGAGTTAAGCTAATGGACAGTTTTATCATCACATTGATCCTTTATACCTAATTGCAACATTTGTTGTAAAGGTTTTCTTCCATTGAACTGCTTTTGTATCTGTGTCAAAAATCAATTGAGTTATTGGTATGAGTCTGTTTCTGTGTCTACTGTTTTGGTACATCAATCTATGCGGTGTCAATCCCTCTACTAGTTATCATTCTGTCTGAGTTACTGTAGCTATATAATAAACCTTAATATCAAGTAAATGATTTGTCAAGATTGATTTAGCTGTTCTACAGCTTATGACTTTCAATATACAAAGTTTTATGGAACTTTATATGTCTAGAAAAAAACTTCGCTGGGATTTTGGTGGATTTGCATTAAAACCCTAGATCATTTGGGGGAGAATCAACATCTTTAATACACTGCATCTTTAGATTCATAAATACACTATGTCTCATCATAGGTCTTCTTTATTGCTTCCATCAGCATTTTGATATTCAGCACACAGATCATGTAAGAACCTTAAAATATGTTCTGTAAATTATTTAGCTGTAAATCATCCAAAGTATTTAGTTGTAGATCTTCCAAAGACTTATTTTAATTTTGCTTTCCAAGTCTTCATTGTTACTATATAGAAAAAGAGTTGATTTTTTTTTTTTTAATTTTTTGACAGGCAGAGTGGACAGTGAGAGAGAGAGAGAAAGGTCTTCCTTTTTGCCGTTGGTTCACCCTCCAATGGCTGCCGCGGCTGGCGCGCTGCGGCCGGCGCACCGCGCCGATCCGAAGCCAGGAGCCAGGTGCTTTATCCTGGTCTCCCATGGGGTGCAGGGCCCAAGCACTTGGGCCATCCTCCACTGCACTCCCTGGCCACAGCAGAGAGCTGGCCTGGAAGAGGGGCAACCGGGACTAGAACCCGGTGTGCCGGCGCCACAAGGCAGAGGATTAGCCTAGTGAGCCATGGCGCTGGCAAGAGTTGAGTTTTTGTGCATTAACTTTTTATCCTGAAACCTAAGTGAACTCACTTGTTAGCTCTTGGATGTTTCTAGTAGATTCCTTGAGACTTTTCTATATCAGATAGTCATGCTATCTACTTTCTCTTTAGTTTTTGATACTTTGATTTTGATGTGTCTGGAAATGTATTTCTTTGGATTTACTTTACTGGCATTCACTGAAATTCTTGAATAGGTAGTATTTTTTTAAAGATTTTTATTTTTTTACTTGAGAAATAGAGTTACAAGACAGAGAGAAGGAGAGACAGAGAGAAAGGTCTTCCATCCTGCCTCACTCCACAAATGGCCCCAAAGGCTGGAGCTGCGCTGATCTGAAGCCAGGATCCAGGACCTTCTTCCAGGTCTTCCATGTGTATGCAGGGATCCAAGCACTTGGGCCTTCCTTCACTGCTTTCCCAGGCCATAGCAGAGAGCTGGATCGGAAGTGAAGCAGCTGGGACTAGAACCAGCAATCATACGGGATACTAGCACCAGAGGTGAAGACTTAGCCCACTATGCCACAGCACCGGCCCCGAATATGTAGATTTATGACTTTAACCAAATTTAAGGAGCCATCTCAGCTCATATTTATTCAATATTTTTTTGTACTACACCCTTTCTTCTAATTTACTGAGACTTTGATTATGCTAATATCAGAACTTTTTAATTGTACCTCAGGTTCCTTGCCTCATCCCCAAGAGCATGTCAATTGTTTTTCTAGTCTTTCCCACATTGTTTATATTGGGTCATTTTTTGATCTATCTTTAAGTTTATGGGTTTCTTGTACTTTATTTCACTATGAAGCCTCTTTTGGCTATGGTATTTCTTTCTTTCTTTCTTTTTTCTTTTTTTTTTTTTTTTTTTGACAGGCAGAGTGGACAGTGAGAGAGAGAGACAGAGAGAAAGGTCTTCCTTTTTCCATTGGTTCACCCCTCAATGGCCGCTGGGGATGGTGCACTGCGCTGATCCGAAGCCAGGAGCCAGGTGCTTCTCCTGGTCTCCCATGCCGGTGCAGGCCCAAGCACTTGGGCCATCCTCCACTGCCTTCCCGGGCCACAGCAGAGAGCTGGACTGGAAGAGGAGCAACCAGGACAGAATTAGGCGCCCCGACCAGGACTAGAACCCGGTGTGCCAGCACCGCAGGTGGAGAATTAGCCTAGTGAGCTGCGGCGCCAGCTGGTTATGGTATTTCTAATAAAAAGTTATTATATTTTTCATTTATAAATTTCTATTTTTATATCTTCCATCAAAAACATCTTATTGACATACAGTATGCATATGAAGAAATGCACATAAGTATAGAGATAAATGAGTTTTTGGTCCTCTGATTATAGTCATAAACTGACACCCAAGTTAAGAACAAAGCATTACTAGTACCAAAGAGTCCCCACTATTCCTCTCCCCTCCATTTCTTTGCTTTTTCTTTTAAGCATGGGTGTATCTTCTATTTTTTTCTGAGGTTTTTAACTGTTCATTTCAAGAGTGTTTTACTTCACTATTTGGAGCACTTTAAAAATCTGACTGAGGTAAACATCCAGGTCAGCCAAGTATTGGTGTCTATTGATCGTTTTTCTCCTATGAGTTGAGATGTTCCTGGTTCTTAACAGACTGAATAATTTTAGGGTATCACAATGTGTTATAAGTCCTATGGGTCTTTTTTATATTCTAAGGATATTCCTCCCGTGTAGCAGATAATTGGCCTAATTTGATTTAAATTCCAACCAACTTTCAATGGATTGTTATTCCGGTGCCAGTCCAGCTTTCAAAGTTTTGTGGGGCCATTTGTGTCAGTATTGCATGTATTACAACCACTGTCCAGTTTGGAATTTGGATTGTCGTCTATCCCACAGCTCTCGAAGTCTATGTGTGTGCTGTTTCAGGTCAACCCACGCATTCCCAGCTCAGGTAGGCTTAGGAATACAGACTTCATTCTACAGGGTTGCTTTCTGAGCTTCTTTCTTTTCTTTTCTTTTTTTTTTCTGAGCTTCTTTCTATGCATGATCTTCCTTGTATTTGGCTCATTCTTTGAGACTTCCCTTTAGATCCTCCAGCTGGAAAACTTAGTTTATACTGCTGTGCCACACTATTGCCATAGCTGTAGTACATCTACAGTCAAACATCAGGAGGATGGGGTGATCACTAAGCCATCTGAGGCTGCTACAGGATCCCACTGGCACCACTGCTGCAGGATGCTTTGGAGCTGAGGTGACCAAGAATGAAAAGAAAAAGGGGGGGAGGAAGGAAGGGTGGGAAGGAGGGAGGGAGGAAAACAGTCACTTTCCTCCACACTGTTTTTCACCTGTTTCTCAGGAGGGTTTCTCTCTCAGCTCTTTGTGTGCTTATACTCACTTCTCACTATTGGCTAGGTTTTGTTCAGCACAGGGACTAGCGGAAGAAAATAAAAAGATAAATTCACCATCAGTGCAGCAGTAATTCAGATTTTTGTCTTCTCTGATCTTCTTGCTACGTTTACTTCTCAGGGGCCTCCAGGAGCTGTTGCATGTACCCTATCCAGGATTTATCACCACCTCAATGGGAGTGGCAGGGCGGGGTGTGCTTACTCCACATTACCTGGAATGAGAACCCAGGCCACTGTGTTTGTTCAGTTCATCAATTAATGAGCGAACTTGTAAGATGTTGACACTGTCTCAAAGAACATTTGAGGTGCAAGATAGTCATATGCAGTTTAATTAAGGGATATAGGAAAATACCATTGAGTTACACACAAAACTGGATAACAAACTATAGGACAATATCCTCAAACATTTGGGAATATCTTTCCCATTGGATGGAAATTATATGCATCTCTACTAGATAAAAATCTACATGTTAACTATTAACTCTCTAAGTCTAGACATTTATCTGATAGTAAATGGTATTGTTTTACTGCTTACTAAGCAAATTCCACTTTAACAACGTATACAAGTAAATATGTTTCTCTATATAAATCTCAGATGAGCCTTTGCCCCTGTGTGACTCAGAAATTATGTGCTATTCTTATTTTGTTTTTTTTCTTTTTTCTATTTAGAAAAATTTTCAGTTCAATACATAATTATTATATACTTGCTGTGTACCAGACACCTTACTAGGCTATTTTGCAGGAGCCCAATATGTGATTTTCAAAATACTTATCAGTTACATAGTATTCTCCTTCAAATTAGTTTTCCATGCATAATAATCACTCTGTAAAATAAAAATTTTAAAAATATATATGGTATGGTTGTTGGGGTATAAGATACCTTATTTCTGTGATGTACTTCAGATTATCTCAGAATACAATGTTTGTTCATTTGTTTAGTAGGAGAAATTATTTTGGTTGTTGTTGATTACTTTAAAAGAAAATACCATGAAAAAACAGAAAAAGTGAAAGAAGATTTAAAAGCCTCTGATGTATCAAAATTGACTCGTGAAGGAAACCCTGATAAAGAAGGGTGCCTTCCCTCTGACCCTGACTTATGATCTGTGTGTATGTGAAGTGATCAAATCAATACTGCCCATAACCAATATTAAGGAGTAGATTCACATGTTCTCAGCAAGGAAGTTATCTATTATACACATATGTTTTTAATTTCCTGAAACATTTTTAATTTTAGTGGTTTCCTTTTTTAGCCAACTTTCAGACAAATAGGCCATAATAAAATTGCAGCTTACATCCCTTTAGCTCTGACTCTGATGCAGAAACAATGAATTAAAAAGCTTCTTAATTTCTATTTTGATTACTTTTCTACAAAGAATCAGAACAGAGAGCTGGAAACTACTTAGAGTAAATGCCTGTTATTTTTTTTCTAGCGAAACCACCAATAGTATAATTTAATGTGATCTCAAAGAAGTTAAAAAAGAATTAAACGTTTGAAAATTAAATCATTCTTTAGTTGCATTCAGAATTTACTTAAATCCTACTGTGAATTGTAAACAGTAGGATTACTTACAGTTATTTTTTAAAAGGTATTGTATACACTGTATATTGTATACACTGTATATTGTATACTCTGTGTATTACAGTTATTTTTATAAAAGTTATTGTAAACACTAGGAAAACCCACAGTTATTTTTAATAGAATAAATATCCTCCATCTTTCTGTTATAGGTCTGATATTTTGTGTTTCATATTGCTGTAAAGTAGGGGTGTGTGGCCTCATAAGAGATGGTTGCCTGGGCAGGTTCTGGAATCTGTACTAAGATCACAGAGTTGTCCTCTTCACTACAGTGGTTTTATTTGAGAAAGAGAGGGAGAAAGAGAAGGAGGGAGGGGAAGAGAAAGAGAGAGAGAGAGAGAGAGAGAGAGAGAGAGAGAGAGAGACCTATTCCCCCCTTCTATTTAAGGAATACAAATTTCATAAGTACAACTTTAGGAATATAGTGATTCTTCCCACCATACCCGCCCTCCTACCCCAACTCCCATCCGCCCCCTTCCATTCCCAGTCCAATTCTCCATTAAGATTCTATTTCAATTAACCTTATACACAGAAGACCAACTCTATACTAAGTAAAGATTTCACAATTTGCACACACACACACACAGTTTGAGGACGAGTTTTATAGTTAATTCTCTCAATACAACTCATTGAGTACAGAGGTCCTGCATGGGAAGTAAGTGCACAGTGACTCCTGTTGTTAATTTAACAATTAACACTCTTATGTATGATGACAGTGATCACCCAAGGCTCTTGACATGAGCTGCTAAGGCTATGGAAGCCTTTGAATCCACAACCTCCATCAGTATTTAGACAAGACCAAAAGCAAAAGCAAAGTGGAAGTTCTCTCCTCTCTTCAGAGAAAAGTACATCCTTCTTTGATGGCCCCTTCTTTCCACTGGGGTATAATTCAGAGATTCTTCATGTAGGACATTTTTTTTCCACAGTGTCTTTTTCCATCCCTGAAATGCTCTCATGGGCTTTTCAGCCAGACCAGATTGCCTTTAGGGCTGATTCTGAGGTCAGAATGCTACTTAAAGCAATTGTCATTCTAAGGAGAATCCTGCCTTCTGAATCACTCCCCAAATGGCCAGGCGTCAAGAACTCAATCTTGGTTTCCTATGTGGGTGGCAGGGACCCAACCACTTGAGTCACTGCCTGCTGTCTCCAAGGGTCTGCATTAACAGAAAGCTGGAACCAGAAGTCAGAGCCAGAACTCAAATCCTGGTACTCTGACATGGGACATGGGCATCCCACATAGGGTTAAAACCACTAGACCAAATACCCACCTCTAGAGTATTTAATCTGATTCCTCCCAAGGCTGACTGAGCATTTAACTTCATATAGCTGTAAGGGATTAGGGATCACTAGAAATGAAGGATGAGTTTCATTATTGACACCACCCAATAGGTGAGCTGCTAGCTTATGCAACAGCTGCTGTCTCCATGGGAGCTTGTATTTACTCCAAGTACAAGTGAGTTGCTGTCACCAGACTTGGATGTGACAACTGCAACTGACACAGCTGCCAGATCTGACTTCTTGTCAACCAGACCTGGAAGAGAACATTTTCGCTACTGAAGTTTTCTCGATGTCCTTGAAAAGTGATGACTCAAGCAGAACTCTGATCCAGCTCCTATAAGCATTTATCAAATTTCCTCTTACTTTATTCCTATCAGAGACACTTTTCATCAGTCACACATACTTGTCTCTCTTTCAGCCTGAGCCCGTATCAAGCCAGGGAGAGATGTGCAGGTTGTCTGGGCTATGGTTCCTTAGTGTTCACTGGGGTCCCCTGGCAGAGTAGGAGCGGGGGTGAAGAGTCAGTTCAGTAGCTCTCCCCCAACCTCGTTCTCTTTGGTATTTTTATCTTTGTTCTTTTTGGCTTGGCTTCACACATAGCAAGAGGATATTCTGTCTTTATAATTTGTAATTCTACCAGAGGACTTTTCCAGGTGTTTACTGACTGCCCATGGGGCCCAGTAGGGGAAAAGCACAGGCAAAGAATTCATCCTGCTGGCTCACTGGCCGGCTGTGTCCTCTCCTCCCCTCCCCTCCCCTGACCTTCTGGCTCTTCCTCCTCTTCTTTCTCCTCTAACTTCAGTGTTATGTAATCTTTTTTCTCTAAATTGCAAAAAAAAAATATACATTTAGGAAGAAAAAAAACAAAGTTATAAAACTTGAAAATGTCTGTGAATCTCATGAGAAATTTTTCCGTGTTCCTCCTGTCTCTGAGTTTAAATTTCATGAAAGAAGAACCATACATTAGCACAATGCCTTGGAGTGCAGATTAAACCATTTAAAAATAGTCTTCAGGAACAAGATAAACTTTTAAAGCTACAGTGATATTTAGCATGATATTTTTATATTGTTTTATATATATTAGGAAAATTAGCATTCATTTTCTTCTTCATGTTGAATGAAATTGCTGGAATTTCAGTTTATCATAGAATAGAGTAAGGATAGTGCCAACCCACATTTGTAAGTAAATTTAAAAAATTAAGTTAAACAGTAAAAATCAGAGGAGATATACTTTTCACACATACAATTGTACGAGTAATTACACTGAAGACATCCAGAGTGAGATATTAAACTTGATTGATTTGATCTCAGTATAATTGACATAATTATGGGGCAGAGAAAATGGGTAGTAGGACTGCAAATTGACTATTTTCAGCCAGGAGCTCCACATAGGGGAACCACAGTTTCAACTTAAATCCAATGTTGTACCAATTAGATGGCTCAGAAAGTAATCCACTACTGAGCTTTGCTTTTCAAGGTCATTAAGATATTTTGCCTTAATTAGGTAAAAAATGTTTTTTTTTCTTTTTTTTTCATTTATTAAACTTTTATTTAATGAATATAAATTTCCAAAGTACAGCTTATGGATTACAATGGCTTCCCCCCTCCCACAACTTCCCTCCCACCCGCAACCCTCCCCTTTCCCACTCCCTCTCCCCTTCCATTCACATCAAGATTCATTTTCAATTCTCTTTATATACAGAAGATCAGTTTAGTATATATCAAGTAAAGATTTCAACAGTTTGCCCCCATATAGCAACACAAAGTGAAAAAATATTGTTGGAGTACTAGTTATAGCATTAAATAAGAGTGTACAGCACATTAAAGACAGAGATCCTACATAATATTTTTAAAAAATTAATTAATTTTCTATGCCATTTCCAATTTAACACCAGGTTTTTTTTTTCATTTCCAATTATCTTTATATACAGAAGATCGATTCTGTATATAATTAGTAAAGGTTTCATCAGTTTGCACCCACACAGAAAAACAAAGTGTAAAAAATACTGTTTCAGTACTAGTTATAGCATCACTGCACATTAGACAACACATTAAGGACAGATCCCACATGAGATGTAAGTACACAGTGACTCCTGTTGTTGACTTAACAATTTGACACTCTTGTTTATGGCTTCAGTAATCTCCCTAGGCTCTAGTCATGAGTTGCCAAGGCTATGGAAGCCTTTAGAGTTCACTGACTTTGATCTTATTCAGATAGGGTCATAGTCAAAGTGGAAGTTCTCTCCTCCTTTCAGAGAAAGGTACCTCCTTCTTTGATGGCCCCGTTCTTTCCACTGGGACCTCACTCACAGAGATCTTTCATTTAGGTCTTCTTCTTTTTTTTTTTTCCCATGGTATCTTGGCTTTCCATGCCTACAATACTCTCATGGGCTCTTCAGCCAGATCCGAATGCCTTAAGGGCTGATTCTGAGGCCAGAGTGTTGTTTAGGACATCTGCCATTCTATGAGTCTGCTCATAGAATGCTTCCCATGTTGGATCCTTCTCTCCCTTTTTGATTCTATCAGTTAGTATTAGCAGACACTTGTCTTGTTTTTTTCTTAATAATATTGAAGTGAACCCGTTGCAACAATGTAACTAGATTCTATTAGTCCTATCATTTACTTACATTTGACGTACAGATTTACTTATATTTGCCATTCAGTGGAAGTCAAAAGTTCTGGGAAATAGAATTAAAGGATAACTTTAGGGATGGGTGTCTGGCCCAGAGGCTGGGATGCCAGTTAGAGTGACCTGTCTCGTATTGGAGTGTCTTGGCTTTATGGCCTCCCGACTCCTGCTTCCTGCTGATGCAGACACTAGGAGGCAGTGGTGATGGGTCTCTTGCCTCTGCAGGGAGACTAGAAGGTGAATGGAGCAAGAAGGATGGGCGCCCCGTACTGAGGGTGGGATAATTTAGAAGGAAGTTCCAGAGATAGAATCCAGAGGAGCTGGTGACGGCCTAGGTGTGGGGTGAGTGACTGCATGAGAGGAAGAGCACAATCCCCAGGCTCCTGGGAGGGCCCCTGAGCATGATTGCTTTGTGCACTGGGGAAGGGTCAGGGTTGAGGGAGTCGTCATCTCTTGTCCCATTGTATCCAGTGCCTGGCATACAACAAGAGCTAAGGAAATGTTTCCTGCACCGTGACTGAATGTACAAAATTCATAACCTCTTCCAAATACTTACAAGCCTTTTTGCATCCATGTTTATCTTACCTCCCAGCTAATTTTATTATTCAAATGCAAGCCTTTCCTATTTCCTTTGATTTCCTGCTCTATCAATTATTCTTTCTCTCCTTCCTTAAATATGTTTCTCCCCATTAGCTGTTACCTCTTTAAAATCTAACATGCTTACATTTAAAACGCAGAACGAGAAAATAGAAATCTTTTCTCATTCTACTTACAACTCCTACTGTAGCTCATTTGAGCCGTATGCCAGGCACTTTATAAATTTAATCATGAACAGTCTCAAAACAGCTGGAGTTTGAAATTACTATCCTTACTTTATTTATTTCTAAAAAAGATTTATTTGTTTATTTGAAGTTAGAGTTACAGAGAGAGGGGGAAAGACAGAGAGAGATCTTTCATTTGCTGGTTCATACCCCATATGGCTAGGACTTCAGTCAGGAGCTTCATCTGGGTCTCCCATGAACTTGAGCCATCCTCTGCTGCCTTTCTAGGCAGATTAACAGGGAGCTGGATAGGAAGTGGAGCAGCTGGGACTTGAATTGGTGCCCATGTGGGATGCCAGTGGTGCAGGCAGTGGCTTAACCTACTGCGCCACAGCAGTGGCCCTCAGCCACCCTTACATAAAGACAAGAAATCTGACACTTACGGAAAAAATTCTCCCATGGTCAAGCAGAGGGGTGGAGTTAGAATTTGAACTCATACTTCTGGATCAAAAACATTCCACACTGCTTGTATCCATAAGTGATTGTCATTCCCAAAGTTATCTCAATTCCCCCTCTCTCCTTGGATTCCGCTCCTCATTTACCTCCTAACTCACCCCCATCTGGCCTCAACTCCAGTGCTCTTGGCGAGGGCCATAACAACCTCCTCACTGACCGCCTTCCTTAAAACATCAAACCATTTGTTTTTGGCTGCTCTTTTTCTATGATATCACTCCCTTTAGTTACTTTTATCCTCACTTCTGTCACTTCTTTCTTCCTCTCCTCCATGCATTTGTCTGCTTCTGTTTTCATATAAATCTATAAATCATATAAATCTATATATCATATAAATCTATAAATCAACCCCTTGGATATCGACCTGACCCATGATGTCTCGGATGGTGAGCTTCACTGGCTTCTGCTGGCAGGCTTCGCCGTGACACCGGAAGTGGTGTGGAAGGTCAGGCACCACCTGCTGTTGATCTTGTGCAGGAACTCAGTGCCAGATCCCCACAGCTTGTCCCTTCAGCCTGGCTTTGCCACCAAATGTCTCAGTGTACTTGATGAACCGGCTGACTTCAGTTTTTTTCATTTCCTGGGGGAGGCACCAACCCAGGGCACTATTTACCCAAGCCCTCTGGACGAATTTAGCCACGTCACACTACCCGTTAGGTCTGAGCCCAGAAAGTTTGTTCTCCCTTCAGCCACTTTTCAGGGTGAGATCTCCCCCGATGTGGCCTGAAGTCTACAGACCCTTTCCTCCATCCCCCAAGCCTCTCTGTGTCCTGATCCCGTGTCGGGTTACCCTCCAGCGTGCTCCACGGGAGTGTCTCACAGGCGCTGTGTCGATCCGTGTGGCTTGCTGCAGCAGTGTGCATCGACTTCAAGCCTGAACAGCACATATCAGGGTCTCACAGCTCTGGAGGCTACAGACCCAGGTGCCAGCAGATTCGGTGTCTGGTGAGAGCCTGCTTTCTGATTTGCAGACACCTGCCCTCTTGCTAACTCCTCAGATGGCAGAGAAAGAGAAGGCTGTCTGGTCACTTCCTCTTCTTGTAAGGGCGCTGATGCCGTCGTGGGTTTTCACCTACAAGGTCTCATCTAAACCTAATGGCCTTCTAAAGACCCCGCCTTCAAAGGCCATCACAGTGGGGATTAGGGCTTCAGCAGAGGAATTTTGGGATGCACGTTCGATCCAGAGCAGGCATCTTAAACTTGCTATGCCAAGCTTAATTCATAACCTGATTCCTCAGCTGAGTCATGCAATTAGTTGCCAAAACTCTCCCACCACAGAAGTCAGAAACACTGGTAGTCACTGATAAAAGTATCTCATCCCCCGATCCCTTCTAAATCGCTCATCCCTCCTTTATACCCTGTGTCTCCCCTCATTTTATTCTAGTTTCTTGGCCGCTGTTTGGCTTTACTTTCTTGCCTAAGCTGCACAGATAAATCACCCACAGCCCTACTAATTC
The DNA here is from genome assembly GCF_033115175.1 of Lepus europaeus. Lineage (NCBI taxonomy): Eukaryota > Metazoa > Chordata > Mammalia > Lagomorpha > Leporidae > Lepus > Lepus europaeus. The sequence goes on from NC_084840.1 coordinate 48,523,691, forward strand.
TCCCACTAATTTCCCGTACATCCCTTCCCCCACCCCTCCAGCCCTTTGCCTTTCTAGCCAGCCAGGCCCCAATCTAATGGCTGTTTTCTACCTGCAACATTCAGGTTTTAGCCATGACAGTGCAGGGTTGTGGGCGTGCCACAGCAGAACCAGGATGTCCAGAGCTGGAGAGACACTGTGTTACCTGGCCAACTTTTCCCCAGCAACTATGCCTCCCACCTGCCCCCTGCCTCAGCTCTTCCAGTTGCATCTCTTCCCTCTCTTACGTGATGGCCTATGTCCTGCTTCTCCAAGCAAATAGAGACTTTCTGATGGGCAGTGTAACGTTGATGTTAGCAACTCAGTCCCTGGATCTCACTTTAGGTCACTGCATAGTGAGACTATGGGCCATTTCCAGGACTCGGCTTTTCTCTCTGTAAAATGAGACAGGCAACAGCATTCATTTCGCAGGGTCATTTTGATGATTTAAAGTGCCTTGACGTGGAGTAAGAGATCAGCAAATTTACTTTACATGATATCCTGTAGCTCCATATTTGTTTTTGTCTCTCCTCCCCAGCTCTCTCTGAGAGCCATACATTCAGTTACTGCTTGTGTTGTGCTTGACTCTTAACCAGGCAGGTTCAGACGAAAATGGCAACTGAAAATGGCAACCCTGTCTTTTAGGAATTTGTTTCACTTAACTTTTTACTTAGTTATCTGAGAGACAGGTAGATAGAGGGTATGCTGCCATCCACTGGTTTATTCCTGAAACACCTGCAATGATTAGAACTGGGCTGGGCCAAAACCAGCAGTCAAGAATGCAACCCAGGGTCTATATTTGGGGAAACTTAGGTCAGAACCTGGAGCTGGGGATCAAACCCAGGCACTCCAGTATGGGACACAGGCATCTTAACAGGTGTCTGGATGACCAGGTTGAAACACATTCCACGATTTGGGTTTTGTCTTTTTATTTTTATTTTTTTATAACCGTGTCTTAATCATCTTGGCCCACCCAAGATGACCTGGTGCAATTATTTCAGAGTAAGTAAACAGTAAATTAATCTGTTGCTTAAACAACACAATTCTTGCCTTCTGGTGAGTATTTACTCTTAAACACTTGACCTTCACCTTCCTCACTTCCCCTCCCCCACCCCGCCCAAGCGGAAGGTGCACAGGTGCACAAATGGAACCTCAGCAGTGGAAAGTCACTCGGTTGCGGTGAGCGGTTGGTGAGTTTTGTGGTTCGGCTGAAATTCAAGCCTGGGTAGTCTGAACCAGTGCCTTTTATTCTCTATGGTGTGGCTGAGAAGTTTCCAGATTACTTAAAGATTTAAAAAAAAAAAAACCTAAAATCAGGAACCATCAGAGGGCAAATGGAAGAGACACCTTCCAAGAAACAAGCAGGCCCTGATGAGGTGGCGGCCAACAGCCCAGAAGCACCAACCACGCACAGTTCTGCCCCTCCTGCTCCACAGCACCCACCCACGTTCCCCAGAATAAATTGGCCGGAAATCGGTCTCCCTGCAGAAGCGCAGTGTAGACGTGTGGAAAGATTGATAGTCAGGCTGTGCTGAGAGCTCATGGAATAGCTTTTCCGCAGCTACCTCGTCCATCTTGTGTGGACACAGCCTGGTGTAACTGCCTGGAAATTGTCACTTCCCAGCAGGACCTACACGGGGATTTTGAGTCTGCAGAATCCTAAGGCACAAAGGAACTCACTGCATGTGATTGTCTCCAATCACAATATCCCACGTTTTCTGGCTTCCCACCTAAACATCTCTTCGCAGGAGCTGTGTATTTCTGTTTCAGCCAGAGCGGGGGTTACAAGTAAGGATTTTTCTCTACCACAGTCTCTCATCACCCTTGGTTTTTCTCTTATTTCTGCTCCTACTGGTTCTGGCTGATGAAATCAACCTTGGCTCTTCTCGGGTTAGAGGGGAGTGTGGCCGAGCTTGGACTGCGATGAGGCTGATGAAGGAATCTTGGAAGGGAGTGATTGGAGGCTTGCACACACCTGAGGTGTTCACTGTTGACCTCACATTCCAGCCAGGCAGGCTGATGCAGTTAAGATGTAAAGAGACCAGTTCTTCACAGATTCCTTCCAGGTTGGGGAGTATCAGGCTGAGAAATCATTTGTTCTGGCCTGGCAATCACAGGTGGGACTAGAAATTCAATAAATCTCCAGCAGGTGACTTTTTCTTTATTTATTTATTTGGAAAAGTTACACAGAGAGAGAAGGAGAGGCAGAGAGAGAGAGAGAGAGAGAGAGAGGTTTCCCATCCACTGGTTCACTCCCCAGATGGCCGCAACAGCTGGAGCAGAGCCAATCCAAAGCCAGGAGCCACCCACATGGCTGCAGGGGCCCAAGCACTTGAGCCATCTTCTACTGCTTTCCCAGGCTATAGCAGAGAGCTGGATCCGAAGTGGAGCAGCTGGGACTTGAACCGGTGTCCATATGGGATGCCAGCGCTGCAGATGACAGCTTTACCCACTACAACACAGTGAGCAGGCAACGTTTTTTTTTTTTTTTTTTTTTTTTGACAGGCAGAGTGGACAGTGAGAGAGAGAGACAGAGAGAAAGGTCTTCCTTTGCCGTTGGTTTATCCTCCAATGGCTGCCGCGGCCGGCACGCTGCAGCCGGCGCACCGCGCTGATCCGAAGGCAGGAGCCAGGTGCTTCTCCTGGTCTCCCATGGGGTGCAGGGCCCAAGCACTTGGGCCATCCTCCACTGCACTCCCTGGCCACAGCAGAGAGCTGGCCTGGAAGAGGGGCAACCGGGACAGAATCAGGCGCCCCGTCCGGGACTAGAACCCGGTGTGCCAGCGCCGCTAGGCGGAGGATTAGCCTATTGAGCCGCAGTGCCGGCTAGGCAACTTTTTAAGCTGATACTTTTGTATGGCCCATAAATGAATTTCCAAATGGCCCTCATAGAGAAAAGGTTCCCCAGCCCAAATAAGAAATTCATCATATCCACTTTCTGAGTTCACCAATTTCACCTCTTTAAATAAAATCATTAAAATGTTCTCTCTGTCTACAAATGAAGACACTTGGATTGAACTTAGTTGTGATTCAGGTTTCAGGGTTTTGGCAAGAGTTCAGTCTCATTAGGCCATCTGATGTTCGCTGCTGCTCTCACACTCCAGCCCGCCATTTCCCAAGGAGCATCTCTGTTATTTCGGAATCACGTGCTAAAGCCCTTGGCGACTGCCCCCAGGAATGTTCTGTGTCCTCATGACTCTCACTCTTCAAGTCTAGAATGTTCCAGAAACTCTTGGTTAAGTACAGCCACTGGACTTTGAAAGTCTTCAGTCACTCATCTCATTCTCATTAAGCTTTTGATAGTTTACATACTTATAGCTCTTTTCTAGTTGTGTATCACAAATACCTTTCTAAAGTTTTCTTCAAAGTCTTTAAAATTTATCATAAAGAATGCTTAGTATACTTACTGAATGAAAAAATCTAAACAGTATTTCTATAAAATGTCTGTCTTGTCTGTATTAACTTAGAAGTACATCTAGCTAAAAACTATTCTGATCTTTTGTACATCTTAAATATAACTTCAAAAGTCTGATATTCTAGAAAACTTTAAAGTATAAAATGAATCAAATCTTCGGTAAGGAATTGTGTTTTCAAGGTTGAGCACAAAAAAGGAGTAAATACACATTACAGAGGGTAAGGCGAAGACGTTGCTCCCTGAGAGCACGCCCATCAGCACATGCTTCTTCGCTGGGTTCAAGTCTAAAGTTCACCTACGTAGCTATTTTTCTAGAAAATGTTTGGAATCAGTTTAATTTTTGAAATTAAGGCTATTTAATCATTTTGTATGAACCAGTCTATATATATATATATATATATTTTTTTTTTTGGCAGGCAGAGTGGACAGTGAGAGAGAGAGAGAGACAGAGAAAAAGGTCTTCCTTTGCCGTTGGCTCACCCTCCAATGGCTGCTGCAGCCGGTACACTGCGCTAATCCGAAGCCAGGAGCCAGGTGCTTCTCCTGGTCTCCCATGTAGGTGCAGGGCCCAAGAACTTGGGCCATCCTCCACTGCACTCCTGGGCCACAGCAGAGAGCTGGCCTGGAAGAGGGGCAGCTGGGACAGAATCCGGCGCCCCGACCGGGACTAGAACCCGGTGTGCCAGCACCGCAAGGCGGAGGATTAGCCTATTGAGCTGTGGCGCCAGCCGAACCAATCTATATTTTTAAAGAATTGAATTCTTTATTTCAACATAAAGTTCTTTCTTTCAAATGGTGTGGTAACTGTATTTATCAGGCAATTTTGTGAAACTGGGGCTTGGATTACAGGCTATAAACTCATGTCAGCATTTTCAAATCTGTTTTGATACAGAAAATATTTAAAGTGGATTACAAGATATATAGTTTTAACAAGTTAAAGCGAAATGACAAGCAGGTCTAGGTGTAGGAATAGAAGTTCAGCAAGGCTAGGGATAAGCTTCAAATTCAAAATCCCTCCATGAAAATGTTGTGCATTTGTTAAAGATGGATGCAAATCTGAGCCTCAGCTCTCCAGCAGCAGATGCAGAGGGAAATGTGATTTCTACAAGGGTCCACTGGCTAACAGCACAGAGCCCTTTCTCAAGGGGCCAGAGACCGGGAGTTTGTCTTTGGGAGCTTCAGAGAGATGGCAAAACATATCAAATAAATAAATAAAATCTTAAAAAAAAAGAAAAGAAAGTGCCTTTTTTGCCCACTGGGCAAATGATATCCTATTTAGTAAATAGTATTGGGAAAATTATAATCTTCGCAAGGGAAGACCCTTTGTATGTATAATAGAAAGACTAGAAGACATAAGTAAGTAACTATAGATGATAAGGGTAACTGCATAACCCTATAAGCTCCTGACAGCAAAATACACTGTAAGCAAACTTACAGACTTGGAGAAGGAAACATGTAGCACATGTAACATTAACTATCCTTCACAAGCAAAGATCTCCTATAAATCATTAAGAAAAAGACAGTCCACTTGGAAAATGCACAGATACAACTGTACATTTATGGAGTGGGAACAATCCCCAGATCGCCGAGGCTAAACCCTTCATCCCAGTGCACGTCCTACACGGGTCCACACAGCTTTTCAGGCCCCGGGGCAGATAGAAGCCCTCACCTCACCGCAGCACGCTCTGGAATTCAGGACCACGGTCTTAACCGGAGCAGGGGCAGGTGCTGGCCGAGCTGTCTCCATCAGGACACGGCAGATTTCAAATTGGGCGAGCTCCTTGCCCAGGAATTGCACTGTCATCCATGAAAAGCGCTTTTCTAGAAACCCAAACTGATAGACAAAGTCATGTGGGTAGGGACCTTTTCTTTTCTCACTGAGACGCAGTTCTTACAACGAGTGACTTGTTACTCAGCAAGATGCCATCACGGTGTGCACTTTTCTTGCAGGGCAGGAACCCGGGGATGGAGGCAGAAGGCAGAGGGCTGCAGGACGCGGTGCTTTTCCCTTTGGGACCTTTCCGGGCAAGGCTGTGATCCACCTGCTGGTTGTTTTTAAGCTCTTACTATAGGTAAGATACACGGACTCGAGGCTATATAGAAAGGTCACTTGGTATATTCTTACGGAATACAATAGTATCACATCACTCAGGGTTTAGAAGTTAAAAGTCCTATTCTTTATTTAAAAACTACTTGAGTATTACATAGATCACTAGCAAAAGCCTTGTTAAGAGTTATAATTTTGCGTCCAGGAATATGATTACTTTAAAAAATGCAAGTCACCTTCACTTGAAGAGATAATCATCAAAGTGTCGGGTCTGAATATATGAATATAGTGACTTCAAATAACGCTCTTGTAGAAACCCCCACAGTACAAGAAACTGTATGATCTGCCAATAAATAAACCACAAACCACACATTTAAAAAAATTTTAAAAAACTTTGCTGAAAAAGGTAAAGAAATTTTATTATGGTGCTTTTGCTAACAAAGTCAATAAACCTTTATTATTGAGAAATAACAACCATGCTAGGAAGCCCCGGCTTTGGAAGCGGAGATGAAAATAAGTTCTGCCCCTCTCTCAAGCTGTGTGACTTTGATAAAATTACTTAACCTCCCTGTTTCTTAGTTTGCTATTATGGGAAGTGGGGCTAAATAACAATAGTACATTTTATACTATGTGCTGGATGCTGTTCTGTGCAGTTTAACTCTTCCATTAACCCTATGATGTAATCCACACTTAACAAGTGAGAAAGCCAAGGCTCAGGGAGGCGGGTTAATCCAGCCAAGATCACTCAGCTAGTAAGTGGCGCGGTTTTATATTTGAACCTAGTTTGGCTTCCGAGCCTGTAATCCCAAACTGTAAGTCTCATCGAGCTGCTGGGAGGGTGAAATGAGTGACAGCTGAGATAGATATGCACTAGTGTGTGTGTGTGTGTGTGTCCCCATACTCACATCATATTGCACCCCTTAGTCCCCATGTGTCTGTGTCTTCCTTTAGATCCCCAGGTTGAGCCAGGTAGTAAATATTTTAGGCTTTGTGGGTCACACGGTCTCTCTAGCAGCTGCTCCACCCTGCTATCGCAGCAAAAAAGCAGCCATCGATTATCCCCAGGCAATAAAACTGTCTTCACTGACACAGGTGGGGAAGCAGATTTGGCTCATGGGCCATCGTTTGCCAGCCCTGCTCTAGAGGATGAGCATTTTGTGGGCATGGAAATGGGAAGGGCTTAATCCCTAGGCGTCTTAATTAAGGGGAGACTCCTGCCCATGATATTTTGTCTTCCTTGGTTTCTCTGGGTTGAAAGATGGATCTATCTCCTCGGTATTAATCTAGTGAGTGCCAACATAGGTGTCTTATTTTTAGTACGAGTGAGGATGCATTTGACCTAACTACAAAGGAAAATAAAATGCTTTTTTCTGTTCTTCTGTTCTGAACTGTGAGGGATCAGAGATTTTACTCTGTCTGCAAGCCACTTTTATGTTGCCCGGAGACACCTGGTCAGACAAAGGACTGTATTACTCATAGTGCAGCAGGCATTATGATCCTGCCTATTTATGTCAATTTTCCTTGTTCTCAAGTCTAATATATGTGAAATTTGTACTTATTCTCAAGTCTCTTGAGGGCAGTGTGAATTGAGCTAGATGGACATCTTCAAATGTAAGCATAAGAACCCCCTT